>NC_059078.1:122772413-123390746 GCF_020497125.1 Mauremys mutica
CTGGAGGTTTCATCAAAAGACATAAACTTTAATTGAATATCATTCTTTAATTCCTGGAGATTCCAGGACAATCCTGCAGGGTTGGCGACCCTGCTTCTGGCTGGTTGCACTGTGTCTTTTCTAAGGCTTCTAAACAGGGGCGGCTCCAGACCCCAGCACGCCAAGCGCGTGCTTGGGGCGGCATGCCGCGGGGGGCGCTCTGCCAGTCGCCGGGAGGGCGGCAGGCGGCTCCGGTGGACCTCCCGCAGGCGTGCCTGCGGAGGGTTCGCTGGTCCTGCGCGGCTTCGGTGGAGCCGCGGGACCAGCGGACCCTCCGCAGGCACGCCTGGGGGAGGTCCACCGGAGCCGCGGTACTGGCGACCGGCAGAGTGCCTCCCGCGGCATGCTGCCCTGCTTGGGGTGGCGAAATGTCTAGAGCCGCCCCTGCTTCTAAAATGCTTAGACATTACAGACAGAGGATCGTTAGAAAGACAGACAGACTGCCTAGTGTACACTGTGCTGCATGCCATTGCTACTTGGAACTGCCTGGAGAAAGCAGGGACAGAGTGTAGAGCCTCTTGCTTCAAAACAATGAACTCCTACCTTTTGCATCTCTGTTAGCAGTACAGGGTCTAAGACCCATAGTTGAGCAGTTCTAAACCTATCCAGTAGTGGGCAACAGCATATATATGTAGCTACATGTAGACATGGGATAACATTTTCAAACATACCTAAGTCACTAGGAACCTAAGTAGACTATGGGTACACCTATGCTTCAAGCTGGGGTGTCTCCCTGCTCGAGGAGCCATACCTGTGCTAGCTCTGATTGAGCTACCAAGCTAGAAACGGAGCTGCCATAGTGTGACCTTCGGAAGCAGCTAGCTGCCTGAGAAACTACCAAATGTCTCGGATGGGATGCCAAGGTCACTAGGCCCTCCTGCTGCCTGCACCACAGCTCTTTTAAGCATGCTAGCCCAACGAGAGCTAGTGTTGGTATGTCTCCTCAAGCTGGACTTTACACCAAGTGTGGACATACTCTTAGGTTCCTGAGGGACTTAAGTGGTGTTGAAAACTTTATCCACACACTCTCCAGTTCATGAGAGCGTCTCTATTCATGCGGATATTTGGTTCTTCTTTGAAACTTGCTAAATTAATTTTAACAGACAATGGAGCTGTGTACAATCAGTATTGAATACGTGGTAGTAAAACACATTTATAAACAGATTTTTAGCTACCAAATAGCTTTCTCTAGCTTCCCAGGCACACACCCGCAGTCCCATTCAAACATCCTTCACTGTTGGCTTTTCAAAATACTTTTGTTTGTATTTCTTTAAACGGGCCTTTTATTGAGATTAGAAATACTCCTCTGGGTTACTCCCGAAAGGCCGGCCCAGACACCTGAAAGAGTTTGTGTGAAGCCTTCAGTGATAGAAACCCTGACTCTTTTGTTACAGCATCTTTGACTGTACTCTGTGCCCGGTTTCCAGAAGCTTTCGGAGAAGGCGCCTGCAGCAGATAAGAATGACAGAGGCACCAAACGCTGCCATAACAATTTCCACAGTTGCACATTGGGAGATGTGCCTTCTGAGTGATTTTTCCAGTGCATGTTTTGTATGGAATGAAACAACAGTTAGGAAGGAGAGGGGGAAAATATACCGGGCATCAGTCTTGCTTTTATTAGACCGAAAACCAGAGCAACACAAATTAATTAACAGTAACAACAACACACATTGGTGATATTCTGCCAACACAAAGGGTTTCCTCCAGGGCCGATACGAGACGTGTGTTTGGGATGATAAAAACAAATGCAAGCAGGACGGTGCAATGATTGCTCTGCTGGGTTTGTAATTGGAAGTGGCCTTTCCATTTGAGGGGGGGGAGGTTACGTGCTAAATTGGAGCCAAACGAAAAGCATTTGATTTAGATTTAACAGGATGACTGTCGGTTAAATGGATGGAACAGGAAAGCAAATGTATTGAGGCATAAAGGGAAAGTGGCCCCGATAGTACTCATGGGCCTGATCCTCAGCTGGTGTCAATCAGTGTAATTCCATTAACGTCAAGGGAGCTATGCCAGTTTTCAGCATCTGTACTTATTTCTGGGGATCTGTATTTATTTCCCCAGGTGTTTTATTAAACCTATTGTCATGGTTCAGGACTAACTGTACCTATGTCCTCTCATCTAATCCTCCCTCACCCCCGACTTCCAGGTGTTAGGCCTCCTGGCGTCCCCAGTCCGGGGGAGGGCCGGGATCCTGTGATTCTCCCTCTCTCAGCATACCTTTACATGGGAATTAAGGTCTGAGAGTAGTGCGGTTAGACGTACCTGCACTAGCTTTAATTTAATATGTGCCACGGGATCCTGGCACACTTGTATAGGAGTAGCTAGCTCGCGCTGAAGACCACTCAGCTACATCTTCATTACTACTCTTGCCTGAACTCACTAGATTAAAGATAGTGCAGGTATTCCTGCCTGTCCATGCCACCATTATACCTTAATTTTTAGTGCAGGTTGGGTCACAGGGCTACAGCCCCCTGGGTACCAACCATGATTGCTCAGCAGGTCTGCCTGTGATTCTTCCCTTCTCCAGCAGCGAGCACGGTGCCCCAAACCAGCCTTTCCCAAATGAAGCATTGTTTAATCTCTACCGTAGAAACTGTACATAACAACTTTATTTGCACACAAGGACTCCTCATTGTTTTTGCTGATACAGACTAACATGGCTACCACTCTGAAACCTGCACATAACAAGTGAGACGGGATTTTAAAAAAGCTCTACACACCTATTTGTCTTACCTAAAGCTCATGTAGGCCTCGCTTTTCCTAGCTACCCCCAGTCTGTTCCCTCACAGTCATCTCTGGGTCTTAGGGTGACCAGACAGCAAATGTGAAAAATTGGGACAGCGGATGGGGGGTAATAGGAACCTATATAAGAAAAAGATCCAAAAATTGGGACTTTCCCTATAAAATCGGGACATCTGGTCACCCTTATGGGTCTCCCTCAGACTTCCCCCCGTTAGAGAGTGTGTCCCTTTAAAAAAGCCACCAATTCCTTTGTCGTCTTCTCTGCCCCGGAGTGTGGTCCCACGGGTTTGAGGACAGACTTCAAAGCAGCTGGTTTCCTGCATTGCCCCTTAAGTATTGATCTACAGTGTAGTCTAAAGCTGCTGTCTCTTCCTGTGAACCTGCAAGTCATCCCCTGCGGGAATGAGCCCTCACATGTAATCATCTAGCAAATACCAACCATCAGGCAAACAGACACAACATGTAATCAGAAAATATAACAGGCAGCTCCCACACCCTTCACATCCACGTTGATGTACTAAAACTGATTTAGCAGGCTTTTTGCATTTCCCTGTTGAAAATTAAACTAGATGGTGCAGCTTGCTCGCTGTTTCTAGTCACTGTCACATCCTGTTCTCCTGCCCTTCAGGGCCTGATCAGTGGAAGGGGAAGCATCTTGTGTGCTTCCCTGACTCCTTGGCTCATGCCCCTTATGATGGGAGACTCTCGTTTGCTCTGACAACACAATCTGCACCTGCAGGGTCACAGGTTAACATCGGACTGATCCACAACAAAACATTTAGACATTTGCAAACAAACAAACAAAAAAAGTCAGAAAATCTGTGAACAATATGAATCTCTTTGTCATGGTTCGGGATGAAAAATGTTGGAAGGTAGGGATTTTCTGCAAGATGGAAACTCCGACTTTCAACCAGCTCTAGTTTCCATGGACATCTAAGGAAAAATGTTGGAAAATATTTCTGTTCTTCCAAGATAAGGCAGGCCCTGTTTCTCTTTTTATTTATAGAATCTATATATATTTGATATAGGGGTTTTCCAGAACTCCTAAGTCCCATTTTCAAAAGTCACTTAGGCGCCTAGGTCTCATTGATTTTCAGTTGAACTTAAGCTCCTAAGTCCCTTAGGCCCAGATCATCAAAGGTATTTAGGCACCTGATTCCCATTGAAATCAATGGGTGTCAGGAACCTAAATATCTTTGAGGATCTGGGCTTTAGGTACTTTTGAAAGTGTTATTCCTAGACAACTTGTCCCTTGCTAATTTGTAGATACCAAACCTCACTAAAGACATGTCTGGTAATTAGGTAATTAGATGCTATTTATTACCAGACAAAGGAGTCGGTCTCAAAAGCAGGGCCGGCTCCAGACCCCAGCACGCCAAGCGTGCGCTTGGGGCGGCATTTTTCCGGGAGGGCGGCAGGCGGCTCCGGTGGACCTCCTGCAGGCATGACTGCGGAGGGTCCGCTGGTCCCATGGCTCCGGTGGACCTCCCGCAGGCATGCCTGCAGATGCTCCACCGGAGCCGCGGGACCAGCGGACCCTCCGCAGGCACGTCTGCAAGAGGTCCCCCAGAGCCGCGGGACCAGCGACCGCCAGCGCGCCTCCCGCGGCGTGCCGCTGTGCTTGGGGTGGCCAAATTCCTAGATCCGCCCCTGCTCAAAAGATGTTGAGCATTCTCTCTCCCTGATTCAGCAAAGCACTAGAAAACGTGCTTAACCTCAAGCACATCAACACTCCCAATGAAGACAAGCATGTACATCACTGCTGTCCTGGGTCAGAAGCAGAGTGCCAGAGTACTTTGCAGGACCGAGTTCTAATTTGCTTATGAAATTTTATCCTTCAGATTTAATAGTCCAGTTATTGTAATGCACCAGAATATATATCTGACAGCTGGATTGTAATTAGATGGGGCCAGATCACTCCTTCTAGACCAGCATCTGGAGGGGAGAGACAGTGTTAGGCTTAAGGTCAAAGTGATGAGCATCATGTCCAGGCCACAGGTGGTAAATCTGTTAAAGTTATTCAGTTTCAGGGGGCATTCATCTTGTCACACCTGCAGGCAGGTGCGAGCTCTTGCACAAGCTGCAGACATTAGCTAAGAACTGACAAACTCACAGCTGGAGACCAGACCAGTTCACGTATGTGCTAGGGTTGCTCAAAATAGGTATTTGTCTTTGTCACCATGGCTCAGTGGGTCACAGCTGAGAATGTCAGACTCAGGACAAACTGCTGAGAAATAGAGCAGACTCACCCCCTCACTGGTGGTAATTCTGTCATTAGCGTCTACCAAGCCGGTAACAAAAGTAAACTTCTGTCTCGCCACGCTGGTTACCAAGAAATCAAAAATGACGTCCCCTTAGGCATTTCAGCCCATATCTCACTCCCAGACACTGGACTCTAGGATGAATAGTTACTGAAATATAATATTTAATCCTGCCATGAGTGCACGGGACTGGACTAGATGACCTCCTGAGGTCCCTTCCAGTCCAATGATTCTATGAAAACCAATTTAATCAAATATAGGGCCCTTCTAATCTCAAGAGATCAGCCACTTAGCCAGGGCAAAATATAACTCAGATCTTACCCAATAATCAAGTTGTTGCCAATCCTTAGTAACTAAAATCTAAAGGTTTATTAATAAAAGAAAAGAAGAAGAGAGTTAAAATGGTTAATAGATCATATACATACAATAATTGCAATGTGCTTATACCAGGTTTGTAGCAGTAATGTTATAGACGGCTGGCTTGTGGAGTCTCTCTGGTAACTTCCGAAAGATTGGAAGGTCCTCGGTCCATAGCTCAATATGCTCCTTTTAGTTGTAAATCTACAGTCCAGAAAATCAGGACAGGAAAGAGGCAAAATGGAGTCATTCCAGCAGTCTTTTATACCCTTTGCCGCGTGCCTCGAAATTTTCTGTTTCAAACAAAGCTCAGAGTCCAGTTGGTGGAAAGTTACTGACCCAAGATGGCGTCCAGGGTCACATGAGCATATCACATGTCCTTACATGGTTTGATTACTCACAGGAGGTCGCCACTGGCCCCTTGGAGCCTGAGTCATCTGCAGGAAGAGCTATCTGGGCAGAATTAATTTCTTTTACAGCCCATTGTGACAGCTAAGTGTCTTTGACGGGCCATCAAGCTTGAATAGTCCATACACGACTGGCTAGACTGGATATAAACTACCTTGTGGGTGTTATCCCAGGAGCAAACACAGATACAGAAACATAGCCAATATTCATATCTTCACATACAGTGATGGTACATGGATTTAAACAGGATAATCTTATTTAGCAAATCATAACTTTTCCATTGACACCTTCCATGACATACCTTGTGATAGATTTCTTGCAATTGTCTAACAGTAGCAAATCAATGATCTACATGGTCATATTTCAGTCATACAGCATCACAGTTTTATTAAAATGTATTTAGTGGTTAGACTATAGAAAGCTTGTAAGTTGCTGCATGCATAAGCCTTATTTGTGATGTCTGCATTCCGCGCTATCAGGAAATATGTACGTTTTGCTTTATAGCTGTGAAAACGTTTGCTCTAAACTTGTGAACTCAGCTGGTAAGAGCATTTCCCCCTGCTCATCCAAGAAGACTGTCAAAAATTTAGTGGACCATTATAAGACAAAAGCTTTGTTAATTGCCCCATCCATCCATGGAGAAGAACAGGCAGAAGGCCTCTTCCCATCTGTTTGAATGCTGGAAAAGGGAAATAAAAATAGTGGACATGAAGAGTGGGATCACTGTACAGCCACACTCTGCCAACATGGAAAGTTCTGCTTTGGCTTCATTTCTTAGCTTCCCGGTCTATGGAGGAGGCCACAGAGTCACACACAGATATGTTTGGGGGTGGCCTGTCCAGGTGAGGACCTTTCATACTTAGGCAGGAGGGGCATGGGTGATGTGAGTACATGAAGGTGGGCAACGTGATCAGAGGTGGGGAGATAGGATGAAGGGCCCCTGCACATAGTATCTTACAGATCGTAGCATGCAAACTCTAGTGTCCATCCTGTTGGCACAGGGCTTCTGTGGAGGGAGTTGCAGACCTGTAATGGTTTGGTTTGGATAAGCTCCCATATGTTCAGCTGCGTAACATATGGAGCAATAGGGCTGAATTCATAGGTGTGGGGGAGTTAGACTCTATGTCGAATCCTCAGCTAGTGTAAATTGGCCTGGAGCCATTGATGCCAAGTGGGATGTCGCTTTGGGTCAAGTCACCTGGGCCAAACTTTTCAAAAGTAGCCTGATAGTGAGGGTCCCCGTTTCTGGGTGCCTAACCTGAGCCAGTCAAGACTCGATTTTCAGAGGTGCTGAGCACCCAGAGTTGGCAACTGAAGTCAGTGGGAGTTGCAGATGTTCGGCACCTCCAAAAACCCAGGCCCCAGGCATCCCATGTTCAGCACCCAAAACCAGAGGCCATTTTTTAAATGTTGGCTTTAACTTGTCTGAACCTAATTTCCCCATTTGCAAAATGAGGGTAATATTTAAATCAAAGGCTTTTACAAGGATTAATTCATGAATGTTTGCAAAGTGTTTTGAGACAGTAAGATGGAAGATGCTCCTGGGTGCATATTATTATTGTATCATCATCTTCTCTATGCTGTATGTGTCCACAACAGGCCTTTCTCCCTAAGATTTGTAGCCTTGTGTTCTTTGGAGTCTGCAAGCAAAAGCCTGCCTTATGCTGCTGAATTTCAGCACCTGTGCTTTCACTTTAGCAAGGAACTGCAGTAACGGGTAAAATTTCACAATAACCACACTTCTTTGAGCCTCCATACAGAATGAGATCCAATTTCTCAGCTGAAGGCACAGAGATAGTCAACAGTTTACATCAGCTGCAGATCTGACTCTCAGCAGGCGGATGTAGCTTTAAGTTCAAAGAAAGGCAAGAGTTCATGCATGAAAAACAGGGCTGAGGGTGGTTGGTGGTGAGATGATGGGGGAATCTGCTACCTTTTAAGCCACTGTGCCAGACTTTCAGCTGGTGGAAATCAGCATAGCGTAGGGTTCACAAGGGTTCAGCTTTTCAGCCAACGGGATGCTCCATCTCTGCGTCTCAGTTGTTTTATTTCTTTAAGCCAGCCCCATGTATTCATACCAGTTCAAAGCTCAAAGCCTCAATGGGATCCATAGCTCTGAAGCCAAATTTTTGCTTTTAAAAATCCAGCCTTCTGTCTTCTTCCATTGTAGGTTTAAATCTAAGCCACTGCATCACCAGGGCAAAGACACAGAGAAACCCATTAGTTTAAAAAATAATCTATTGGGAAGAAACCAGTCTTCCACCCTCACTTAACCTCCCTTGTTAGACTCCATTATCCTCCCATGCTCGTCTTGACTCCAATCGCCCAGGCCCAAAAAGAGAAGGGGAGACAGCGGTGACCTTGCCATCTATAATAACCATCCGCTCTCATGGTGGTTTTAATCATCAGCTGTTATTTGATGTCAAGGTGAAAGAGATGTGACGTTTGATTTGTTGGGGTTATGAAGAATCCCTGAACAAAGTATCACCAATTAAACTGCAAATCACAACCCTGGCATGAAGCGTGATGAACTTGCATTGCTCTCTGTGATCTGATTCGTAGCCATCACAGCTCTTCGGAGTGACTTGATTTGACATCAATTAGTTGGTGTTCACAAGGGAAAGTCCCTTTTTACAGGTAGCCTACCCCCATCAATGGGATTTTCCTCCTGAAACACGACCAGGAGCACACATCTTGCTGCCTGTGTTGAAACTCATCGCTGTTGGCATTTAGAATAGGGTGAGTGGTGGGGAGCAGAAAATCTTCACAGGAGAGGGTTGAAGGGCCAAAATTAGGCTTTCAAGCCCCACCTCCCATGTACCATTCTCCCATTTATCAGATTCTATTGAAGTAATGAGAAATGTGTAAAGTGATTTTACCTCCCAAAAATTAACACTAAAATGAAAAACCCAGTCCTGTCCTCCCAGACTGTCTTGTTTCTCAGTGGGCTTGCTTGCCTTATTGTCATGCTATATGGAGTCAGAGTTCACCTTAAACAGGAGGTGTTCATTGAAAAAAGCAACTATGGGTACAGGCACAAGAAGGGCAGCTTCCACACAGCACAAGTCCCAGCTCTGTCTCCTTTGTTTACCATCCCCTGCCTTGAGTTCCGTACAGCACACACAACCACTTAGTGGCTGTATAATAAAGTGCAAGTAAACATATCATCACACCAGGGTGGTGCACTCCCAAGAAAGCAGACGTGGGGGCAGATTAAGTAGCGAGGATGCCACCTATTTTGTTGGCCACCATGACTTCTTGATACCACACACTTTGCATCATCTTGTGCTGATAGGATGCAGCAAGGGGAAGAGAAATGTAGCCGAATGGTTAGCCTTCAGCATCCCAGGAGTGGGGGAGCAGTGCTCCCGAAGCCAGGGAGAGGAAGGGGAGCTCTCATCCTGTTTTAGTAGAGGAGAATGAGCTGCACTGTCCGTCTCGTACCTCTTTTAGCATTGCCAATGATAGAGGGTTGTAGTTACAACAGTGGTCCCTATTTCTTAGCTTCAGCCTTCATAATAACACTTTGCACTCCAGTGGCACTCCCCTCAAGGTGTGTTGATCCACAGCCACCCTATGGCAGTACCATTATCCTCATTTTATGGAAGGGTGAAATGACCTGCCCAAGTCCACACAGCGATTCAGTGGCAGAACAGGCGCTAAAACCCAATAGAATAACCTGGAAAAACTGGAAGAGCTGGGATTAGAACGCACATCTCACATTCAAGCCATTTGGAAAGACACAGATGTCTAATAAAGAAACCCAGGGTTGTTTTGAGGCCTGCTGGTGGTGTAGGAATTTTTTTTACCTGCAGCCTTCTCTGCAGAACGCTGGGTGCTACTGTATTTTTGACACCTTTCCTATATCCCACCCGCTGCAGCATTGCCTCAGTGATGTCAGAATACCAGCAACCCTAATTGGCTACTGCTTCTTAAAGGAAATACGGCTTGTAGGAGAAAGGAAAGGGTAAACTCTGCAAGCTAGAGATGTGTCCCTTTAAGTCTCTGTAACGGACCATGTACTCACATGGTGCTGCATCATGTACCAGCTTGGGCTGACTGAAGATTTTCCACCAAAGCTGTATTGTGATGGAAAATCTGGTTTTCATATGAAGTGTCTTCCTGTGAAAAATGATATTTTTTTTCCATTGAAAAGTGAAATATTTCAATTCTGAAATGCTGCAATGGTACCTCATGGGAGCTGTAGTTCGGGTGTCTCTTGTCCAGGGGTTCTCAAACTGGGGGTCATGACCCCTCAGGGGGTCGTGAGGTTATTATGTGGGGGGTCGTGAGCTGTCAGCCTCCACTCTCAACCCTGCCTCGCCTCCAGCATTTATAATAGTGTTAAATATTTTAAAATGTGGTTTTCATTTATAAGCAGAGCAGGATTTACATCTTACACGTCCCTAGGCACAGCATCTTCAGTACCCTCCCCTTCCACCCACCCCCCCCCCACCGCGCCTACAGCTGACGTTCATGTTTTCCATAAAAAACAAAACTTTTAACCTACTTTTAACTATTAAGAGGCCCTAGAACGCAGGTGCCCCATGGCACGTGCGTACTTTGCCTAATTGGAAATCCAGGCCTATTTATCAGGGGAGTTGCACTCAGAGATTTGCTGTGTGAAAGGGGTCATCAGTACAAAAGTTTGAAAACCACTGCTCTTGTCTAAGTGCCAGACTCCCCAGATGGACTGATCTCCTATGGAGCACTATGGTCACCATGTGTCCAGCGGAGGGCAACAAAAATGATTAGGGGGCTGGAGCACATGACTTATGAGGAGAGGCTGAGGGAACTGGGATTGTTTAGTCTGCAGAAGAGAAGAATGAGGGGGGATTTGATAGCTGCTTTCAACTACCTGAAAGGGGGTTCCAAAGAGGGTGGATCTAGACTGTTCTTGGTGGTAGAAGATGACAGAACAAGGAGTAATGGTCTCAAGTTGCAGAGGGGGAGGTTTAGGTTGGACATTAGGAAAAACTTTTTCACTAGTAGGGTGGTGAAGAACTGGAATGGGTTACCTAGGGAGGTGGTGGAATCTCCTTCCTTAGAGGTTTTTAAGGTCAGGCTTGACAAAGCCCTGGCTGGGATGATTTAGTTGGGTTTGGTCCTGCTTTGAGCAGGGGGTTGGACTAGATGACCTCCTGAGGTTCCTTCCAACCCTGAGATTCTATGATTCTATGACTGCCACGATGCCCCACCTTCCTTTTCTAAGAGGGAAGACCATGGTGCATCATGGGAGATGTAGTCAGACCAGGGAGCTCGGCCTATAGAGGAAAATGAGAACATGAGGCACTGGAACTGCAACTCCCATGAGGTACTGCTGTAACATTTCCAACTCATTTCCAAATATTTTTGTGCCAAAAATTCAAAAATTTCCACAGGATCACTCCACCCTCCCCCGATTTTCCAACCAGCTATAGTAGCAAGCTGTTGTTCTAGCTATTAGAGCAGAGGAGCATCAGTACTGTGATGTGCAATTGCTATCTATGATACTGGGATACAGAAGAAAAGGAACTAAAGGATAAGCAGGGGCATTAAAATGAATGAAATGTTTATGAATGTCATTTTTTTTTCATAGGGATTTATTCTGGCATTCAAGCTGGATCTTTATATACTGTAGAGAGAAAGGGAAGTATTGCAAGGTACCACCTTCTGGGTATAACATCACAGTATGTCTCATCAGCATCCTCACCCTTCAGTAGTGTCTGGGGAACATACATGCAAGCCCCAGGAGGCAGGGAGTAATTTGATTTTGAATCCCTGCCTAGGAACCTGAATGACCCAGCTACAGACTGCTTAAGGACTCCCGCGTCTTTGGAAATAGCATGCATGTCCACAGCCAGGACAGAACAATTTAAATGGAGCTGGCTGGGAATTGTTCCCTGAAATGTTTTATATGTTGGAAAATGCCAATTCGTCCAAACCAAAACTTTTCCTGGCAAAAAGGTCAGTTTTGCCAATTTTTTTCAGTGTGAAAAACGTTTTGAAAAAAAAATTAGCAATAATGGGACTGTGTCAATATGCCATGCTTGAAATGGAAAATTCTGTTTTTCTGGCTTGAACCAATGTTTTCTTTAGCAACATAAGCTAATTATAGTACAAAAGAGCCCCGGGCAGGGAGATGTTTAATAGTGGCATGTGCCATATGAAGTTCAGATCTGGATCTAAAATTGACAGCGAGCCCCGGCAGCATTGCTATATTTTGGGCTGAGTCAAAGACCCATCCCTGAACAGCAGGAAAGTTTGGATGAAGATCTGGATCTGAGCTGTCAATCGCAGACCTATTTTTCAGCACCACCTGAAGCTGAAGAGTTTCATATGATTGCGGGATCTGTAGTGATGATTTCGCGTGTCTCTTTCTAATGCGTCTTTTCCGTCCCTAATATCTGTGATTGGACTCTGCATATAAGTAATGTGCTAAGCATGTACTAGCCTAGCAGCTAATAAAAATAGATCTATCAAAGCATTTTGCCTGGTGGTAAAGGTTTGACTGACTGGACAGGCCTGTACTGTGTGATCCCAACCTGGTATTTCTAAGGAGAAATAGCATCTCTTTGCTAATAACAAAGGAGCTGCAATATAAAGTAAATGATTGGAATGAGATTCTTCTAATAACAGCAATTCAGTGAATGCACAAAAATATCCACTTCATTGTCTAGGCTGTACTGCCAACCCACGTCACACTGATAGGGACCAAGCAACTCTTGATGCAGCGGCATACAGGTAGAATCTCTATATGAAAATGAGCCTGGATTGGATTCAGATAATGACACACTCCGCATATGGCACACTCCTAACCTCGATCAGTCAATTAGCACACAGTGCATTGCATGTAAGGCAATTTGTCAGGAGGCCACTCCATGATCGATAGATAAGTAAAAGATGGTTAATGTAAATTGCATTTCCAAAATCCATTCCGCCAAACGACATGCAGCCAGGCCCTTGAGATTGCAATCTAAAGACTGCAATGAGAGCGGGGAAAGTTTGGGCCATTTTCCACTTTTCTTAACATTTTCTTCCTGGAAACACATTAAATGTGTCCTACTTACTCTTCTTGTTACCACTGCCAATGAAAAGCATTGTGCAAATTTGCCCGCTGTATTCTGCGTCCACCTCATTACTGGTAGATGATCCCCAATGAACCCCCGTAAGTATCCAATTTTGAATGCTGCCGTTATAATGTTGCGGCCACCTGTGTTCTCAGCTTTTTCTGGTGATCCTTGGAGGAGTGGAATAGCACAGGGCAGTTTTCTAGTTCTAGAATATAATTCCCAGCTATCCCAGTATTAAGGATATTTCCTGGAATTGTCTATCCATCACCTTTGGGTTTTATACTGGCACTCGGCACCACGATGTCTAACTTTAGAAGAAGAGTGTACAATCTACATTGACAAAATGATATTGTTATTTCCATTTTACAGATGGACAACCAACATACAGAGAGATTAACTGATTTGCAGGGTCACACATTAAACCTGTGGCATAGCCCAGAGTCTTAACCACAAAATCATCCCTAGCCAGTTGGATTTTTTTATGGGATCCTAACCACAGAGCTGGGTCACAGCAACATCAGTATTAACAAAAAAGGAAATTCAGTAGCAAGTCGTAAAACCTTGGTGGTGCACCAGCAATAACATTAGCATGATACAGCTTTACAAGGTAAAAATACTGTCCCATCAAGAGGATAAACGGCTGAGTCTTAAGCTTCCTCTTGCTCACTCAGGGACTGGATGAGTGCCTTGCCGCAAACCGAAGCCACAGTCCCATCCCTTCAGGGTTGTTGTTGTTGGGTTTTTTTTTCCCTAATGTAGTCATTCCTCTTAATAAATTCTCATTTACTGCATGTTATATCTGGAGTATTCCTGGCTGCTTGATACTCTGCATGGTTTCGGGTGTACATCAAACAGGCAGAGGTGCTAAATAAACAAGTCCAGGACCGTCTTCTTCATTACCCCTGAAATTTTCACTGTCCTGACTTCGCCCTTTTTTTTATAGGGTGTTACCACTGGAGATTAATAATGGGCTTGGGAGCCTTTTACCACTGGCTCATCTGTTCATGTGCCGCTTGATTGTCTGTGACAATGAGCTTTGCCATGTGGTGACTCTTTGATGGCCTGTATATTCACAGCCTCCATCCAGTTTCTAGGACCTGATCCAAAGTTCACTGAAGTCAATGGGAGCTTTTCCTCTGTGGGGTGTAGAGGAGGAGACCAGCAAACAGGTGTATCCGTCATCAGTATTGATGTTAACTGGCCCCCTGGTCAGCAGTTTGAGCAGCACAGCCTACACCCCTTGAGAATGAGGTCCACCCAGGGCAGCTTTGCGATACGCTGCTGGGACAGTGTCAGGAAACTTTCACTGCCCATGCTGTTCCTATTTCGGGGCTGTAGGGAGAAAGAGATGGAGCTCCACTGATTTACACCCGCTGAGGATTTGCCTCACAGTCCCACTAGTCCTACAGCAGCTATTAAGTAAAACATTCAAACAAGATAAAATCACTGGAAAACAAAGGGGCACTTTTCAAATCTCATTTGCACTGATGTAAATCCAGAGTCACTCCAGTGCAGGCAGGGGCTGTACTGTTAGTGTAGGATCTACAACCATCCCCACGCCCTACACTGAAGGGCAGGAAGCCGGGGGCACCTAGGAGCCACTACACATTCCTATAAACATTGTGGATTTCCCTACTCAACGAGTGTTAAACACGAGTGGCTCCTGGACATACAGCAAGCAGGGAACGAAAGCCATGAGTCCTGACTCGCTCCACAGCTCTGACCATTGGGCCACGCTCCCTCCAATGAAACAAGCCTACCCTCCGCCCGGATGCTGTCGTTGCCCTCGGAGCGCTGGCTGTGGGAGAATAAAAGAGCCATCACCTTGTGCGTCAATTAAAAAGCAAAGGAGAAGTGCGTGCACTGCATCCAGCTCGACTCTTGCTGAATGTACTTTGGCTCAGGGGAAGCGGTTCCCACTTCAGTCCTCCCTCCCTCCTCCGCCTCTTCCCACCCATCCTATTTGAACAGCAGCAGCTGGCTAATAAGAACAAAGGCTTATTAGACTTTGTTTCTCGCATGTAACCCGTGTCTTGGAAATAATATTGAAGATTACACGATGCCAACGTGCTCTACAAATATTTGCATTTTATAATTGTTTCTCCAAAGAGTGGAGCAGGCGGGACCACGCTGGAGGGACTGTGACTTCCCACCCACCAGCCTGGGAGAGGCGGTGGAATTTTAACATCACTTCCACTCTCTCGGCAGCTAATTTAGTACCTTGCTCTCTTTCTGCGTCTCTCCCGGCACATTGCCTGCTTACAAATAAATGCTCAGAACACGCACCAGGAAATCGTTGGAGGGAGGTGATTGCAAAGATGAGCAACGTAAATGGGAGGTGCACAGAAGGCAGGAGCTGAGAGGGCGAGTCTGCCCGGAGAAGGGGAAGGGTCTGTGAATCTTCTCGCTGATGGGCCTGGACCAAAACAATGGATCTGCCCCCACACTTGGGGAAATTCACTTTCCAAGCTGAACTTTGGATCCCACTGAGCTGCACTTGGGGTAGAAGATGAGGGGAGCCAGCTGGGAACCACAATATAGAGCAACCTCGAGGCTGCTGTAAGCTGCAACAGTCCCCTAGAAATGTTATATCAGACAGGGAATACAGGAGTGCAAGGCATTCTGGCCATGCCTGTACAATCCCCAGCCAGCCACCAACATGCTGCTTATGCCATGTAGGGGCCAGGAGTGTCTGGAGGAGAGGGAATCCCCAGGTGCCTCCTTGGAAGAACTTTATGGCTGCTCTGTGCTGTCTGAGCAGTGCAAAGTAGCAGGAAGGCGGGATGGGGAGAAGAAGATCTGACCTGTCATGTCTCAGGTAAACATTTGACCTGATCCATCACCTATAAAATACTATTGTAGGGCAAGTTTCAGGATCTCAGACTTCTCCCTTCTCAGTGGCTCCTAGAGCAAAATGGCTCTGCTTTGCAAGCTAAGCGCAGATTGTGTTTCTAACTAACTGTAAAGCTGAAAATCAAGCTGGGTGCTTGCTAGCTTAGCAGTTGAGACGTGTGTTGAATTCTCTGCCCAACTCCCTGTGCGACTTTGAGCAAGTCACTTAGCCATCTTGTGCCTCAGTTTCCCCATATGTACAATGGCGTTAACAACACTTCCCTGCCTCACAGAGATGTTGTGAGGATGAGTACATCGAAGATTGTGAGGGGCTCAGGTATCACAGTAATGGGGGCCATATAAGTATCCGAGATAGATTTGGTAATTAAACCTTGGCTGCCCGCCGTGTTGGTGCTGTGATAGAATCCAGCTCTCTCCCCAAGCTGTGTTGGCTCAGCAGAGCTAACAGGACCTTTAGCATATTTTCACTCAGTCCCTTGAGCAGATTTGTCTGAGACGCACAGGGAGCAGAGTCGTTACGGGATCATTTGCCATTTTCAGAAGAGTCACATGACTGGGGATCACATGATTCAGCTGCTGATCAAGAGGCAGCAGATCTTAGCTGGAGGGTCTGCTTGGCCAGTTCTTCTACTGAGTGGAGGCATCGGCTGGAGGAACTTGCCAGAGTCTTCTCCATGGAGATGAGGCCTGAAAAGGACCTGGCTAGAAAGGTCCAGGAGGAGATGGCCTGTGTAGGAAGTGGCCCAGGGAAAAGTGAAGTAGGTTGGGGATTTTAGTGAAAGGGGAAGGTACCTCACAGCTTTAGGGTGTCTGGAGTAGAGGGAGGCTCCTTCTCTCCTCAGCTGCCCCTGTTAGAGTGGGGTAAGCTGGCACCCCTGTCAATAGTAGCCAAGGGCTACTGAGTTGCAGAGGCCTGGGAAAGGAGGCGTGAGGCCAGAAAGGGAGCAGGAAGGCTGTTATTTAGTGGTCTGTTTGCCAGAGGGTAGGACTCTGACTGATGTTTGGCCCAAGGGCTAACCCTCAAGTCACTGAATACCCATGGAACAGTGAGGAAACTGAGGCAGTGGATGACTTTCCATGATAGGGACAGGTGAGCTGCTGTTTCAGGGTCTCTCGGCACAATCGCACTACAAGTTTCCCTGATCTCCAGCCCTGAGTTCAGTTCACCACAGTTCACAGCCGTCTTCCATGAATGGGAGCTCGGAAGTTTCATTTTAGACCTCCCGGGCTCAAGCCACCAAATTTGGGTGTGGCTGCTGCTGATTGCATCCTACACCCTCTGCATTAATGATTTTTAAAAGGGTATCTTGGTGTATTTCAGAATTTCCCCCTGCGCTGCAGAAACTGTTTTCCATGGATGCTGGGATCTAGTACACTGAACACAGGCAAATATAGGCTAAACAATATGAGAAATGTCCTCAGAGGGAAGTCTGTTACTATGGTGACAGAAACAACCCGAGCTCCACCCAGTTCTTCCCCTGACTGCTGGAGCTATGGGAATGAGAGTAGCAGGGGTGGGGTGTCATGTCATCTCAGAGGGAGACAGGGATGTAAATGGGCCAATGGAAGGACCTGCAGGGGGAGACCAAGGCTCCCAGATCACATGTATGAAGGCTATTTACATAAGGAATTCTGGATTAACCAATCACATTCCTAATAGGAAGAGCCAATCAGGATCCCTCTGAGGAGTATAAAAAGAGGCCACCGCACAAAGATAAAGAATAGTAGCTGTGGAGGAGGGTAGTAATGTGGAATCTGTATTGGTTAGAAGAGATCTGATGAGTGAGAAGCATCCAGAAGTCGCAAAGGTAGCCAGAGCTGGGCAGTTAGGTACAGCAGTTGCCATCTTGGTCTGTTTGTGGGAAGAGTTACGGTAAGTGGTAGAAACCCAGACTTATTGTAGAGCGTTGCTTGGCTCTTGATTGCAGCTTTAAGAAGGAAGCTGGGCCAAAATGCAGCCTGGATTTGGTATCCGGTTAACTGGTGTGATACTGCAGAAGCTCTTTTGTTACTGCTTTGGTGGATTTAATTATAGAGTAAACCACCAGGTCTGGGGATTGTCTGCCCTATTTCTTGCAGCCTGCCCCAAGTGTGGCATTATCAGTGTGGTCTATCTCAGGCACCTGGTCACACTGCTGATGTATTTGCAAACCTACAAAGTCGCCCTGCCTCAAAGGGACCCCAAAGATAAAGGATAGCACTAAGAAGGCTGGTTCTGGGTGGAGTGGCAGGATTTGATGTTACAACAGTGGAAGATCTCTAGATGGAAAATTGGGGTGTTTGTGGAAAGATCTTGCCTGTTTTACTCATGGGTAAAACTCACCCCCTGGAGAAACACAGCGTAAAATATATGCAGCTATTTAGTCCCTGTGAGATTTGAGCTATGCACAAGCCTTAAACTGATCCTCTGAACAGAGGTGAATTTCACCCTATGAGAACTGAGCAAATAAGCTGATGAACTTAGTCCCTTTTTCTATTTGTGGAGATTTCCTCAGACGTATGTGTCATTCCAAACTCAGATGCTTTGGGGAATTGTTTTATGTGGCTGGATGGCAAAGAAATCTTGATGTTTGAGATGAAGTCAGTAGTTGTGATTGGTCGGACAATGTAAGTCACATGGTATAGCATCTGCCCCCTGACTGGATGAGAGCGCAAGTGGTTCTGGTGCAAATGTTTGGGTTTTTTTGTGTGAAACTTTCCTGCGAGAGAAACTCAAATGTTCGAGTTTTTCTTACACTATTCACCTCGCAGTGCTCATTAATCCCATCTGTTTCCAACACTCATTGTTTCCTCAGACAAGTTTTGTCTTTTTCACTACAAAGTATCTTTTAATCTGTCAAAAATCCTCATTTGTTACATAGCTCACGCTATAAACTGCAGTCTAGTGAGGCAGCTCTGATTGTCCGATATATCAAAGCAACAGGATGATCCCACAAGGACTTGTTTAGAGTGTGTGCAAAAGAGATTTATAATGAAGGGCCGAGTGCAGAGAAGTGCTAGGATTCAGATTCTTCCTTGGGGAATGATGCCCGCAAATGAAATTGACCTTTGCGATGGATTATTAATTGCTGAAGAGCGCATTCTTGAGCATGATGCAGGTTAAATACATCACCTGGATCCATGCACAAATGGAAAGACATTAGGGATTTCGCTTGTAGATACAGCGAGTTACATGTACTGCAAAGGGACCAGAAGTAATTCAGCAGCTTTTCCCACTGTTTGCCTTTGGGATGTGGATTTAAGCCCAGTGCTCTGAGCCGCTCTTAAAATCCAGGCATGGCTGGAAGTCTCAAACATTTCAGCCAGCTTGCCTGGATCTTAATTCTGTTGCAGTGAGAGCTCTAACCATTAGCCGATGCTAGCCCAGCCATCTCCTGAAGCCACCCAGCAAAAGCAGTGCACCGTCTGGGCCAGCTGCTTCATCAAAATGGGTTCAAATGATTTAGCATCAAGATATCATCTTAGTGAGGCTCTGCCCTAAGATTCATTACACTGTGAGCTGGTTGCTATAGCACTGCATTAAATGCACTAGGCTGCTGTTAAGAAGGAAAGACCCTCAGGTTTTCTACCGAACTCTAAAGCAATACTGGAAACTGCAAATGGAGCTCCTTTGGGCTTTCATTTGTGCGGGGCCATTCCTTCAGTACTATGGTACGTATTGCCAGTACCTCATATAACCGTATCTTACATTGATCATAGAGCAGCTTCAGTCCCTTCAGTACTTCACAAATTCTGAACCAGATCAACTCACGCAATCACACTAAGGACTAGTTTAAGATCAGAGCTGGCGTAAAAACTAGATTGCAATCTCTTTGGAGCAGGCACCGCTCTTCGTCCTGTGTTTGCACAGCAGCTACCACCATGGCGTTGTGGTCCGTGATTTGGGGCATCCAGGCTCCCCTGCGCTGCAAAGAAAAGCAGTAAAAAGAGAACATTTTACCTGATTTGAAGGAGAACCACTTCCGTTTGGGGGCTTGAAAACTATTTTTGATAAACATTTGGTTGTTGAAAATAATAAAAAATAATAAATATTTATTAAAAGCTGAGATTTTGGAAAATGGGAAATTTCGCTTTTGATAAAAATGGTGCCAAAATCAAAATGTTGAAAAAGGAAACAGTTGGGGGGGGGGGTGTTGGTGCACAACGTGTCTTTTTAAAAGATGGCTTTTCAATAGAAACCACTTCATTTAAAGAACTCTGAGCGGTCCTTTTTAAGATGGGAAGAAAATCTCTTTCAACTGAAATGATGAGGAGAATTTCAACTCAACCGAGCCTCTGGCATGAGAAATTAAAAGTACAGTTGGCCACCGCGAGAGGTGATATTTTGGGCGGGGGAGAAGAGGAGGTTGCTTTTGTTTTAATACCATGGTTGGTCTGAGTGTTAAAACAATTTAAGGTCCCCCACTCTCCTGCGAACACCATTATTTCCTGGCATTGATCTGTTAATTGCCCAGAAGGACAGTATTGGAGTTGTGGGAATGGGTATTTGTGTCTGCTTCTGTCAGGCACACTCAGCAATACCTTGCTGCATTGAAATGGGTAGGGCTGTTGGCAGAACAGGGCACTGCTCGGTGTGAGGCTGGAAGAATCAAGCCCACAATGAGTAAAAACTGTGAAGAGGGTCCTCTCTCCCGCAACCCGCACTGAGGATTTTTAAATCCACTCAAGTGCAATGTTGCTAATTTCCAGGGAAATGTTTGCCAGTCTCTCCTTTAGTGGGAGGGAGACAGGAATTCTAGGAAAGCTTAATCCAACTATTTCCTGGGCAACTGTATCACGTGTCATCAAAGAGTATGAATTAGCAACAGGGAAAAATAGTGTCTCTCCACGTTGAAAAAACTTCATTTCTCTTGTGATGCTGTTCCACCCCACAGTCCCTGGACTCAGTCAGGACTCCTATCTCCTTCCTTCCAGAAAGTGGGGAAGAGAGGGGATGCTCCTAGCCGGGAGTCCTTGTGACATTGTGGGGTCCACCCAGACTGGTAATGGGTTCTGTCACCGCCGTGATAGGCCCATGAAAGCTGAGCGCAATGGTCTTTCCTAACAGCTAGTACTGTGCCCTGTTCTATCTCCCTGCCCTGCTTGGCAATGGTGGTGGTTTGGTTCCTTCTGAATGTTAAGGTTTCAAGGGTACAAATAAAAGGCTTTTCAGAGAAGACCTTTAGGATCCAGGTGTAGTCAAGACCGCCCCATCTACAAATATTTGAAGGAGACACTCATCAAGAAGGGAGAGGGCTGAGGGTTTGAAATCACTGCTGCATGGATCTCAGGGCGTGCTGAGTGTGCTCAGCACCTGTAGAGCAGCCTGTGATCCTAAGCCCCTCCATGTACAGGGATCCACCCCAGGCAGCAGAGGATAGGCCCACACAGTGATGTAGCCAAGCAGCACAGGGCTTTTCGACTGTGCAAGGAGGGAGATTTTTAGGGTTCACCTCTCACATTGGTTGAGGTGGGGCACCATGGGCTGGCGCCTTAGCATGTGCCCCAGCTCCAGCAGGGCTTCCTGTCTTTGGGGTCCTGGTGCCGCTGCCAGGTCCCTGAAGTTCATGGTCTGATCCCTGTCTGCATGGTATAGGGGTGTGCATGCATGCAGGTGCACACACATCGACTGCATCTCCGCAGGGGGTGTAGTGCCTTGCCCTCCCTCCACTCCTGGCCCTGGCCTTTCTGCCCTCTGCACACTCCTGCAGAACTGGGTGCACACAGACTTCCTGTCTTACGTGGCACCCAGGTCATGTAATAAGGCCAGTCAACATTTTGTTGGTGTTATTGTTGCCAATGTTTTTTTTAATGGAAAACTTGAAGTGTCTGGTTCCCAGGGAAACTGTTCACTTAAATCTTGAAATTGTATTTGTGCGGGAAGCAACCCCACCACCATCACCACCACTTTCTGACCAGCTTTAATGCATTGCTGTGTGTGTCAGCTGCAACCAAAGATCCACACCAGGAGGTTGCCATGCCATGCACTGTGAATGCTACCTGCGCAATAGTGATAATCTTAGTGCCTCTGGAAAGACACTGCACTTATCTAAAGAGCTGCAAGGAGGCTTAACTGCAAGAAGGACACTGAAACTTGATGTCTTCAAATCACAAGGGAGTGCCTTTTTGGAAGATATGCTGTAGTCAAGCACAAGTTGTGGACTTTAATACTCGAGTAACTAGATGAAAGTTTACGGCCTGCATTAGACAGGAGGTCAGATTAGAAGATCTAATGGTTCCTTCAGCCTTAAAACCTGTGGATACAAGATGAGAAAATTAGGCTGAAATGAAGGAAAATTTTCACAGTATGGACAGTGTGACAGTAGGTCCCAACGGAACTAATGGAGGTTGCAATTCATTAATCATCTATAAGTGGGAAGTTATAGCAGTGGAGAACTTAGGGAGCAATCTTGCTGTGCTAGCGGGAAGGTCTAAAGTTGGGTTTGGGGGTGTTGTTTTTTTCCCCATCTTTGATTTCTAGAAGTCAGTCAATTCCCATCCACCACTTGTGGTAGGAAATGGACCTTTTTGACAGCTTTTGGTTGGAGAAAGCAACTGGATACAGAGCTGGCCTGCCCTTTGAGAGCTAACATAACAAATTTCATTCGATTCCTCCATCTTTGCTAACGCTGTGCTGTGCAAAATAAAAAAATAAATAAATCAGAAGCCTGCAATAGAGAGAGCTGGAAACCTGGGGTATTTAAAGAAGGAAGGTATTGCCTTTGACAAAGCTGATTTGTAATGTATCATCCTCTACAGAATACTATTGAATAGGAGCACTTTAATGGGAGGCCAGGACTGTGACCTTTTTTTAAGGCTATTTGCCAATTCATCATTTGTTTAAAATCAAATGCTTCAATTATTTTGCAAAGAAGAAATAACGTGCGTCCCAATGCTGATGAGCAACCCTACAATCAATAGGAAACAGCTGCAGAGGTTCTTTCACCTGGGAACCAATGTCAGGAAGTTGCATGTTGTGCCACTCTTTCAAGTAGCTCTCTACAGCAGAGAACAATTCAATGCAAGCTGTTAATGACTTGCACTATAATTGCCACCATCTTTTAATTTAAAGAGCTCTTTTAGCCAGTTTCCGAGAAAGTGAGAGAAGGGAGGGGGTACACGTTTCATAAGGTCTTTCTTTCACTTTGGGAAATATGATGATGTTTTGCAAGAATCATTGATCGGTTTGACTTTCTGACACCGTTATCCAGCCGTTTGTCTCTGCTAGTGAGCTGCGCTCGCCATACCAATGGTTGCAGCTGTCTGGGAAGTGACTGTCTGTTTTTACGCAAAGCAGACAAAGGACATAATGGTATGTAGACATTTGCTTCCCTTATGTTCCACCAGTGCCTGGGCAAAGTGATCCCAAATGGCCACGTTCTGTTCTCATTTACACCGCTGACTTCAGATGAGTGACTCCAGATTTGTGCCACTCAGACTCTAAGCACTTTGGAGCAGGGACAGTGCTTTCTTGGTTTATATGGAAAATACCGAGCATACCATAGAGAAATGAATAATCACTGATCAGACAGGGACAAGATCCTGGCAAGTGGTGTGGTTTCCTGTGCCTACCTCATAAGAGTTAGACTTAACCATTATTTCACACAGTGATGAAATAGGCCTGAGGTAAAACAACTACTGCCCAGCCATGTCATCAGTGCCACATTTTGGTTAACACACAATGGCCCAGAGCTGGGGAGGGGTGAAAGGACCCTAAACTACCTTTTGTTTCCCCGCAGTCACTGGTTTTGCCATGCTCCATTGCAACTGACTCAGTGGAGTGACTCCTGATTCACACTGATGTAAGTGAGGGCAGAGGAGATAAAAGGGAACCTTTGAAAAGAAAAGCCAAGTTCTTGAACTGTGCCATGGATAGATCTGTCTGGAAAAATAATCTCTGGGTAAATCTTTCACTGAAATTTTGATTGAGGGAGAAGGGGAGGAGGGAACTTTAAAAAAAAACAGCTCTCCAGTCACTGCTGCCTCCTCCCAACTCTCATGTTCTAAAGTTGAGCACAGAATCAAACAGAAACAGCATCTTACTGCGTCCTTAGGGCATTGCTTCTGCAATGGAATGCCCTATGGTTCTTCTCTGCGGCGACCTACTCCCATATGATGGCGTTCGGCAGCCTTCTGGGGCCTCTGCGGCACCACCTCTCCCTTTTTCATAACACTTAATGATAAAAATGGAGAGGGAGGATAACTTGGGGTTAAGAATCTGGCCTGAGACTCAGGTTACCAGAGTTCAAAGCGTGACTCTGCACAGACTTCCTGTGTGACTTTGGACAAATCACGTAAACTGCGGCTCAGGGAGAATATTGATAAAATGGGGATGAGGCTTTCTCCCTGCCTTTGTCTATCTTGTCAATTTAGACTGTAAGCTCTCTGAGGCAGGGACTTTCTCGCTATATGTATCTACAATGTGTAGCACAACGGGATCTCAATCAGAGATGCTACCAAAATATCAGTAATGGTATATGAAGCCATAAGATGGCGCTGTTACAAATAGACTCTCAAATTATTTTTCTAATCCATGTGCAGTCCTTCAAGAAACACTGTATTGTTTTATGATGCAATTCCTTTTTTCAGGGAGCTGGTGCAAACAGCAAGAACTGCTCCCCACCTTAAATCTCTAGTTAGAGAGTCAGTTCTCGCGGTAGAGTTGCTCCCTGGGAACCAAGCATTGGTGTTTGGGTCAAGATTCCTGAAAGAGGGGATTGGCAAATAGGCCATTTGTGAACATCTCTGTTCAAGAATTAATGTAAATAAACAAGTTGCACTTCGAAACCACCCGAACTTCGTGTCATTGATTTTCTCTTTCAATCAGAAAATTACATGCAAGGCCCTGAAATCTGCCTCCATACACGACACTAATTATAGAATGGGATAATGTGGTGGGTTTTTTGCTTCCTAATTAATTGCCTTTTATTCTGCCTGTATCTTCAAGCTGAGGCAACTCAGCCTGGTAGGCTTTTTGAGAGAAGAAATAGGAATTGTGCCTAGCCATGACTTCCCTTTCCCATCCACAGGTTCTCTCTGCTCAGATAAATAAAACTCTTGCAACTGACACTATCGCATTGTCCATCTTTTCTTGTTCCTTGCCACTTCACTGATTTCCATGGACATTTCTTGATCCTCTTTTTATTTCTGCTGGGACTAATTCTACATACCAGTTCATTGCTATAATTATGGTAAATTACTACACTGGTTTATCTTTTTGATCCTTTAAATAAAGTACCATTTATTGCCATGGGATAAAACCATCATATCTGTATTTATGGCTGAAATTAATGAGTGTCTTTATTATAGACAGTGATAAAATGAAAGGTGAAAAGGAGGCATAATCCAGTTGGAAAGTGACAAAGGCAAATAAATTGTGGACTATTTAGAAATGTTCAAAGAAGTGTCAGTGTTTTCGCTAAATGGATTGGGTTGCTCAAATTCCATAGACTTTATATATGATAGGAATAGATTTTTTCCACCCCCCCCAAGAACTCCTCACCCAAATTGCTTAGCACTCATGAAAATTCTAGCAGTCAGGCTTGATTCTTTCCTGAGCGTTAGGCCCTGAAACCAGCACCTGAGGTTGAGGTGTGTTACAGGTGCACAGCATCCCTGGAAAATCAGGCTCACCAATAATCATGAATTCAGTGAGAGATCAAAAGAAAAGGACAGATTTCTCTGTCTAAACCGACCAGTTTGTTTAGCATTTATTGCATTCCTCGTCAGGAAAGGTTCTTAGTTTAGGTAAGTCTTTGGGGTTCTGGCAAGGAAAGGGTGTATGGGGACCTTGTATGTTACTGGCCCACCCGCTGCGGAGTTGCATTTCCTCTCCAGGGTTAAGCCCATGTGAAGAATCTGCCCCAGGATTCCTTTGTGTTACTCACCCCCATAACTCAGTGTTTGATGCTTAGCTGTTGGGAGGGATTTAACTGCCTGGCTGTCTCCTCCCCTTCCTCAGGTGGTTCATTAGCATTTTCACTGACACCAGCCTGCTTAGGGAAAAAACCCACCCTGCCTTAAAGAGACAGAGTTAGTTTTCACAAGTACAGCAGGAAAAACATTTTGCAAAAGTGGGATCAGGGTACCCTCAGTCACCCCTCTCTCTGTTCCCAAGAGGTCAGCTGTATGGCTACTCCCCTCAGTTACACAGTTCCGCCTTAAAACCTGAGCCACAGGAGAGTGCCTGGGATTACAGATGCAGATCCAGCAAATTTCTCCTGGGCAATCCCCCACCCCTGCAATCTGTTTAGAGACATTCCTGTACCCCCCACTCCCACACACACACTTCTTCTTAACTTCCTTCTCTGGGCTGCGCTCCAGGGCACACATCCCTGTGCTCCCTAGAGTGGAATCTGTCCCCTGTGGGCTCAGAAGGTAAAGGTAATAATTGGAGATATGCCAGTCTCCTAGAACTGGAAGGGACCTTGAAAGGTCATGGAGTCCAGCCCCCTGCCTTCACTAGCAGGACCAATTTTTGCCCCAGATCCCTAAGTGGCCCCCTCAAGGATTGAATTCACAGCCCTGGATTTAGCAGGCCAATGCTCAAACCACTGAGCTATCCCTCCCCCAACTAACAGCCAGACCAGACCAGACCAGCTGTTAAGCACTGCCCACTTCTCCATCTTTGAATTGGGTTTGCTTCCAGTTACGCCATGGAATCCACACCCACCGCAGGGGTCTCTCGGACTCCATCACTTTTCTCTGGACTTTCTTCTAGGACACATTTTTCTATGCATTTTAGAGCAAGCTCTGTTCCTTGCTTAACTGCAACTTTCTGTCAGCCAGCAACCTGGACAGTCTTCCTACCCTCAGGCAAAACATTCCCCTTCCCCGAGGGAATATCAACCCAAAAGGAGCTGGTTTTACCCACCCCCACCCCAGTAGCAAACTGCTTTGCAGGGCTGCAGAGGAATTAAAGAGACTTTCCCATTTCCTGAGCAGTTTATGTACTTTGCTGTTTCCCACTGGGGCTTCAGCACAGGATTCCCCCTTGCTGCTGACAGACCCCTGCACAGCCTGAGCCACATGAAAAAAGTCAGGTTTCAGATTGGTAGCCGTGTTAGTCTGTATCAGCAAAAACAACGCGGAGTCCTTGTGGCACCTTAGAGACTAACACATTTATTTGAGCATAAGCTTTTGTGGGCTACAGCCCACTTCATCAGATGGATGTTGTAGAAAATACAGTAGCAGGTATATATGCACAGTACATGAGAAGATGGGAGTTGCCTTTCCAAGGCGGGGGAGGCAGTGGTAACGAGACAATTCAATTAACAGTAGAATACCAAGGGAGGAAAAATCACTTTTGTAGTGGTAACGAGGGTGGCCCATTTCAAACAGCTGACAAGAAGGTGTGAGTAACAGTAGGGGGAAATTAATATGGGGAAGTATCAGAGGAGTAGCCGTGTTAGTCTGGATCTGTAAAAGCAGCAATGAGTCCTGTAGCACCTTATAGACTAACAGACGTATTGGAGCATGAGCTCTCGTGCATGAATACCCACTTCGTCGGATGCATGTAGTGGAAATTTCCAGAGGCAGGTATATATATGCAAATATATCTCCAGCCTGATTCTTGCTTGCATATATATACCTGCCTCAGTTCATGCTTCATTCCTTTGTCTTTCAGTTCCAGGGCTAACTGCTGCCTGGCTGCTTCCGCTTCCTTTTCTTTGTCAGCCTCCAGCTTTCTCCGTTCTTGGGCTTCCTCAGCCTCTAGCTGTCTCACTTCCATGGCCCTCTGATGTGCAGCTTTTTGCTCATCAATTTCCAGCTGTTTCAATTCTATCTGTCTCTTATGCATCTTTTTGTTTTCTTCTACTTGCAACTGGTAGAGCTCCAACTTTTTGGTAGCTTCACTTTCACTCGTTTTCCTGCTTTTGTGTCCCTAATTCCCTTGCCCGAAAAAAGCAAACAGAAAATAACAAACCAGTAACCATTTTGTCTGTTCTCTAGCCAATGCACTTAAAACTCACTTAAAATCACCACCAGTGTCTCAGAGCAATAAGCTGTGCACATTATCCTGCTCAACGATGCCACTGTGACAGGTTAGACCCCTCCTTCTGGGATGCCACCTCATGTACTGGGGTTTCACTGAGCCCCTCCTGCTCCACCAGCCTGGATTCCCATTCCATGTTTTGCTGAATTAGGCTCTCCGGCCTCTTGCAGCACACACACAGGTAGGGCCACACCCAGCTGCAGACACCCAGCACTCATGTGCACATCCCCTTTGCAGAATAAACCCAAAATAATACTGTCTTGCACTGTATAGAAAGATCTGCACAGCGCAAGCTCATCAAAATTCACCGTCGCCCTCCATGTGAAGAGAGAGATGCACAACTTCTTCCCCCCCCACACTCAGAAATTGCACAAACTGCATTTAATAATAACCAAAACAACTTTATTAACTATAAAAGGCAGATTTTAAGTGATTATAAGGGATAATAGCAAACAGAACAAAGCATATTACCAGGCAAATAAAACAAAACATGCATACTAAGCTTAAGATCTTAAGGAGATTAGTTTCAAGAAATAATTTCTCACCCTAAATGTTATTTTAGGCAAGTTGAGGAGTTTCTGTGGCTTAGAGTTCCAGTTATTTCTTCTTACAGATGGACCCCTGTACAGTCTAGACTCACCCCTGCCTTTCCCCTCAGGTTAGTTCCTTTGTCCCACCAGGTATTTTCAGCTGTCTTTCTTCTTGGGTAGGCAATGGAGGAGAGTCCAGATTAACCCCATCCCCAACCTTAAAAAGGATTTACCTAAGGCGGGAAACCTTTCTTTGATCCCCATCCCCCTGCAGAGGAAAAGTATTAGCAGTGTCCAAGGTGGTATTTTGTATCAGGTTATCGTATCACCTGACCTTGCAGGGTCAATGCAGCATCCCAGGAAACTCCTCAGGAAGGTGGAAGATTAGTATATTCAGAGTTCTATTATCCTTCTCAAATGGCTCATTCAGGATGATTGCTTACTGTCTGGTGGGTGTTTCCCCAAGTACACACACAGTTGTAATTCTTACATAGTCAATATACCTCATTTCAGATACCGAAATGATACATGCATACAAATTGAATAATCACAGTCAGTAAATCATAACCTTTCTAATGGTATCGTACATGAGCCATCTTGCATAAAGTTTATCTTTGTTATGCCATATTCATATCATAGCTGTATTTCCATGAAGAATATGGGGTGTAATGTCACACCTGAGTCATTAGTACTTTGAAGCATCTTTCCTCCCAAACTTCCAAATTATTTACAAATGCATCTTTTCTAAACCCTGTCACACCATTGCAATGGAAGTATTATAATCATATACAGATTATTGAGACAGAGACGTTAAGTGACTTACCACAGTCACACAACCAGTTCATTTCATGGGTGAAAACAAAACCCAAGACTCTGCTGTCCAATTCCCTTGTTAAAATTCACCGACTCTGACTCAGTGAGTTGGTTTTAGAACATTTTCATAGCATTTAAGACCAGAAGTGCCCATCACATCATCTAATCTGACCGATATTTCACAGGTCACTAAATTTCACCCAGTTACCCCTGTATTGAGCTCAATAACTTGTGTTTGGCTAGAGCATCTCTTCCGGAAAGGCAGCTAGTCTTCATATGAGGACTTCAAGAGATGGAGAATCCACCACCTCCCTTGGTCCAATGCCTAGTCACCATCATTGTTTCAAAACTTGCACCTTTATTTCCAACTTTGAATTTGTCTGGCTTCAACTTCCAGTCACTGATCCTTGTTCTGCCTTTCTCAGCTAGATTTAAAGAGACTCTTAATACCTGACATTTTCTCTCTGTGAAGGTACTAATGTACTTTATCATATGATACTAATGTCTTCAATGAATTCTGCGCCCTGGGCTGGGAGGTGGCGGTAGCTAATCATTGATGAAAACTTCTCTCATGGAGCTCTGCTTTTGTACATCCAGCTCCTTCTCTAGTGTAGTTCGTTCATTATACTCACTTATCATCCTGAGAGTTTCCTTGCAGACACCCTCACCTGAAAATACTACTTCACTTAACTTAAACACTTTCTTTCTTAAATGCACCATCTTTTACAGCCTTCAAGGAAGACTTAATTAATACTAACCTCTGGTCACTCCTAGCTAGAGGCTTTCTCCTGAAGGTATGGATTTTCCTTCTTCGTAGTCCAAACATAACCTCCTGCCTATTAATCTAGCCTATTCGCCTTGGGTGACATCTGCATCTTTGACATTGCAGAGGATGCAGTGGTGTAAACATTTAGCTCTGGGCAACACATGGATAATTGATCTGAGGAATTTACCTCTCTTTTCCGTTTGCAACCAGAGTTAGTTTTCTGAAATTAGTTTTAATTATTTGATCTACCAACTAGATGCTGTGGATTGAGAGAACATTCTGCCAAGACTCTAGACACCAGCAGTTCTTCGGAATTGTCAAGCAGTACATCACTATTTTTTTTAATGAAGTGTTTTTTTGTTTTGGGGTTTTTTTTTTACTGCCTAGCTACATAGGACTGGAACACTCACATACTATCTGCGTACAAGTGATACATGTGATTTGCTGCTCATTTGTTCTTCTAGATTCATGGATTCCAAGGCCAAAAGGGACCATTATGATTATCTAGTCTGACCTCCTGCATAACACATGCTGCAGAATTTCCCCAGAATAATTCCCAGAGCAGATCTTCTAGAGAAAACACTCAATCTTGATTTTTAAAATCATCAGGAATGGAGAATCCACCATAACCCTTGACAAATTTTTCCAATGGTTTATTACTCACTGTTAAAAAATTATGCCTTATTTCTAGTCAGAATTTGCCTAGCTTCAACTTTCAGCCGTTGGACTGTGATAGACCTTTCTCTGTCAGAGGATCCCATTACTAAATATTTGTTCCCCGTGTAGGTGCCGAGACTGTGATCAAATCACCCTGAACCTTCTCTTTGTTAAGATAAATAGATTGAGCTCCTTGTGTCTATCACTATAGGGCATGTTGTCTAATCCTTTAATTGTTCTCACAGCTCTTCTCTGAACACTCTCCAATTTTTCAACATCCTTCTTGATTTGTGGGCACCAAACTGGACACAGGATTCCAGCAGTGGTCACACCAGTGCCAAATACAGAGATAAAATAACCTCTCTATTCCTGCTCGAAATTTCCCTGTTCATGAATCACAGGACACATTAGCTCTCTTGGCCACAGTGTTGCACTGGGAGCTCATGTTCAGTTGACTATCCATCACAAACCTCAAATCTGTTTTTCACAGTGATCTGGAACTGCTGATTTTCAAAAGGTCTAACTTCAGTAGCTCCTGTTAGCATGCTCCAGGGATACTAATGGAATGGAAATAGTGTTTATTTGAAGTCTTGTTTCCCCCTAGTAAATGACAAATAAGAATCAAGTCACTCGTTTCCAAAGAATAGAATAGCCAGTGGTGAGCACTCCTTTTCATGCAAGAATGCCTTTGTCCCTGTGTGAATACAGACAGAAGCAACATTCCTTATACAGGTGTTTGGTACCAAGGCAGCCAAATGGTCCTATAGAAGTAGATCCCAGCCAAGTAGGATAGCAGGCATATCTCATTGCTATTACCTGTGTCTTGGAACAGTAATGAATCTGATGTCACTATGAGACTGAACTGTCTTGGTGAAGGGAGGTAGGCTGCCCATGATGGAAGGTGAAGCCAGTGTCGGTTTGTCTGGGCTCGTCTCATCTGCATGGCTATCTCTTCCAAGATCTGAGCCATCCGTATGGAAGCATTTGCTGTGTTGCATTAGTGAGATGACCGTATCAAGCTGGTGTCATCTCTGCAGTGGTGACAATTGAGCCAGGGAGGTTTAGACCCTCTCCCGAAGGGTCAGTGTATCTGGAGGGGAAGTGTTGTGTATACATCCCTGAAGCCAGGAACTTTCACTTGTGATTCGATTCTGTTCTATACAGGGTCTGATACCGGCTTCACGCTGTAGTATCTGAGCACCTTCCATTAGGGCATTAAACCACATGACCAACATTGGTTACAACTGGCTCTCTCTCATCTCTTCTCCAAGGGGAGAACTGTGTGTGTAGTGTAGTGTGATTTACAGCACTGAATGCAACATTTGCCTCCTCCAGGGTTCTCCTATTTCAAATATAGGCAGAAACTTCTCTTAATGCAAGAAAGAGAGATGGTGACCTTTGAAATTCTTACGATCCCCTCTGCAGATACATTGCAAGTCTCAAACTGAAAGGTACCAATGCATGGTAGCACCTTCAATTGGAGCTCAGATATATATTTCTTCTATGGCAGTTAAGGTGTCCAGGCAGGTGTCTATGCAGCACCCAGCAAGCTGGGGCTCTGATGCTGACTGGGGCCTTTGAATGATTATGATAGTGTCCATTCATAGTTCCTCTCCTCACTATGGGAGAGGAGCTGGTTTTGAGAGGGAAAAACTTTAGGAGTAACCCATTCTGTCATGCTGGTCTCCAGACAACCCCTCCCCTCCCCGGCTGTGCTTTTCTCAAAGATCCAGGGTGTTGGCTTATTCCTGGTTTTCACCTGCCCATAAAATGATGATGGCGTGGGATGCTAGTGATCTTGTTAGTGAACTGCCTTTGGGTTTGCAAGCAGAACTACAGGCTCTTAAACATGCACTGTCAACCACAATGCTGTCTCTTAATATCAATTATAAAGCTCTGTTATTTACAGAGCTTTGTGGGGTCAAAAAGAGATTCCTTGTGCAGTTACATCTGATCTCAAAAGCTCATTGGGACTGTATGTTTAATGAGGTGGGGCGGCTTTTGTGTCTTGCTGCTCATCAGAACCCTCTGGATGCTTGAAATGGAAACTGTTTCCTTACTGAATTGTATTTCCTCCATTGTGCCTGGAGTGGTTTGCTGTAGGGTTGCTCGCTGGGCCAGATTCTCAGCTGGTGTAAATCATTGTGGCTCTATTATGGAGCCATTCTGATCTCTGCCAGCGGAAAATCTGGCCCACTGCCTCATTGTAAAGTTGCTCAGGTGAGGAACACTAGGGAAGTCTGCTCTAGGCTGAGTTTTTGAGGAAGTCTCCGTTCCTATTTAAAATCGAAAGGTTTAACAGGTCTAATTAAAGACAGAATTTGGCCAAATTAATCTAATCTCTCAGTTATAGATGGCTTCATACTACAAAGTATTTGGAGCTGAGTTTCTCAAAGGTTCAGCGGTGTCTGGAAGTCTTGGTTCAGGGCCATCTCTGCTCTCAGTTGAAGGGTAGTGGTTAGTTCCCTTGCACTTAGTATTAAATAGTATTCACTGGCTTTGCACATCAGGGACAGCATGCAGAAGCAGAGCAGGCACTTAGGATCTAGCCCTGTGCAATCAGTGGACGGTATCAAATAGGCCTGGGCCCATGAATGCCGGCTTGTGCACCGAGCCCCGGCTGCTTCAATCGCAAATTTTGTTTCCTGTTTGAATTTATGTCCCTCATCACGCCTGAGCTGTTTCATTGTCGGGTTGCTCCTGTGTGCGTAGCTCAAGTCGTGTGCCTGCAGAACTGCAAGCCTAGCTCTGTGTGTGTGCGTTAAACATCTGGCCCTTATTCTTCTTCCTTAAGTCAATTTCTGGGCTCTTGCTTCCCCGTGTGCATCACCACTTCTTCTTGGGACCTTCTTCTAAGGCCGTTTATTCCCTGCAATGAGGCTGTTAGGAAACATGGCTGCTGCTAGGCCTCTGATGAGATACAGATGTTCTGTCAGCAGCATCCAGCCAACTATCCATATTGCGAGGGGAGGGGGAATACAATAAATAAATACATAAGCTGGGGATTTGTGCAGGGCTTCGTTTGGTGCCATTGAGGTCAATGGGAAGTTTGCTGCTGCCTTTAATAGGAAAAAGATCCTGGTCCCATTGAAACTGAAAGGAGATTTGATAGTAATCTCAATGGGACCAGGATTTGGCTCTGCGGTGAATCTCACCTAGCTTATGTAGCATTTAGAGATGCTTGAGCAAAAGAATTCTCTCACATGGCCCCCTTAGAACTCACATCCTAGCTAATATAATCTCAGACACATTTGTACCTCATTAGAAGGCTGGTCCACTGGTTAAGGTGGTAGCCTTGGACTCTGGTGACCTGGTTCAAGTCTCAGCTTTACTAGTCTTTGTGTATAACCTTAAGTAAGTCACGTGGCCTCTCTGTGCTTTGGTTCCTCATTTGTAGAATGGGAACAATAGTCCTGCTCTATCTCATGGGGGTGTTATAGGCTAAGTACATTGACAACTCAAGATTGTGCTGTGTTCAGATAAGGTGGGGGGTGTTGTAAGTACCTGAAATAGATATTTGTATCTACACCTTGCTCAGCTGTCCATTCCCAAAAACATTGTTATAGTGCATGCCTTGCCCTCCTGCTAGCTCCATTAGGAATCTGCTTGCTGAAGGAATGATCCCCCAGGTCACTGCAGCTTCATTTATGAGGAGAAAAGCATGTCCTGATTTCAGCATCCTATGGCCAAAACGTAAACATCAAATGATATAGATCAGAATTTTGCACTCTGGGCCCCATCTCTAATAGACTGACTTATTTTATTGGCCATTGCATCTAGTTCTCTCACACCGTTTAAAAAAAATACTGAAGTCAATTTCACCCAGGAAGTGTTACACTGAAAGAACATTTAAAATAAAGAATCCTATCAAAACCAAGCCAACCTTCGAGAGCATCCTCTACCTGCCAGAGAGAGATGCAGGGAGGTCTGTCCATAGATCATGTACACTGTGGGGGCAGCCTGACATTTTGCCTTAGCTCTGGCTGCACGTATTTGAGAGTTGGTGATACTCATGTCACTCTGATAAACAAGTGAGCACCGTCCCTCGAGCGGCAGGAATGCTAACCTTTCTGCGCTGTCAGCCTGTTGCTTCTAGAGAGCCGGCACCACCTCCTTCCTCATCCCTGACCTTTCCTCAGTGTCTCTCCATTTCTTGCCGCTGTCCTTTTTAAAAAGCTCCTTATTGATGTTTTAAAGTAATGGGGGAACATAAACAAGTAATAAAGAAAGGTTAACAATACCCAATCGATACTGCGGAAAGAGATGGCAGCGAGGGGAGTGGGGGATAAAGCAAAAGGCCAAATTGAATCACAGTTCTATTGGCAATCAGATTGCATTTAGCCTTCTTTTTTTTTTTTTTTTTTTATAAGCAAGTACTAATACAAGGTCTGTCTGGCATTGGGCTGTTTTCTTAAGATGAAGCCTAATACCTGAATGGAAACTCTAGCAAATGTGGTCTCACGTCTTTTTTTAGAAAGAGTGGAATTAAATAGTCCAGTTTTCTTTTTCTGAGTGGGGAAGGGAGGAGGCTGATGTTAAAGCAGGGGGATTGGGAGATCTGTCCTTGGATAAATCTCCTTTGCACGGACTCACTGTGTCTTTGGGAAGGATGCTGCCTCCGTTTCCCAACCTGTAAAATGAGGATGGTATTTCCTTCCTTCATGGGGGTTTAGTATTTGGAGATCCCTGGCTGGCAGGTGCTGGGGAAGGGCAAAGGGTATTATGAAAGGTTTTAATTCAAAATCTGAGGCCATGATTTTCAAAAGTTACTTTTAATAAGTGCTCCAACTTGAGTCATCTTTAAAGGGTCCTGATTTGTGTGTGTGCCTGTGTGAGTGTTAGAATGTGACCCCCCCCCCAAATCAGATCATTTTAAGACCTCTCAAGTTATGGACCGAAGAGCTGAGTCTCTTCTTGAAAATCTTAGCCAGAAAAATCTTTCAGTGTGTAGTTGGGTCATCTCTGCACCTGAGTTTAATGTGCTGTCTGAGGAATCCATGCAGCTCCTTGACCTCAGATGTGTATCTCCCGGGCTTTGTGTGCGGTCCCATAGCGTGTTGTACCCCAGTGAAAGACCTGGGTGCCTAAATGCATTCACATCTGCAGTAGGGTGTTCAAACTGACAGATGGGTACAGAAGAACATAAGAATGGCCATACTGGGTCAGACCAAAGGTCCATCTAGCCCAGTATCCTGTCTTCCGACAGTGCCCAATGCCAGATGCCCCAGAGGGAATTAACAGAACAGGTAATCATCAAGTGATCAATCCCTTGTCACCCATTCCCAGCTTCTGGCAAACAGAGGCTAGGGACACAATCCCTGCCCATCCTGTCTAATAGCCATTGGTGGACCTATCCTCCATGAATTTATCTAATTCTTTTTTGAATCCTGTTATAGTCTTTGCCTTCACAACATCCTCTGGCAAGGAGTTCCACAGGTTGACTGTGCATTGTGTGAAGAAATACTTCCTTATGTTTCTTTTAAACCTGCTGCCTAATAATTTCATTTGGTGGCCCCTAGTTCTTGTGTTATGAGAAGGAGCAAATAACACTTCCTTATCTACTTTCTCCACACCAGTCATGATTTTACATACCTCCGTCATATCTCCCCTTAGTTGTCATCTTATTTCCAAGCTGAAAAGTCCGAGTCTTGTTAATCTCTCCTCATATGGCAGCCATTCCATACCCCTAATCATTCTTGTTGCCCTTTTCTGAACCTTTTCCAATTCCAATATATCTTTTTTGCGATGGGGCGATCACATCTGCAAGCAGTATTCAAGATGTGGGCGTACCATGGATTTATATAGAGGCAACATGATATTTTCTGTCTTAGTATCTATTCTTTTCGTAATGATTCCCAACATTCTGTTCGCTTTTTTGATTGCTGCCGCACATTGAGTGTATGTTTTCAGAGCACTATCCACAATGACGCCAAGATCTTTCTTGAGTGGTAACAGCTAATTTAGACCCCATCATTTTATATGTATAATTGGGATTATGTTTTCCAATGGGCATTACTTTGCATTTATCAACACTGAATTTCATCGGCCATTTTGTTGCCATCACGCAGTTTTGTGAGATCCTTTTTGTAACTCTTCACTGTCTGCTTGGGACTTAACTATCTTGGGTAGGTTTGTATCACCTGCAAATTTTGCCATCTCACTGTTTACCCCTTTGTCCAGATCAACTATGAATATGTTGAATAGGACTGGTCCCAGTACAGACCCCTGGGGGACACCACTATTTACCTTTCTCCATTCTGAAAACTGACCATTTATTCCTACCCTTTGTTTGACGAAGGGCTGGTCTATGGGATGCTTTAGTCTGCACCCAGGAGGTGTAAATTCTAACGCACCTCAGCATGTCCTGTGTGTGTGGAGTTTGCTGCTGTGCACTAAACGTTCCCTAGTGTGCATTAGCATAGTCCCTTACAACAGCACTGAGTTAAAGCGCACTAAGCCCTTTCAGCACATCAGTAGGATCCACACTGGCCAGTTAGGATGCCACAGCCTTGTGGTGCGGACTAAAGCACCACGTAAACAAGCCCTTAAGGTATGTCCACACAGCCAGAAAAACCTGTGGCTGCTGGCCTGTGCCAGCCAGATCAGGCTGCAGGGCTGTCTTCTTGCTGTAACTGGGATGTGAAATTGTCACTCAGGGCATATCTATAAACCAAAACCAACCCCCTCGGCTGGCCCGTGCCAGCTGACTTGGGCTTGCAGGGCCGTTTCATTGTGAGGTAGGAGGAGCCTGGAAGTCTACAAGGCAATGAAACAGCCCTGCGAGCCCAAGTCAGCTGACATGGGTCAGCCGCAGGCTTTTCTTTGTTGTGAAGACAAACCTTGAGTGACCCTTTCAAATCCAAGTTGCTTAAGCACATGCCTAAGTCTGCTAGTATTACCACCTCCAAGGCTTCCAAAATCATTTAGTAAGGCCGCAAGAAATTACAGAATGGCTTAAAAATCACGAAACTTCAATTTGAGGGGTTCATGTTTTCAAGCTTTTCTCCATAGTCGTGTGAACTAGACATTTTTTATCTAATAAAAGGTGAGATTCTCATATAATAGGCTGACTGCAGTAGGTGGGATTTCATGGAAAAACCCACCATCATTCACAAGACGGGTAGTAAAATCACAAGAGTTGGTATACCTGTTGTTGTGTTCAATGGAAGTAACCATGTGCTTGAAGTTGGGCTCATGTAACAATATCTTAATTGATCAGGCTTGTATCCTCTCTAGGCCTAGTTCTCTTACACCGTTAGAAAACAAATGAAGTCAAATATCACCCAGGAAATCTTACACTGAAAGAACATTTAAAATAAAGAATAAAGACCAAGCCAACCTTCCCAAGTATTGCCAGTTACGTGCTGTGTTTCTTATGGAGTTTTTACACCGCGTGTGAAATTCATCCCTAATTTCTCTTCAAGACCTGTAATAATTTTGTGTCCGTCTATCTGGAAACCGTTTGTGCTCCATACGGAGCCCCGCGCCAGAGTGTGCAATATCGGGCACACCAGTTTCAAGGTCAAGTAGCTTACGTTCCAATCCACTGAGGTGCTGAGCACCCAGAGCGGCCCTGGTTTCAGCATCAGACGTTCAAACATAAGTGCAAAGGCCAAAGTGATTGGTGGCATTTAATTCAGTTGAAATCAATGGATTTACACCGAAGTTGAACTTGTCCCTCTGGCTTTGCCTACATTAGGAGAACTATTTTTAACACATGGGTGGCAGCGATGGGGGGAACCCTAATGTAGCCAAGACTCCTGCACTGGCTGGCATGAAATATTTCCCCCAAGCAGGTTTAAAGGTGGGGTGATTAAAAAGCACTGCCAGGCAGAGTTGCACTGATGGGTGGGACACTCTTGCCAAAGGATCCTAGTGCTGACAAGGATCCTAGTGCAGATCTGTCTGTGAGACTCCCCCCTTCACAACTGCTTTTACAAAACACCAGTTTGAGCTCTGCTGCTTTTGGTTGGTGTTTTTTTGTTTTGCGTTCCCCCTCCCCTGCTCCCCAAGATCATAGAATCATAGAATTTCAGGGTTGGAAGGGACCTCAGGAGGTCACCTAGTCCAACCCGCTGCTCAAAGCAGGACCAACCCTCAACTAAATCATCTGAAATGTAGCTATGTTTGTCCCAGGATATGAGAGACACCAGGTGGGTGAGGTAATATCTGTTATTGGACCAATTTCTGTTGGTGAATGGGACGGGACAAGATTTCAAACTTCACAGAGCTGCTCCCTCAAGTCTGGAGGAGGTAACCAGAGCATCCAAGCTATGTACAAAGGGATGGGGGGGAGTTTGTTAATCATAAAGGGTTAACAAGTTGTAGGTCACCATTGAAAATGAAGCGGGCAATTAACACCTCTGCAAGTTGTACCACAATAAAAGGTTAGTAAGCAGCAGGGTGTGTTACAAATTGTTGTAAAGGGTCATACAACCAGTGTCTCTGTTAAATCCATTGTTTTTAGTGTCCAGCAGAGTTCTGAATTTAAATGCCCAGATTCCTCTTTTGACCGTGTTGTGCAGGGTTCCTGAAATGTTCCTGGCCTTACCCAGAAAGACATTTGGTTACTCAAACATTAATGAGTGATTCGCTCTCATTTATTGCAGGCAAAACGCTGTAAAATGAGCAGGAATGGAAACTAGGGAGCTGATTAGCATGAAGGGGAAGAGGCAAAAAAAAGGATTTCAAAGCCTGCCCCCGTGCTGATCCAGAAACAGCTTTGAATTGGAGGTTATCAAGTTTGTTTTGTGGTGCGGTGCATTTTCCGGAGTTCCGCATGAAAGGCCCCGAATGTAAAAGGAACATTAAAGTCACAAAATATAAAACAAGTCAGATCTGACTTTTTAATAGCAAAACGCTCTCTCGTGTCTTCAGTCAGCTGGGACTGTCTTTTTAGAAGTGGGGAGAAAATCGCATGAAAATTGATGAGACTCGTTCTCTGGTTGCTGGCAGGGCAAACCAGTGTACAAGATTATGCAATGTAATTGGACTTCCAGAGACGACCCGTGCCTGAGGAATGAGGGAGGAGGGGGGCAAAGTGAGGGCAGCTGACTTCAGCAGTGTTACTGAGCATGCTCAGTTCAAGCCAAGCAGCAAATCTAGGGGGGGCACATGACCACGCATGCCCCCCATGCATTGCCTCTGCTTATTCCCTGGGCCATGGGTATGTCACAGTGCCACTGCAAAAAGGCTGTTTGCAGGTTCCTTTATAACCTGGCCATATAATTGGAAGGAGACCTCAGAACCGAAGTTATCACCTCTTTTAAATCCCTTTTTCTGCTGGTTAAAACATTTGTGTTGAAACTGGTTTTGCTGGAAAATGTCACTTCCACATGCTCGAAATTGGTTTTGGCAAAAATGTTATCACTTTGACAGAACTGCCTTTAAAGAACATCCTGTTTCGATAACTTCAGAATAGAACAGAAAATTCAAAAATTTTCCATTTTAAAAGTAGCTTTTCACCTTGAAATGGACCTCATTTTATAGCTAAGGTAGGCTGAAATTGAAACAAAATGTTTCAGGCATATCAATGTTTGGATTGACCCCAAATATTTTATTGGCAGAATTTCAGTTCACAAACATTTTCAGAATTTGGGCTTTGTCTCAAATTGCACTTTTTTTTTTCTTTTTAGTCTAGAACTTTTTTCACAGGATGGGACAATTCACACTCCAGCCAGCTCTGGCTCATTCTGCTGCGGTCACTCAGTGCACCGATGTTACATAGGAATGGATGGAAGGTCAGGAGGTGCTTGAAACATTGCCAAAGCTTCTGACAGCCCCACCTGCTAGATCAGGTAGTGTGCAAGGGTTGCATATGGAGAGCCCTGCAAATCCGCGGGTCTCCGTTTTATATCCGTGGACCATTTTTACAGAGAGTAGCTCAGATGCGGATACAAATTTTGTATCGGGACAGGGCTCTCACCATAACAGACTCTCCAGAATGGAGGGCTGCCCCCAGGCTCCTTCCACCTCAGCTCAATGAATTGCGCAGCAGTGGGGATAACCCGCGGGCGTTCTGGGAGTTGTAGTCCCCTGCTTGCTTTGACAGTGCGCCATTTTAAAAGAGATGCGGTGGGTCATTTAAAATAGTAGGCAGCAAGGGCCCGCGCTTTGAGGGAGAGTAGTTATCGCCGCTCTCTGCCTGGGCCGGGTCTGCATGCATTACTGCCCCCACAACTGCCTCGGGGTGTCCAAATTCCTTCCCCCATCCTGGGAGGGTTGTGTGGCACTGCACACATGGTCTCAGAAGTGTAGCCTTCCTATCCAGAGCTGGGAACGAGGTATGGCGGGGGCGGAGCAGGCGGTGGGGCAAGAGTTCTCTAGGGAAAAGGGCGGGGGCAGTTGGGGATCAGGTGCTTGGCACAGCCCTGCATCACTGCCCAGGGCGCCAGGCAATTTTTGCGGATTGTGGCTCGGATGTGGATAGAGATGTTTGTATCCGCACTTGGCTCTGTGTATATGGAGCTGTTTAATCCCTTCCCCCATCCTTCATGGCCTTCGTTAGCATCTGCAAAATCGAAGCTCTAATTTAAATAATAATAATAATAATAAAAAAAAATCAGGTGAAGACTTTCAAAGCTGCCTATACCGTGTGGATGCCTAACGCTCAATTATTATGGGAACTTTCCAGTCCTTCTGGTTGTATAGAGATGCTTGCAAAAGTGAAGCAAGGTAGGAAGCATTCTAGAGCAGGGCTTGTCTCTGCTCTGCGTTTGTATAGTGCCTCGCAGCGTGGGACCTGCTCCAGGAGTGGGGCCCGTAGGCGTGCTGGTAATACAAATAAATAACCACCCCATGCTTGGCCACAGTCTGGGAGTTGGGTGACTCACATCCTTAGGCCCTTTGTGGTCCCAGCCCCACAGCAACATCCTAAATCAGCTGTTGATTATCCGGCCTCTCCGATGGACTTCGCTTCCTTTTCCTCCTCACACCCGAAAACCTGCAGGTTCTTGTAGTTACATCGCTTAGGATAAAATTACAAAGGGCATTGATCCCCGCGCTTTAGAGCATACGGTGATAGTGAATTGGTGTAGGAAGACTTTTCCCACAGTGCCACCTGGGGGCTCCAGGGTGTATAATGAGCGTCATGGATCGGTCACTATCTGAGATAGGAGACCAGACCATTGGACCTGATGGATCACTGATTCAGAACAAATCACATCACCATTGAGCTTAAGCTAGTACTGAGAGCAGGCATACGTTGCCAGTACTTTAGCAATGCTTGGCTTTACAGGCACCACATTTGATTCCTGGTGCATGCTACAACCGCTCTATTTCCTACCAGAGTTGGGTAATCTACTAGGCACACATAGATCACAAACAAAATGCTACTGCTGTGTCTGATGCTGTTTTATGGCAAAGGAGGTGTTCACATGCTCCACTGAGTACCTAGACAGTGATAGGCAGGAGCGCTGGTGGGGGAGGGTGCTCTTATGTTTGATCTGTTTCCAAAGGAAAATGTTCCATTCTCATGACAGGCATCAGCCTTCACCAACTCCTGCCTCTGTCACAGGGTAGATGTATGCAACGCCTTTAAATATTTAATCACCATAATCCATGCCATAATGATGCATTATTACTTTTTAACCACCATTAAAGTTTAAAAACGGAATAAAAGCTTTGCTTCATGCCAGAAGCAATTGTCCTTCGGAGAGAGGAAGAAGCGAGAAACTGCATATGACTTGTTTAAAAGAACCTTAAAATAACTTGTTTAAAAGACCCTTAAAGGTTTAAAAGAATATTTTCATTACAAAAATAAGGCTAAGGCCTTCTTTGCAGGGTTCACTTTAATTTCAGATCAGGGCTTTTCTTTTAGCTTTGGAAATCTTTTCTCTCGTTTCTGCTGGTGGGTTTGGTTATTAAGGGAGGGCTTGGACCAGCTGTCTGTGCAAGGAAGCAAAACTCCGCTCTCCTCCCCGACATACCTGTATGGGCTACTCAGCCTCCTTGCCTGCTTGTTTGCTTCCCAGAACAGGTGGATGGGGCGCCAGCTCCCTGCATGCTAGCCAATATAGCTGATCCAGCATGGTCAAGGGATGGGGCAATCATTGATCACTGGTATAGATTGCCAGCACTAAGGAAGAAGCAGTGGAGGTATCCTGACTGAGCAGAGTGTCTCTGAATCACAGTGTCTCCTGGGCCAGTGTTCCGCAAGGGCTGGGTCTAATGTCACAGTCTAGTCCTTGGACGCAGCAGGGTGCTTAGCCCAAAGTAGTGCGACTAATAATACAGTGTCTTTAGCTGGTCCTCTCAAGTAATCCCCAAATGCTTTATAAACTGAAAACAGAGGAGATATGTCACCCGCCACTGCACTGCAACCAGTTCTGGGGTGGATTAAGGCAGATGTTTGTCTTAGAACAGTAACATTACAAAACAATTTAGGGTGACATGAAGATTAGCATCGCCAAGTGAACCTGCAGGGGAAATGTCTCCAGGCAGCATATTGTCACTGCAGCTTGTTGAAAAGCAAAATAACCCCAACATGGTGAAATTAGTTTAATAAATGACAGCACCAGATTTGTTTTGTTCATGAATATTCAGAGATTTGTAATTGGAGATTCACGAAAACGTTTGCAAGTCACAAGTTTCACCAGCTGAAAGGCATGCTGTCTTGGTGGCTAATTCATCTCGTAAATGCGCCGTTTGCTCCTTCTCATTCTCCTGTGTCACCCAACTAAGGAGCACCAATAAAGTCATGTGACTGAGCACACACCATGCGTGGTAAATCGAGAATCGGAAACTGCCAAAGCCAACAGTCCAGATTGGTACATTACCCTCTTCAACATTACCCTCTTCAACAGCGCTATGCCAGTTCACGCCAGCTGAGGACCTTGCCCGTGATTTGCACTGGACAGTTCAAACTCCTCTAATTACCCAAACAGGAATCTTGCTGGGCTACTTGGAATAATTCTCTTGGTCTCTAATATTCACAGTCATTGGTCAGCATCTGGGTTGTCTGGATGACAAAACCCACAGCGAGCAGTATGTGAAACACACACCACCTCCTGCAGTGTGGGGGTTCTACCCTGTGTGACAGGGTCAGGCCAGATGGCTACAGGAGAGTGTTAGAAGGCAGATATATTAGTCCCAGATTAAGTAGATCCTTTTTCCCTGGGTAGTTCCAGAACAAGCAGGAACTTGCTGGAACCAATTAAGGCAGGCAGGCTAATTAGGACACCTGGAGCCAATTGAGAAGAAACTGCTAGAATCAATTAGGACAGGTTGGCTAATCAGGGCACCTGAGTTTAAAAAGAACCTCACTTCAGTTTGTAGCGTGCATGCGAGGATCTGGGAGCGAGAGGCACTAGGAGCTGAGAGTGAGAAGACGTATTGCTGGAAGACTGAGAAGTACAAGCGTTATCAGACATCAGAAGCAAGGTTCGGTGGTGAGGAATAAAGAAAGTGTTGGGAGGAGGCCATGGGGAAGTAGCCCAGGGAATTGTAGCTGTTGCGCAGCTGTACCAGGAGGCACTCTAGGCAGCTGCAGTCCACAGGGCCCTGGGCTGGAACCTGGAGTAGAGGGCGGGCCCGGGTTCCCCCAAAACATCCCAACTCCTGATCAGACACAGGAGGAATTGACCTGGACTGTGGGTTCTACCAGAGGGGAAGGTCTCTGGGCTGTTTCCTGGCCCACATGGTGGATCTCTGAGGTGAACAAATCCATCAGTAAGTGCAGGACCCACCAAGATAGAGGAGGAACTTTGTCACACCACACAAGTATGTACTAAGCCCTACTCTAATTTAGCTCATGAAATGGGATGAGATAATGATTCAAGCTCAATAATAAAGTCTTTTCCCCTTCCTGTGAAAATTTTAAATGGTTTGAACATTTTTTTCTGAGGTGAAAAATTGAAATCTTGATCAAACTTTGCAAACTGAAGAATTTTCTCCTCACCCCGCAAACCCTCAACCCCAGTTCAGGTCAAATGAAGCCTTCTGGTTTGATTTTTTACTCTTTTAACTTTTTTTTTCAGTCTAATGCACTTAAATTTCTAAACCCACGAAAGCTTATGCTACAATAAATTTGTTAGTCTCTAAGGTGCCACAAGTACTTCTATTCTTTTTGCGGATACAGACAAACATGGCTACTACTCTTAAACCAAGTTGTTTCATGCAGTTTCAACTTTTTTAAAAATGTTTTTCCAATGTCAAAAACAAAACATCTTATAATTTTGAAACTTTTTTCAATACAGTTTTGAGGTGGGAGATACAGCAAAGCACCCCTGTTTTGCAAACTGTTTTGGGTTTGACAAATGTTTTTGTCAGTGTAAAAAATAGTTTATCGAAACATTTCCAACCCAGTCTAAGCGTAACCCACAGTAGATAAATGTTGTCTAATAGTTGTCACTGGAGTCGTACTGCCCCAGATGGAGAAGCTCCTGTGTAAGTGGCATCTCCAACTTTACATTCAAAATCATTTGGATTTTGCCTAAGATCAAAGTGGCATTCTGTCTCTCCAGAGCTTCCTGCATTGCATGGTTGTCTCTCCATGTCAGTAGAAGGACAGTGATTTCCAATGTGGATTCTGTTTATCTGATACCAATAGGGAAAGTAAGAATGGCTCATTTTAACTCAATTCTATGGAATAAGCTGAAAGTGCTTGGCTAAATAAATGTATCATTCAAATATGTTGTGGTCCCTATCCATATGTCATTGAGCTAGGGCATGCCTAGGGTTGGGGGTTTTGTTTTGCATAATTTAAAAAAGGTGGTTTTTTTTATTATTGTGGCTGCCATTAATATTTGAAACATTTTCCTAGTGTAAAAGAAAGCAGCACCTTCTGGTCCCAAGGCTCGATGTAATTCAACATGAAGGAGTGGCACCTTTCTACTGATGGCTTTTCACACTTCTGGGATCCATAAGATCTTGCAGGGTAGGGGAAAACATGGAATTTCCCTACTTTGAAATTTTGGATTCTTCAAAACAAAAATCTCACAAGTTGGAGAAGAGTTGAGCAACTTAGGGAACATGGGAACTTTCATTTCCTGATGGTAAATCAACATTGCCAACAAAATTGGAATGTTCCCACAGAAAATTTTAGTTTTGTGGAAATGTCATTTTGTTGTTTCTAATGGAAAACTCCTGATCAGTTCTTGTCTTGAGCAAATATCTAATCAGACACCAGTCCAGGTGTGGATCCCTTTGCTGAAAACCTTATGGCCTCTCTTGGTTCCAGTTGTTGGGTTTGTAATTTGACTGCCACAAAACTCTATCCTTTCTGCCCAGAAATTTAATCCTGATCTAATATCTAGAAGTCACTAAAGTCAAACAGCTCACCAGGACTAGACCCACCAGGACTGGAAATAGATACTTTGCTAATTAAGGATTTGAGCATCCCACACACAAGCAAAAGGTTGGCTTCAAATTTAAAAGCACATATTAGTGCATCTCTGGCTTGTGTCTGAGTATGAGCAAAGAGTCGATGGCCCACGTTCATAAAGAGAAATGTTGTGCTTTGATTGATACTCATTATACCACACTCAGGCATATCACCATTGCCTTGTCCTCTCCTGTTTGTTACTATCCTTCACCTTTACCTCTTCTCAGATGCTTAGGACCATCATTTCTTTATATGTGTGTATAACACCGACCACAACAAGATCCTCATCCCTGAATCGGTCTTCTAGGCACGGTTACAAAACTAATAACTGGTATTTGTTTCTAGCTCTGGGGAAACGTGCAATGTCAGGTTACCCTGATGTAAAGGAATAGCGTGTAGATATCTAATTTAAGAGGATTTTTAAATGATTCCAATAGTTCTGTCCTCTGAGGCCTGTGTGTATATAGGTTATAAAGGCAGAATGAGAAGGGCTATGAGAAATGGTCACAATAAAACGCTTCTGAAAAATGATTGGAAATAACATTGCTCTATAATGTGGCATCAGGAAAATACATGCTGCTGTGGCATAAAGGTTTTATTGGCAGGCGTTTGGGATGAGCCGCATAACTCACTCATTATGTCACCGCACATGAGTTATGCAATCTTTGCGAACGCCGGCACAGCCCAGCGTCAGAAATCCAACGCTTTCTCCTTGCAAAGGGGAGCAGCCTCCCCTGTCTTAGGAAAACAAACATGGATGTGTGGAAAAGGCACTGGGCTGGGACTCAGGAAACTGGGGTTTACTTCCCAGCTTGACTACAACCTTGCTATGTGAGTTCAGGCACATCACTTAATCTCTGTGCCTAGAGATTCTGCTAACTGTCTTGTCTGTTTAAACTCTGAGCTCTTTGGCATAGGCCCTGTGTCTCGCTGGGTATATAACGAGCCTAGCACAATGGGACTCGATCTCAGCTGTGATACAAATAAACAATAACGGTGGTGCCCGTCTGAACACTTCCCAGTGCCTATTCTGTAACCCTACACAGCTCCTCCTCATGCAAGGACTCTGATTATTCAGCACGGGTAAGGTGTATAGAATGTTACAGGATCATTTCAAATGTGAGTGATCACTTTTATTCTGCTGTAGCCAATGACAGCCTAGCAGCTTTTGTCTTCCTTTACGGGTAATTAATCCATGTGCTGTCCAACTCCAATGGAGGATTTCTGGTAGTGCCGGAATAGGTGTAACAAATACACACTTGCAGTTTGTGTCAGTGTTAACAGCAAAATAATGGGAGATTTGTAATTTCTGCAACAGAAGCTTGTTTTCTTAAAAAAAACAAAACAGCAAAAACCCCCCACCAGCACAGGCATTCAAGCTGCCATTCGGATTATACACCTGACACAATACTGATGCTACAGTTGTCCTGCAGTACAATAAAAATATGTTTATAGGAAACTGATTCAAATTGCCAGAGTAAATTAGGCTTTTAGAAAAATGGCTGGGAAACCATCAGGCTTCAGATGAACAGCTGAGGTTTATTGCTTCTGGGGGCAGGGCAGCGGGGGAAAGTGGAGATCACACAGCTTAGAGGAAGGATGTTGATATTTTCTCAGGAAACTAGCACAGAGATATAGGCAAGGGAAGAGCGGGGTGGAACTGGGACTATTGGACAGATTTTAAAGAGAGTTAAGCTATTTAGACACCCAGAGTAAAAGGTCTTCTCTGCATATGCCGGGACTCAAGCACCCACCGGAAAAAAATAGGGGGTGCTCAGCACCCACAAGCCACGGGTAGGTGGCAGGAGTATGTACATGGTGCACAGTGAAAGTGGAAGGCAGAAAGTACCCACCCGCAAAACCGCCCGTCAGTGCATGTGCTTGTCTGCACGGAGACTTTGTGGGCAGCAGGTTTGCACGCTGTGCGTTCACAGCCTGGATTTCTGCACATGAAGTCGCCACATGGACCCTGCTCCTGCGCACTAAATGTTCCACAGAGCCCGTTGATCTGCTGCCGTTTGAAATGGGAGGACGTCGAAGCGCGCTGCAGAACGTCTCGGGCGTGTCTTCACTGCATTTGATAACCCGCAGCAGTGGGTCTGAGCCCAGGTCTCCAGGCTTGGGCTCATAGTGCTCAGAACAGCTGTGTAGACATTCGGGTTGAAGCCCGGGGCGGAGGGGTGTTCAGAACCCAAGTGACAAGGTCTGTGCTGCTGGTTTTGGTTCCGTAGCACAAGTGCTGCGAGCCCACGGCTGCAGAGCAGGGCTCAGACTTGCTGCTGCGGGTTATAAAGTGCAGCATAGCTACATCCTTGGTGCGTGGCCGTAGGGTCTGTACTGCGACGTTGTGTGCACCAAGCGAATGCGCTGTCCGTTCATGGCCTGGCTTGCTGGGCACCAAGGCTCCATGTGGTCACGCCCTCAGGCTGGATTTTCAAAGGCTCCTGAGGGAGTTAGGCCTCATGCAGTAAGTCTCTTCTGAAACCCGCAGCCTGAGTGGCTAGATTTTTGAGACAGCTCAGCTTGCTGGGTGCTAAGCGCCTTCACCAGATTTCCTAAAGTCCCTCACTGGCAGATTCTGGGGGCTGAGTGCTTCTTAAATAAGGATCAGATTTTTTTTTTTAAGTGCCTAACTGGAAGATGAGTTCTTGAAAATCTGACCCAAGCAACTTATCCTTGATTCAGAAGGCAGGGGAGGAGCGGGGCAGAGAGGACACCAATACAGGGATTGGAGTGGAATATATGTCATGCCAGGGGGGGAGGGGAGGAGCTTACAGTAACTGCAGCAGTTGAGTATCAACAGAATTAGTTCATCGACATGTGTGTATCCTGGTGGAGTAATTAAGAGTGGTGATGGACGTCTGGTTTCTGTTCTGATTTGGGTTTTTCCCCCGACTTGTCGACTACTGACTCGGAAGACAGAGTTCAAGGGAGCCGTCATTTTAGCTTCGCTTGGCTGGGGAGGGGCTGTACCTCTTGGAAAGCATTCGGCGACGGACCTGGGCTGGTTGGCTCGGCGGACTGAGTGGCTACAGGATGCTGGTTTGAACCTTGGGCCAGGTTAGAAGGAAGTGAAATTCTTACTGGACATGGGGGTTTGCGTTCCCCAAACACTGTCATAACTTTCCATTTGGGCCGCCGCTAGCATTCTGGCATGGGTAGGGAGAGCAGATGTCCTGATATTATCAGGACCTTCCTAATATTAGAGGCTTTGTCTTATAGAGGACCCTGTGATCCCCCACCCCTGTTTTCACACTTGCTATCTGGTCACCCTAGCCATGGGGCACAAGACGCTACCCATTTTCCTTTACTGCTGGCTCATTTACACATTCGAGTCCACAAGCTAGGAGCCGTTGGTTGCGCTTTACAACGAAAGCCACTTGCTATTTGGGGAAGGGCCTGATTCTGCTCTCGCTTTCAGGAATATTACAGCAGTGCTACTCCAATATTATTAATTATTATTGTTATTTATTATGGCTTCAGTGGAGTCCCTGGACTGAGTGAGAAGAGAGTGGCCCTGCATATCCTGTGATTAAAAACGGGGCAAGATGCTCACCACTCCTCTGCCTCCTTGCTGGTGCAAGCAGGAGGGAGAGTTGCTCTGTCAGGACAGCGGGTATGTCCGGTCATCCCCTGTGTAGTATAAAGCTGCTGTAGCTGACTAGGGCTCTCCTTGGAGGGTCAGGGGTGCGGTTGGGGACAAGCACGTGTCTACCGTATTCGGAGCCTCGCATGCACATAAGCATGGAGAAAGGCCAGAATGATACATAATATGTGAGTGCTCAGCGGCAGCATGGCCCAATAAATAGATAGGGCACTGGTCCGGGAGGCAGGAGGTCTTGGTTGTGTCCCGGTTTTGCCTCCTCTGTGACCGCGAGCAAGTCTGTTCACTTCTATTTCCTTCTCACCCCTTGTCTACTGAGACCGTAAACTCTGCCGCGCAGGGGCTTTGTCCTGCTGTCTGTATGGACAGCATCTGGCACAGTGAGTCCCTAAGCGTGGGTTGGGGCTCTGGACGACGCCCGAATTCTGGCCATTCCTACTCGCATATTTTAATGTGTCGCACTTTGCGCACTAGAGCTGGGTGAAGATTTTTCATCAAAAAAGCACTTTGGGGTCCCCAAAAACTGTGTCGAATGTCAACAACTCTGAAACATTTCAATGTTTTGATTCAAAACGGGGTTTCAAATTGACATTTGGGTGGGGAAAAGGAGAAATGCCCCCAAAGGGGGGGGGGGGAAACACCCACAAACATAGACTAGGAGGAACATCAAAGTCGTCATGTTCTGACCCTACGCTGTGACAGGGCCTAGTAACCCTAGACCATCCCTGCCAGGCGTTGACCCAATCTGGTCTTAAGAGCTTCCAATGATGGAGATTCCACAGCCTCCCTTGGGAGCCTATTCCAGAGCTTAAATAGCTACAAGGAAAAACTTTCTAACCAGAATCTCCCTTGCTGCAGATTAAGCCCATTCCTTCTTGTCCTACCTTCCGTGGACCTGGAGAACAATTGATCACCATCTTCTTTATAACAGCCCTTAACATATTTCAAGTCCCCCCTGTTTTTTTCCCTCAAGGTTGAACATACCCAGGTTTTTTGGTTTTTTTTAACCTTTCCTTATAGGTGAGGTTTTCTAAACGTTTTATCATTTTTTGTTGCTCTCCTCTGGACTCTCTCCAGTTTGTCCACAGCTTCTCTAAAGTGTGTCGCCCAGAACTGCACACAGTACTGCAGCTGAGGCCTCGTCAGTGCTGAGTAGAGCAGGACAATTACCGCCCCTGGCTTCAGTACAACACGTCTGTTACTGCACCCCAGAATGATATTAGCCTCCGTAGCAGCTGCATCATTGTTGACCCATATAAGCCATAGATCCTTTTCAGCAGTTTTACCACCCAGCCAGTTTTCCCCATGGTAGAGTTTGCACGTTTGATTTTTTTTCCTTCCCAAATGAAGCACTTTGCACTCGAATTTCATTGTGTTGAATTCAGAGCAGTTCTCCAAAATTTGTCAAGGTCACTTTGACTGCTGATCATGCCCTCCAAAGCGCTTGCGATCCCTCCTGACTTGGTGTCATCTGGAAATTTTATAACCATACACTCCACGCCATTATCCAACTCATTAGTGAAAATATTGAATGGTACCAGACCCAGGACTGACCCTTGCAGGACCCCACAAGCTACACCCTGCCAGTTTGACAGCGAACCATTGATAACTATGCTTTGAGTGCGGTCTTTCAACCATTTCTGCACCCGCCTATTATAGTTATGTCATGTAGACCATAATCCCCTCGTTGGTTTATGAGAATGTCATGTGGGACTGTGTCAAAAGCAGGACTAAAATCAAGTTATATTCCATCTGCAGTAAAAGCTGTTTTATCCGGCATGTTGCGGGAATGGGGGGTGCTGGTAGGTGAAAAATGCGGGTTAACTAAGGGAGGGGAGTTGCAGGGCATGGGTGCTGGAAGTGAGTTTGGGTGTGGGCAGGAGCTCAGGGTGCGGGAGGAGGTGTGGGGTGCCGGATCTGGAGGCATTCACCTCAGGCTGCTCCCTGCAAGAGGAGGAGCGGCAGGTGGCTCTGCACACTGCTTCCACCTGCAGGTGCCGCCTCCGCAGCTCCCATTGGCCTTGGTTCCCAGCCAATGCGAACTGCATTGTTAATACTCGGGGTGCGGGCGGAGGAAGTACGCAGAGTTGCCTGCCATGCCACCACCTAGGAGCAGCCGGGACAGGTTGCCACTTGCAGGGAGCCACCCAAGATGAGTGGCCCCTGGATCCAGCACCCTGGACCCCCGTCCCGCACCCCACATCCCCTCCTGCACCCTGCGCTCCGCACCTCCTCCTGTGTCCCACCCCTGCCGGCCCCATGCCAACCAGACTAAAACCCGGCATTTCAATGAGGATCAGAAATGCCAGTCTATAGAGCTTTCCGGTTGATGAAGTGCTGCATAAAACAGCATTTACTGCTCCTTTTCCCCCATCCGTTAGGCCAGTGACCCTGTCAAAGAAGGAAGGTAGGATGGTTTGGCTTGATTTGTTCTTGACAAAGCCATGCTGGCTATTCTTTATAGCCCTATTGTCCTCCAGATGCTTACAAGTGCATTGTTTAGTAGTTTGTTCCAGTATCTTTCCTGGTACAAAAGTTAGGCTGGCTGGTCTCTAGTTTCTTGGGTCCTCGTTGCTCCCCTTTTTAAAGCTAGGTACTAATGCCGATTAAAATGAAAATTCAGAAGAAATTCATTTAGAGTTGACCTGATCCAATTTTTTTTTTCATTTTTGATGGGGGTTGGTTCTGGAATATTTTTCTTTATTTTAACCGAAAAAATCCATTATTTGCCCAGTCCTGGTGTGCACGTGATGATATGAATGCCCTCTAAACATGGAACCCAGAGCACGACTGTTGGACTCAATTGTCTTAGCACACAACTGGGTGTGCCTGTATATGGAAGGTGCAAAATAAAGCATGGTTAGATTGTCACCATAGTCTCTGCTTCTCCTTCCAAACTCCAGTAACATCCTTAGTACTGCATAGGGCTCCATAAATCTTATTAAACTGGTGCCCCATGCCCGACGGCTCGCACGTGTATTTTAGGTAAGGGTGGTCTTTTGAAGGATTTATTTAAAAACCTATATGGCTGGTGATCCCAGCATTTAAGGCTAAAGATGAATGTTCATCTAAAAATCTATGCAGTGATTTTTGAGAGAGGTGATTTTTATAATCTTCAGCAACACACTAATGAAATATTTTTAAAGCAATTTTTAAACTAAGGTCCTGTAGACTAACATGTTCTGAGTAAATATTACAGTCATGCACAACTGTTTTTGTCAGTACATTCAGAAACTGAAGGTATATACCTGAGGGTTGGCAAATGCCTGTTAAATGGCTTCATTACCCCTTGAATGGCTCTTTAGCAGTTTCAGTGTTGTGCTAATAGGTCTGGCAGGCTGGAAGCTTTTTCACTTTTAAGTACTGGTTTCAGAGTAGCAGCCTTGTTAGTCCGTATCCACAAAAAGAACAGGAGTACTTGTGGCACCTTAGAGCCTAACAAATTTATTTCAGCATAAGTGAGCTGTAGCCCACGAAAGCTTATGCTGAAATAAATTTGTTAGGCTCTAAGGTGCCACAAGTACTCCTGTTCTTTTTAAGTACTAGATCCCCTCCAGAGGAAGACTCACCAGGCTGCAGCAGCCAGCTGTGGTGGGAGCCTGCAGGAAGGGTCAGAACAGGCATAGGAAATGGAGGGAAGGTGGACACTAAGACTCAGGGGTGCCCCACATTTTCAGGCAGGGGCGGCTCTAGAAATTCCGCCGCCCCAAGCAGGGCGGCGTGCCGCGCCGCTCGTGCTGCCCTTCCCCGGTCCCCCGGCCGGGGCAGACGTGCCTGCTGACAGTCCCGTGGTCCCACGGCTCCGGTGGAGCATCCGCAGTCATGCCTGCGGGAGCTCCGTCCGAGCCGCGGGACTAGCGCACCCGCCGCAGTCATGCCTGAGGGAGCTCAAGCAGAGCCGCAGGAAGAGGGGACCCTCCGAAGTCATGCCTGCGGCAGGTCCGCTCGTCCCGGGGCTCCGGTGGACCTCCCGCAGGCATGACTGCGGAAGGTCCGCCGGAGCCAAATGCCGCCCTGCCGGGACAATGCCGCCCCACGCGCCTGCTTGGCGCGCTGGGGTCTGGAGCCGGCCCTGTTTTCAGGTGCCCCAAGCAGCCGCGTATGCCTAAGGATGGTGCTGCTCAGTAACATCTCTTGTTAAAAAGCCAGCTCCTCTGGTATTTCACTTGCAACTATCTCTGGTATTACCACTGAGTACTGTTAGGAGATGCTTAGTCGGGAAGCCATGTGCACCTTTACCGGACAGTGTAACACTGTGGTCTTTCTATTATCTATCTCCCTGTACAGGCGTGGTTTTTTCCCCCCATAGCAGTCCTAGAATATATAAGATGAGATGACTAGATAAAACATAACAGAGAGAGCGAAAACACGCAAAGGAAAACAACAAAGCTTCACAGAACGAAAAACTACCAGGCTAATGGGATGAAGACGTGGTCGATAATACCTAGCTCCATAGACTGTTTCGATCTAGTCTTTAATTTTAACATATGTTTAACACCCAGCTATTAGATACAGTAGCAAGTGAAGTCAATATTTTTGTCCTTATTAAAAGGAGTCACGTTGCTATTTAATTACATGGGCTGCTGTGTGCGAGTACCATCTAATTAACACTAGTTGAACAATGCTGCATTTTAAGTAGGTGAACAGGAGTTTGGACACCCATAACACTTTTCTTCAGTCGATTGCAAAGCTCTTTACAAAGGAGATTAATATCATTATCCCCATTTTACAGATGGGGTAACTGAGGCATAAAGAGGCAGTGACTTGGCCACATTCACCAACAGGTCAGTGGTAGAGGTGGGAATAAATCCCAGGCCTCCTGAGCCACTGGCCAGGGCCTTTATCCACAAGGTGACACACTTGTCATTACAGGAAAGGCTCTCATGTAATGGTTTGTAGGTTACAGCCTCGCTCGCGCCAAAGAGTGCAGTTTGTACTACCAGGGAGTGATCTGCTTGGCAAGAAAAAGGCCAAGCTCATCAAATATGCAATGCGAATGCACCAGAGGGAAAAGGAGAAACAGGGTTTCCATTCCTGCCGTAGCTCTTCCCATTAAACAGCCATTTCCAAGAACACGCTGCTCATGTGGAACGAGAGTCTCTGCATTCAGAGGGGAATGAGACCACGAGTTAACTTAGAAAACAAGGGCAGCTGCTAAAGGTCTTGTTCACTGTTGGCCTGGGATATGTTACCTTGAGACTCCAGGGGCCAGATTCACAGCTGGAGTAAATCTGTGCAGCTCCATTGAAGTCAAAGGCGCTCCTGACTTACACCCACTGTCGATCTGGCCCCGCTGTTGTAACTCAACAGCTGACTTTTGCCACCCTTGGTGGCTGCCAGTCACCTTCCAAGATATCTGCCCCTGAATCATAGGAGGAAAATACCTAGCCCCATATGCTGGCAGTTAGCCCCTTAGGGCCTTCCATATCTCCTATAAGTTAAGTGGCTTACATTTTGAATTCTCCAGGCATTCACCATACCATTCAAAGTCCCACTAATGTGCCTGGATTGTGCCTCGACCCCATTGTTGAGGACAGCGGTTCAGAAATTAGATGGACCTCAACCTTATTTACATTGGAGCCCAGGTCTGATAATCATAGAATCATAGAACCTGGAAGGGACCTCGAGAGGTCATCTAGGCCAGTCCCCTGCACTAAGGCAGGACTAAGTATTATCTAGACCATCCCTGACAGGTATTTGTCTAACCTGCTCTTAAAAACCTTCAATGATGGAGATTCCTCCCTAGGCAATTTATTCCAGTGCTTAACCACCATGACAGTTAGGAAGTTGGTCTGTTTGCTGGATTCTACCCTTTTCCCCCAATTAACTAGTCATCTGTCAGGTTTAGACCCACTTCGAAAATCAATCACAGAGCAACCCCTTCCCCCCTCACCAGAAAGCTACCGTTTAGGAACGGAGTTAGGGGCACCCAGTGGGCAGAGTGTTGCCGTCACAGAAACCATCAGCACAGCTGTCTCTAGTTAACGGCTGAAACAGCCAATGGGGATGGCTAAGCCAAGGACTGGAAAGGCCATGTAGACTGAAGTCTCTTTGTACCCTTGCAAGTGGCCCCTCGGGGTCAGAGTAGAGATGCGTTAGTGGGGATGAACCTCACTCTTCAGCCGCCAGCTTTCACCAAGCAAACCAGGTTCCTGTTCTCACCAGGGACGGGCTGCTTCTGAGTGCAAGGCACTGGATGTGTATTCTAACGAAGCCTCTGCAAAGTGATCATATTAAGTATCCGGTGCACGGGGCAAAAGATCTCGGTTCAATCTGGTGTATGAGAAACCTGCCTTCTTTCCTTCCTGATGTGTGGTTACCTTCCAGAACAACTACCACGAGCTGGGAGCTGCAGCCAGACAAATGCAAATGGGGAATAAGGCTCACGTGCTTTTAACAGTGAGGGTGATTAATAGGGAGACCAGATTTTAAAGTCCAGTTTCCTTTTTTGGACTTAAAAGTAAACACGGGCAAATTTTCAGGCACGGTTGATTGTGGGCCTGGGCCTGTATTTCCTCATTTGCATTTGCAAGCATGTAACGGCCGGCTGGGTGAAGGCCCCTTTTTAAATAAACCCTCCAAAATAGAGTCCAATTCAAACAAAAACAACTTCAAATTTTGTTGGTCAGCCGGTGCTAACAAATTTTGTTAGCCAGCATGAATGAGTCTAACCAACTGGGGTTTTATTCTGAGCTCCTTGGGCTCAGCTCATTTCAGATTCATGCCACGTGGCCTTGGCAAGTCATCGCTCAGCCCTGCTCACATGTTCACCTTTCTGTTTTCCCATCAAACCCATGTGGCCAGAGAGTGATGGGTGCCCAGCGCCGACCCTCTAACGTGGCCCCGCATGAAAACCAGGCTGACGATGCCCCAAACGCCTGCTGCAATGCCGTGGAGAGCAATGCACTTGTGGAGGGTTATTAATGATGCTGCTGTGACAACTGGGCACAATATAGGAGGAAGTCCGCTTGAAAAATGAGTATGTTATAGTTTAAGTGATGTTGAACTAATCTCTGTTAATCCCTTTGCACTCACAAAGCAGTCTATATCCATGGAGCGGAATGTACTTTACAAAGCTGGCGGAAAGGTATCCCTCTTGTTTAGAAAAAACTAAACAAAACCCCGCCACAGAATCGTGGGCTGAGATACTCTGCTGGGCCTCTAGGAGTATCAGGACTTGAACTCAGCTCCTGGCAGCAAGGGCTAAGGTGGCTGCTCTAGATCCCCTCAGCATAATTTAGCCCTGAGGGCCTGTCTACATGCAGGCAGGCTCCCCAGAGCTGCCTTGTGGCCCTCAGCGTTTCCTGGAATCTCTGCAGTGCCACATGCTGCCATTCCCAGCATCCTGGTAGGACACGGCTGGCAAAAGTGTTGTTGGAAGGTTGCCTTAAAGCGGTCTCTGAACATGCCTGCACTGGAAAAATCCTCCCCCAGTCGTTCTGGGGATTTTAGGGCCTGTTTATACCGGTGTGGTCCTCGTGCATCTTAAAGGGATTGAAGTGGGCTTGAAAATCTCATCCATGGATTTTAAGGTCAGAAGGGACCATTATGGTCATCTTGTCTGGCCTCCTGCATATCTCAGGCTGGAGAATTCCACCTACTGCTTTCTGCACTGAGTCTAGCAGTGGGTGGCTGAACTAGAGAAAAACATCCAGTTTGATTGAGTGCCTAATCCAGGTTCACCCAGCATGTCAATGGAAGAGTCAGGAAGGCACCCCAGTTACAGCTCAGGGCTTCAGGGTGCTAGGTGCTGCATGGAGCGTTACAAGTGAATTTCTCTTGTAGGCATGAGATGGGAGTTGACAGGTGCAGGACACTGCTGAAGAGGGATTGGGATGGGCTTGGGGCAGGGGTAGGCAAACTTTTTGGCCCGAGGGCCACATCAGGGTTCCAAAACTCTATGGAGGGCCGGGTAGGGAAGGCTGTTCCCCCCCCCAAACAGCCTGCCCCCTACCCCCTATCCACCCCCTCCCACTTCCCACCTCCCGACTGCCCCCCTCAGAAACCCTGACCCATCCAATCCCCCCGCTCCTTGTCCCCTGACCATCCCCTCCCAGGACCTCTCCGCCCCTAATGGGTGGGACCCCCCCCCAGCCCAGCCCAGCCCAGCCCCTTTCAGAATGTGGCCCTGTGAACATGGGCGGAGGACTCAGGAGGAGCAGGGGCAGCCGCGCAGCTGGAGAGAAGCGGTGGTTTCCCCTTCAAATCACCGCTTCTCTCCGGCCGGCAGCGCGGCCACCCGGTGTCCTCCTGACTTCTCCGGACACATTCCCTGCGTGCCCGCCACCAGCACTGCCCGCTGCTCCCCTGCCCCCGCAGTGCAGTCCTTCCCCCTCACAGGGGGTGCACCGGTGCTGAGCTGCCCGAGTGCCCAGCCCTGGGGCCTCCTGTTCTTTCGGGGGGGGCAGTGCCAGGGCACCCTGTGTTCACCCCTGAGCCGCGCCCCCCCGGCTGGAGCCAGCTGCATTGCCGGCATGGCAAGCTGAGGCTGCGGGGGAGGGGAGACAGCAAGGGAGGGGCTAGGGCCGCCCGGGAGCTCAGGGGCTGGCCAGGGTGGCCCCACGGGTTGGATGTGGCCCACGGACCATAGTTTGCCCATCTCTGGCTTGGGGGAATGAGGAAACAATTAAACAGTTTGGAAGGGCGCAAAAGTCTCCATTCCCCACGTGCCTCACCAGTGCCAAATTAGGGTGATGTGGAGCTTTACTTAGCTGGTAAGCTCTATACGGCAGGGACCACCTTTTTATTTGTACAGCACCTAGCGCATGGGGCCCCAGGTCATGACTGGGTTTCCCAAATGCTGTGGTGTTACACATAATAAATCGCGATCATTTGTGAGCATCCCAGCAGAGCCGGGTTTTCCAGAGAGCTTTGAGAAAAGCCAAGGCTCTGTCTTTAGCGTTCTCGCAGTAGAAGCCAATTGTCCTGACACCCAACCACTGACTCAGTCCAGACCCGGCCCCGTGGCACTGAGGACACCTGGCTTCTGTTGTCTGGCCTCTTTTTTTCTTGGTATCAATGAAGTTTCTAGCCGTGGGCTGAATCATGGCCCCACTAGCGTGGCCGTGCAGGGGCCCGAGGCATCCCTTATGCCTGGCATGAGCTAAATACATCTCAGGGCAGGGTGGACTAAAGGCGCTGCAGCACCATTATATTACATGATGTCGGAGAAAATCTCAGTTCTCGCTTTTTCTTTTGGGTGCAGCAAAATCAAATACTTTATTATTTCTCCAGTAATTACAATGGAGGGAGAGAGTGCCATAGGACACAGGGTCGCCCCAGTCCTGGACAGGTCTCTCAACTAGTAAACAATTACAGCAAGCCTTTATACCTTTGTTACAGACAATAACTAGCAATAATACAGACAAAGAAAAAGCAACAGCTGCATTTTGTTTATACATAAGCCATCCTGCTATCTTATTTTTCTCACTCCTAGAAGACGCCAGTCTGCATATTTGGTTATCAGTTGCAAGGTCGTAATAACCTTTTACACAGATTCTTTCCCTCTCGCCTCACACCATCCTCGCTTCTGCAAGTCTCACGTCATTAGGGTTTCAGTGTGGCCTGACTCTTGCTAACTGACTGACATGCATTAAGATCCCCTTCAAATCCTTGTTAATTCTTTCCCTACTTCCACAATGACTAATAGTGTCGTTCTGCCCCTCCCCACACGCTCAGTTGCACAGCGCATTGGGTAGTGTCCATTGCACCAGGAATAGCCGGGTCATAGTCTATGCCCTCGCTGGAGTAGCAGAGAGATTGAGCAGGAGAGTAGACCTACTTCCTGTCACAAACACCCGCCCCCGTTGGCATTTACCAGCCCCTGGCGTGCCAGGCTGAGCCTAGGGGTCCTACACAAGAGACTACAACTGCAATGGCTCTCCGAGCCCCCTGCCACCAGCATACCTGGAGTTAGGCGAGAGGACAGCCTGGACTAAACATACCTGCAGAGGCCAATACGGAGGCTTCTGCGTGGGGCTGACCTGCTCAGCCGCCCCCGTGGGCGAGCACAGCGTGCCAGAAACAAGGGTTTGTTTCAGCTTTGAGTTTGGAAGTGGAGAGAGAAGCAGAGTGGCTCAGGGCATCTCTGATTAATGCCCCCTCTCTGCAGTGGAGTCTGTGAACTGCTGGGGGTGCGGGGGCTGGTGCATGGGTCAGGCAGTTCCTGCCCTTCAGAGAATGGCCTCCAGGGCTGCGGAGACACCACCCAGTGCTGGCTACCAAGAGCCAGCCGAGACTGCGGCAGAACTCCAGAGCAGGGAGCAGGCAAGCCTGGTAGGAGCCAGGAGAGGACCCTGCTGCACCCAGGGGCGAAAGCCCAATCAGGTGGCCAACATTCGCAGTGGTGCAGGACGCCGCATCCCGCCTGCCTGAGACAGAGCTGGGGGTTGGGAAGAGTTGTGAGTGGAGAGTTCGTTGAGTTCTTCCTGTTATTAGTTAACCCTTTCCTTCCTCAGATCCTCCCGCTACCTCCTCGTTATAGTGTTGTTCTTGGGCGTCTCAGTCCATTGCTAGGATTTGTGCTGCTTTGCTTTGTTTCTTGTGCAGCAGGTTTTATACTCCTTGCCCGTAGTAGCACTACACCCTTGCGGCTCGGGCACAGTGAGGAGTCAGCTTGGGTGGAGGCACCAGCCATCAGAAAAATAATCTGGGGCCCAATCCATGCCAGGAGAGGGGAGAAGCTGCTCCAAGTAGGAAGCACCAGGAAGGAGGCATATGCCACACCTTGGGGGAGGAGCTACATTCCCAAGGTGCTGAGGGGCAGCACAACACCAACCTGCCCCTTACACCATGCAGATGTTGTGCTTTTAACCTTCAGTCTGTGTCTATAATGTGCGATTCTCTTCTCCCATGCAAGGCACTCAGTCACAGGCACTGGGGACACATTCTGGGTTTTTCTAGGGAGGAAAAAAGGGCTGCTGGAACTTTCACTCTCAAGTAGGTCTCTCAATCCCCTTGGGTAATGTTCTCAAATGACAAAGCTGCTCTCTCTTTTCAGCAAAGGTCTTTTATCAAGTGATACAGCAGCACATTTTCAATCATCTCCATATCACAATGAAGAGACAAACCCTGTTAGGGCTGTTCTCCGAAAATCATAAAATGCACTGGTTCAGTACACCTAGGGACAAGACGGGGCTTTGAGCGGCCATGAATCTTAGCAGCAGCGGGAGAAGTGTAATTCAATCTTTTTAACTTGGTGATATATATTCATGTCAGTGGCTTTAAGATAAGGAAAAGACTTTAGCTGAAGAATGAAACTTTTGATGAATAACCCAGAGTCCGATGAATAATGTACAAATATTCCTTTCCTCTCAGTCAAAATGATTTCAGATCCTTTCTCATTCTAATCCCTGTCGTATTCTTCATTTTTTTTCTTTAAAGAAAGGAGGGGTAACACAATATATATAGTGAAGGGTGTTGCAGTTCAAATACAAGAAACCTATTTAAAAAAAAAAACTTCCCTCAAAACTCCTCAACCCTCAAAGATGGGTGTGATAACAACACTGCTAATGAGGACTAACTCACAAAACCCTGTCTGTGTGACTTGTTATAAAGAAAATGAGGGATTCATCCGAGAAGAATTGTTACATTTAGCTGCAAGGCATTCCTCACGAAATAAAAAATGAATCTGTATGGAGAGCGTAATTTCATTCCTAATTCTGTCCTTGTAGAAGTGATTGGTATGGGTGCTCGCTAAAAAGAGGCAACAAAAGAAACAGGTGTAAACATCAGGTTGTGTTTGTTTCCTGAGGGAGGGAGCGAGAGACTGAATTAAATGAGAGCCTTGAAATATTAAAATGCAGGGAGGGTGGGGAGAGGTGTTGCAGAAGCATAGGCAGGAGGCTGAAATTGACATGCTCGATTAAATGATGTGGAGACATGTTTATCAGCCCACTTTGTATGGTGAGAGTCACCTTAAGAAGACAGTGGTAGATACTGGTATCATGGATAACGTTAAAGCCAGACAAATTCAAATAAGAAATAAGACACACTGTTTTTTTTTAACAGTGAGGGTGATTACCCACTGGAACCCGCTAAGACAGGAAGTGGTGTGTTCTCCCTCTGGTGACGGCTTCAGCTCAAGGCTGGATGCCTTTCTAGAAGAAAGGCTTTAGCCAAAACACAAGTTGCTGGGCTCAATGCAGGGGCAACTACATAAAATTCTCTAATTGGAATCAATTTGCAAACTGGACACCATTAAATTAGACTAGAATAAGGACTGGGAGTGGATGGGTCATTACACAAAGTAAAACCTATTTCCCCAGGCTCATTTTCCCCCTACTGTTACTCACACCTTCTTGTCAATTGTTGGAAATGGGCCATCCTGATTATCACTAAAGAAGTTTTTTTTCTCCTGCTGATAATAGCCCACCTTAATTGATTACTCTTGTTATGGTTGGTATGGCAACACCCATTTTTTTCATGTTCTCTGTGTATATATATTTTCCTACTATATCTTCTACTGCATGCATCTGATGAAGTGGGTTTTAGCCCATGAAAGCTTATACTCAAGTAAATGTGTTAGTCTCTAAGGTACCACAAGTACGCTTCGTTCTTTTTGCTGATATAGACTAACACAGCTACCACTCTGACATCTCTAGCCTGTGTTACACAGGAGGTCAGACTGGGGAATCTAATGGTACCTTTTTGTTGCATCGCAGAGGAGCAGGGACAGAGTCTGACAACCCATGTGATCATAAGCAGAGAGTTCTTTATTCATTTCCAGCATACTCTTATATCCCATTATGGCCAGCAATCAGACAGTTGCTAATTGGTTAACAAAATTAACACAGCTGCAGCTGTAACCCCATAGGGTAATTATCATCCTAACACCTGTTTGACTTATCATCCTATTTACAATTAGCTGGCCGCTCAAGGCCAGCCCTTTATACACAATTCCCAGCGTTATCGGCTCGTCCCAGAAGCCTAAACAATCTCAGCATTTCACATTCTATTCCCAACACTTCCCCCCTCCACCCAAAATCAAAAAGGAGGGGAAAAAAAAAGGGATAAAAACATTAGCAAAACATTTCCAACTTATAACAACATAACACCACAATCTATCACAAACCAAAATTAAAACTTTATAAAGCCAACCTATATAACCATGCAATTCTTAACATAACCCCAACAACACCAAACAAAAACAAAGCACAACAAATAAATGGTGTAAATTCTACAGGATTCCCCCCTACTCAATAGCACACCAACTTGTGGCAAACTTCTATTACCAAAACATCCCTCAGATGTCAGGCGATCAAACTGACACTGAGGGAGGGGGGGTCCTAGAAAAAACACAACATAAACCACATAAAACACAAAAAACAATCCTGGCCAGAAAAAAAAAACAACAAACAAACAAACACCACAAAACAAAACAAAAAACACATAACATAAATTTAACTCTGTAAATAAATGCATGGTACATAAAATGCTATGCAGCTAACACCAATTTTCTTAATATTTAAAAAACAAAACAAAACTACCCCTACTGGGCAATCAATCATTACATACAATATACAAATACCCTTAGTACCATCAGGCAAAAAAGGAAAATTACAGCATCAATTAAATCATTTACAGTAATACAATTGCATCCTGACTTACTTCTAAATTCAACTGCTATTCCCTCCAGCAACCACAGAGTTAACTTTGTACTCTGCCTAACATTACTCGCTAGTAGTTAATTACCTTTTCTATCAACTACACCCTCAAGGTTATCAACCAGTATTCCAAGCTTGTTGTCTGTTGCCCGCCGCCTGGGCCCGATCCTTTTTTCTTCTTCAAGTTCTCTATCTATTGCATGCCTGCCTGGGCCCGATCCAAAGCACTTTACATAAAAATATTTTGGGTCACATAAATTCAAAGCCATTCTCCCAAATTACCTAGATTTATGCCTACAACTCCCCGCTTTAAGAATACTCAACAAACCTTTAGGCCGAATTTTCTCAAACTTTAAAAACAAAAAACAAATAGGCTCTAAAAAACAGGGGTTAGTAATGGGGAGGGGTAATATCATTTACAATCCAATTAGGGAGGGCAATACATGCTAAAAAAAAATTCCACAACACAGGGCGCAGCCTGCAAAATAAACCCCAAAATCCAATCAATACCACAGTTTTTAGCAGGAGTCCCAAATTTTTTCCTGCCAGTGTGCAATTCTTTGCTTCTTTACCAGGGTCAGTTCTCAATGTCTTTTTAGTCAGGAATTTCTAGACATTGGCAATATCAATAATGTAAGTGTTTTTTCTCCTGTTCCACCACCATCGTGGTTCAAGTTCTACGGGGGAAATTATCAGGACATCATCCTATACATTCAGGCAAAGCAAAAATTATCTCAATCAATTAAATCATTCAGGGAGGATCAAACAAAAAGAATCCTGGCATAGCAAACAAGCAACTTTCCTCCAGGGGCCCAGGTTGTGTACATCGTGTGGCTCTTTCAGACATTCCATCCACCACTGCAGCAGACATCTCTGATACTAACACAGTTGCAATTTCTTCAGTCCTACTGTTTGCAGCCTCAAATCCCGAATGAGCAGTGGTAATATCTTGGACTAGTTCAGGAAATAGTTTTCCAGGCACTGCTTCTAAAGGCTTTAAAGTTTCAGCTGAGGTTTCCATAGATGTTACAGTTTCTGCAATGATTTGTTCTTCAATTGCTGCAGCTGTAACAGGCACAAATGTTTTTTGAGCCCCAGAGCTTTCAATACTAAAAATGGGTGAGCCAGTATCTGCCAGCTGCACAGCTAAATTCTCTTGCTCCTCTTCGTCTCCCTTTCCACACACAGGCAGTTCTTGAGGACACATGTCGCTCTGTAGAGGGGCCCCATTTACAACTGCCCCTGGGCATTCTGATACTAGGTTAGATGGCGCATCTCCTACATCATTCTGCATGGGGGCCTCAGCTGCAACCGCTTCAGTGTGCTCTAATTCCAAGGTAAACACAGTATCTTCTACCTCTGTCGTCCCAGGTGCCTCAGTTACCCCACTCTGCACTGCATCCCCAATAAAAGCTTCCTGAGTGATTTGCCGCCCATCGGATCCCTGAAGCCGAGCAGTTCGGGTGGGCTTGTCCATAGCAAAGGCAGTTTGGGGAGGGCCAGTGGATCCAAACCCTCGAGACCCGCGGTCAATTGGGGTCGATCGGGGCACACATCCCTTGAAAGGTATTAACTGAGCAAGACGTGTACCAGCAGTTATAGTCACAGGGGGACAGAGGGCACGTACCATTATCCCAATATTCCCCGTATAGTCGGCATCAATAAGGCCAGGCAAAACAAAAATACCTTGTTTCGATGTCGACGAACGGCCAATCAAAAGGGCACTCAGTCCAAATCCTAATGGACCATCGGTGTTGGAAGGAAGAACTTGAACCTCGTCAGTCTCTAAAACTACATCTGTCGCTGTGGCCAAGTCCACTCCGGCACTGCCACGGGTTGCTCCGGTGAGGTGTTCCAGGCAGCCGGGTTGGCGGGTGGAGGCACTTGTGTCGTCGCGCTCCTCCGAGGGGCGCTCCGCGATCCGTTTCCCGGCAGCGGTGTTCCATCCTTCGTGTAACGCGCCCAACAGTCGGCGGCGCGATGTCCAAACTTATCACATCGTGTGCAAGCGCCAGTTGCAGCTTCAGGTGACACATCAGAGGCCCGCTGCCCATTTTGCATAGGGCAGTTCCGCCGGAAATGCCCGGGTTTTCCACAACCAAAACAGGGGCCGGCTGGCCGGGTCGGTCTTCTAGCCCCCCGCTGTCCCCCGAGCAGGGGTTGTAACGCCACGGCCAGTGCAGAGGCCTGTGCCTTAGCATGAATTGCCGCCTTATCCGTCTCCTCAAGCATAGCGGCCCTACCACATGCCTCAATCATTTCCATCAGGGTCGCAGTCTTGGGCAAGGTGGCTAATATACGGCGGCAAGTGGGATTTGCATTCTGGGTTGCAAGATCAAGTCCAACTGCAGTTCTGGCCTCTGGCGTCAGATTAGGAGATCTATCAATAGCCTCTCGAAGGCGATCCAAAAAGGTGGAATACGGTTCCGATGGGCCTTGCATAATTTTAGCGTAGGGAGGGCTCGGCTTTCCCATCTGGGGCACCGCTTTAAAGGCAGCCAAAGCCAGTTCCTGCGACTGCTGCAGGATCCGGGGATCGAGGCGAGCTTGCAAGTGCGGGTCAACAAAGCGACCGGCTCCCAAAAACATATCAGCAGTGGCCAGGCGCCGAGGATCATCATCCGGTAAATCCAAATTGCGGACAAGAGCCAAGTCAACTCTCTTAGCCCAATCATCTTTCCACAACAGTTTCTGTGTAGGTGTAAGAAGCATGTCAGCTAGCTTAATCGCATCGTACGGACACATTGCTTGGCCAACAAATATCTGTTCAATGATAGACTGTACATACGGATTATCTAGTCCATAAGCCATGATCGATTTCTGTGCCTCACGGATCAACTTCCAGTCCAAAGGGGCCCACCGTCTATGATTAGGGTGTTGAGGGTCTGGCGTAATCACCGGAAAGGCCTCAGGTGTTAGACCTTCAAGGATGGCTTCTCTTAAAACTCCATGCCAGCGCTGTACCGGATCCGGAGGGTCCCCAGTTGGAGGGTCCCCGGGGCCAGGCGGGGCGGGGGGGCGAGTCGAATGAAAGCACTTGTGAAGATGCGATCGCGATGATCCAGGTGGAAGACCTTCCAATTGGTCCAACTTGTCACATATATGCTGCAGCTGTCGACCCTGGTGCTCCATCTCCTTATAGAAGGCATCAAACTGAGTAAACTGAGTAAACGTAATCAAATCGGGATATGGGTTTGATGGCACACGTTCCACCCGAGCCTCCTCTGTCCCCCCGCAATCGAGGCACCCCCAGGCCCCGTGGACACGGCATGGCTTTGGAGGGGGTGCATACGGCAAGGCTGTCTCCATAGGCTCGGGCGTATCGGGGGGTAACGGGACCGTAGCAGGATCAATCATGTCGGGGCCGATAGCCACATTGGAGGGTAGTGGGGCCGTAGCAGGGGCAACATCATCCATAGGGTAGGGGTCGGAAGCCAAAGGTATCACCGTGTCCTCACCACCGAAAAACTCTCTGGCTCCAACCGGCAACACAGAAGGCATTCCGGGCGTTGGGCGGCAAAGCTCAGAAAGGGCCGCCTGCACTCCTGCCTCGGCCGCGAGAGTTTCTACTATCTCCTTCGCCTTATTCCATACCGGACTCAGGGAGAAGGCCTCCTTATCGCCCCGAGCCACCGACTTCCAAAGCTCAGAGCCTAGCCGCTCCCAAACAGTTTTATCAAAAATTGTACTTGGTTGAACAGAAAGTCCCCTTCTCCGTCCCCACCGCAGCAGACGGGATAACTTATCAGAGGGGAGCTTCTCTCCCTGCCGCTCCGCGATGCGCATCAAATATTCATGCACCGTCCTTTCTTCCGCTGATGCAGCGGTTCCCATGTTAGCTGCTCACCTCTGGGCTGGGGTGTGCCTCCCTTTTCAGACGCCCTGCGGCTTGCCACTCGACACTGAGCTCAGGTGCGCCCCTCTTTTCGGACGCCCTGCGGCTCCTAGCCGCTCGACACTGAACTCAGGTGCGCCCTTCTTTTCGGACGCCCTGGCTCGACACTGAGCTCAGGTGCGCCCCTCTTTTCGGACGCCCTGCGGCTCCTAGCCGCTCGACACTGAGACTCAGGTGCGCCTCCTTTTCCTCCTTTCAGTTCAGGCCACCAACACTGTCCTCATTCAATCACGTCGGGGTCACCATTTGTTGCATCGCAGAGGAGCAGGGACAGAGTCTGACAACCCATGTGATCATAAGCAGAGAGTTCTTTATTCATTTCCAGCATACTCTTATATCCCATTATGGCCAGCAATCAGACAGTTGCTAATTGGTTAACAAAATTAACACAGCTGCAGCTGTAACCCCATAGGGTAATTATCATCCTAACACCTGTTTGACTTATCATCCTATTTACAATTAGCTGGCCGCTCAAGGCCAGCCCTTTATACACAATTCCCAGCGTTATCGGCTCGTCCCAGAAGCCTAAACAATCTCAGCATTTCACATTCTATTCCCAACACCTTTTGGGCATAAAATCTCTGAATACTCTGATTCAGTGCTGCTGGCTTACAAAATATGACCATTCTCTGTGTTCCAGTAACATGTAGTGTCTCCCCTCCCGTCCTGTCAAAGCACCAAGGGTGGATTTTATCTCTAGGCTGCAGCGAAATGCAAACACATACCAGAAACGGAATATAAGAGGTGAATTTCAGCCTAAAAGTGCAACCAAGGGAAGTGGCTGCATTTTCAAGATACATTGGAATAAATGAAACAGGTAGAAGGCAGAGCCATGGCTTAGGGTGGCGCAAGGAAGAAAAGGATGAGGTGGAGCAAAGGGATTTTTTTCTTTTAGGCTGGAAATCAGGAAAAGCTGAGCTCTGTTACTATGGCAACATGTTGCCAGGAATGTGGCGGAAGCTCAGTAGCATAAGCCATTTGAAAAAAAAAATTGCTAAAATACTGTCCTAGAGAACTCCCCTGCTTAGGAAAAGTGGTAGAAGGAAGTGCTGGCAGAGGTAACACATGTGCCTTTGGCTTGACCTAAACTCAGCCTTTTTCCCAGTGGAGACGCAGGGTAACAGCAGCTATCTCAGTGTTGAGCTCACCGCATCTTAGGCACAAACCCACCATGGAATCATAGAAGATTAGGCTTGGAAGAGACCTCAGGAGGTCATCTAGTCCAATCCCCTTCTCAAAGCAGGACCAACCCCAACTAACTCACCCCAGCCAGGACTTTGTCAAGCTGGGCCTTAAAAACCTCTGAGGCTGGAGATTCCACCACCATAAGGTGTCACATGGCAGCTACACTAGAAAAAGGTTGAGTTTAAGTCTGTCTTAACTAGCACATTAGCTCAGCGCCATCTAGATGCCAGTACTTTTCCTGGTCAAAACCAAGCCAGCAACATCCAAGCCACATGGTTCAGGCTCCGCACTTTCCTAAAGCTCAGGCGTGTTGAATCAAATCCCTCTCTCACCCTGCTAAATCTCCTCTTTCTCTAACTTGGGTGGCTTGGGAGGGCAGCAGGATTATGGGGGCTGATAGATTAAGCAGAAAATGACCACCAGTAGAAGTGGGCTGAAGTGACCCAATGGGAACACAGCTACACACTGGCTGAGTACTGTATGGATTTCTACAAACGTTCTGGTGGTTTAAGTTAGCCCCTGGGGGTGAAAGCCACTCATTAAAATCAAAGGACTGCAACCCAAAGCTGGGGAAATTCATTGTGCATAGGAGACTCCAAGGAAGTGACATCACACCTTCAGGCGTGAGGATAGACCGAGGCACTGTCGGCCTTTGAGACCTAAAGTAAATGTAAAGAGGGTAGAAAAGGTTACCGTTCTGCTCTGGCATTAATGCTTCCACCCGGTGCAGGAGGGCAATGGAGAAGTAGGGTGGAAGCACATGTCCAAAATGAACTGGAGAGAGACAAGCAACATAGTTCACACAGACTGATCTCAACTGATCTGGGACGCACTCGCAGGTCTGGAGGTAAATGGTGAATATCATAGAATCCTAGGACTGGAAGGGACCTCGAGAGAGACTAGTCCAGTCCCCTGCACTCATGGCAGGACTAAGTATTATGCCTCATTGCCAACTGATTAAGCCATCCAATCTCCCTGGGAGGTTTCCAATTTAGCAGCACAAGCACAGCAGAGGGAGCTTACCTTGTGATGCACACACTGGCTGGCATCTCTCTCTGTTGCTGTCACGGGAGGCCTGGTGAGCAGCGGCTGCGTTCTCCTAAAGCGTGAAGGAGCTGAGGTTGACCGTCAAAAATGAGCAACGTGTCAAGCAGAACTGTGCCCCTGACTGAGATCAATTTATCCCCCATCTCGCCCGCCCTTTTAATGAATGGTTCAGGCACAGCTGGGGCGAACCCAACCCATCCATAATAGAGCTGTGAGCCCTTAGGACGGGCACAGCAAGTAGTTAGTGCTTCAGTGAAAGGAGCGGGTGGTGTTTGCTGAGGAATTCACTGGTTGGCCAGCTGAGGCAGCTGCAAGACAGGATAATTAGGAAGGAAAACTGGCCCACCACTCAGTGAGCCTCTTATGATCATGCTACAGCCGCTCAACAGCTCTACCTGGCCCCAAACACCCCCCTGCCTAGAGCCACACGCGTGTGTGAAGAGCACAGATTACTACTGTTATTGCCTAAGGGCTGACGACAAGTTTGGGTATGAAACTAGCTCCTTCGAACGTGGGCACTAGCCGGATGGGGTCAGGCTCCACCGGTCTCTGTCCGCGGTGCTATTCAGCGGGGTGGAATCGCTCGGGAAACGGGGTTGCATAATTAAAAGGAGGTCGCAGGCCCAGCACCAGAGAAGTAGCAGCAGAGCAACCTTTGGTTGGGAGCGGGGACACCAGAGATAACAGCATTCCACTGGTGCAGGTGAGTGTAGCAATTGGCACCTGACTGGCGATTGCCTTACAGCCTTGGGCGGGGGGGTGATGGGTTGGATCACAGAAACCCCCTTGGGAGCTGACAACTGACGTGCCAAGACTAACTCTGCTCCTGCTTTCCCTGCCAGCTCGGGACCCCAGCACCCTGTCTTGCTGAGCCAGACACTCCCGTCTGCTCCAACACAGACCCAGGGTCTGAATTACTTGCCCCAAAGCTGCAGGTTTACCTGAAAACAGCCCACAGCAGTGTGCTTGTCTGTAGCACTCAGATGCCCAACTCCCAATGGGGTCTAAACCCAAATAAATCCGTTTTACCCTGTATAAAGCTTATACGGGGTAAACTCATAAATTGTTTGCCCTCTATAACACTGATAGAGAGATATGCACAGCTGTTTGCTCCCCAGGTATTCATACATACTTTGAGTTAATTAATAAGTAAAAAGTGATTTTATTAAATACAGAAAGTAGGATTTAAGTGGTTCCAAGTAGTAACAGACAGAACAAAGTAAGTCACCAAGCAAAATAAAATAAAACACACAAATCTATGTCTAATCAAACTGAATACAGATAATCTCACCCTCAGAGATGCTTCAGTAAGTTTTTTCCTCAGACTGGACACCTTCCAGGCCTGGGCACAATTCTTTCCCCTGGTACGGCTCTTGTTCCAGCTCAGGTGGTAGCTAGGGGGTTCTTCATGATGGCTCCTCTCTCTCTGTTCTCTTCCACCCATTTATTTATCTTTTGCATAAGGCGGGAATCTCCTGTCCCTCTCTGAGTTCCCACCTCCTCCTTCTCGATGGAAAGCCACCAGGTTAAAGATGGATTCCAGTTCAGGTGACATGATCACATGTCACTGCAAGACTTCATTACCCACTTGCCAGCACACACATATGCAGGAAGACTTACAGGTAAACCACAGCCATTTACAGACAATGGTCCTAGTTAATGGGAGTCATCAAGATTCCAAACCACCATTAATGGCCCACACTTTGCATAATTACAATAGGCCCTCAGAGTTATATTTCATATTTCTAGTTTCAGATACAAGAGTGGTACATTTCTACAAATAGGATGATTGCACTCAGTAGATTATAACCTTTGTAATGATACCTTACAAGAGACCTTTTGCATGAAGCATATTCCAGCTATATTATATTCACTTATTATTTTTTTATAAAACCATATAGACTGCAGCATGTCACAGGAGGAGCTTTAGAAATACAGAGAGGGAGACAAGTCAGAGTATTGGGGGGTCTCAGTGGACCCCCAAACCCCCTGAAACTCAGGCCAAAAGGTGTCTCTCAAGTTGGGCACCAAATGCAATGGCCGCGCTTGCAACTTTGTACCTTAAGCTCTCTGGGCTGGGTTCTGCTCACCAGAGGCAGGCAGAGCAGGGCACATACATTGAGGTCTTTTCTAGCTTCTCTACCCCATCAGCACACAGGCTGAGGCAACCTCCCGGTGGGACGTGCCCCCCCAGAAAGATCAGCCTCGAGGATGACAGTGCAACTGACCGAGTCCTCCTAGCTCCATCCCGTTCAGGTCTAGGGTTGCCCATTTTGGGTGGACGTATTCCTGGAGGTGTCAGCCCATGACATCATCTTTAATTAATCTTTAATACCCGGAGACTCCAGGACAAGCCCGCAGGGTTGGCAAACCCTAGCCAGGTCATCAGGTGAGCAGTGCCTGAACGAGCCGGCTTCATGGGAGCGGTGTGTGTCTCTTTAAAAGCGAGACAGAACAAGCCAATCGCAATTACATGGCCTTTCCCTTGAGCGCTATTTCATGCCACTCACCAGATAAAGAAGCGCAAGATGAGAAGAGGGTGATTGCGAAGCCGCCTAGCTGCCTGAAAAAGCCAAGCAAAGAGACATGGGTTTTAATTGGCTAATTTACTAGGCCACAATGGTCATGTTCCCCTTAATCGAGACTGAAAGACGAAGTGAGGTGGTGGCAGGGCAGCAGAAGGACTAAACATCAACTAGCAGGCCGGGCCCTGGCACGGCACAGACGGCGGCTGAAACGCAGGAATTCTTTGGTTGCGTTCCTACCAGTTCAGCACAGCAAGTTAAAGGTGAATGTGAGGGGGTGGGGCTTCCGGGCCAGCTGTGCTGACTACTTTAAAGCAGGAACGACTCCCACCTCTGCCTACACTGCTGAGCATCTTGCACGTGTAAGTCCATATGAGACCCTGCTATTGCCTCGCTCCCCAAGACTATGGGTCCCTGAAAGTAGATGAAGGGCTTGTACAGCGGTGAATGGCTGTGCCAAGCATCTGAGAAAACTTGTGGCATTACAGGCAGGCCATGACATTCACACCCCTGCCAAAAATACAGCTGTTTCCCCGGGCGGTGGAATCAGAAGCGAGGTCGAACTAAGGAGTTTCTGCGGCTAGAACGATGTTTTTCTCTGTGCCACCAAAACAACAGAGCCATTGCAAGGGCTGAAATGGCAAAGCTCTGGGCTGGGGTAATTGTGAATTTGCACTGAGTAATGTTAGTGTAGTGCAGTGCATGCAGGCTCAGGGCAAGGATGAGGGGCCTGGGGTGCTAGCGTAACACCAACACCCCCCCAGTGAGCAGGATCAAACCTGGGGTGTCTGGAGCTTAGTGTGTGAGCCTCTACCGCAGCTAAACACCAACAGGCTCTTAGCTAAGGCTGTAGAGCAGGGGTGGGCAAACTTTCTGGGCCGAGGGCCACATCTGGGACTAGAACTTGTATGGCGGGCCATGACTACTCACGAAATTGGGAGTTGAGGTGTGGGAGGCAGTGAGGGCTCTGGCTAGAGGTGCAGGCTCTGGGGTGGGGCCAGAAATGAGGAGTTCAGGGTGCGGGAGGGGGCTCAGGGGGCAGGGGCTTGGAGTGCAGGAAGGGGTGCAGGCTCTGGATGGGGGTGCAGACTCTGGGACTAGGGATGAGAGGTTTGGGGTGTAGGAGGGTGCTCTGGGATGGGACTGAGGCATTCAGAGGGCATGAGGGGGATCAGGGATGGGGCAGAGGTTTGTGGGGAGGCTCAGGGGTGCAGGATCCAGGCAGTGCTTACCTCAAGTGGCTCCCGGAAGCAGCAGCATGTCCCTCCTCCAGGTCCTATGCGGAGGCGCGGCCAGGTGGCTCTGCATGCTGCCTCATCCACTGGCACCGCCCTTGCAGCTCCCATTGGCTGTGGTTCCTGGCCAATGGGTTCTGTGAGGGTGGTGCTTGGGGAAGGGGCACTGTGCAGAGCGGAGCCCCCTGGCTGCCCTTACATGTAGGAGCTAGAGGGGGGGTCATGCCGCTGCTTCCGGGAGCCACTTCTCCCTGCCCCCAAACAGCTGATGTGTTATATATACAGGCTAGGAAGAGAAACTGAGGCACAGAGTGGTGACTTGCCCAAGTGGCAAAGTTGGGGTCTATTGCCAGTGTCCAGACCACTAGCCCATCCTGCTTCCTGAGGACTCTGCAGTACCGGAAACCTTCCAAGACAACCGGTGTTCTGGCCCAGATGGAGCCGTTCAGATAACTCGCCAAACTCTTTGCTGGTGGTTTGACCTAAACATCTTCGCCTTTTGTGCTTCTTTGCATGTCACGACTCTGCCCAGCTTTGGAAGGTGAGGGAGCAAGAAACCAATTAAGTGATCTGACTGGCTGACCAGCTGTCAAGCCTTAATAACCATTCTAGCTGCTGTTCCTGAGCAGTCATTAATTCTGATTAAAAACGAGAGCCAGGATAAGACCAGAACGGCTAAGCCAAATCCGAGCCCTGGCTTGGCCTCAGTTTCTAATCCTATCTGGATCCTGGCCCACACACCCTGGCCTCGTCCACCTCCATGCAGACTTCAGGGTTAGCTTAGGTTCCAGCATGCGAGGCTAGACATGAAAGGGCTGCTGAGCGGTATGGAGGGAGGGAGGTGGCACTCCAGTGAGCTGAGCCCACACGCCAGAGGCAGCAGCTGACATGCTCAGGCCCCTACAGGCTAGTACTGGCACTTTGGCCAAATCATTTAAGCCCAGCGCCTCAGAGGTATTTAAGCTTCTAACTCCCATTGATTTCAGTAGGAGTTTAGTCCCAATAGGCCTGTGAGGATCTGGGCTTTAATGGCTGATTCTGCCCGCAATTAAAAATCTGCCCTGGAGGAGTTAAGCTGTTGCTATACAGAATGTAACACTGCGTGTCAGCCGCCCCACCATTAAAACTGGGACTAATAAAATTTAGGATCAGTTGTGTTATTCCCCGGGGAGTTTACCTTGCCCCCTGTAGGGTGCACAAAGGGTTAATTTGTCATGTGCACTGTGCGCTGAAAGAGATACGGGATAAAGAAGCCCTGAGGCCTGGCCCCTTAAAGGGATTTTTGGTGCCTGACGCCCACTGAAATCACCAGGACGTAGCTGGCTAAATACCTTTAAGGATTTGAGCCTAAGTGACAAAAGCAACTTCCACTGATCCTGGCTCTGAGCATTTAACTAAACCTCGAACCCAACCCCATCGCTCAGGAAGTGAATGGGGGAGACGGGCCAGGGCTGGCGGTAACATGGTGCTAATGAGGCGCCTGGCACTGACCGATTTGGCTCCGTGTGCTGTGTTCGCCCCCCCCGGCAGGGCAGCCCATTGCAGTCCCAAAGGCAGTGACTTGCTGCAGGATTTGTGTCACGCCAGCCAACAATGGGGCCCAGTTACATGCGCGCAGGGGATGTGTCTAAGGAGCTGGAGTAATAAGCTACAAAAATGCAAGTGACACGTTAACGACTCGGCAGGTGGAGGGGAAATGGAACTAGAACCAAGAAATAGAACTGTTGCATTTTGATAATGGGAGCGTAGTCCACACATCCGCTTCTCAGCCGCTGTCACCAGGCACAGGGCCAGCGCCGGCAACGGAGCTGCCCTGATTTATACGAACCGCATCTGTGGCCCAGGGAGTCAGCCAACTGCCCCAGTCTGCTGCCTGAGGGGGAAGCCCATCCCCTCTGTAAGAACCAGAAGACAAGGGAAAGCGGTCTTGCGCGCTAAGGGTAGCATGTACCCACGCCATCAGCACTACTCCAGCTGCCGCTGCACCGAGTCTTGGGCCTGTTAGTCCTGCCCCACAAGGCGGTCTGAGCCAGGCGACTCGCACCGTGCCCACAGCTCGGTCTATGCGTCAGTGTCTCGGCCGGCTTAGCCCCACGCTCTTGCTCAAGACTGGGCTGTACTGTACGGCGGCAGCCATTTGCAGGGCATCTACATGCGCTGTGTATTCCCGAGTGCCACCGACTGGCTTTTTCTCTTTTAATGCACAATTTGTATGTGTGCAGCCGTCGAGCACACTCCCAACGCCTGCTAGTCAGTGGTATTATACTACTACTGTGCTCGTTCTCTGTAGCCAGCGTGTCATCAGCTGGTGAGTAACATTAATCCCCATTTTACAGATGGGGACACTGAGGCTCAGGGTAGTTCAGTGACTTGCCCAAGGTCACCCAGCAGCATAGTAGCAGAGCTAGGAACAGGAGCTCCCCCTCCTCCCCCAGGTCCCAATCCAGTGCTATAGCCACTAGGCCGTGCTATGAGCGAAAAAGGAGGGTCTCACTGGTGAGACTATGTGGGTTATAACACTGTTGGCTCTTTACCAACGCCCCATACACCAGCTCCGCTCGCATGTAATTAAACAAACCCTGTGCTCAAAGACAAACGCAGCCCCAGCCATGAGCGAACGTCCCCGAGTCCCGGGGTCAGAGGGAAAAAGTGCGGCTCCTATTTCATCCAAACCAGTCCACTCGGCCCTAATTGGCCTAGTCTCTGTGGTTATTTAACATGTCGCTCACTGGAAGAGCCTCTTGAGATACATTCTCAGTTCCATCCCCACATCTATTAACACTCAGAGACTGACAGAAATGCCCAGAGTGCCCCTTGCCCCTGAACTCACTCCAAGGTTGTGCTGGGTGAGGGGGAGCCCCCATGCCCCGTGTGCTGCAATGCCTATGGGACGTGAAGGAGGCCAGCAGATTTAACCCTGGCTAGCTTTGCCTTAGTGGATTCCAGTGACTATCTCGGGGCAGAGGGAGGTTGCTTGCAGCCTTTTCCTTTTTTTTTTTTTTAAATATCGGGACAAATCCTGCATTGCACCCCCAAGTGGTGGGCGGGGACAAGTGATGGTCAGAGCAGGAATTTGGCCCATAGTCACGGAAGGGAAGCGAAGCTGACGAAAGTCCTGCGATATCTTCGACGAGGGTGCAGAGCTGTTGGAACCAGTAGCCCTGCAGTTATAGAGACACTGTCAAGGTAAAGAATCAGGGCGTTAAAATGTGGCCTCGCCTGTATTCCTAGCACTACCCAGCCTCATTGCAAGGGAAGGGAATAGTGCTGAGACAGTGAGGCTCTGGGGCTGGGAAAGGCTTTCCATGCTGTGGGTGAAGTAGCCAGTAAAATGGGGCCATAATCCCCCCCCGGAGCCCTCAAGGTCCTGCCGCAACATGAATAATTGCTAATGCTAAAGTGCTTGTTTCCTTTTCACCGGGCATGCTGGTGAGTCACAGCACGAGGTGCCTTTTGGGCCGCATGCACCTGGTCCGCGGCACGTTTTGGTTGCGAATCAATTTCGTTTTCTGGTTCCAGGGTTGCCTGAACAGGTGGCAGTTGTGGTTTTCGTGGCCAACACAGATTTATCATGACAGTTTAAAAAGCACGTGACATGAAAATGTTTCTCGTCTTTTTCATAACCAGCCACCGCCGTCCTTCCCCCTCGCCCTGCTTTTTACTGAATTGAATTTGTTTGGTTACAAACTGCTCTTAATGTTGCCCCTGCAAGGCCTTGCCATGCCCAACTAGCACTAAAGGGGAGTGCGTCTTGGCTTGAAGTGGGAATGTAAACTACTCACAGGGGCGCTCACGCTGGTGTAAATCAGGAGTAACGTTCCCTGAAGGTGCACAAGTACAACTGGCATAAGAAAGCAGTGACTCAGACCCTTTTGTATTTACTAAGGGCAACCCCGTCCTCCCCCCACAACACCCTGCCCCTCCCGTCCCTGATAGGCTCCTACACACTTTCATTTTCAAAAGGTAGCTGGCCACACACACAGTGAAGCATCTGAAATTGGGCAGGATTGTAATGGACCCTGGCAAATCTCCGAGGAGCATGTTTTCTGACTCTCCCACTTAAACACTGCACCTGGAGTTGTGTGTCAAATAGCAGCCGAACAAGCTTGAGTGAAGGGCTAACGCCCCTTCCACCCTACCCACGGGTTTCTGATGGAAACGTCGGCAGCCCTGTTAATTATAACACCAGAGCCGGCCTCGTACATAAGCTAGATTTAAAGGCTTTGAAAGCTCGATGGCAGCTCTCCAGCGCTGCCTTCTTTGTGTTCCACCTGCCAAACCAACCTCTTTCCTTAACGGCAAAACAGTGCTGGAAAATTTCACAGCTGCGATCCCTCACTAGAACTTGTCAGCTGCCAGTCTGCCAATGTAGTACCATGCTACATGACAGGAGAACAGCACTCAGATGCTGTATTACAATAATATGTCAGCAGCGGAATGGGGCTTTGATAGTGTTTAATAACCAGAGTCTTTCTGGTTTGAAAGGCAGATGGTGAACGGGATGGTGGATCTGTGGGTTCTGCCTTTTCCAAATCAATGAGGCACCGGGAAGTGACCAACACACGGCATTTCTATTACCCAGGAACTACTTGGATATTTGGTTTTGTCCAAAATAAAAGTTCTCAACAATTTGAGTTTGGGACTTTCAAAAGATTTCCAGTCGACATCAATAGCTCTGTTTGAGCAGCCGGGGTGCCGGATGAGAGTGTATTTCTGGGTCTCTTCCCCCGCCTCCCCGCTACAGGCCCTGTTCTCTAGCCGGACGATCTCCCATGATGCACTGTGGTCTCAGTTTGTGGCTGAGCGTCTGTAATGGCTCATGGGAGTGGAAACCACAACTCCCAGGAGGTGCCCATAAGGCAGAGATTAACATTAATTTGATTTCATTTCATTTTGCTTTTTTCCAACGGCCAAGTAGATGAACCGTAGAATCGTAGAAATGGAGGCCTGTAAGGGACCATGGTCGTCATCCAGTCCAGCCCCCTGCACTGAGGCAGGACTCGGTATTAGAAATTAATCTTTCCTCATGGAAAAATGTGATGGTAACACAGCACCATTGTCCAAAGGGCAAATGTGTCATTTCAGTTTTTTCAGTCAGCTTTACCAGTGGCACAGACAGGATCCCACAAAGCGCCTTTGTCGGGGCAGGCAGGGCAGTGTGTTGCTTTATGGAGAGTTAGTGTAATAAACCACTGCCAGCGGCATAGCAGCAGCAAACGCGGAAGGTAAATAGCGACTGCCAAGATTCAATTAGCTGCCTGGCCCCCAGAGTGGCTACTAAGCAGATCAGTAACTGGCGAGGAGGGCTGGGTTTGGGTGATGTTCTGATCTGGTTCCTTGCCCCACTGTGGGAAGGATACTTTTTTTTTTTAATTCATATTTCCCCCCCCCAACTGACTTAAAGGCCTCTTCTCCCAAGGGACACACACAGCACTGCCCCCATGTGGCTTTACATGCCACGCCAGTACACTGCTGATGTTACGGGTTAACAAGTCAGATGCACATAAATGGGCCTCATTCCAATATGCTGCCATTCAACCAAAAACTAAGAATTGCACCCAAACAGGTAGGTGAGAAGGGGCGACATTTTTTCCTTTGCTTTCGAGTGCAATGACATTTTCAAGGCCTCAGACCTCGCCCCCTGGCAGAGGTGACGACCGACCCATTTAGAAACTCTGTTCTAGGGTGAATGAAATGAAGAGTGAATGAAAAGAGCAGCTTTGGGTAGCTCTGATGTACAAAAATACATTTATTTTCAACAATTTCAAAACCACTGCCTTTTTTACAGTAGAAATATTCAAATGGAACAAGAAAACCAAGACCAGTATTTATATATATGTATATATGTGACATGCATTTGTATTACCGTGTTTAATAGGAGGATTGCAATTGTCTGCCCCATTTAATCCTTACAACATAAAAGGAGGGATTTTCTTTTAAAACTCTTCAAAAGAAACCAGAGTTTCTGACCTTGCTCCTCAAGGGTGATACAGGCAGGTGCCAAAGGGAAGAATGAGGATTTGTGCCACCTTTGCACTTCTCCGATCCCCAGGACTAAGCAGTGGCTGGTTGGGCTCCTGGAGCAATTTAGAGCTACCTCAGGGCTGCTTAACTGATGGTGGCTGCAACCAGGGATTACCAGAGTACAAGTGTGCTCTGGCCACACCCTTTACTGTGGCCACACCCCATTCTGCAGCAGCTGTGAGGGAGGCTAGTTCCAGCCAACATTATGACTCAGATGAGCTTCAAATAGCTCAGTGCTCTTTGCCCATTGTTCTATTATTTTAATAAAAAGCACTTGGGATGGGCTGAACCGAGGGCCCAATAACTACACCACAGCTAGGAGGTGAATCCCCAGATGTGCTAGCTCGGCCATCTGCCACGCCACCCTGCTGTGCCCACGCTGCTATATTTAGGAGCTAGCTTGAGCAGAGCTAGCGTGTGCATGGCTACCTAAGCGGAGAACTACGCCTCCCAGCGACTGGGTGATGGACGCTAAGAGCACGTGAGCAGGCAGTCTCAGGGCCTGAGCCAAAGCTCATTGAACTCTGTGGAGAAACTCCCATTGGTTTCAGGAAGCTCTGGATCACCCCCACCCCCGGTTCCCACTAAGTCCCACGGAAGCTGAAGTTTGCTCAGGACTAGAGATGCTTGAAACGTTCCCTCAACACAAGCACGGCTTTGTGACCGATACGGCGTTTTTGGTGCCAAATCTTTGCATCATTTAAAAATGGTCCTATTTCCCAGCTCTCCCAAATACCAAAATTACTCATTTTTTGTGGGTTCCCCTCCCTTCTCATGTTTCCTTGCCGCCCCAATGTGCAAGGGGGAAAGGCAGAAAAAGGTGAAGGGGGGAGAGGAACCCCACATGCATTTTTTTTTGTACTGAATCAAATCCAAATGAAAAAATTCATTTCACTGGGGAAAAAAAAACCCCTCTAAAATTCTCTGAAAACGTTCAAAGTGAAAATCATTTGGTACAATGGTTTGGCAGGAAACAAGGGCCATTTCTCTGCTCAGCCGCTCACAAAAGCTCCGCCAAAATTCTGAGTAGGGCGAATGGCGCGCGCACACGCACACGCACACACACACACACCCCTATTTGAAAATAATGGCGCTGCCGTGACAGTATTATCAGCAGATTGGCCCATTACTGTAAAACACTTTGGGGTTTCGGTCGCAAGGATACCATAACAGAACCAGTGTATGCTCATGTGATGGATGGAAACACAAGGTCAGCGAGCAAAGCACAGCCATCAGTCTCTGGTTTGCATCAGGAACTAGAGCAGAAGTGACGGGGTGAGGGAAATTATTTTTAAACGGATGGAAAGGACATCAAGCTTGTTAAGTGGCGGATTAGAATGGGAGCAGCGGTGGTTTGAGGTTGTTTTGCTTTAACGTTTCACACAATGCCATTTCCCTAAATTTGCCTGGTTTGATTGAATCTTGAAATAGCAGCTGCTTTTCTCCCCATAAAGATCCTTGAACCACCTTTCGTCTGATGAACAGAGCCCTAGGCATATGACGCTAGTAACACTTCCAGGGTGCTTGAAATCTTAGCCTCCTGCTCAGCTCTGCGGGTACGTTGGAGACGAACTGGAACGCTGTATCCAAACACCCCAAACTTCAGGGAGGCTTGGAGCTGGAGTTGACATAGAGCCCACCTCTGCTTTCTATAATCCTGCAAGAGGCTGAGCATCGCCTAAAGGTGTCCCAGCCAGGCACTCTCCTCCGCTCCCTTTGGGCCCTGGCAGGACTGGGCTCATTTTTAGCATCTTCCCCATTTCCTCCCACTTGGAACGCTCTCCCAGTTCGGAACCGGAACCAAAGAGCTCAGAAGGCTCTAAAACCTGCAGAGAACTTCCCATCCTCTGAACCCATTTTCATGCTGCTTTTCCTCATGCCATAGTTTGACCAAGCAGCACCAACCATCAAAAGTTGTTCATGCAGCATTTCCAGCTAGGCTTGCAAGCAGCTGCCCTGGAAGCCTGGTAAGGAAGCCTCTTTCTAGGAGAACCCCAGCTCAATTTTGCAGCCTCAAGAGGTTTGGAGAAAATGTAGATTCAGCTCTGCACCAGGCTTGAACCTGCAACCCTTATTCCCCCAAACAGTCCCTAATTACATGCAGTATTGCATCAGGCCACATTCCAATACCTTTACTCACGTGGAAGTGCTCTGGCCTCCAGAGCATGACTTCAGAGAGACTACTCAAAAGTACTCCTCAGTGCGAATAAGGATATCAGAATCTGGCCTATTGCGAGCAGGGGTTGTAGGATCAGGCCCGGCTTTCGGAAGCCTGTTCAAACCCAACTACTATGAGGTTTGCCCATCATTGAGATCAAGATCCTTTCTCCTCACTTCCGTCATGTTCTCTACCCTGTGACACCAGATTCTGCACTGGAAGTCTACGGGCAGTGGCTTAGCGTAGAACTGGGGTGAAAAACCACTGCGCATTGTTAAAGCGTGCTATGAAATCCTCGTTCCTGCCTCTTAAAATCATTCTCCCCCTAAAAAAAATCCTTCCTGTTATGCAAAAAGAAAAATCACCATGGAACATAGCGATGCAAGAGTTAAATACGACAGACAACTGGAATATATTCAGAACCCATGTGTCACGCAAGAACTCACATGGGGTCCTTGGTGGGCTGGTTGGTGTGTTTGTGTGGGGGGGTGGGTTTTATTTTAAACTTTTCTTTTACTAAACATTAAATTGTTTCCCAAGAAATAAAAAGTTATTTACACTGGAATTATCTACAGTATGCCATCGGTATCCTCACCAGTCACATGCACAGGTTGGAGCCTCATTCATAAACTTGTGCATCCCCCTCGCCAGCTTCAGAACCCAAATGGTTAACGTCACTCAGTTTGTTTCCCCATCAAAGGACAAGGAGAGTCAATTGAGTGGGCCTGATCCGGCTAAGGATCATTGGGAGCTGAGGGCACTCCGCACGTTGCAGACTCAACTCCCGTGTCTTAGGCTGTTGATTTACTGCAGAGCGTGGAGGCGGGAAGTGGATTGTTTGCCTGCAATAGTTCAGCTGAGGCGTTCAGATCCACCTAGGGGATTTAGACACGTGATTCCCAGTAATTTTAACTCAAACCAGGCACTCAAATCCCTTAGCCCCGTAGTCTTGGCCTACAATCGTTATGTTTAACCAATGGGAATTTTCCAAATGCTAAACATCTACCTGCTGTTTATGAATGTGGCCCTGGTAAACAAAACACCTCTTCCCAGCCCCGCCCCCAAATGATGATAATGATGCATCATTTTCTTTTTTTAATAATAATAATTATAACAATAATAATAATAATTACAAATAAAAAGCCAGAAATGCTGTAGACCAAGTGGATTCTCGCTATTAAACACTAGTGCAGTTGGGGATTTCCTTTGTGCTTTCGCTGTTAGCAATTGTTGAGATGCTTCCTGCGGAAGACAAGAGGGAGAAAAGGGTCAGGGTAGGTCAGGAAACGGCCCAGTCTGTCGCCTCTTGCCCACGGGCAATGGGTACAGATGAGCCACAGTGCAGCAGGACACAGTCCCGAGCCTAGGGAGAGAATTCGGTGGCTGGTGGGGAGATGGACCCCACACTTCTTGCAATAGTAGGAAACTGATCACATGGGATATGCCCACCTGAACCTAACTGGGCTTGCTCAAGGGTTCCCAGCCTTGGGCTGAATCCCCCACCCCAACATCATGGGAGTCCAGATCACACACACATGTGGGAGGCTCACAACACCCCTCCCCACCAAGCCATCACACATCGCCAAATGGCAGTGGGGTCCCGGCTAGCGGGGAAGGGGGAATCCCAGTATGGAAAAGGCCGAGAACAGAGGAAAGTGCAACATAACCTAAGCTCCCGGCTCTGGAGGGGAACTTCTTCCTGACCCAAGATGTGGCCATCAGTTCAACTCTGTGCACGTGAATACGAACCCCCCGCAGCGAGGTGTCCCTTCCCATTCACACCCTGAGGTGCCTTTGCTACCCAGGCCATTGTCCATTTGGTTTCCTGAACCCTGGTGACCTGGATTCTGCAAGTCTCTCCAGGGCCAGCGTGCTCTCCAGGTTGATCACTGCTCGCCGAGAGGCAGTCGTGCCTTACCTATAACCCGTGTGTCCAGTTCTTTCTCCATTAGCTCCTCAGGGTCAGTGAACTCACTCAGCGCGATCTTGGGGGCACTTTCGCTTTGGCTGACGGAACCGATCATCTCCTGTTCCTTGTCGTGCTGGACTTGAGCGTAGATGTTAACCCACGGGATTTTCCTGCCCGGGAAAGGGAAGCAAGAGGCATTTTTTAGGTGGTGATCTTTGGCATTGCAGAACTGAGTTCATTAGAGCAATTAAACCATAAGAACATAAGAACGGCCATACTGGGTCGGCCCAAAGGTCCATCTAGCCCAGTATCCTGTCTTCTGACAGTGGCCGATGCCAGGTGCCCCAGAGGGAATGAACAGAACAGGGAATCATCAAGTGATCCATCCCCTGTCGCTCATTCCCAGCTTCTGGCAAACAGAGGCTAGGGACACCATCCCTGCCCAAACCAGGAATAACCCCCATGGCGTGGTAACCAAGACACTGTGGCGATGAACTATTCTATGCCTAGGGAAAGCATGCTGGAGTCACGGAGCCTGATCCTTCAAGCTGCCAAGGAAACGCCCACTGATTCCCATAGGAGTTAAACGCACCCAGCACCTCTCAGGGGTGTTTAGCACCTAGCAGGATGCGACATCATATGGAGAGTATGTTGGCTCTTTAGTGACTGACCAACGAATTATCATCCTTTGGATTCTGGTAGCACTTGGATGCTTCCACCAAGCTCCATTGCTAGGTGTTGCACATACATATAGTAAGAAATGGTCCTTGCCCCAAAGAGCTACTAATCAGAATTGATAAGACAGGGAAAAGGCAGAAGAACGGTTTTATTACCCTCCGTTTGCAGGTGAGGAACGGGGATGTGTGGAGAAATAAGTGACCTGCCTGAAGAGTGGATGACCCCTAGAAGGACTGGCCATTTCAGACCAATAGGAACAGTGTTTGCATCCCAGAGCTTGTTAGTGGGGTTTGTGTGTAGTCCCCTCCCGGAAGCTGGCTTTTAGATAACCCACCCCTCTGAAATGACCCCATTTGTGCCACTCCAGGCATAAGGCAGAGCAACAGATGATGGCTCCAAAGGAAGCTCTGTCAAGGGCCACCTCTGGATGTTAACTTCTTTGCTGCCAAAAAGAGTCAGATCCTCTCGGGTGTAAATTGGCTCGGCCCTATTGACCTCACTAGCTCTGTGCTGATTTACACCAGTGAGATTCCGGCTCCAAATCTCCCGTGCTGTCATGTTAACTTGACATTTCTTTGTTATCAACAGACATCAGGATATATGTGTCATGTTCAGGAGCAGTGAAAAGTGTTAATGTTCTCCTCCTGAATCCCCATGCTCTCTCTCTCTCTCTCTCAGGGTATTTCTTCACTATGGAGATTTGGCACAGCCTTGCAGAGTAGACACAGCTTACACCAACAGGAGGGTTTTCACTAGTGGTACTCTTCTGTTGATGTAGCCGCATCTACAAGTGTTGACCAAGCCCCTCACACTCTCTCTTTCCCCATCTCTTTCGGGAGAAAAAGAGCAACCTCTGCTAAGTGCAGCCACCTGCTCAGCCTGAGTATGCACTGCTAAGGAACAGGGCTCACCGAACACCTGGCAGGGAAAGGTGAGCTTCGGCTCATGAGGCTATCACTTAAAAATGTAACACGCGTCTCTATTCTACAGCAAAGTCCACACATCGCAGTTCTGTGATTGTAAACTGCATGCCTTGATCAGCAGCAAAAGCGTTAACGGTGCTTACAGGCCAATGCTCACCACGAGGCTTTGGTGTCCACACCTTGCGGAGATGACTGGGAGGCTCACACCTGGGAGCTATTAGTGTAGGCTGTCTGCAGACTCAGGTAAACAGCCCTGCTTACATTCCATTCGTATTCTGGAGGCTGCTTTCCCAACCAATACAGGCCAGAGATTCCCACCGCCACCACCAGTGACAGCTGGAGAATAAAACAACAGCCACCAACTATACCCAAGAATTTTTGATAATAATAATGGACAAAGAATGAACCAAGCAGGGTAAATGGGCAGGAGAAGAATAGAATAGACCCAACCAGGTGTAAGGTGAAAACAAGTCCAGCAAGGAATGGAGGGGAAGAGTACACCAGGAAGATGGTGCAAAACTCTCCAGCAATGGATAAGGGGTAGGAGAAGGCTCTATCCATCGGGTGAAGGGAACCAGACCCTGAAAGGGCTGGAACAGTCCAATCAAGGTTTGAGAGTGAACAGGAAAACTCCAGTTAGGGTCAAAGGGCCCAGAACACTCCAGAGGAGCCTGTAGCTGCAGGGAATCTCAGCTCTGTTTTCAAAGGAAGCAGCAGTAGGAAAGTTACTGTCTTAAACTGTGAGCGGGGTGTGTGTGTGTAAGAGAGTTCTCTGCTGCTGCGTAGAACAAAGCCTGCAGCTGCCTCTGGGAACCAGAGAGGAAACAAATCCACACACACAAACAACCCCCCCTGCATTATCCCATCACACATCTGCCCTCAGAGTCCCCCAGAGGCGCAAATCCAGTGCCAAGCTATAAGCAAGGGAATCGCAGACCAGTCACTTTAACTTCAGTACCCGGAAAGATAATGGATCAAATAATGAAGCAATCGGTTTCACCTAGAAGATAATAAGGTGATAAGTAAGGGTCAGCATGGATCTGTCAAGAACAAATCCTGTCAAACCAACCCAATAGCTTTCTCTGACAGGGAAACAAACCTTGTGGATGGGGGGAAGCAGTAGATGTGGTATATCTTGACTTTAGTAAAACTTTTGATACTGTCTCGCATGACCGTCTCATAAACGGAATGCAACCTAGATGGAGCTACTATAAGGTGGGTGCATAACTGGTTGAAAACCCTTCCCAGAGAGTAGCTATCTGTGGTTTGCAGTCATGCTGGAAGGGCATAATGAGTGGGGTCCCGCAGGGATCAGTTCTGGATACAGTTCTGTTCAAGATCTTCATCAATGATTTAGATAATGGCATAGAAAGTACATTTATAAAGTTTGCCAATGATACCAAGCTGGGAGGGTTGCGAGTGCTTTGGAGGATAGGATTAAAATTCAAAATGATCTGGACAAAGTGGAGAAATGGTCTGAAGTAAATAGGATGAAATTCAATAAGGACAAATGCAAAGTACTCCACTTAGGAAGGAACAATCAGTTGCACACATACAAAATGGGAAATGACTGCCTAGGAGGGAACAGTGTGGAAAGGGATCTGGGGCTCATAGTGGATCACAAGCTAAATATGAGTCAACAGTGTGATGCTGTTGCAAAAAAAGCAAACATCCGTCTGGGATGTATTGGCAGGAGTGTTGTAAGCAAGACACAAGAAGTAATAATTATGCGCTGATGCGGCCTCAACTGGAGTATTGTGTCCAGTTCTGGGAGCCACATTTCAGGAAAGATGTGGACAAATTGGAGAAAGTCCAGAGAAAAGCAACAAAAATGATTAAAGGTCTAGAAAACATGACCTCTGAAGGAGGATTGAAAACATTGGGTTTGTTTAGTCTGGAGAAGAGAAGACTGAGAGGGGCCATGATAACAGTTTTCACCTACATACAAGATTGTTACAAGGAGGAGGAAGAAAAATTATTCCCCTTAACCTCTGAGGATACAACAAGAAGCAACGGGCTTAAATTGCAGCAAGGGTGGTTTAGGTTAGACATTAGGAAAAACTTCCTAACCATCAGGGTGGTTAAGCACTGGAATAAATTGCCAAGGGAGGTTTGGAATCTCCATCATTGGAGATTTTAGGAGCAGGTTAGACAAACACCTGTCAGGGATGGTCTAGATAATAATCAGTCCTGCCATGAGTGCAGGGATCTACACTAGATGATCTCCCGAGGTCCCTTCCAGTCCTATGATTCTCTGATCCCCTCCACATACACACACTCCTTTCACAGCCAGGGTTCCAAGAGGTTGCAGCAGGGATCTCTAACGCGTCTGCTGAGTCTATTACTTGCGGACTCATAATAAGGAGGCTGCGTGGAAGCCAGCGGCGTGCCAATTCTATAAATCTGCAGAATTAAACATTCATGCAGCCACATGCTCCCCCCTTCTCTAAACAGAAGCTCGGTATTCAGACAGTAATTCTAGCTAATCAGAAAAGTACACACTGCCGATGGACCGACAGCTCGGAGGAAGTGGGAGACGAGCATTTACTTTACGCCCATTTCTCCGTCGACAGCTGCTGCATGCTTTAATTTCGAAGCCAAAGAGGCAGCGGGCTTGGGGTTTGAGCGTGTTTTCTGCTCCGTTACCCGGCACTCGGGGTTCCGGATTTCACCCCAACCTTTGTCATTTGCAGTGGCGTGTGCTGGTTTGGACAAAGCAGCTAATAACGTAGTCCCAGCACCGGTTTAACAAGCTCTGATTTAACCACACTGGGGTGCTACAGCTCAGACCTGTCCTGCCCCACATCTTTGGAGAGAGTGTAGGGTCTGGGTTCCCCACCCCTGGGGCACAGCAAAGTCATACCAGGCACCTGTGTAATGCTCCCGCCTGGGGAGGTGGGGAGGGCATATAAGGTGGGGAGCACTTTTCAGGGGGGTGGCCAGGTTCAGAGAGGCTGCATTTAGGATGCCGCGGATGCTGTGGCATTGGGGTTATCTTTCTGCACACACTGGAATGTGGCCCCCCTTTGCCAAGCTGCCTGGTACCTCTTTGCACAGGTGCTGACTTTCTTCTTCCCGGGTGGGTGCTCCACACCTGCTCCACCTCCAGGTCCCAGCCCCACTCCACCCCTTTTCCCGCAGGCCCTGCCCGCCTCTTCCCGCCCTTGCTCCACCCCTCCTCCCAGCGCCTCCCACCCGCCGCTGAACAGCTGATCGGTGGGACCCACCAAACAGCCAATTGGCAGGTGGGTGCTGAGCACCAACTATTTTTCTCCCAGGGGTCCTCCGGCCCCCGAGCACTGACTTCTCTTTACTAGCCCGCTCCCCTTTTACCAAGCCCCAGACACAACTCAATCAGAAAGCCTCCTGTGGGGCCACAGGCAGGGGAGGAAAGATTTGGGATTTTGCATCACTCCGAGAGGAAGGTTCGATAGAAGTCCAGCCTGTGGTCCTCACATTCTAGGACGGAGGTGTCATCTCACTGCACCTCCTGTCCCTGGAATAGCATCCCATGCACAGGAGCAGGGCTGGCACTCCGTTGGCAAGCTGCCTTTCAGCACAGCGCGGGAGCAGAGAGTAACAGTGAAGTGGCTTTGTGCCATCGACTTGACAAGCGTAGGAGGCTGAAACGCTGCATCTGAGCAGAGGAAAAACCTGGGCACTAAGGGCTTGATCCTACTCTCCTGAAATCAATGGAAGCTTCCCCACTCACTTCAAGGGACGTAGGATCAGAGCACTCGATTCCCATTGACTTCAGTGGGCTTTGAATCAAGCCCTTCGGCGACGGTGCCAGTCAATTTCAATTTAAAAAGCTCAGAAACGAGCGGCCGTTCCTTTTTATAAGGACAACGATATTGATTTCAATCTGGAGCATATAGTCCAGTCCCCTCTGAGTGACTGCTTTCCACACTCGAGACCCCAGCCTGTCTACAACCCAGTAATGCCTTAGAAGGCACAACCTTCCATGGTGCCGAAGAAGCATCAGAGAGAAAGGCTCTGCTCTGAGAGTTAGAAGCTTAAAACGTATTCATGCCTGGAATCAACAAATCAGATCCAATCTGTAGTTCCAGTACAGTACAAACAGCTGCAGGGCTGGATCTGGGCATGCAGCACATTTAACACGGCAGGAACCTTACTGGGTGCAAAGATTACCCTAAGAAGCTCCATCTGCCTAAGACGCATCCCCATTAGGCAGCCATTCAGCAAACAAATCACACTTGCCCCATAGTTTTCTTTGATAACTCGAGACAGCACAGTATAATGAACACAATGCATGTCCTGACTGCTGCTCGGGAACGGGGTGTTTATATTAAAGTCTGGTTCCGGCACCTTCGCACTTAACATGGAAGTATCTGTTCTCTGCGTGTCAGACACAGACAAGCTCCCTGTCGGGTCACGACAGCTGCGGGAGATGGTGGCAGGTTCCATGATATCTACGGATACCGAATGATCCGCTGAATTTGGATTTTGAACATCCCCCGGGCCCTCTACACCGAGGGCTTTTCAAACTCGGGTCCTGGTTCAAGCCCGTCTCCAGCGCTGATGCAAGACACAGCTTGATTTTTCAGGTCCTAATGAGCATTCACAGTGAGTTACGTGGGAAAAAAAGTCATCTGTTGATTTGAGAGTGGGACAGACGTGATGTGGAAGAGACAGAAGGTGATTAACACTGGCTCCCACAACATCATGTGTACCCTGCTCAATGGCATTCTAATGCTAGCACTCAGCAGGGGAGGGGCGACATTGCATTCAGGCTGAATACAGAGATTAACTGTGTTGAGCAACACGTGGAGACAAAGCTCATCTCCTGGGACCAGGCAGCAACAGGAAACAAATATCAAAGGCCTGATTCTCCTGTGTCTCCACCTGTGCAAAGCGGCTGTAAAACGCTACGCCCTTGGGAGATGTTTGCTTTATTCTTGCTTTTTGTACGCGTGAGCACCAATGCAAAGTGCAGAGAAGTGCAGAACGGAGCTGGGAAAACCTCAGGTTATCCTCTGTCCTTCCACCCCCCGTTATGTAAATCATTGTCCATCATCGCTAAGATAAGAAAACGTCACTAGGTCCCAGCTGTCCAAACACAGCAGAACACTGCAGGTCTGCAATCCTAATGGGCGGCCATATTTTGGATGTGCTGTATGTGCACCTTGTACCCGGGTAAGTCATTGTCCACTTGGCAGTACCTTCGACTGCCTGGCCTACTGGAAACGTGGCAGCAAGTCCAGCGTCTGGCACAGCTGATTTAGACTCCTAAATCAGTCTAAACCAAGGGCTAACTTCTCAGCTGAGGTAAACAGGTGGAGCACCACTGAATGCAGTGGATCACATACTCAGCTGATGTAAATCAGGGTAGCTGCACGGAAGCCAAGAGGCTGGATTTCCAGCTGATGGAAACTGACACAGCTCCACAGAAGACAAGGGAACTATACAGGTCAAAGGAGGTTCTGGCCCCAAATCCCACCTACCATTCAATCGTAGAGCCCCCATACCAAGGAGCAAAGCTCTCCCGCTCTAAACGCCGGATTTTCAGCATCCCTTTGCCAGGCTTCCCTGGAAACAGCTGCCTCCCTGGATAGCTTCTCAACATACCTTTTAAATTTGTAGATTAAAAAAACAGCCAAGCCGACAAAGACCACAGACAACAACATCAACATCGCCGAACTGCTGTGCCCGGTGCTGGAGTCCACGAGCGGCGCTGCAAAGAGAAAGGGCAGACAATTATATTGGGAAGCCATTAACCAGGGGGGTCTGGGCACCTGTGATAACTGAAAGGGGGCGGGAGGGAGCTCCCTTTTCTGGACACCCAGCCTGCCAGTTAGCTGTGAAATCCCTGTTAGGAGCTGTTCTCTACTTGCCTTACCTGTAAAGGGTTAAAAAGTCCGCAGGTAAAGGAAAGGAGTGGGCACCTGGCCAAACTTTTTAAAACTGGGCAAAAACTTTCCCTTTGTGTCTGTTGTTGTTCTCCGGGGAAGAGGGAACAGGGCAGCAGTTAGGCTGTGAGAAGCTGAAGGCCAGGTATGAAAATCATCAGAATCATACCTAGAGAATGCTTATTTGGAAACCCAGCTATGCAAGTAGATTAGAAAATGTGTAGGAAGACGTGATTAGGTTTATTTCTTATGGCTAGTGGTCTCCTCTGTGCTAACCCAAATGCTTTTGTTTTGCTTGTCACCTTTAAGCTGGTCCTCAAGAAAGTTATTCTCCATGTTTAATTTTTGTAAGTGGGATTTTTAAATCTAGTAAAAGCCTAAGATCCAGACGTATTTTCTTTCTTTTTGTTTTTAGTCATATTTACCTTTTTTAAGAACAGGATTGGATTTTTGGTGTCCTAAGAGGTTTGTGCACATGTTGTTTTTTAATTAGCTGGTGGTAACAGCTGATTTCTTGGTTTTCCTTTCTCAGCTCTTCCCCAGGGGACGGGGAGGGTGAAGGGGCTTGAGGGTACCACACAGGAAGGAATTCCCAAGTGCGCCTTCCTGAGTTCCAAGGGGTTTTGCATTTGGGTGGTGGAAGCATCTACCCATCCAAGGTCAGAGAGAAGCTATAACCTTGGGAGTTTAATAGCAGCCTGGAGTGGCCAGTATTAATTTTTAGAGTCCTTGCGGGCCCCACCTTCTGCACTCGAAGTGCCAGAGTGAGGAATCAGCCTTGAAAGCGCCAGGCAGCCGAACCTGGTTCTCTCTTTGCCGCGTCTGCTTTCCTATCTCTGCTGCATGGGACATGCTGTTTGAGCAAAGCCAGCTGGTATGAGACAAATCAATTCCCCTGCTTCGAAAGAGAAGCTCCTATTTGAGCTGGTGCTGCCCTGTAACAGCTCCTGATAACAAGGCAAAAGCAGGCTGTGCTCAAACAAACTAACTGCTCCCAAGTTAACTCTTCGGGCTGTCTCGTTTGAAGCTTTCACTGGGGCTGGAGCAGAGGCATAAAGGTTTTGAAGGGTGATTCTATAAAACTGGTGCTGAGATGTTATTTTGTTAGCTTATGCTGGAGATGAGCCCAAAGCAAAACCCCTCCAACCAAACAGCCTCCTACTGCTTCCTAAATTTCACAGCAGTTTGCAGCGCTGACCTGCCTGTTTTGATATGGTTTGGGTGGTTTATAATAGAGTGTATGTAGTGCCTTGTGTGGGTATTTGCTCCCACAGCTTGACTGGGGCAGAATTCTCATGGCTTAGTGGTCAGTGTGCAAGACTGGGACTGAGAACTAAGAACTCCTGAGTTTAATCCCAGCACTTAGCTTCTTGCAAATGATTTTAAGTAGCAGCTGAACTTTCCTGGACCTGCAAAGAACATTTGATCCGGGTTCATTATTACAACTCTCCATTGCTTATATAGCACTGCAGATATGGAGGTGTCTACACGGACCAAGCCACTCATGGTCCCTGCCCCGATTCTTACAATCGAAGGGGCTGGTACTGCCGGCATCCTGTTCTCAGAACTCCCTCTGACTTTCACGGAAGCACCCAGCCTGCGGAAAGCTTGGCTCAGACTCTCATTCCTGGAAAAGGGCTGGAGCTCCTGAATCTAAACGCGGTAAAGGGAGGGACCTGAAGCAAAAGCTCAGACCCAAACAGCCCTAGATTGTGGGAGGCTGGAAGGCTGTGCAGAATCTTCACCTGGAGCTGAATTTTTCAGTTGCAGTATCTATAACAAATACTGAATCCTGAACTTGGGGATCTGGGTACAGATCTGACACTTTAATTCTAACCGGCTGTCCACCCCTGACCATCAGGGTCTCCCCCAGAGGGAACAGTCTGAAAGGGGCTTTTTGTTGTTGTTGTGGAGCCTTATGTTTATACCACCGAGAAGGAATTTGCTTCTGAATAAAAGCAATCTCAATGACTTAAATTAACCAGTGTCCGGCTGCCCACGGCCACCTATGGCCTGAGCAAGGACAGTAGGTGGGAGAGAGGTCACAAGCCATGGTCTAAGCTAGTTGTTGGCTCTCTGAACGTTTCATGAATGAGGAATGTGAATCTCATTATTCTATGGGACAAACTCAACGGGAACCAGAAATCCCATTGAGATATTGCCAGTCGGACCTGGCCAGGTACTTGCAAGAGATGGCCAGCAAGAGCAAAAGCTAAAAGCTCTCTGGCTTTTCATCTCTCACTAAGAGCACCGCGTCAGGGGGGGCTGCAGGGCTGCCGAGGTTGGAGGGGACCCGTTATGATGTTGTGTGAAGATGGAGATGGATAGCCAGTGCTTAATCTTAATGAGGGCTAATTTGTAGAGATGGGTCACTCTCAGGGCAAGTGTTCCTCCACCAGATGCCGAGATTTCCCTCTCCTACGTTCCATGCTCACTGAAAGAGCAGCAGCTTCCTGTATAGGACTGTTATAGCGAGGAAAGAACCGGCTGGGAATTTTGCGGGGAAATGTTTTCTTGTTGGAAAATGATGATTTATTGAAATCTAAACTTTTCATGTGACTGTATCAGCCTCGATGGAACTTCCATTGGGAAGGTTTCTCAGGTCCAGGATGGAATTTCTGGACAAAGACAGAGACTTCAGCTGTTAGAGCACTCATCTGGGGCATGGGAGCCCCAGGCTGATGTCGCTGGTCTGAATCAAGCAGAGCAGGAACTGGAACCTGAATCTCTCACACCCTACACGAGTGCCCCTAATCACAGAGGCTATGGGCTATTCTTGAGTGGCTTGGTCTCTCTCCCCCACCCCAGTGCCCCACATCTAACTAGCAATAAGGGCTTGATCCAATGCCCATGGAAGTCAATGTAAATGCTCCCTCTGATTTCCCTGGGCTCTGGATCAGGGCCTTATAAAAGATCTTTCATCTGAGTGTCTCAAAACACTTTCCAGATATTAATGCATTAATTAACTAAGCCTCACAATGATGGTATTTTTATAAGTGGGTAAACTGAGGCACAGAGCAACTACCTCTCACATTTTAAAAAGCAGCAGCAGACTTTGCATGTCTCAGATTTTGGGCCCCCTACTGAAGATACCTTGGAGCTGATTTTCAGAAGCACAGAGCACCCCAACTCCCATTGGCTATGATTGAAGTTGTGGGAGTTGAGTGCTTCTGGAAATCAGACCCGAAGGGTGTCCACTTAGGGGTGCAAAAGTTTTGGCCAAGGTGACCTGCCCATGGTTGTGCAGAGAGTCTGTGACAGAGCTAAGATTACAGCCGAGGAGGACCTCAGGCCTCTGTTCTATCTACTGGAGTACACTGTTTCCCTGGCCGATGTAAATGGTTTACATGCGTCAAGAACTGAGGGTGGGCAGATGCTCTGTTGTCAGACTGGAAGCTAAGGGCCAGCGAACCACCTGCAGAAGGTTAAATTCAGGGTCTAACCACGAAGACCAGGGAACCATTCCCAGAGCCCCAGCAGCTTCTTATCACAGTGTGGGGTTTCTTCAGGGAATGGAGCAAACGCCTAACCAAGTCATTTGCCTAACACGAGGTTTAATCAGCTCTTTCTCTTCTTCAGCTGAGCTACCTAGAGTCACGGGAGAGGGTTGGGCTGGTGGAAGCAAGTTCTGAAGCTGGTTGGGCACCTCTGAAGAACATTCCCCTTCCAACGTTTTATGCCTCTCCTTTAAACCATCTCCCCCCCTCAAAGCTTAAGCGAACACACTTCCGGCCAAGGAGGGAGAGTTCTGTTGATCTAGCCCCTCCTTGGCTGGGAAGGTATCGGCTTAGTGTGGGAAGCTTTGAGGAAGGAAACAAGTTAAAGGAGGGGGGTTAAACGTTACAAAGGGGAAGTTCTTTGGAGGTTCTGATTAAACGTGGGCCTGAACCTGTGATCCCACATCACAGCAGCCCAAACTCTCTGACAATTCGAGTCCCAACCTGGAGCCAAACGGTGTGGATCTGGCCCTTCTCCAGTGCTGACTGGCTAGTGGAGGGTCCCGTGCGGGGAGGGAGAAGGCCGGGTAATGGGGAGCATACCCTTGCATTAGGAAACAGAGAACCTAGCTCAACCAATCCACGTATCAAGCAGCAGTGCCAGTACCACCCAGTTTTGGTTGGGTTCTTTTGCTCACAGTGGGAGCTCCTCCTAAAATTCTGGGATGGCGCTCGGATGCAGTTGCCAACCTGCATCCTCCCTCTGCCACAGCCTGAATGACTCTCCTCTTTCCCCAGTGTCCATCTATTTATATGCCAGTAGTGTGCTGGTCTGTGTCCCTGCTCCTGTGAGAAGTAACAGGGGAAGCACAACTTACGTGGGACTCCACACTTACCTAACGTCAACTGAGTGACGTACGCGATGACTTCGACGCCAGGCTTCAGCTCAAACTGGACCAGGTTCTGGTTGAGAGCATTAAAGAGGAGTTCAACAACCTGGTGAACCAATCAGAGATACGTGGGGTCAAAATGGACAACAGTATCAGCACCACAGAACCTCTTGGGACGCATGCAGTCTCTGAAGGCTAAAACTTAACCCATCCCGCAGCAGGGAGAGTGGCGGGGGGCATTTGCAGGAACTCAGTGTTGTTCCATGTGATTCTCCTGGCAGAAAAAGTGGAATTTTAAGACCCTAGGTATGTGCTATGATGTTTTTACTGGAAGGGAAACGAAGAACCATAGAGCCCCAGAGTTTAAGACCAGAAGGGAACTCCAGATCATCAAATCTGCCCTCCTATATATCACAAGAAAGCTAGACTTGGGTAGGAAGAAAATCCTTTGGGAACCTTCTAATTGAGCTCAATGGAGGTTGGTCAGACCATGGGTCATTAGACCAGTGGGCCAGCCTGGAGCCTCTCCTTTCCCCCTTGTTTCCAGGCCGTGCAGCTCTCCTGTTAAAGTAGGGGGGGGGAATCTAGTCCTGAAGGCTGTTTAACTCCCAACCCACTCCCTCTGCTCAAATGATGGGGGGCCTTGGAGTGCAGGCTCCTCGTGGGCTGTTAGCCCAGCATGCTGCGGTGACCTTTGAATGGCGGTGTCACAGTGCACAGATCATTGTGTTGCAATGGAAGCAGAACTCACAGAAACCCGAGATCTCTGCAGCATTGCATGTGGCCCTACCCTCTAGGATAAAATTCAGCCGAAGTCAGGAGGATCCCCACACACGGCTTTCCAAACACGCCTTCATTCATCCCTTAGGCACACTGACTACACACTTAAGAGACTGACCTTGCTGGCTTTCAATCGGCTACTGTCATCTCAAGGGGATGACTTTGCTCAGCAGGTAACAAGAGCTTCTAAAGATTCTCTGTGGTCCCCCAAGTTTCTTAATGCCTAATTGCCACAGAGCGAGCAAGTGAGCTGTGGGACGCCCCCCACGAAGCTTGTGCTGTTTATCCCGTACACCAGTGGTGCACCGGAGAATACTAGCCAGAGCTAAGCTGCTTTCCTCCTGCAGCATTTCACTCTGTGTGCTTTTGTAGAGCTGATTTAATCACTTAGTAATCCTGGCGTGAAAGCTTTAGCAGCCTGGTGCTGCTGTTTCTCTCCTCTTGCCTGAACATCGCAGTCCCTATTCATCATCGTAATTACCTATTTATCTAAATGGATGGATATTGTAACTTCCAAATATAGTTTGCATGCGCTGATTGCTACTGCAGAATAAAGAGGTCTCGTACCAGTGATACGCAAGCAGAAGAGCCTGATTTATTTTTAGTGAGCCTCAGTATGTTATCTCATTGCTTTGCCCTCTCTCCTTCCATTACTGTCAGGTGTGTACGGTATTGTCCTCAGGCCACAATGGAGAGGGTACGGACCCGGTCGGGAGGCACCACTGTAACTGGGTCTCGCCACTGGGGGTGCTATGGCATGAAAAAGGTTACGCAGCTCAGCTTCCTTAGTATCTCTCAATAAGCTATTGGGAAAGCCTATTTTTCTTTTTAAAATGGCCTTGCTTAATGAGAAAGGTATGGGTCTGCAGCCCTGAAACGTGCCCAGTTCCCCAAACTCGCTCGAAGTGGTTTCCAGTGCTGCACAGACGCCCCATCTGGGCGAGGGCCTGTCTGAACGTGCGATAGGCTTCAAGTCCAATAGCTGCAGCTGAACAGCGGCACTTCTTTTAGAGAAATGTAAAAGCCCCAGGAGGATTCTGCGTGTAGTGTGTCCCCATGCAAGGTGTTCTCTGAGCTTAGCTGCATTCCGTGCTGCGACCCCTGCTGCTACCTGCTCCAGATCGCCTTCATGGCCTTTCCTCCTCTCCGTCGTGTTTTTGTGGGGTAGTATGAAGAGCTCAGCGGAGGTGGGCAGGCCAGGAAATACTGCCACCAAAATCTGCTCATCAGGGATGCCAGTCACCTAGGAAGAAGAGCGAGCAGTGGCATTAGAAGGTCACTCGGTGCCTTTTGGTCCTGCTCTCCGTTCTTTCATCCTGTTTCCTTCAGAAGAGCTAATTCAGTGGTGAACAGCGAGCTCCTACCCACTGTCTGGGGGGGGTCAGGTTCTCTTATAGGCAACGTAGCTCTAGTGAGCTGCTGTTTCCACTCAGTAGGGTCCGTTACAGAAGCTCTTGTACAGAACCACTCTTCCTCCTTAACCTTTAGAGCTAAGGATTGGCCTGACTGTACCCAGGGATCCAAAGAACCCAACTTCTGCGAGGTTTAAATACAGACCAACAGTATATCCAGATTTTTGCACATCTCCTATCTTTATAAAAGGCTTACTCAAAACCCCAGATCCAAGCAGCCCTGTTTCAGCACACCCACTGCTGCGCACACAACTGATGGTACCTGAAAAGGAGGGTATGAACCCATTACGCACCTACAGATCAGGTTTCTGGTCACCCAGCTGCCTAATTTTCATGCACAGGTGGCTGTCTAGTTGTGTCAGCTGGGTGCTCCCTCACTTTTGTAGTTGCATGAGCATAGCTCAGAGGTTGTAGCTGAATATTTGGTCCCAACAGGACACAGAGACAAGTATTCTTAGATTACGTCTATTTAACTTTGTGCCTTCCGGTGCTTGCAATACTAGAAAAAAAATCAGCTGGTCTTTTTTTGCAAAGTGACTCTGAATTTGGTAAAGGGGTAAAATATTCTCGTTTCATCAAATGAACCATATTTTTTTACAGTGTGAAAATTAAATTGCTGAAATTCCACCAACTGCGAATTTTCCATGTAGTTTTGCTGCCTGTGAGAAATAGCAAATAGGAATGTTAAAATGTAAAAAAAAATCACTTTCTGTTCCCAAGAACAGCAGAAAATAAATGTGAAGCAAAAGTACATGACGTTTCTCTTGCTTCGAGCCCATTACAATCAGAAATTTTTGCTTTGATCCATCACCTAATGAGACATAAAAACAGACTTCCTGGCTGCCTGATAGCATTAATTATTCCATGCCACTTTTATTGTTTTTTTTGCAAGAATTCATGAGTCTTCACTCAGAATGTCCTGGTAAAATCCAAATGAGGGTTAGTTACACTCTGTCTCAATAATGTCCCTCTCCCTCCTGCTGTCTTAATAGGATGAGATATTTTTCACTTCCTGTCTCAAACAGTTGTGTAGTGTTGATATGTGCTCCACTCCACAGGAGGCTAAGTATCAGATGAAAAGACATCTCTCTCATTCCAATACAGATAGATAGATTAGATTAGATCTTTTGACCTAGCACTGATATGCAGCTTCCTATGGAGTGGAACACAACAGCACATAGCAAGACTATACAACTGTGTGGGACTTGCGTGATAGCCGGGCCTACCAATTTACCCTAATTATGAGCTCAGCTGTAAAAGTGAGTGTAAGTTCATAAAGTGTCACAAGAACCTATAACAACAAATGTTATGGGGAACAGGTGCAAAGGCAAGACAGACTGAATTCGTCCAAACTAAAAGGCCTACTTATGTAACGCAAGGACTGTGCTAAGATCATGCTTGGTAAACAAGAAAAGTGTTCAGTCAGGAATCAGTGAACCAACATTGGTATGTCGGAAATTAGGCCTAATACATGGAAAAAAATAATGAGGGGATGGGACTATTCCACCCACCACTTCCCTTTGGTGTCCTCAAAAATTGGCTACTGGAGCAAGCTTTGCCATCATGGCTGCCACCCCCACTGTCCCCTGGGACCGTGGGCCTTCATCATCCTGAGAGACGTCCTAACCACACCAGACCAGAGAGAGGGGCCCAGATGATCACCTCCACCCGCTCCAGCTGAATCCTAAACACCACCTAAAAAGTGCCCTACCTCCCTATGTGTCCTTTTCCTTGCCTACCTTATTTCTTCCCTTTCCTATCTCTCTCCTTTCTTCTCGCTAATACGAGTCTGGTTTAGCCCACCAAGAGTGCATATTTTGCAACACTGCTGTAAGCTTGTGACCAGAAAGAATCCACACCAGAGACAGAAGCTGCATTTTCTATCTTTGGTGTTCTTTGCTCTCCACTTTTGTGAGTGTTTGTCTTGTTTTATCTTCTAGGAAACGGGATCGGACTTTAACAACAACAGCTTCAGCCCATCTCAACCATCTTCTTTTTCCCTCCAAAGGACAGCTACTACCCTCTTTAATACCAAGAGACAGTCAGACATGTTTTTTTTTCCCTTCTAAAGACTCGCTCCAACTAAAGGGAAAGAGCCAGAGACATTGTTAAAATAACAGCCTTATTTAATACTTCACGTTTCAAATGCTTTGAACTATTTTTCCTTCTTTTCTGTATCTTCAATAAAAGGTGAAAGGGCTTTTTAATGGTGTGTTTGCCAAGCAGCTTGAGGTCTCTGTATGCCAATCCCCGAACCCTGTTTAAAACCGTTTCATGTTGGGCAGCGTCTGGGTTATGATAACATCTTTGATTCTTTGGGCCCATATATCCCACCTAAATTAATACAACAGACAGGAAATAAGGAATCTCTTATTTTATTAGTCACTTTACAAATATATTGGGTTTGTAAAGCGCTTTGGGATACTTAAGGTTGAAATATGCTAGAGAAACGTTAATAGTAGTAATTATGTTGCGTACAAATCCCCTAATGCATTTTGTTTTACAATTGCTCAGCACATTAACAGGCTGCTGGTGACAACTCCAGAACGATGGCTTCATTATGGCTGTTCTCTCCCATCCTTTTCTTTTCTTTTTTTTGTTGTTGTTGCTATTCCGCTATGAAACTCTCTGCATTTTAATTGCCTTGCCATTGTTGGAGAAGGAGCATGGGAACCGGCCACTCACCTGCACTAGAGCTCGCTTGATCACTTTGCTGATGTCTTGTCTCCACTCGGGGATGTCAGGATTGTGGTAATCCAGATTAGGGGAAAACGACAAGAGCTGAGACTGGAAATACTCTGTGGATATAGAGAGAATAGTAATAATACTTGAGCAGTACATAGGGCCTGATCCTATGCCCGTGGAAGTCAGTAAAAGACTCCCATTGTCATCAATGGCTTTGGATTAGGAGCCCAGTTCCTTTTGTCAGAGGATCTTAAAGCCAAAGAGAGAGACCAACGCACTGCTGGACAGAGATACCCAGACAAAACAACACACTGCACTTATAAAGGGCCTTTCAGTCCAGTAGCATCCCATTGCACTTCACAGAGGAAAGGGGGAAGGAAAGAAAGGAGAAAAGAAAGCGCTACGAGAGGGGAGTACGTGCTCCCTCCATCGTGCTTTGGGTTTGCGGTTTGAACATCTAACCTTCTGGCCTGCTGCTTGCAAAGCGGCCGCCCGGTAAGTAAAGCAGGGTCAGGATGAAATTTGGAGCCAGCGCCTCAAAATGGGTTTGTTCGCTTGCACTGTGCTCCACAGAGCAAACACGGACGGTCAGGAATGCTTTTTTCCAGAAGCAGCCATTAGCTGTTTGTTCTCCTGGAACGTTGCCAGGAATGGTTAATACCCCCGTAAATCAGGCACCAATAGTGCTAATGACACACAAATCCAGGGAAGGCTAGTCACAAGACTCTCCAAAATTACTTCCTAATTAATTGATAGCTGGGGGGGGGCGTCCCAGGCTGGTTTCAGTGACAGGTTTTTTTTTAAAGTACCCAAGCCCAGGCAGGTCCTCTAGCCTGCAATCTAACACCCCCCAGCCCCACTCTTGGCACAAGCACCTGCCTCTGGACCTGCCTCCCCGTATCTCTCTGACTCATCCTCTCTTTTCAATTCTCATCTAATGTGTATTGCTCCTTCCTGGCCCACGACCCCCTAATGTCTCCCTCACTCTGCTGTCATGGGCTCTGTAATTCTAATGCAGCACCACAAAGTCTAACAAGATGCACTGGGATGTCTCAGCCTTTGAGGCCTTGAATTAGGCTTTCCACAGCCAACAGCAGAGCTCCCTCAGTTGCACAATGTACTGACTCCCTGTACGTGTTTGGACTTGGGGCCTTCACCGTCACAGCCTAGATGTCTACCACTTGAGCTAATGGGAAAACTCCATTAGGTGGTAGCAGCAGTAGGTTGTTATCCTCTAGAGGACCAGCCACTGCTGGAGGACACAACCCAAGCACTTCCAGTATGTTGGGGAGTCAGATTTCCACCACACATAGTGCTTGTGCCCCTGAGGGCCAGCTTTGGACGATCCACTAGCCATGCTGCAAGGCATTCCTCAGTGTGAATTTTGAGTGGGCTATTTTGTTTTCTTTTGAGGTTTTGGTTTCCAGGTTGGCTTGTTGACTCTGGGCATTTCAGACCCGAGTTCTTATGGAGGGTGGGATGGATTTGAGCCATTATGATGTCTGGAGGTTTCAATAATTAGCATACAGAACCGAGGTGGAGCAGACAACATTAAACATAAACTCTTTCTGGAGCAGGGACTTCTGGGGCATTTTGTGATTCATGTGTGTACTGTGAGAGCACCATGGACCCCTGAGCTCTGGTCAGCGACTCTAGGAACTGCCACAATACAAATAAAGAATTTGTATTAATTTCCCAGGGTGGTCTCGAGGCTCGGACATGGACTGGGACTTGGAAGACCTGTATTGTATTCCTTGCTCTGCCACTGGACTGCTGGGTGACCTTGGGCAAGTCACGTCCCTGTTCTGTGCCTCAGTTTCCCCATTGGTAAAATGGGGACAATTATATTGACCTTCTCTGTAAAATGCTTTGAGATGTACAGAAGCAAAGCCTACAGAAGAGCTAGGTATTATAATATGCAGGTAAAATTAACTTGACAATAGCATCAATGAGGAATGCCACAGATGGTGCCATAAAAACCACAGGTCTTGTCATGCTTTTAATGGCAAGGGCTGTCCTTTCTTTTTAGGCGCCACAGCATTATTAAATAAAGCACACATGATAGAAAAACTAAAAGGCAAACAAAGATCAGGCCTGAACTACAAACCTCGGTATGACTACGTTGCTCACGGGCGTGAAAAATGCACCCCCCCGAGAGATGCAGTTATACCGACCTAAGCTCTGGTGTAGACAGCGCTCTGCCAACAGGAGGGCATCTCCTACTGACATAGCAGCATCTTCACTAAAGTGCTACAGTGGTGCAGCTTTTTAAGCTGCCCAAAGTGAAACCGACTTTTGTATGGTGAACTCAACCCAGCCTCCAACCAAGTCTTCTGTGCTTCACCCTTCACCAATGCACATAGTGTAACATTTCCAACCGTCCATCCAAAACCAGACAGCAGGTGCATACATGACATCTTCCTCCTTGGCTCACATACCAGGGATCAAACTGGAGATCTCCGGCACTAAACGCTTGACTTTAAGAGCTCCCCTTTGCTACAAAGACTCAGATCCTTTGTGTATTGGGCACAGAGGGGCACCTCTAACATATCCTCCCCAGTGGATTACAGATACTCAGCACATATTCAAGCTCTGTTGGATTCGTCTCCTGAAGAAACTTATTGCCCAGTTCCCAGGACAATGATTTCCCTGAAATTTACAGTGCCTCTGACCACACTTGAAACAAGGCTGATTAAATACAGATTTACTTACATGGGCTAATAGTAACTGTGTGCTATTAAATCATGTTAGCAGATTATTAAAATCCACTGCATTTCCACAGCTCCACAGTAGATAAATACATATTTATCTGGTTGTTAAATCTCAACAGCTAGCTTTCTAGTAGCCACATGAGCATTTATTTAACACGTAATCACTGGAACGAGACAAACATTCAATGCAACCTCCATCATCTGACATGCAAATATTTCAAAACCTTGTATCCGAGCAGGGCCACGTTCCCGACGTTAGCTGGGGAGAACTGGATAATGAAAACAGAGGGTGGCACAGGGAGAGAAGTCTGTGACGTCTTGGGGGTATCCCCTCCATATTCCTGACCAGGACTCTGGAATGGCCCCGCTGTGAATCCAGTCCAGGATTTGTATTGCGCCCAGTGCAGGCAGGAACTGCAGAGGTTCGGTAAGTGCTGTGTGGATGCCCATGCAGTGCAGCTATGAGCTAGAAAGCTCACAGTTATGTATCTGACTGTGAAGTCCTAGGCGCAGATCCTCAAAGGGATTAAGGTGCCGAACTCCCATTGATGTCAAATACCGCCTTGATTACAATGGGAGTTAGAGGATCTGGACCTCAGTGCCTTGGTTTTTTGAAGTTCCCAGTAACCTGGGAAATAACAGAGTCCAGGGTGGAGTCCCAGACCCAGAGAAAATTGTGATTTAACTAAAGAGCTTTGCTAGATGGATTTTGTTAAGGTGTTTTAGTCAAATCTCTCCCTCTTGGGATCCTCCCTCAATCAAACCTGCTCTCTGGTCTCCTCTGCAATTGGGGCAGCTGGTCAACAGGCCCTGGAGTCAGAGGATCCTCCAAACACGTCAAGCCCTGATAATCCAGGACCCTGTCCCTGGGGTAATCAGGCTTGTCCCATACTGAGATTCAATAGGGAAGCCACTGCCTGCTTTCTTCTGCTGGACTCTGGAAGACCCTTGTGTTCTGCTTGCCCCCTGCTTGAGCTTTGCTTGCAGTCGGTGGAGCATACCATGCACGGCGATGTCCTTGGTGTCCTGGAGGAGGGCACTCCCAGCGGAGACCTGCACCGTGATGGTGTTCGTCCCCTCGGTGGCGAAGGTGTAGGAGACGCTGCTTTCCAGGGTGATGAGGGGCTGCAAAAGCCAAACACAAGCAATGATGACAGAACCCCGTTCTAGGACTGGGGTTACAGTATCTTCTTGGACTCACAGAAATGACACATGGAACTGGCCTGTGGGGCCATTTTATCCGTCCCACCACCAGCTAATACAGCACTGCTCCTCAGGGCTTTCTGCATTTATACAGGACTCAAGTCACGGCCCTTCCCAAACTTCCCCTATGGAGACGCTCCCGCAGCCAGGTACGTCTCTGACTACCGTGGCCCCACAAAGTCGCGGGACCTCCTGGTCAACCTCCTCCTCGCCCTGGCTAAAATGACCATCTACGCAACCAGGGAGAGAAGGTTGGCCAATGGAGACTCCTGTGACTGTGGGGCTTGTTTCCGGTCCTTAGTCCGTTCACGTATCTGGGCGGAGTTCCTCTGGGCGGCGTCCACTGGCTCCCTTGACGCCTTCGAGGAGCAGTGGGCGCTGTCCAGGGTTCTCTGCTCAGTGTCCCTGTCAGGCTCCCTTCTTATGACCCTTTGACCGCACTCCTGTCCCTGTTCTTTTATTAGTTGGCCCCCGAAATTAGTGGGTTTCTGAGGTCCTGTAGATCCTCCCCTTAGGCTGGGGGGGTGGATCCTTTAGCTTCCGCCCGCCCAGTTCCCAGAAACCCAATAGATACTGCAAATACTTCCTGAAATTCAGCCTCAAAGGTTCCTTTTGCTGAACTGCATCCCCTTCCTCTAGTTATACCCAAGTGGAGCACAATGAGCAACTCCACAGTATTTGCAGAATGCCGTATTCCTCCCTCCCTCCCGCCCCACAGCTCTAAGTTAGCCAAGCTATATACAGAGATTGCCTTGAATGAGCGTTTGGAGCCAGGTTGGACCCCCCCACACACACACAATTTGGATGCCATACCTCCCCCGAAGTGTCCAGACCCAAGCTATGGCAGTCATGCCTAACTCAAGCTAGATGTTTAACGCTGCCTATCTATCTCAGTAGCGCTGTGGCCCTCGTCGCTGTCGTCTCTGAGGACTTGACATTAGTACGTGGATCATCACAGCATCCCTGCGAGGGAACCAGGGTGGTGCAGTGGCTGGAGGGCAGTAGTGGGGTACAGGAGACCTGCATTCTACTCCCAGCTCTGCTAGTTGGTGACCTTGGGCAGGCTGCGTTGCCTCTGTGCCTTAGTTTCCCCATTCTGTAAAATGGGAATAATGACACTGACTCAGAGACCGAATGAGTCTGGTCACGCTAGCCCTATAGTGCTTAGGGATTGTGAGCTATAAGTCACTACATAGAAGCAAAAGAACAAGGTGCTTCTAAACTACAGGGAACATTAGCAATTGTCTTACAGGTTACCAGCCATGATTCCATCCCAAAATAACAGCAGCCAACGTTGTCTTCAAAACTGCCTTTTTCTTGCGTGTGCCTGTGCTGGATGTTGTATTATTAAGGCTGGTTTCACCTGCATCATGGAGTTTTAACATTCAGCCAATTCCTTCAATTTAATTCAAGCGTCAAGGCTTGGGAACGAACTCTAAATTAAATCAAGTCGTTTAAGGTTCATTTGCACAATTGTATCAGACAGTCGGACACATTTATTAAACCGAACCTGTGTTAAGCCAAGCAAACTGGCCTTTGATCATATTGCAAACGCAGCAGACCAGCAATTCACTACAGTGGCTGTGTGTGTGTGTGTGTGCGCGCGCGCTTAATATGGAAGTGGGGCTCTTTAAAGAATGGGGTTGAGTGCAGGGCAAAGTTTGCTGTGCACTGATGGGATTGCAAAGCTGCATACGAGGCATTAGGTGCTGTGATACCTAGTGGCCTAGATTCACTCTTAGATCTAGTGGAGGGTGGCTGCGGAGGCAGAAATGGCTACACCTTCCCCTCTTCTCCGGTGGAAGGAGGCTTGAAATGGCAAGTGGCTTGAGCAGGGAAGGGATGTGCGAGTTCTCAGCTGCCTTTGCGAGCACAGGGGTGTCTCTGGAACTCTGCTGACATCCCAGCGGAATCCCCAGGTAGCTCTGCCTGTCCTTCCTTGGCTTTCACCCCCAGCCCCCACAGGGAGCAGCTGGTATAAACGACCCCCCTCTCTAAGACAGCCGGCGTGTATCCCAGGTGCAGCCCGCAGCCGTACACTGAGCTGATTTGCTCCTAAGAAAAGCAGCCTTTTTGCCTTGAATTAGCGGCGGATCCCTGACCCACAACCGTGCACATTAAACGAGCATTGGAGCAGGATCCCACATGCCCCGTGACATGAGTTAGTGAAACCCACACACCTCCTGGGTGTGGTGTTCTGCCCCAGCTAGTGGCACTAGACACTTAGAGAGAGAGAGAGAAAATGAGTGGGCTTAGCAGCCAGCTGGCTGTTAGCTCACACAGTAGACGCTCCTGCACTAAGTTCATGAGGCCCCCAGGTTCAAGCCTGCCTGCTGATGAATGGGGTGTGTCGGTGTTACGTTACCATGAGACAGAGGCTGCAGGCAGCAGGTGTTTTACCCAGAGAGTGCAGCAGGAGCTCGGAGCCAGCACGGCTGTGGTGCTGCAGCAGAGCCAAAGGGCTGGAGCATGTGGCAATTTCCATATCTGGGAGCCATATGGGCTCAGCAATGCAAAATGGCTTGTGCTGCTTCCCTCTTGGTAGGATCCAGAGAAGGCTGCTCAAGCTTGAGTATCCATGGAGCTAGATGGGGTTGGTGCAGCAGAGGAGCTAAACTCCATGCTCTTCTCCCTTCTGCACCCCTCGCCTGAGAGCCCCTTCCCCTGCAAAGGTTGCTAAAGAGGTGGGGATACTGCTACAGAGGGGGCAGATTCCCCCTTCTGAAGAGAAGGGCCCCAAGCTGTGATCCCAGGAAGAAATGGATGGTAAGAGAGGCAGCTGCCCCCAGAACCTCCTGCCAGGAGCCTGTCCTTCTCCATAGGCCTGGTGGCTTCCCCCCTGCTGACTCCGGCCCTGGAGGAGTCTTGCACATCCTCTGCAGTCTCTCTACAATCTCCTGAGCTTCCCCTCTCCATCACATCCTCCTGGGGCTCTTTGTAGGGCCATTGGCCTGATCTCTGCCAGGTGTGCCTCATTCTGTCATCAGAATTGGCTAGCTCCAGCCCCTACCTAATGGCTGAGCCACGCTGGTACAAGGACACAGAGAAAAAAAATGAATCATCCTTGTAAAACATTCACCATGTCCATAGGAAGAGTCAGAAAATACATCATCCCTCAACACAAAAAATCCACTGTGCAACTATGATCAGTTGTTTGCATTCCCCCCAGTTGCACCCTGTTATTACCTCTGTAGCTGTCGTCGCGCAAGATCTAAACAAACACACAGGGGCTGTGTGAAGGCTGCAATTATCCGAGTCACCCCTCTGCACTCAGAGTGCCCTGCTAATTTACTATCACACGCCAGAGTTTGGGAGAGAGAGTGGGTGCCCATGCCGCATCTCTGTATTCCCTTTGCCATCCGTAAGCCGAGTGCTGCGAAGCCACAGGACACAACTCTGGGGCACGGGTGTATTTGTAACATATCCTGCTTCCAGGGTGAGGACTAGGCAACAAGAGGTCCATGGCAATGGATTAAAGTCTACGGGCAATTCTGGATCCCTGGGTTGACATAGATGAAAGTGACACAAAATGACACCTTCTCCAGAAAGCCAACTCCACTTTCGTTAACAGAATCTGATGAGACTAGAAAGATGACTAATCACCTTGCTGTATTACTAGCATTAACTATTTTTACTCCATGCACGTCTAAAGCATCCCTCACCATGGCATCTATATCAGCCTATACTGTCCATGGGTTCGAGGTTACACTGAACAGCCCAGGATTCCACTGGAAACCAGTCACTTACAGATCTGAGACTCTGCAAACAAATTGCAGAACTGTTAGAGCTGAGAAGAGATTTGCAGCCACTTAACTCCACTTTCCCATCCTTATCTTATTTTTAAAGGCTCAAACGTTCATACCCCATTCTTAACATGACCTCCAGTTTTGTGGGCACAAATGACCGCAGGCACAATTTTCCACCTGCAATTTATACTGCTTTGATGTCTCAGGCTATGTCTTCCCAGCAAAAATAGATATATTTTTACATCAAGATAGCTAACTTGAGCGCTTGCCTTGATGTAGTTAGTCAAGATCGACCCCAGTTGGGGAGTACAACTATCTCAAAGTAAAAACCACACCTTTTTTGCTGTGAAAACACAGGCTTAGTTCATAGACTATCACAGTTGGAAGGGACCTTAGGAGGTCATCTAGTCCAACCCCCTGCTCAAGGCAGGATTAATCCCCAGACAGATTTCTGCCCCAGGTCCATAAGTGGCTCCCTTAAGGATAGAACTCACAATAGTGGGTTTTGCAGGCCAATGCTCAAACCACTGAGCTATCTCTCCCCCACCCTGCTGTGAATTAGGGATGTAGACATTGAAGTGACCAAAAACACCCTCACAAAACTGCAACGACATTACTTCTCTTTGCAATTTACATCTGCATAAATGGAGGGCAGTGTCTGAAACTGTAGCCCACAGGTCTCTCAAACAATGGAACCTGCATTAAAGAGCATCTCCAGTAGGCAGTCTCCTGATTTATTCCTTTAGAAACATCTCCAAAACCGCCAGTGGAATTCATTTCAACTTTTCATAAAGAGATCCTTTGTAGTAGGCAACGGAGTTTTGCCAATCCCTTTGCTTAAGAGAGGTTTCACTTTTATCTTTAATATGTGCTCATGGCCCTGAACAATAGGCATGGTCAGGCAGGAGCAATTCATTGGGAACCTTGCTTGAATTTCTAGACAGCGATAGTTATTTGAACACCAGCAGCTTTAAAGTACTGTGTTGGAATCGAGCATTATACACTGTATACTGGTATATAATGGCAACACCAATGGTTACTTGAACACTCGCAGCTGTTAAATGCTGTGTTGAAACCCAGCATTATCCAGTATATAGTGGTATATAATTTTGTTAAGTTGCAAGCAAACTCAGGTAATAACAATGGTCTGCCAAGCACAATAATAAGCAGCGGCAAAAATGTAATGACTCCTGCAACACCACCACAAGGGGGAAAATAAATCACAATGGGCAAAGTTCAGATAACGAACAAACCTTTTTAGATCCAGGGAAAAAAACTCAGCAAGAGCAGCGTGTTTTCATTGCTGCTCAAACAACATTCTGCCCTGCCAAGCCACTGAGGTAAGTACAATATGATAAAAAGGGACCGTACCTTGGTGCTGTTACCAAACCACCAGAAGTAGGTAAGGGTGCCCGATTGACTTGGCCACACCACCGCGGTAAGGTTGACTTCCTTATTCCTAATGGCAACGAAGGGTACGTTCAGATGGACATGCTCCACTGGACCTGCGGGAGGTGATCTCATTATTACAGGCATCTCAGTAAGTCCTCCTTACACAACGTTCTACAATGACGCAAAGCAAAACTCTCTCCCCTTTTTGAAGTCAACCGAGTTCCACCAGCATAAATTTGATGCAATGGAGGAGAGACTCAAACCCTTAGAAGTTTACTTAATGATAGACGATGATACCAGATTAACAACCCTGGAGACTCCAATTCTTTGTTGAGCTTTTATAGGGTTGCATCATAGGAGGCAGGTGTGCAAGCTTCCCCTCTGTGGCCCAACCACTGTGTCTCAGAATTGGAGCTGGGATGCACAAGCTGTTAGGGTTTTACAGGATGATTTAGATTCTCTGCCCATTCAAACCTCGGCCTGTTGGAGCCAGCTAGAATGATGCTTTTTATAACGCTGACATCTGTCTGCTAGGAACCAAACTGAAACCCACCAACTCATTGCACAGATCACCAAATAGCTCTCAGATAGCTATGGATTTCAATCTCACCAGCTAAGCTGGGTCCTCTAGGTGAAAGGGCCCATAACCAATTACCAACCCTCCCAGCCATGTTGGATGGACAAATTTCCCCCCTTGAGTAAACCAACCTACATAGCAGGGATGGACAAAATCAGTCCAGCTAGGGTTTTATATGGTTGTTCATCATCATTCTATCTGAGCACCAAGACACATCAGAAAGGACCCTCCAGCCGCTCTTTAAACTGAAAACAGTCCTCTTGCTTCGTGGTTTGAACCCAAACCCCCAAACATTTTCAATATTATTAATAATAATATTCCAGTAGTGACCAATATCCACAGTTATGGTCCACCACCACATTGTGCTAGGTGCTGTACAAACAGAACAGAAAGATGGTCCTGCCCCAAAGAGTTTACAATCTAATACAAGACAAGAGGTAACAGATGGCTACAGACCGACAGGCAGAGGAGGACAAGGAAACTATGATACAGTACTGATCATCGCGAGAGGCAGTGGTCAGAGTTTTTTGTGGGCATCACAGCAAAGGACAGTTTTAAGGAGGGATTTGAAGGAAGAGAATGAGGTAGCTTTGCAGAGATCTATGGGGAGCTTTTCCCAAGTGCAAAGAGGCAGAAAGCACAAAGATGCTAATTTGAAAATGTAACTAGTGAGTGATTAATATTCATAATATTTGACAAGCCTCCGAACTTGGTATTAACTGTGTCATGAAGCAGAAATACCAAAGCAATCTAAGAACGTTTATGTTTGAGGTATTCATGACCTGATCAAAGCCAGGTACTAATAAGAGTCTTCTGAGAGCGCTTGGTCTCATGAGATTTCCAGAACAAAGAAGTCTGAATAAGTCTAGGCAAGCATCTAAACCTCTTGCTCCTTTTTGATCTACAGCGACACCTGGGAACTTTTTGGGGTCAGCTGTCATTGGTAGTATTTTCTTCTCTACTTTTGGTAATTATGGGCCATCTTTATCTTTCTATAGGAAGAGTTCTGAGAAGAAGAGCGAACCGAGAGATTAAACAGATAATCTCCCTTGCTTCTGGAATGGTCGAAAAGATGACGATTCAGCAGGAAATCTTGTTGCAGCAGCAAATGGCCAGAAATAACTCTAGTGCTCACTCCCAGTGCATGACAATTGAGAATTCAGTTCCTCGCCACAGAAATGAAAAGAACAAGAGAAAAAAAAACAGATGGAGAAAACGCTAACGTTTTCGGTTGGAACTTCAGCTTTTTCTCCATCTGCTTTTCCCCCTCCTCTTGCTTTATTTTTTTGAGGGGGAATGAATTTAAATTGGTAATTGAGATGCACTAGGCATGCTAGCATGTTGCTGATTATGTCTTATCGGTGCTGTTCAGATCTGGTAGTCAGATGGACCTCTCCTGTTAGAGAGGAAAGGCGGGTTTGTGGATAATGCTTGGCCTGGGGCTAAGTAGAGCTAGGTCTGATTCCCAGTTCTGCCACAAACTCTCTGTGTGACCCTGGAAAAATCACTAAATCTCTCTGCCTCAGTTTCTCCTCTCTACGATGGGAAAGTTAACCCTTCATCAACTTGACTTGTAAACTCTTTGCAGGCTAGGGACTGACTCCTACTATGTGTATGTACAGCCCTAACACAACGGGACCCCAGGCTTGGTTGAGGCCTTGGGTGCTGCAGTTGTCTCCTTTTGATGGGGAAAACAAGGCAGCCAGACACCAGACATGTGCACTATCTTTCTAGGAGTGAAGGAGTTGCCTTAGTCTCTCAGATGCTCAGAAGACACGGGGTCCAGGCCTCAATATACCCTAAGCGGGGGTGGAGTGAGGAGGTGAGCGGTGAGGCGAGCAGCAGGTAAGGGGATGAGGAGGCAGGAGGCGAGCGGCAGGTGGGGGAGTGAGGAGGGACACAGGAGGCAGGTGGGGGGGGTAAGGAGGTGAGTAGTAGGCGCATAGGCAGCGGGTGCAGCCCCCCTTTGGGGAGGCTAGCCCCTGACTCCACCCCTTCTGCCTGCGCTCCCCCACAGGCAGCTGGAGCCCCGAGACCCCCTGACATATATGATAATAAGTTGAGATCATTAATATACTGACCTATAGGAGATGGGCACCCCAACATTAGTAGGGTGAGGAAATACAATCAAGGAAGAGGGGAGAAATCGCTACTGAATATGCATTAGACATAGTGGCATCAGCGGAACATGTTATAAAAAAGTTCTATCCCAGCCTGCGGGCAGAAGGAGAGAGAGATGTAACCCTTGGGAGGTGCCAGCATGGTGCCCACTGGTGATGAGGAAGAAGGTGATGGTGATGGAGAAGATAATGCCTAACACTTCAGGTTGTTCTGCATGGGATGGCGTGAGTATATGGATGTTTGGATGTACATTCCGTATTGTTTCTACCTACCTTGCTGGGCGAGAGTGTCTGTGACTTTGCTAAAGGTATTAATAAACTATTGTAAGTACAGACGGTTTCCTAAAGTGTGAGGGTTGCAACTGTGCACATCAGGGTTCCCAACTGAACAGTAATTTTAATAATACGGGGCCTGATCTTGAGACAAGCACCTGTCAAACCTCAAAGTGATAACTGGGAATTCTTAAGTAATCAATATAATTAATACACAATCTTTAGATCAAGCTACAGGTCCAAAGGGACAGTGATGGGGTCTAAGAGGACAAGGGAGATGAAGACAAAGAGGCTCAAAGAGTCCCCGGCTCTAGAATCTCAATATCGAACAGCAAATCCAACAATAAAATTGAATAATCCCTGAGCAATGGGTTGCTATTACTGGCTAACAACTACTTTTGTTAGCTAATGGCCCAAGGTGAAGCCAAGAGCAGTTAATGCTCCAATAACTGGATGTTAAATGCAGTTGTGATTGATTCTGAAGGAATTACAAGCATGGTACAAGATTCAAGGCACATTTTTACTCTTTCACACACCTAGCTTGGAGTTTAAAACCGATCCTCTCCACTGGCTCTTGCCATTTGGACACTTTTTAGACAAGCGTACCCCTCGGGGAGTGCAGCAAATGAAACGCAGGAGGGAGAGAAGGTGTATTTGCAGGCTGAGGGTGAAGATAGTTGAGCTTCATGAACTTCCATCAGGAACTTGGATTAAAGGGTATAGCAGTGACTGCAACAGGAGCTCTCAGACTAGGTGGCCTAATGGTCCAAGCACAGGACAGAACACTCGGATCTCCTGCATTCCTATCCTGGGTTATTCACTCTCTTCTGTGGCATTAAGAAAGTCACTTAATTACTCTGGATCTCAGCTTTCCAATGTATAAAATGGGGTTAATGATAGTTACCTCCTTCACGTGCATTTGTGAGGATAAAATAGCTAACGTTTGTCAAATACATTAAAAATGAAAAGCACTATATAAGTATTCACATATTATTAATGCTCCAGAAAATGTTCCAGGCCTAATGACTTTGTAATATTTAATCAGCATTGCCCACCCCAAACATTCAAAAATCATGAGTCACAGACCCAAAGATCAGGATAATAAAAAAGAATAATATATTTGGAGTTTGTTTTATTTTTCTTCTGATTTCTGAGCCATTAGAATATGCTTGGCTCTCATTTTCAAGCTTTTCTTGAAGCCATGAGGCCTAGAAACTTACGTTGTTTCAAAATGAAAGCTGAGATTTTAACACGGTCACGTGACTTTAGGAATTGGGGATTTCAGAAAAGAGCGATATCAAGAGCAGAGAATTATAGAAATCAGGATTTCTGTCCCACTGAAAAGTCCAATATTTCTATATTTGTTTTTGTCCCATATTGAGACATACTAAAATAACAAAACTTTTTCTAACATGAAAAGTTCCAAACCATTTTGATTCAGAAACGTTGAAATGTTTTGTTTTGAGTCAGTTCAACTTTAAACTGTATCTGCCTCTGTATGTGTTAAAACAGTTCAGTTAAACTGTTGCAAATCCCTGTTAGTATGGTCTCAGAAGGTATATTTTCACTGAACAGCTAACCCCAGTGATCCGCACCTGGGTGTGAGCAGCCAAGTTAGCGTAGCTCAGGTGTGAGCATGCCCACAAAAAAGCCCTACTCATGTTACTGCGTCCTCACTGTTTCTACACTCGCCCATGTGTCTGGGGGGGACATATCCCATGGTTCTTTGTGCTGAGAGGCTCCAGGATTTCTTCCCAGTCACCTGTGTCAATTGTGGGAGAACCTGTGTGCCCTTTGGGAGGAATTGTGGGGAAGGGCATTGGAAGACTATCAGCATTCAATTGATTTTGCCTCATTCTTCCCTCAGTGCCAGGCACTCTGGGTGGACTACATAGCCCATGATGCACCACATGGCTCAATGAAGTGAGACTGAGGTGCATCATGGGAGATGCAGATCAGCCAAGAAGTCCACAGGAGAGAATGGAGGCACAAAGGACCCAAATTACAACTCCCAAGGGCACCACATCATCTTATGTTGATGCAGTTAAATGTTGAATTGACTTGAAACCAAATGTTTTGGTGCAGTTTAACAAACTGAAAGGACTCAACTCATGTTGAAGGAACGTGTAACAAGGTATTTCATTTTGATTTGCCTGAAGGAAAATCGAAAAATCGTGTCCACGGAACATTTTGAGTTCATGGAAACCATATTTTCTGTTGAAAAATCATTCTGATGGAAAATTTCCAACCAGCTCTAATCATGAGATTTGCAATAAAATCACGAGAGGTGGTAACATTATTTAATTTTTTCTTGCAGTGTATTTTTATGGATCTGTTTCATAACAGCAATAAGCCAAGCCAAGGCAGTGTGTATTTTTGGGCATTTATATTGCTTCTCCAGAAACTTGTCCACATCTATTTGGTCTAGAAACTGATGGGAAGACTGGTGAGACCAGGTTCATTTGTGAGCTATGTAGCATTTTCTGCTAAGTTGGAGATACTGATGAAATAAACCAATCTTGTGGTGTTTTCTCTTTTTCAGAACTGTCCAGAACCACAAAGTGCGGCAGAGCATGAGAATGAAATATAACTATCACAAACAGTAGCTAAAACTACCTGCAGTTTTTAAAACCCTAAGGAAAGGTTTGAGTTGTGTTTTGAGGGATTGATTCCTGCTGTCTGAAGTATGTTCATCTATCCCCTGCATACAAAGCTGGCCCTTTAAAATCCCTCGTTGCATATGTGAACGGAGAATCTTCTTTTAGAAGAACGTGGTGAAATTCATCCTGCAGGTCAGGATGCTAGTTATAGGGCTGGGACTGCATGAACTGTGAGCCATGTATACAGGCCGGGATGAGAAATTTCCTAGGGTGACTGGCCTCACTGAAGTAAATGGGAGTTTTTCCATTAGCCTCAATGAGGCCAGAATTTCACCCCTAGAGTTTAGCACTGACATCAACTTACAGACCACATGTAGGAAGAGGACAGCAGTGTCGGAGCCCAGGCTGTTTTCCGCGTAGGCCGTCACCTGAAAGATCCCAGCGCTCTTATAAACATGCCTGATGCCCTCTTCTATGGGGCTGAAATTAGCATAGGACATGGCAATACCATCTCCGAAATCCAGCTGGATGTTTGTCCGCTGGAGATCGCCCTGCAACAGAGAGCACTGTGGTTAGGAAGTCGGCTGATAAGGGTGATTGATGTTACACTCCATCCCGCTGCTCAGCTTCACTTTGTTAGTGCGAAGACAACCCCGGCACATGGCAAAACGATCGCTGCCAAATGTTGCAATGCCCCCAAACACAGCCAGAGCCAGCCCAGCTCCTATATTATATCTATTGTATATCATCAATGCCCAGAACAACCTGGACATTAAGAGGTGCGAGCAGGTGTTATCCTCCCACTCCTGAACCAGTGGTTCAAGGGTGCAGAACGCCACTACAGTGCTGCTTATGGGGCACCCGAGATGTGTCTATATTGGGGGCAGTTGAGATGGGAGGAGCTGCATAGATGGCAGGTTACATCTCTGCTGAAGGACTAGCTAGGAGCACCTTCCAGGTGCTGCTGGAGTGCACTGCATACAAGAAGAGGAGGGAGTACAAATGAGTGACCAGCAGCAGACAAGAAATCCCAGAGTCTTAGGCCTTGTCTACTGCAATGGTTTCATTTAAATCAGTTTTTAAAGCAGTTCAGTTAAACAGTTTCGAACCCCTGTTAGTTTGGTCTCAGAGGGTATGTTTTCACTGAACAGCTAACCCAGGTGATCAGCACCTGGGTCTGAGAACCCAGGTTAGCCTAACCCTGGCATGAATGCGGTCACAGCAAAGCCCTTCCCATGCTACTGCATCCTCACTGTTTCTACACTCACCCAGGTGTGTCTGGGGAGACATATCCCATGGTTCTTTGTGCTGAGATACTCTAGGATTCTTTCCCAGTCAACTGTGTCAATTGTGGGAGAACTTGTCTGCCCTTTGGAGGGAACTGTGGGGAGGGCACTGGAGGACTGTCAGCACTTGAGTGACCTAGCCAGCATCCCCGCTGCAAAGTGGACAGGTTCCAGCCTCAGTTAAACCAGGGCCCGGGTTCTAACCTCTGCCCTCAACTGGGTGAGCTAGCCTGAAATTGGAGCACCTACAAACCCAGGTCAAAGGTTTTGCTGTGTGGATGGTAGGGAGGTTTGGGCTAAAACGCAAGGAAGCGCCCGAGTTAACTGCAGTGAAGACAGACCCAAAGTGGTTTATTTTTAAATTTGTTTCTGGTTAAATCAAAATAAGCCTGCTTTAAACGAAAATAAAAGCGTCCACATGGCGTTCTTCACCGATTTAACTAAGTCAGTTTAAAATCACCCCTTCCATTAAATCTGTGTAGCTCTCTGTGCAGATAAGCACTCACGGCCCGAAATCCTTTCTTTAAGGTGATAAGGATTCCAATCGCATCCAGTTTGGACTGGGAAAGTCGGTAAAAGAGAGAGAATGTCTGAGTACATCCCTGGGATGCTCCACTCCAGAAATCAAACAGATTCTATCTCTATAACTATTCAGAGAGAGGAGAGAGATTCCAGCTCAAGATCAACCACTGCTCCTGAGTTTAACTTGCTTTCATGAGCTGCTGTAAACAGCCTGCTCCCACGCAAGTCAACAGCAAAACTCCCACGTGCTACAATGTGCAGGGTCAGGATCAAGGCTAATGATGTAGATCCACTACATGCTGGTCTAATTAGTGGAGGGAAACTACCATGCAGCTCAGACCCAGTTAATACTTCTCCAAGCCACCTCCCTCCCTCGGACTTCACTGGAATAAACTACCATAGTCGCAGGGTTGCATTAAACCCCAAAGAGGCCAGGTGATTAAAAGCACCATTTTGCATTTGCTGTGCAAAACAGGGATAGCTTCCCACAATAACAACCAGATTCAGGGTAGATTTTCCGCTCTGATCTCCTCTCTCTGCGCAGGTCACGTGGCACGAAGGGAACAGAAGCCTTCCATAATTCCCTGTTTGGGATGCCCCCCAGTGTGATAGCATCCCCAACAGGCTTAAAGCTGAGACGGCTGGCTCCCTCCCTGCAGCCCTCAGAGTGCACTGGGGGCAGAGAGGAGCATTGGCTGGAGGTGATAGGTGGTCCTTTGGATACCATAACTACCTGAAGCAAGCTAGAGCAGCACTCAGGATGCGCTAACCTGCACTGAGTCTGAAGCAGAGAATCAGGAAGACTTAGCCAGTTCCCTTGTCCTCATCCACCAAAAAAGGTTTGATCATCAACACCCCCTCTTTCCCCCTGATCCTCTGCAGAGGGAGCAGCCAACCAATTGGAAAGTGGCTTAGGAAACACAACAAAAGGTGGACAAAGCCAATGACACAGCAGCATGTCCACTCAGGCTCCGGGACAAATCTTTCCCTACCGTTACAACTTCCTTTTACGTAGTGACGGTCAGAGCTGGACTGACAGCGCCGGGGAGTGGAATCTCTTCCACAGCACAGACAGTGACCGTGTTAGCTTCTTCCCAGCCAATGTAGCTCTGCCTTGAGCCATAGGGATTGTATCACTTAACAGCCAGGTCCATTCCATCCATGGCCTCTCTGCTGGGACAAAGAGCCAGGGTGCTGTGCATGCATGAAGCTTTTGCGAGGATGACACTTGGGTGAAATCCTAGCCCCATTGAAATCAAAGGGGAATTTTGCCATTGACTTCAATGGGGCTTGCATTTCACCTTTGTTCTCATGGAACATGGAAAAGTCCTATTGAATTTGATAGGGAAGAAGCAAACAGGCTTCTGTAGAAATGTAACTGAGTGCTATAAAACCCAGAGGATTTAGTAGAGGGTGAATAGGACGCTTTTAAACCATCCTATAGAATTCTTTAGCAAGGACAGAATGCTAGGATGACCAGACAGCAAATGTGAAAAATCGGGATGGGGGTGGGGGGTAATAGGAGCCTATATAAGAAAAAGATCCCAAAATTGGGACTGTCCCTATAAAATTGGGACATCTGGTCACCCTACAGAATGCTCTGTTGTACTCTCCAGGACAGTTCAAAAATTGGATAGAAAGGTTACTAAAGGAAGGTTTTGAATCAAGGTCGGATTGGTTTTCTAAACAATCAGCTCTAGGAATTATTCTGGGGAAGTTCTCTGGCCTGTGTTATACAGCAGATCAGACTAGATCAGGGGTGGGCAAACTTTTTGTCCTGAGGGCCACATCGGGGTTCCAAAACAGTATGGAAGGCTGAGTAGGGAAGGCTGTGCCTCCGTAGACAGCCTGGCCCCCGCCCCCTATCTGCCCCCTCCCACTTCCCGCCCCCTGACTGCCCCCCTCAGAACCCCCGACCCATCCAACTCCCCCGGTCCTTGTCCCCTGACCATCCCCTCCTGGGACCCCCTGCCCCTAACTGCCCCCCCTGGATCCCACGCCTATCCAACCACCCCTGCACCCTGTCCCCAGACCACCTCCCAGGATCCCCTGCCCCTTATCCAACCCTCCCTCTCCCTGCTCCCTTACCAGGCCACTCAGAGCACCAGGACTGGCAGCCACACTGCCCGGTGGGAGCCAGCCATGCCGCCGCGCAGTCTAGAGCACTGGGGCAGGCCGGTGGCTCTCGCAGCCGCACTGCCCGGCAGGAGCTCACAGCCCCGCCGCTCAGAGCTCTGGCTGCATGGCGTGCTGAGGCTGAGGAGGAGCGGGGAAAGCAGGGGACTAGCCTTCCCGGGCGGGAGCTCAAGGGCCGGACAGGATGGTCCCACAGATCAGATGTGGCCCACGGGCCATAGTTTGCCCACCTCTGACCTAGATGATCGCAGTGTCCCCTTCTGACCTGGGAATCTATGAATTCACTACGGCCTGTTAAATGCTACAAGATTTCTCTGTGTGGGCCTGCACTGAGCCTACAAACTCATTTCACAGGGATGCCACTGAACGTATGGCAGAAAACAGAGCTGGTCTGGATTCAGTCCTGGTGACCTCTGGGCGAAAACTCCATCACCCATCTCTGGAGTTCCATGCTCGTCCACGTCATTTTCTTTTTGTTTCCCTTATTGATTGGTGGCTGGGTTTTTGGTTTGTTTGTTGGTTTTTTCCCCCCCTCCCCTTCCTACAAAGGGAAGGTTTTGATATGGAGATTAGGGAACAGATTTCTAATAGCTAAACAGTAGCAGATGATCCTTCCACCCAATTACTGGCCTCGCTCTTTAATGCAGAGCCAGCGATAGCGCTAATCTGCCTTTCCCCATTTCCTTTGCTGCGGACTGGTATTTGGAATATCGAAAGGTGGCTGCTTGCCCCACGTACAATGGGTTTATGAATATAAATTAAAGCGGAAATGAAGTGGAGGCATTTCAAATGGATAAAAATCATTGGTCTCCAGATATAATCAAGAGGCACTTTCTATAGCGTTGGTCCTGTACACAGCTCAATGGGAATGTGGTAATGGCCTGCCGTAACACTTGCAACTCGGTCAGTGGAATGCAAGGGGCAGCTGACGGGCAGCGGGAATCAGTGGAAATGGGTGTTACCTATAAGATACCTTGGCAGCTCTTCCTCACTGGAGTTCAGCTGGGAAAGTTTTCCAGATCGACGGCTGCACTGGCAATTTGTCAGAAGCCCACAAGCGTGCAGAGAATGGGTGAAATCTTGGCCTCACTGAAATCAATACCAAACTCCCATTGATTTCAATTGGGCCAGGATTTCCACCCATACCTTTATATATTTACATATTTTTACCATCTAGGAATAAATATGCAGAGTCCTAAGATTTGCTCAGGCTTGTTCTTGTCTTTTCAGTTTGCTAGCAATAAAAACCTGCAGCTGAGCAGCTCTGTCCTTACCTTGCAGTACCAGAACGAAGGCTGCAATGGTAGGGAGCTGATTTCAGTGGCACAGCTCCCACCTGGTGCAGAGTGGCAGGGGGACCCGGGGCTCACTTACTCCATTCCCACCTACTTCAGCAAACCAACAAAGAGACTCAGACCTATGCTTACTTGTGTGTGCCCGGACCCTAGGTCCAGGGAGCTCAGGTGGGAGTGTATTCTTATTCCTTCTTCCTTATTGCTTAACTGTACAATCTAAGTCACAATCCAGAACTAAATTAATAAAAATATAACAAAGCTATATATACCTTCAATATATAAAACCCACCACCATGTGCTTATTGTAGGATTACCAGCATGGAGATCTTTTAACACCCCGCTACGCAATAGGGTGAAATCCAAGATCCACCATAAATCTAGGGAAAATTACCTTTCGGAAGAACATGTGGCATAACCTTCAGCTCCTAATGGATGAGCTTAGGTCCAGCCATTCATACTAGCATGTTCAGGACACCCAGAAATAGACAAAATAGAAGTCACTGGTAACTGAGCACAGAGCCATTGGATCAGATCGTCGTCTTGTGTTGTCCACCAACTTGAACGGAGCTACACACTAACCCCATCTCAGGAGCTGGCACACTGTTATAACACATGAAGCCAAGCACATAACTAACACATGCACAATCACACACACACACGCATTAGTATTTTTTAAAGCCCTGTCAAACATACTTCTGGCTTGAAAACTAGAGGGAAGCAGGGATTTTACTATATTTCCTCAAGTTTTGTAATAATCAGAGCTGAGGAAAATGAAAATTGCTTTGTTTTCTCTGATTTTTTTTCCCTACGGTTTTCAGGTTTCTGTCAAAAAAGCACAAAACTGACTTTTTTTGTTTAAAACTGAAACCTTTTTGATTTTACCTAAAAAAAAAACTCCCAAGAAAAATTCTCCATAACAGAATTTTTGTCATGAAAATTTACATTTAATTGAAAATCCATTTTTTATTAGTAAAATGTTTCAATGGACACATTTTGATCACCTCTAGTAACAGTAGATAGCTCCAGTGCCCTGTGCCTAAAATGTTATAATCAGATCCCTTTTCAATATCTTAACCCTACCTATCTGTTTATTCACCAGATCCTTCAATCCCTGAAACCTTGTGCCAACACAACTCTTCAACTACCTTGCCTGCAACCTTATTCCTGTCTGTTTATCATTCTTTGTCTGCAGCTGTTCCGCTCGAGTTCCCTAATAAATTACTACTAGAGTCCTAATTTTTAGATTGTCTGTTCTTTTCTGAACTCCCACTCAATAATGTCTCTACAAATCTTTATACCCTGTCAAATCTAAACAGATAAAAGAATCAGCCAGGTAGACAAGAAATTCCCATTGTGCAGAAGCAGGAGGAATATGAATCTATGCAAAGAGACCCTGTCATCTCAGACTGGCTACAATGAACCATTTCATTACATTATATTTTTTTTAATGAAAAATATGTGGATACTTAAAAAAACCATCAGGTTAGAAAAAAGTATTAGAAGACAGCATGATACCATAGCTAGGGCACTGAACTGGGAGTCAGGGAAGATGGCTTCTGGTCCCAGATCTTATAGTGACACCACAGAATCACTCAGGAGGTCATCTAGTCCATCCCCCTGCTCAAAGCAGGACCAATCCTCAACTAAATCAGGACCAATCCCCAACTAAACCAGTGACTTTGGGCAAATCATTTCACCTCCCTAATACTGTTTCCTATCCCTCCTCTGCCTTTTCTGTGAAGACTGAACACTTTGGGGCTGGGATGGTCTCTTTTTATGAGTTTGTCCAGCTCCTGGCTCAATGGGTCCTGATCTTGGTTGGGGCCTTTAGAAGACACTGTAGCGCACATAATTCATAATCATGGTATTTAGGCTAAAGGAAATCAATGACAAAAGTTTTACTTTTAAAAATATTAAAGCATCCCTCTGTCCTTTGGAAACCTAAAGACACCTCCATTGAATTAGAGCAGGAAAGCGAAATAGACCAGAAACAGACAGTGAAGCTGACCAACCTGGGTTTTTTGTCTGAGCTGAGTGAACTGCACAAAGATAAACAAACAGAACACAGATTGCCAAGTAAACCTGATTTCTCAAATTCTCTCTTTCCTTTTACCAAGGATGATTAACACTTACGTTCTGATCCCATCTACACAATCTGCCCTGTCATTGTGACACGGGGAAGGCATTTGATAATTTCCCACGTTTCTTTCTTGCGAGCACATTCAATGTCGGCTGGGAGATTTTTAACAAGGAAATTATGTTTGATTAAAGGTATCCACAAAATGGCAGTGTCCAAAATGGATACAGCTGGGATTTTTAAAGAAGCCTGATGGATTTAGGCCCCCAAATACCATTTCCGTGGGATTTGGGTGCCTAATGTCCCAACACATGCCGTTGAAAATTGTCCTGCGAGAGTGCCATGAATCGGTGACCTGTCAAGGCTTTGTGTCAATCCACTACCTGGTGGTGAAGTTTTCTGGACAAACTCACCCCAAACGAAGGCCTCCTTGCTGAATACAGAGCGGTATTAGGGGGCAAGCCACAGCAATCGATTATCCATGGGAGGCTGGCAAAGGGGATCAGACCAAAGGTCTGTGATTTCCAAGAGATCCTGACAAATCACGTGCCAGAGGCTCATGGCAACACGGTGATTCCAGATGCCACTCTGAGTGCCCTGGGGACTGGATCGCTCGGGCATAATCCTCAGCCACATCAAGCTCCCCCTGGGTGCATCTGAATGAGGGAGGTGAAAGTGGGGCTACGTCGCACATCACGCTGTCCTGATCCCAAGGGCCAGCCCCTTAGGGGCTGTTACACTGACGGGGACTGGCTACAGGGCAGTGATCTCTGGCCCTGCCCCCTCTTACCCCCAGCCCTCTCCAGTCACAACCCCAGGCCCGGGTGTGTTGGGGGCAGACTGGATGGCACACAGCCAGCTGCACTGGCTTTACCCTATACCAGAGCTTTACCCCAGCTGCCCCTGCGTAGCTGCCTGAGCAGTGTAACCACCCGGAAGCAGGGCAGTGAGCTGGCCCCTCTACTTAGCCACAGATCATGAGCAGTGGCAGTGAAACCCGCCCAGACACAGATTTCTCCATTGCGCCCTCAACTCTGATCTCCAGGGAGCCCCTCTATGGGAGAGAGAGTAGCCGAGCCTCTCGTGCGCCATTCAGCCATTGCCCTCTAAGCTGAGACCATCAGACAGGGAACTAGGTAGTTGAAACCACAATGGGGGTTTTTGCAACATGGTCAATTATATCTCTAGGATCCTCAAGGGAGGCCATCAGGCAAAAGGTCCTTTTATTGCAACTGCTGTCGAGGCCCCAGGAAACGCCCTTATCCAGCGGATGGGGGGTAGGCCACAGACTCCACCACCTGCTGCAGAACTGTGCAGCGCGACCTAGGCTAGCATTGTCCATTGGTCTCTGGCACAGCACGGAGAGTCCATGGTCCATGACTAAGGCTCCTGGGCACTACCGCAGTACAAGACATGGCCATCATCACTCCCTATAGTTTCAGAGGGGAACAGCAGCTAGCCAGAGGTATACTTCCTTAGTCAGGGCTTGTATCAATAGTGCAGGGGTCTAGGAGGGGAGTCCCAGCATCACTCTGACCTGGGACTTCCTTATGACCATGACAGCCAGAAGTATTGTCTGGTGCCATCTGTACTAACCTCAGACTGGGCTAATGTTTCAGAGGAAGGAAGAGAAGGGGGATGGTCTCAGCTGGATTTCTATGCCCACCTGAAACAGCTGATGGTTGGATTTTCAAAGAGGCGAACAGAAGTAAGGAGCCCAATTCCCACTGAAAATCAACGAGATTCGGGCATCTCACCGCTCTTTGTGTCTCTGAAAATCTTCCCCTACACTTATGCCCTATCCTGGCGTGTCCTTCTACAGGCTTGGGCTAGACAGTGCCGAGGCTGCTCCAGCCAGCAGACACCGTATCATGATAACTAGTAGAGCTTTGCAGCCCTCCGTGCACTGGGACGTTCGTCATTCCACCCACCTTCTGCGAAAGGCTTCCAGTTTGGCCACCTGAATGCCATTCTCCTGATGAAGCCAGTAAATGAAAGGAAGGGGGCAGCACGCACTTCAGTGCTCCAGCAAGCCCAGAGACCTACCTCTTCCATAAGGATGATGAAGGTGGTGTTGTGCCCTTGCTGGGCAAGCAGCTTGCCGTCAGAGGTGAGGACGTGCAGCCCACGTGGGGCTTTGCCGGGGCACTGTTCCGCTCTGGCCATGTATTTCTCCCGCAGCCCGTCCGTGCAATTGTTAGACACAATCCTCCGATACCTGGGGAACATGGACAATTCAGGTGGGGCTCGGGAGAGCAGGTTTTATTTTTGTAACGTACACATTCCAAAGAGCTGCCCCAGGCTGACAGCCCACATGCTCCCCTCAAATCAAAGAAACTCAAAGGCTTTATTAATCCGCAGAAGCCAAACAAATCACGATCCAGCCGTCTCCGGGGACCCTGGCTTCACTGGTGAGAACAGTTTCATATTGTTGAGCCGATTCTCTGCATACCACTTTGAAAGCTGGAGAAGGCCTATTCAGCTCCCTGTTCCGTCTCCCTGTCTCCTGCATTATGGCATTTCGTTATGCTTTCGTTACACTGTGTCTGCTCCTATTCTGCTCCAAGGCACCCTGAATGATTTGGCAGGAGCTTTGTCCAGCTCAGTTTTAAATGATTCAAGGAGCAGGTTTCTCTTGGCTCCATTCAGAAGCAAAGCAAAGAGATTAGCTGCCTGTGAGGACACTTGGCAATTTGTTGCCTTGTTCCAGGACAGGAGGGAGAGGGAGGGATAGCTCCATGGTTTGAGCATTGGCCTCCTAAACCCAGGGTTGAGAGTTCAATCCTTGAGGGGGCCACTTAGGGATCTGGGGCAAAAATTGGTCCCCCTAGTGAAGGCAGGGGGCTGGACTTGATGACCTTTCAAGGTCCCTTCCAGTTCTAGGAGATTGGTATATCTCCAATTAATTTTTTTTTTAATTTAATTTAGATTGACTCTCCTAGTCATTGCCTCGCAGAACCAGGGAAGGTGAGCAGGACTTCAGCAGCTGTTCCCCACTCCAGCACATCCCTGCTGCCAGGGGCTCCCCCAGCTGCAGCCAGCCCACTTTAGTGACAATCTTTCCCCGTGGAGTGGTTTCCTAAGACCCGTGAACACAGCCTTACAGTAGCCCAACTTTCATTGGCAAACCTCCAGGACACAGCCAGCATTTGTGAGCAGGGCGTGGCACTCATGAGCAACCCTACAACAGACCTCCAAGTAGACATCTGCTGAGGCACACAAAGAATGTTAAAATGACAAACCAGTGTCTGCCGCCCACTATTCCGGAGTGACCCTACCAAAACAAACCAGCGTCTGCAGCCCGGTGTTCTGGAGCAACCCTACCAAAACAAATCAGTGTTTGCAGCCCAACATTCTGGAACAACCCTACCAAAACAAACCAGCGTCTGCAGCCCGGTGTTCTGGAGCAATCCTACCAAAACAACCCGGCATCAGCAGCCCAGCATTCCAGAGTAAACCTATCAAAACAAACCAGCATTTGGAGCCCAACATTCTGGAGCCACCCTACCAAAACAGACCAGTGGGCAGAGCCTGGTACTCGTGAGCAACCCTGCGTCAGCCCTCAAAGCACAAGCAGCCTAAGAATATGAGGAATGTCTCAGTAACAAACCAGTATGTGCAGACCCAGTGCTACTGCACAAACTACTAAATACACAGGGTGAAGGCGGGAAAAATTGGGTAAGGATGCACAGCATAAATCCAAGCTTCCTAAAGAGTTGTTATAAATAAGAACAGTAAAAGAGAAACAAATTATATGAAAAATCACGGAAAATACCCTGAGCGTGTCCGTTTACATGTTCAGCAGCTACTCAGATGGATATTTTGATTCTCACTTTACTTTTGCAGCAGTGGTGGCATGAAGTGTGGGCTCCCAGGATCATATATCACTTGAGAGCAATGCAATATCTACATGTCACTTATGTTAATGGACTTCTCTCAGTGCCTGAGGAATGAGGCACAATTCCATATAGACGAGGCTGCAAAAAAGCAACTCGCAAATAAGGCTGGAAACCCGCCAGGCAGAGTAGAGATAACGCTAATGGTCTAGACTTACCGTAAATACAAGGTCACCAAAAGCGAGAGCCAGCTGGACTTACTTACCCGGTGCTGTTCAGGTAGCTCTGGCCAAGACTGCAGTCTTTTGGCAAGGAGGACGGGTTGAACCAGAAAGCTGGCATGCACTGGTTGTTACTGTGCCTTTCATAGCCATAGTCACTATGGAAACAGAAAGGTAATGAGGAGCATCAGATCATAATAATTAAGCACTGGAACTGTTTATCTAAAGAGGCTGTGGAATCCCCAGTATTGGTGGTTAAGAACAGGTCAGACAAGCACTTGTCCGGGATGGTCCAGGTATACTTAATTGTGCCCGAGTGCATTGGGATGGACTAGATGACCTCTTGAGGTCCCTACAAGTTCTAAGATTCTATGTGCCCTGGGTCTCCACAATCTTCGGGAATCACCTATTTACTAGAGCTGGCTGGGAAATTTGAGCTAACTTCTTTTTCCTGAAAAAACAAGCTTTATTTTTAATGACCATAGTGGAAGAGAAAATGCGGGGGTTTTGACAAGCCATGCTACTGATGGGGGGAACAGGAGAAGGGCTGTTCTTTCTACTCATCCTGCCTTCTAGTCCATCAATAAGTATCCAAACTTGGATGCCTTACTCGGATTTCACTGTGTCCATTCTTGATCAAAACTCCCAGGGGTGTCAGAAGGAGTCTTGACTCATGGCAAAGTAAAACCAGAATAACTGATTCGGCAAAGCTCTTAAATGTATGCTTAACTTTAAATGCATGCTTAAGTCCATCCGAATTCCACAACTCACACGCTTAAGCCCCATTGACTTTGTTGGGCATTAAGAATATTGGAATGGATTTAAACACATGATTAAGTGCTTTGCTGAATGGGACCCCAGTGACTGCCCAAATTAGGGAGGCTAACGCTTTGCTAAGCAGCACTGAACACTGAAACTGGAAGCATGGGAGACCCATTCGATGGGCTATGCTACAGAATGGGGAAGAATGCAGCCCCAGAAAGCTTTGCCGAACAGTAAGCATTGCACAACTTTGGAAGCTTTTTGTTCCATGTGGTGACAAGAGAGGAAGAAAATCTGATTCACTTCGAGCTTAACTAAACCTGTAGCCATTTATTTTTTTGCATTTCCTTTGATTCCATGAACCAAGCCACGTCCCAGGATCTCGCCATATTCGCGACAGGGAAGCATCGCACAAAACGCAAAGTGCCGGGAGCCGATCTTGACTGATTAGCCGAGGAATAAAGATGAACAGCATGCCTGAACAGTGACAGGGCTAACGAGCAAACAAGGACATGACTGATGCCTGTTCAAAAGAGCACTTAAAACAAACAGTTGGAACTGCCCTGGTAGGCTCATGATTACACAACAGAAGGTGCATCTTCCCTGCAGAGCGTACCACCAGCGCTCAGACTCTGGGGGTCGGGCGAGCTTTGACTCTGGTGAGTGGCTTGAAAGCTGCCACATCCACACTGCTATTTTTACCATGCTAGCTTGAGCCCTGCTACAGTGAGTCTGTCTACCTGGGCTGGGAGGCTCACTCCCAGCTGCAGTGTAGACAAACCTTTACTGTCATTCGGGGGGGAGAGGAATCCAGCTCACCGATCCCTCCCTGAACCTTTAGGGGATGGAAACACACCCAGCTCACACCCAGTTGTCCTCCCAGTGATGAAGTCACAAGGCCGATCAGAAGCGCAAAGAGGTCAACGGGAGTCTTTTCATTAGTTTTGGTGAGCTTTGGATCAAATCCTCTGGGCCTCCCTCTTTGGCTCGCTGGAGCTAACGTGGGGATTTTGAGATAAAGAGGAGGAATAAAAAAATGATCACGAAGTTCATCTCACAACAAGCCAACAAACTCCAGCGCTATGGGAACCACAGACATGACGAAGGCTCCACACGTCCTGCGATGCTCTTGGTTTTATCCACGAGCATGCCAGAGCCTGAACGGAAAGCTTCACAGAAGGGTTTTAGCAAGATGAATTCACTGTGCAGCCTCACTGCTGCCAGTATTCTTTGGAGGACAGAGATTTCCAAGCTGCATGAAAAGGTTCAGAAATTCCCTAACGCGCTTTGTCGCAACGTTCCATTTAATCATTCTCAGAGGGTCAGCCTGGCACAGTAAAGAATGCCTGGCAGTGACTGCGTAATTAAAAATGTTCAGGAGGAGCCGTACTCTGCCCAAAAGAAGAAAAGAGCTGCATAAATATTTAATAAAATTAAAGACAACATTGCTGTATGCCCCGAAGGCTGTGGGCTCGTTCATTAACTTCTGGTAATTGTATATTAAAATCTCACATGCTGCCCACCTTCCCGCTTGCAAGCCCCAGGGTTTGCATAAGTTAGGGAAATAATCAAGTCCAACTGCTTCTCTGTCTTTCCTTTCTTGACAGAGTAAATAAAGAACCGGAGGGGGGGAAAATACCAGCATGTATTTTAATAACACTTCTCAGTTCCACTGCTTCTGCACAAGGCAAGAGTTTGATTTTTAAAATGATTACATCTGAATGTAGGTAGCCACAGCTACGCCCTCATTGTATCTGTCCACACGCTTCACACAAGGTTAGCGAACCCATGTGCTTTCATCTGTAACGGTGGTCTTGCCATGAATAGTGACTAAGTCATAAGGACAAAGATGGAGTTCCAAGCATCTTAGTTTCATAGAATATCAGGGTTAGAAGGGACCTCAGGAGGTCATCTAGTCCAACCACCTGCTCAAAGCAGGACCAATCCCCAAACAGATTTTTACCCCAGTTCCCTAAATGGCCCCCTCAAGGATTGAACTCACAACCCTGGGTTTAGCAAGCCAATGCTCAAACCACTGAGCTATTGCCCCTCAATGACTCCCAAACAGATCTCTTCAGCTTACATGTAAAATATGGATTGGCCAAGATTTCCAAAACGGCCTGGTGACTTTGGATGCCCAACTTGAGATGTCTGGAGGGGCCATGTTTTCCAGAAAGTGAAAACCATGAAAACCAAGCCCCTTTAAAATATCTCCAGTTGGGCATCCAAAAGGGAGGTGCCCCAGTCACTTGTCACTGTTGAAACCCTTTGCTTTGTTCCTCCCTCCCCCACCATGTAACTGTCAGCCCTGCAAACTCAACCTAGGATTGGAATGTTAACTGGTTCTTTCTGGCCCGTGCATCACTATCAATGAAGATTCAGCACTCAGAAGCAGTTAAGGATTCTGTTGAGGGTGCACAAGCTGGAGTAGAATCCAGCTGTCTCCGCTATAGTTGTGTTGGCTCTGCAGGGCTAACAGGAGAATAAGGCAGTAAAATCTTATTTTAGTGTGTAAGGTAGGTGGAAATGATACTGAATAGATACAGGAAGCAGGTCTATTGAGTAAGAAGGTGCCATTTTTACAGTCACTCTCCAAGGTACCAACTGCATTTTAAGGCCAATTAAATTACAGTAGCTTTGCACTTCAGCCTTAAAAATACACCAGGCTGAACTCTGGAATGAGAAAGCAGGAGTGCTTCAAAGCAGTAACCAACCAGACAAACACAAAAGCATCTGTGGAGATCAGTGACAGGCTGAGCACAGTGGCAGAACCAAATGATGTGGTATGGGTAGACAGTGCAGGAAGGTTCGGTGCTTATTATAAAATGTTAGCTTTTCTCGTTAAGGGTGAGACCAACATCCAAATGTGCCACATCTCCTGGGATAATCCAGAAGAGTCTTAGATTTCATGGATGCATTAGGAATAAATGAACAACTGGTTCAGCAAAAATGAAAAAAAAAATCTACCTGATGTCCCTAAACCTTTGCTTAGACCAACCACCACTGATATTCAGGAAAAGGCAGCTATCTTTCTTCACATTTTTTCTCATTTTGGCTGCACCTGGTGCATGTCCAGGTCCCAGCCAAAGCTGTATCAGGAAGTCTTGAAAAGAAAAACTGTGGATCAGATCCTCATCTAGCGTATATTGGCATAGCTCCACAGATGTCATGCAGGAGGCTTGAATGGAATCCAGCCTAAGAAGTCCTCAATGAATTTAGGTTGATTTTCACCAGCTGAGGATTTGGTCCTGCCTATTTAAATGGAAGCAGGAAATAAAAACATCTTCCCAAGACAACCTCTTCTTGTTGCATTCCCAGCCCAGTTTAGCTGTCCAAGAGGTGCAGGTAGTTCAGGGATTCATCTGAACTGCTGGGTGTTTGTGCATACCGCCCAAACCTTGTCTGTACCCCCACCCTTTTGAGAATCAGCTGTTGTTAGTCACCCCTTAGCATCCTCCTGCAGAAATCCCAGACACGGACACTTTCCCCAAATGTACGAGCAACATCAGGGTTTTTTTAAAAACCTCAGAGCAGTTTGGAATTTACGATGCCATTACCTCAAAACATCAGTATTTATGCAAAGCAGCCTGTGACTTCTGACAGGCCCACACTACATGGGGGAGGGGTGTGTGTGAAAAAAGGCCGATCTGGCTTTTGCTGGTGACATTTCTTAATAAAGTGTTGCTGAAAAGCAATAACAGTTTCCCAGACTAAAATGAAAATCATTGCCCTGTTTTCCACGATGCAGCCTCAAGTGGCTACAGAAGTCAAGTGAGGCTGAAATTCCTTCCCTATAGGGGCACCCTTTGGAGGGGAAACTCCTTTGTTAGAATGATCTGCAAAAAAAAGTCCCTTAGCACTGCACAGCCCACCCTTGGAATTCCATATACATTGAGCCGGCTGGTTCGGAACAGGCACAGAACCAACAGCAGCAGGAACACGAGTTACAATGGGCCAGAATACTTACCACTCGAAGTCCCATTCGGCACAGACACAAGGTTCTGATACAACGGTTCTGGAGTAGTCTCGACCCAGGGCACACTGGGCTCCAGGCTTGCGTTTCTTATAGATCTTCCTCTCTCCCATGACGCAAGGCTCACCCTTTGGCAGCGGAACCATCGTGGATTAGAAAGAGGAGAAGAACATGGAGGATTTCTAGTCTTTGCCCCACCACTATTACTATACAGCAGGATATCAAAGCATTCTGGGGGATGATTTGGGCAGTTAAGCGCTCTTTGAAAGTCAGGAGGGACTAGTGCTTAATTCCCATTTACACATTTAAAAACCTCCTCTGTACAAACTTCAAATCAAGTCTCCCAGATTCCTAACTCCCATTTACAGCTTCGTAAACCTCCCCCTACGCTAACTTCATCAAAGTATCCCACCAGCCGCCCCCTTGTGACTCGCCTGTTACTGAAACAGAACGATTATTTCTGTTTTGAATATGGCAAAAGTCGTGCATCATTGAGTGCCTCGTCTAAGGTCACGCACAGAGTCAGCGACAAAGCTCTGACTCCTCCTCTTCCCACTACACCTTACTGCCTTGTAGCACTCGGTCATTTTCTTCAAGCGCTGTGTAGGGGATTAATACTGAGGTTTTCTAAAGCACTGCAGGAGGAAGTTTGAAGGAAAGTTCGACCAGATACAGATTGTTTAGGTGAATTACCATCAATCGTCTTTTCTCTTAGGTTGAAATAACTTGTTTGAGCCAAACCCCGCCCCCCCAAAAACAAACCAACCCAGACCAAAATGCACAATTACATTCCTTATCTTTCTCATGATTACTGATTGCCAAGATGATCCCATGGTATGAAGAACAAGGGAGTTATATACATTACTTTTTATACAGATCATGTTTTACCTGTTTGATATTATCATGCCTGACTGCACAGAGTTAAATTAAAGGAAGCTGTTGCTGGAGATGAGGCTCAGGCAGAAAGATACAGAAACTGCAGCAAGCCAGCCATCTCTCCCAAGTCAGAGATGGAGGTAACCAGGCTGAATGGAACTCACAAGAATTTGCATGGGAAGACTGCGGTGTAGGTCAGGCCCACGCATATAGACTTTCTCTGGCTTCTCCCTTTGCACTGCATGCTATGTTCCTTTGGGTGAATACATAATGCTTTGGTTTGAAGAAGCTGAGTTTGAGACACTTTGATCAGATGCTGTCACAGGAACCCAGAGGAAAAGGGCTTCCAGGTACCAAACACAGTTGGCCCTGTCATGTTAAGGCAGCTGATAAGAAGGCAAGGAGAGGGGGGTCAGCCCAGAGATGCAGTCTAAGAAAGATAGGATGAAGATAGTGAAGCCTGAGGTGCGCCTGAGAGGGACTAAAAGGGGTCCAAACAGTTTGCCCAGCTAGATTAGCAGATGCTTTCCCCTTGCTTCATTCTGCATTAGTTTTATTCGTTCTGTGTCATGGCTCTATCCACCCGATATATTCCAGGTTCCATGACACTCGTTTCTAATGCATCTTCTCTTGCTGATTTCGTTCAGTGACATCACAGTTTCAGTGTTTGTAATGTCACTTCATCACCATGGAAAGGACTGTGACATCACCGTGTGGTCGTTTTGCCAAGGGCCCCAACCCTACAAACAACTCCCCGAAGGACAGGACTGCATTAACTCCCATTGGCTTCCCAAGGCCCCAAATGACCCTAATGTGATAATAAGGCAGGTGATTACAGACGAGAAAGTTTATATACATATAATAAAATAATAATATGATCTTCTCTGTCCTCTTCGAGCAAAGGGCTCCTGAGAGTTTTCCAAACTTCTGTGAGATAAGTAGATACTTTTATATCCATTTTACAGATGGGGAAATGGAGGCACAGAGACGGGACTTGCCTGAGTGAGTGGTGGAGCCAGAAATAGACTCCAGAACTCCAAGACCTGAGTTTAAACCAGCAATGAGGAACAGCACATGCTAGTGGAATGGAATTTCTAAACACTGTTACAAGTTTAAAAGTACACTGGCATGGAGCTGGAGCTCTTTACCCTTTTTCCTGGGTTCACAACTCTCAGCTGACAGAATTCCCCTGTTGGTGTCTCCCGAGTGACTGATCCAATGATTTTAGGTGAGTTTATCTAACTGGGCCAGATTCCTGTTTACACTAAGGCCCCTTTATACGTCTCTGGCAGTGTAAGGGGGCCTCAGCATGGGAGTACATGACATTACAGGCCCCTATTACACAGCCAGAGTGGTGGCAAGGGACCTTAGGGCAAATGAGAATCCAGCTCAGTGTGTTTCACTGTGCTCTCCGTGCATTCCAAAGCACAAGTTGAGTCTAACCAAGATTTAATGCCATTCTGGAAGCATCAGGAGGAACTATTTAAAATATGTGATATCTATAGGTCAGAACCGCCTCACTGATTTGATGAATGCTAGATCCTTCCCTCTCTAAAGAACAGAACGTGATAGGCTCCTACCCACAAACACTCTGAGCTTGAAAGGCAATGTTGTGCCCCATAAAAGACTGCGTAGGGAGTCAATGGTACCTGATTGTGCAGGTGCCAGGTCTGGTAGTCCTCTTTGTTGCACCTCCTGCTGAAGATGGATTTGTAGTCCACTTTGACCAGCTGCCATTCAGAGCGGAGACTGAAGTGGCCAAAAATTCTGAACATTGGAAAAGAGAGAAAGGCATACACACAGTCAGCCATGGAAATATGGCACCTCCATACAAAAGTGAACCAAGGGTGGAAACCAACATTGAATCCCAGAACACATTACAAGGAAAGAACATAAGAACAGCCATACTGGGTCAGACCAAAGTTCCATCTAGCCCAGTATCCTGTCTTCCGACAGTGCCCAATGCCAGATGCCCCAGAGGGAATGAACAGAACAAGTGATCATCAAGTGATCCATCCCCTGTCGCTCATTCATAGATTCTGGCAAACAAAGGCTAGGGACACCATCCCTGCCCATCCTGGCTAATAGCCATTGATGGATCTGTCCTCCATGGATTTATCTAGTTCTTTTTTGACCCCTGAGCCTTTACCTTCCTGTGCCTCAGCTTCCAATCATCTGCTTGTACGTGGTATCCTGTTCTCTGTCCCTTTGTGTATCCTGCCTTATTAGAGTGCAATGGATACACAATGGACATACTCCTGTATGTCTATATAGCACCTAGCATAATGGAGTCCTGATGTTAGCTGTGGCTTTTAGACACTCCTGTCTTATATATAATTATAGTAAGGAGTAGCCCCATTAAAGCCAGTGGAATTACTCAGGTGAATACAGTTATACATGTATTTATACAATTGGGTCCTTTCTGAGATGACATGTTCTCACTGGTGTTAAATATTCTGATTGTACAAAAAGGAGAGAGAGGACCCAAATGTTAAAAAAATCACTGTGCAGCAAAGAATGAAATGAAAATAGAGACGAACATGATGGAGGTGCTTAGAACATAAGAAGGGCCATACTGGATCAGACTAATGGTCCATCCGGCCCAATATCCTGTCTTCTGACAGCGGCTATTGCTAGATGCTTCAAAGGGAATGAACAGAACAGGGAAAACATCAAGTGATCCATCCCCTGTCATTCAGCCCCAGCTTCTGGAAGTTGGGCTTGGTAAACATGATGCAAGATGAGGGCCTGCAAAGACAGCAAACTACCATCTCCTAATTAGTTCAACTTCTCTGGAGCGAGGTCATGTCACATGATAATCATTTTCCACCGCAGGGCAGGAACTTCCTTTATGGCAATTCTTTTGAGCAGGCTGATCATTACCAATGATTCAGTGACCCACATCTATGGCCGATCTGGCCAAGTAAGGAGATGTCTCGTTCATGATGTGCCCCCAAGCTAGTGGACTTGTCGCTAGAGGCTCTAACCAACACTGGGGCCTGTTTGTGCCAGATGCTATGCAGCCCCTGGCACACAGTAGGAGCAGAAGAGCGTGCATTCTAGATAGACAGGACAGACAATGGGTTACAGCACAGGATTGGGTACTGAGGCACAGAGACGTGAGGGCTGGGATTGTCAGGAAGGCCAATGAACATTAAACTCCAGACTAAGCACTCTGCCCAAGGCAATACCAGACATGTGTGTGCTTGCTTGAATTCAAAGCCAGGTTTCTTGAAGCCCAGTGCAGTATGTTCCCCACAGGGCCATCTTTCCTCATACCCATAAAATCACACACACGCCTAAGTGCTTCCAAGATCAGCGCCAACGTGAGGCCAACCGTCTCGATACTAAACATTTTGTGCTGCCCTCCTGTGTGATAAACACTAAGAGAGTTTACTTGGCAGAAGCTCACGTCTTTTACAAAGAAACAACTCACAACAAAACCGCCTTTAATTAATAAATAACATCAGGTATCTACACAAAAGGCTCCATTCATCTGGAATCATTCAGCTAGCTGCAGGGAAACTGCTTTGCAATCAAGCAACTCCTTCTTATTCCTCACGCCAACGGTTCTTTTCTCCATAAGAAGCGGCTTTTCAGCCGGCTGGAACCATATTTCCAACGGGGTGCGTGGTGCAGGGAGATGGGGGGCACAGACATCAGTTGACCACTTTAAAAGCCATAAACAAAGCTACAGTCTCACAGGGGGAAAAGAAAATGAAATAAAGGTGATGGAGCAAATCAATGCATCATCAGAACAAGCCAATACCAGCAGCTTGTTCTCCCCAAAGCAGAGTCTCAGATGAAGAAGAAAAAGATCTTAGAAATCAACAATCATTCTTTAACTGAGGTTTTTAAATGCATATAGATATGATTTGTTAAACCTACTTCATTTCCAATAGAAACGGGTGTCACAGTATCACCTTAGCAAGAGGGTTGCTAGGAAGGAGAGGGAAGTATTTTTCCAACACACCACACCTTTCACCCACCTAAAATTCAACCAAGGCTATTCATGAGCTTGGGGGGGGGGTTTAAAATTCTTTTATATACAAAAAAGAGGGGAAATTGCAAGATGATTTGCAAGTCTCACAGTGAGAGGGGAAGAAAAACAAAGATCAAAAGAGTGCGACCCTCAAGACACAAACACTCCTAACCTACAGAGCACTGTAACCTTATGGCTGTAACCCTCATCCCAACCTCTCCAGTGTCTGCCACCCTCCCTTGCTCTGCCTCATCTTACCCTAGATTGTAAACTCCTAAAGGCTCATGGCTTTGCCTCTCCTCTGCCTGCAAGGTGCTACGCAAGCTTACAGTGCTGTGGAAATGCAAATGTAGGGAGCGGTGCAGGACACAGGATTAGTGGCATGGATGGTGAAGGGCCAGAGAGGGACAGAGACCTCTATTACAGGGAGTGAGGAGCTGCATTGCCCCAGGGGCAGCTTCAGAAGGGACTGTGCCATTGGATTTATAAATCCCTCCCCCAGTACCTCAACACACAGGGCAAGTGTGTGTGCTGTACCTGCCCTCTGGATGATAGCTCAGTGGTTTGAGCATTGGCCTACTAAACCCAGGGTTGTGAGTTCAATCCTTGAGGGGACCACTTAGGGATCTGGGGCAAAAATTGGTCCTGCTAGTGAAGGCAGGGGGCTGGACTCAATGACCTTTCAAGGTCCCTTCCAGTTCTAGAAGATTGGTATATCTCCAATTATTACCTTTACCTGTTCGGTTCTGGTGTGGAGTCTCGAGGAACGTGGGGCAATGATCTCCCCTCATTCACATCCACTTTGGTGACGTGTGCTAGAGCCCGAGGCAGGTGGGGGAGCCCCTAGGCTCTGGGGAACTCGAACCTTTCTGAGCTGACTGCTTTTTGGCACCCAGCGGGTTAGTTTTATTTCCCCGACTGGCTGCTGTAAAACCAGCTTCACGCCCATGAATGGCAACATCGGCCGCACACTGAGCAGCTCTGGCAGCCGCGGCTTCATACCCACCAGCTCTGCATTCAGGAACCGCGTTCTGTGTATGGGCTTAGCTAGTGGCTAAGATATTCTACTGAATCCACTGTGTCGCTTTTCCTCTAAACCTGCTTCCCGCTGGATTTGATACGGGTGATTTAAATGAGGCAAAGGAGGGTTAGAGGATGGAAATGTCACTCCATTTAGTGAGCCAGCCCCTCCGGGCTAGTGGCCTAGTCCCATTGACTCCCACAAAGCGATGCTGATTTACACCAGCTGAGGGACTGGCCCGGGGTGTCTATTTCATTGAACTGTAAACCCCCCGCCCCCAAGGAGCTTACCTTGGATCCTGGGTCTCTGTGCGCTAGTAACTCAGGGAGCGGCACACTGCCCCCAGGAGGAAGGGGGATCAAGGGCAGGCTCAGAGGCAGGGTGACCAGATGTCCCGATTTTATAGTGACAGTCCCGATATTTGGGGCTTTGTCTTATATAGATGCCAATTACCCCCCCCCCATCCCCTGTCCCGATTTTTCACCTTTGCTATCTGGTCACCCTACTCAGAGGCTGATAGGCAACACATGGGGGGAGAGAGAGGAGAGCCATTATTTCGAGTGAGAGGGCCCCCATAGCTCAGGGGCATGAAGGAAGATGCCTGCTCAGAGGAGGAGCAGTGTCGGAGAGAAAGGAGGTGGTTAGAGTCAAGTGATTGACAAGCAAAAGCCCGAGAGCACTGTGAGAGGGAAAAGCCATTCTGAAAAAAATCAGGGCTGGAGCACGCATGGAAAAAAATTACCGGGGACTGGACTCCAGGAGATCGGGAGTCAGGATTTTCAGGATAGTTAGTATAATCTGCTCCTGATCCCTGCATCTTGTGAAGAGGCGGGGCAGGAATGGTGGAGGAAGGGGTGGAGCGGGCCGGGGCTGGGGGTGGAGTGGAGGCGGGAAGAGGCTGGGTGGGGGCAGGGCCTGAGGCTGAGCAGGGGTTGAGCACCCCCAGGGGAAAATTAGAAGCCGGCACATGTGAGGGCTTGCTGAGGGTGAGTCCCCGGCCTGCATGCAGGGTCTCCCTGAGAACTGGCCCCTGGAAACGTGGTAGCAATATCCCTAAACTTCTTCCTTTCCCTCTTCCAGGTAACTCCCAGTTTATAGAGTTATGTTGGGAAAACTCCGTGCCCAGTCAAGCTCAGTTAGTCTTTCAGCTCCCTGGATAAAATCAGTTACCACGAGCAGGGCCGGTGCCAGACCCCAGAGCGCCAAGCGCGCGCTTGGGGCGGTGTGCTGCAGGAGGATGGCAGGCGGCTCCGGTGGACCTCCCGCAGGCGTGCCTGCGGGAGGTCCACCGGAGCCGCAGGACCAGCGGACCCTCCGCAGGCATGTCTGCAGGAGGTCCACTGGAGCCACGGGACCAGCAACCGCCAGAGCGCCCCCCGTGGCATGCCACCCTGCTTGGGGCGGCGCAATTCCTAGAGCCGCCCCTGACCACGAGGCATGTACTGCTCGTGCTGCTAGTCCAGGGCTGCCCCCACCCGCTGCGATTGTATCTGAGCTCTAGGGTAGGAGATCGGGAGTCAGGATTTTCAGGATAGTTAGTATAATCTGCACCTGATCCCTGCATCTTGAGAACAGAAGCAGCCTGATTCCGGTGTGAAGAGGACACCTGCCAACTGCAACTGCCAGCCCCTATGCAGTTGTGGAGGAGTCTGGATTCATCTCTGAACCTGTGGATCATTAGTGGAGTGGTGAGTGCACCATCTTTTAGTTAGACAGTCAGGGGAACTGTTTGGAAGACCCCTATTCCCTGAACTGTGTCCTCAAGCCAGGGAATAGAGGTTTGGTGATTTTATTACCAACTGCCTATTTAGCCTGTAGAGGGACTTATCATCTTATCCAACATGCACGTCTTTTGGGCTGGATTGAACTTAGGCAGCCAAGTTGCTTATTGATGCTACAGGAGATACATTGTCATAGGTGATCAAAGGCCACTACGAACCAGGAGGACAGTACATTTTTCTCTTGCTGTATCAGGTCATGTGACTGGGGAATGTCCTGGGTATTATCAGCGTGGGCACTGGTGACCCTGAAAATAGTGTTTTACCTTGTTCTGTTATATTTATTTCCCATTTAATACAATTGACTATATTGTGTGTTTGTGTTATTTCTTGGGAGTCGCCAATCATCTGGCCCATAAGTGGGAGTTGCCCTGTGCTTAGAATTTTCCTTCCAAGCTGCCCTGGTGACCCTGCCCAGAAGGAGCAAGGGAGAGGGAGCCACCGCCAAATAAATTCCTATGGGAAGAAAATAAGGAAGTTACATGACACCCTGCTGAGCTACAGGCAGTTTCCAGATGAATCCAGGCCTGTCCATCACAACCTGTAAGGAGATTGGCATGAAAGGAGGTAGCCAGGTGGATAGGATGCTACAACATCATCAACAGAGAAATAAACACTTGCTTGAACCCAACAGACAACATGGCTAGAGAAACCAAGAAATAGCGACTGGCCAGAACAGGGGCGTAAGAGCAGTCTCAGGATGAGCCACCAGGGTCTCCCTCTACACTAACATTAGCAGCCTACACAGCAGGGAAAGCAGAAGGCTGCGCTGGCCTTTCATCAGCAACAAAACTCACCAGAGCCACTTGCTTTTTGAACAAAAAGAAAAACATTGAAATGCTTGCATGGTAATGACAATTAATGGAAAAAACAAGGTTTCCTAAGTGGAAGGGAATATATTAGCATTCCAAAAGCACAAAGCATTAGCTACTCTTTAATTAAATGATTTCAAAGAAGATCTTTGTATATAATTGCTATAATTTAGAAGGAAACAATACTACACTAAATGTAATTAGAGCAATATGAACTGTAAGGGATATTTCCCTCTGTGATGCTGACGGGGTTCTGGGTCACCTGATTTTTATAAGAAGTGTTTTGTTTTTTTTAATAAAAAGCTTCTTAATGCTGATAAACTATCATGATCCAGCCTTCGATGTTCCGAGCTGCAAGTAGGCAAGCAAAGCTGCTGTATCGCCACTCTGGCAATACAGTCACCGATAATATGTCCCACCAAGATACTTATAGCCCTTTTCTGATGTACAAACCCATCGACATGGTGAAGGCTGCATTTCTAGTGGTCCTGCCTCAGCATGGGGGGATGGACTAGTTGACCTCTCGAAGTCCAATCCAGCCCTACAGTTATGTGATTCATTTGAAGACAGAGGGTATGAACTACTTTTAGAGTAACTAAGGACAAGGAATTGTAGGAGACTATCAAAAGAATACATTCCCAGGGGAAATGGGGAAAGCCCCATCCAAGTGGGATGTGTGGAAGTAGGCGGAAGAGAACATTGTAGGGAACAGTCCTGCCCTGGCAGCGGATTCAGGGGGTGACCACCCCACTAGATACTCTAGAGCACAAGGTTCTGTAGTGGGTTCATAAAATAGCTCAATTTGGGATCAGAAAGGCTAAGCATTTATTTTAAAGCATGGTTATGGCCAGGAAAGCAACCACGGCACTGGGACAAGGTTTAAAGATGCTCTGGTATGTAGTGGGTTACCAGATGCGGCTGATCTAAGTGGGGTTATGAAAGGAAGGTGGTCAGAGGTGAATGGGAGGTTATCATTAGAGAGGGGGCATGTCCTCTCCTCTCCCCGTTGTCTGACACTGGAAAAGCCCCAGTCATTGGAATTGATTTGTCATTGTTCTGAGTTTGTATTTTTGGAAATAAAGCCAGGGCTGAGGAAAGGGATATGAAGAGACGTAGCTGGGGGGTTATTTTTCTGTCTCCAACTTGGGAGCCTGTACACAGAGGGCATGTCTACACTACAAACTTAAGTCACCCTATGTCAGGTCGAATTACAGCCACCGCAGTTACTATGGTGGGTCATGTCCGCACTACCCCTCTTTCTGTCGGCGGTGCACAGCCTCACCGAGAGCGTTTCGACCAACTTACGAGGAGCCGGGGAGTGGCGGGGGGGGGGGAGAAGACTGAAAGCCCGGACTCTCAGCGCCACGTGCAGCTCCCTGCGGGGAGCCCGGCTGCGCCCCTGCTCTCCTGGGTTCCTGGCGGGGAGCTTCACTGCTGGAGTCTGGGTGGCTGCCAGGTTCCCAGTGAGGAGGCTGGGCAGCAGCCCAGGTCGGAGCAGGGAGCCAGGACCCTGCAGGGCATCCCAGCTGAGAGTGGGGAGCCCAGGCAGCAGCTTGGCGGGGAGCGGCTGGGCTCTAGCTGGAGGCCCTACCCCGCCCCTGTCCCAGGATGAGAGCCTTAGCTATGAGCCTGGTCTGGGGTTCACAGCAGGAAGCTTACCAGCCTGTTCTGTCAATTTCATGGTTCCAGCAGGGAGCCGTGAAATTTACAAGAATGACAACCAACGGCCAATGTAAGTAACACAGTGTCTACCTGGACATAAGCCCTACGCCCATCGAGGGGGTGCCGTTATGATGTTGCTGCAGCAGGGCACTTACACTGGTGGGAGTAAGGCTGTGGTGTCGACACTGACATAATGAGGTTGATGTAAGATGCCTTATGTCCACCTAATAGACCAGGCCTGAGTTACCTGCCCTTTTCCATTCAACAGAGCAGCTCCATGAGTGTGTCTGTCTCGTATCTGGTTACTTTACTCACTAAATTAGGGAATTTGTTTTTTTGTTTGTTTTTTCCCCTAAATATTGCTAACTGTCTAGAGGCAATGCAGATAAAGCAGAACAAGGTGAACTCTTCAGTCTGTCTCACACATCCCCAATAACATTGTCAATCAGGACGTAACTGCAGCCCCTTAATTGCTAGCTGGGTTGGAAGAAGATGAAAGATGAGCGCTTGGTTTTCAAGAGCCTACTTTGGAAAGTCAATATGAAAAGCCATCTTTAGATTTCCCATCTGAGCAGGTCTTATCTGGATATCATTGAGAAGCAATAAATACGGGAGCCCAGATGGCATTTAGACAGAGGCACTTTTCTGACTAAGTACACTTTAACAAGTATTCTCCATTCTGGGCCATAAAACAATAATTTACTGTCGACAGACATGACAGATTTAGTTTTCCTTCCTCAAAGTAAACAGTTAAAATTCGTGTGGATTCCTAGTGAACACAAGAGGGTCGACTCAACCACCATCATTCTCAGCTCTCAATTAAGCGATTGCTAAGGAATCACAAATCCCATCCCAACCCCTTCTGTTACAGAAATTAGGTTATGCTTTTATTGCGGGGCTGAATGTCATTAATTTGCGAGCAAATTATTAGAAACCTAGAAAACAGTTCTGAAACGCCTGCAGATTTACGATGAAGTCATTTCGGAAAAGGTCAGTGGCAACACTGCTATAATTAAATCTTTCATTAATTTTTTAAATACACAACAACTTACAAATGCAGTATAAATTGACCAGACGACCTTGCAGGAAATTATTACAGTGCTCTTTCGTGTTGTACAATAATCTAGCAGGCCGGAGAATTGCATTTCCTCTCCCTCCTTGTTTTAATTGACGATGGAGTTTCATGTTTGTTACGTAGCAATAATCAGTAGGGGTGGATCGGGCCAGGGATTTGGATGGCTTGGGGGTTATGGAACACCAAGTTTTTGCCCTCTATCGATTCAAGGCCCACCCCAGCTTGGTAAGTGAGAAAAAGTTCTAACAACATCACAGCCAATGAGTTCCCTAGACAAAAGGACTTAGTGGCAATAGTCTGGGTCCGTTGCTGGTGGCAGCTGGGGATGGGACACTAGCGGGGGAGGGCTCTGAGTTACAAAAGAGAATCCTTTCCCAGGTGTCTGGCTGGTGGGTCTTGCTCACATGCTCAGGGTCTGACTGCCATATTTGGGGTGGGGAACGAATTTTCCTCCAGGTCAGACTGGCAGAGACGCTCAGTCTTTTTTGCCTTTCTCTGCAGGATGGGGCCTGGGTCACTTGCAGGTTTAAACGGTGAATTCTCTGTAACTTGAAGTCTTTAAACCATGGTTTGAGGACTTCAATAACTCAGCCAGAGGTTAGGGGTCTATTACAGGAGTGGGTGGGTGAGGTCTTCTGGCCTGCAATGTGCAGGAGGTCAGATCATGATGGCTCCTTCTGATCTTAAAGTCTCTGAGTTTAAGAAAAGTCAATGGCTACTGTCAGGGCTGGCTTTCTGACCCGCGGGGCCCGATTTGAATACCCGGTGGCGGTCCAGGGCTTCGGCGGCACTTCGGTGGCAGGGGATCCGCTCCAGGTCTTCCGTGGCACCGAAGGACCCCCCACCCCCCGCTGCCGAAATGCCACCGAAGACGCCCGGAGTGGGGCCCTGTTAGGTGTGGGGCCCTCTTAAGCACGGGGCCCAATTCTGGGGAATTGGGCTAAAGCCGGCCCTGGCTACTGTAGTGGGGTGGTCACCCCGCTCTGGCCTGGAAGGGGTTAAAAGCAGCCCTGCAGAGGGCTGTGGCAGGGAAAAGCCAGGCTGACTGGGGGAAGCAGCCACAGCTGCGGCCATGCCCCAATCAGGCCCCAGCTAGCCCCCCCAGAGGCTGAAGGACGCACTCTCTCTAGCCCCCTAGAGAGAGGAGGACCTGGCTGCCTGGGAAGCTGAGAAGAGTATCTAGGGTGGAGCAGTGCTGGGGAAGGGCAGAGAGAGCTGGGGAGCTCCAGCCTAGCTAAGCCGCAGGCTGAGTTAAGGGCCCACAAGCAGGTATTAGGGTTGCAGAAGTGCAGCCCAGGAATAAGCAGAGGCAGCTGGTCCAAACCCCCCTTGCTGATGATGAGTAGTTTATAGACTGCAGTCTGCCCCAGTGAGCAAGGGCTAGATAGTGACAGGCAATAGCCACTACGGCAAGGGAGGGGTAGGGGGTTGGGAGTTCCCCTGGGAGGGGAGACCCAGACTGAGGGGTACTGCCAGGGGGCAAAACCCTAACCTAGAAGGGCACAGGGTCTGGGAGGGACATGTGGGCAAGGGCAGGGGAGACACCGGCCTACAGAGGGCGCTCTGGAGGGCAGAGCGCTAATTCCCTGGACAACCAGCAGGAGGCGCCGCAGCGGTGAGTTGCTGCCTCGCCACAGCTACCCAGACATGGAAATGCAAGTGCCTCCTCAGTCCTAAACCAAGCCTATTTATATCATGTTTGCAGTGACCTGACTGTGCAATATACAGGGCAAACCTGGGTGGCTTCTGTGTGTATTTGGTTGGACCTATTCTCTGGATATATAAAGGCCTTCGGTCTCCAGAGTTGCCCATTTAACTCGTAATGGAAGCTAGAGCACTGGGGCATTTGCAATGCCTCATATTGTTGACTGAATCTTACAGACCCCTCATTGATAATACAAGGTTTTATGGAGCATGAAGATGCCAAGTGGAAAATGAGCGCTAAGAACATCGCGCAGAGACCCAGACCTCACAGTCACAGCAACCATCTTCATTCATTCCGCCAATATTAGTACTTTCCTTCCAGGGCTAACATCAAGGCTGGTGAGATAACAACTTGCCTCACTTTGTTTCTCGCACAGGCCACAGCACAATCCCCTTTGAAGTTAGATGTTGTCAGGATTTGGCCCAATACAATATACGGGTTATTTACAAAATACTTTAAAGTTTAATTTTTTTCTATAAATACATTAACTAATTAATCAAAATCCTAGCAATCTAGCCTCTTTGTAATGTACCCTGTGGCATGACACTCCATATTCTTCATGAAATATGGTTATGATATGCATATGGCCTAAGTAAGATATATATTTATACAAGATGGGTCTTGTAAGGTACCATTGGACAGGTTATAATTTACTAAATGTGATTATCCAATTTGTATGCACGCATCATTTCTGTATCTAACGTTAGGAATATTGACTATGTAACAATTACAACTGGGTGTGTATTTGGGAGACGCCCACCAGACAACCGGCCATCACAGCCTTGATGGGTCATTAGGAAGAAACACTAAGACTTTAAAGATACTAATCTCGCTCCTTCCTGAGAGGCGTAACACTACCAGGTCAGGTGGTCCTGTCACCTGGTACTAAGCACCATCTTGGACTTCTAGTAATTTTCCATTAAAAGGAGGGGGAGGTCAAGACTGGGAAACAAAAGATTCCCGCCTTATGTGAATCTTATTTAAGGCTGGGGAGTAAGGCAAACAGGACTCTCCTCCATTGCCTACCAAAGAAGAAAGCCTGCTGAAAGTACCTGAAGGGCTCCAGTCCGTAAGAAGAAATAACGAACTCTAGCTACAGAAACTCTGCAACTTGCCTAAAATAACATTTAGGTTTAGAAATTACTTCTTGAAACCAGTCTCTTTAAGATCTTAAACTGATTATGTGTGTTTTGTTTCCTTTGCTCGTAATCTTCTTTGTTCTGTTTGCTATTATCCCTTATAATCACTTAAAATCTGCCTTCTATAGTTAATAAAGTTGTTTTGTTTATTATTAAACCCAGTTTGTGCAATTTCTGAGTGTGGGGGCCAAGAAGTTGTGCATCTCTCTCTTTACATTGAGGGAGAGGGCAAATTTTTATGAGCTTGCTCTGTGAAGATCTACAGCGCAAGACAGTATTATTTGGGGTTTATTCCGCAAAGGGGGTGTGCACATGAGTGCTGGGTGAATCCTCTCACATTGACTTCAGTCTGTGTCTGCAGCTGGGTGTGGCTCTACCTGTGTGTGCGCTGCAAGAGGCTGGAGAGCCTAATTCAGCAAAACAGGGAGAGGGAATCCAGGCTGGTGGAGCTCAGTGAAACCCCAGTACATCAGGTGGCATCCCAGAAGGGGGGGTCCAATCCGTCACATACCCTACTCAAGCAATGTGAATGTGTCCACACAACACTGAGACATTTATCGATCCGGGAACATATTCTACCTTCAGGTTCCAAAGGTGGAAACACAATTAGAAACAGTAAATATTAAATACAGAAATACATAAACGATGGATGAGTGACTCCGTCTTAATTTGTAGGATGGCGTTCACAAAGCCTTAGGCATGTCTCTGAAGCAAATGCCTCCTACAACTCGGGTGGCCCAGCCACTGGTATTTAATGGAAGGGTCAGAGAAGTATTGGTTTTGCAGCTTTGAAGAAAAACCTAGTGGCATGTGGACACGTTCTCCCCTATTAGCAAAGGGTGGGGTGTCCTATGTCCTGTCGATCAAAATTCACTGGATGTAAAATTCACTGTAATTGTGTGAACATCAACTCAAATTTGCCATAAAATAATTACAATGTTCACTTCTGCAGCATCGATTTCAAGAGTTAATTAAGCACTGCAGCATCCTTGTGAGTTACACAAGTATTATCGTTTCCATTTCCAAGATGGGTGAAATGAGACAGAGAGGAGAAGGGGTGTGGTCAGTGCTACCCAAGGAGTCAGCAGCTCCACACGGGTTGGAACCAAGCAGTGGAAGTCGAAGTGTCTTCCAGTCCTGTCTTCTTCTAACCACTGCACTGCCAGGTCCAGCCCTTTCACTAAAGATGTCTCTGTAGCATAGTCTCAGCAGAAATATATGTGGATCCCCACCGCCTATGGAAGGAGGTAGGAGATTCTCTGTAATGCGCAGATAGACTTTTAATAGATTTTAAGGCCAGAAGAGATCATTAGCACACGCCAGAGCATTTCCCCCAGTTACCCCTGCAACGAGCCCAATGACTTCTGAGCAAATAAATCAAAACACCAACAACCGCACCCAGAATGCAATGTGTGTTCCTGCTGCAAAACCTTGACCCGGTGTGCCTAAAGAGGCTGCAGCAAAGGGGCACTGGCTCCCGAACGCAGGCTTAGCATTTAGGGCTCAACACATGCAAGCAACGGCGGAACAATTGCAAACTAAGCCAGTGGGGTTAGCGGCTATGAATGGAGAGCCAGAGCTGAGCCGTTCCCCATGAATTAAACATAAATTATGACTTTGACGACAAGCAAATGGGCTGTGTAACCTTCTGATTGTTTTTTATTAGGGTTTAGATGGAATTGGGGTGAAAGGAGGTCACCGGTTACATAGAAACTGGATGGAATGAGAGTGAGACAAAGAACCAGAACCTAATGAAAAGAGACACAGACCAGCAATTAGGGAGAGTGGAAGAGGGGCCTGAGTGATATTATCTAATGATTGGCAAGATGATGCAGGCAGCGAGAGACTGGAAGGGAAGTATAAACGATGAACGATGACAGTTTAAAGGAAGGCAATCGCCGATGAAAAACACTCTATCATTTTTCTCCAAACAATAAATAGGGTCTTTAAAAGCCACTTTGAAGCTTTTAATTCAGTTCATTTCACCTGACCACTGGGCCAGAAACGGCTGCTTCGGGGCAACTGGATGACAGAAGTCAAGGCTGCCTGCGCGTGTCTCTGCGGGTGGGAAAAGATGAGAAGAAATGGCAATCATCTTTGCAAAGGGGGAGACAAGATCTGGAAGGGGTAAGACGACAGAAACCATTTTTTACCGAATCAAATATATGGTCCATTCAGAAAGGAATGGGGCCAGATCCTCTGCTGGAGTAGATCAGCACACCTCCACCAGGTTCAATAAAGTTATCCCGATTTACTCCCACTGTGGATCTGGCCCATGGTGCCAAGAACAGTCTGACAACTTAAACCCCCGTTTTTATGGATATAAAATAGGTTGATCAGCTCGTTGGGGCAGTGACTATCCCTTAATAGGTATAATTAGGGTCCCACCAAATTCACGGTCCATTTTGGTCAATTTCACGGTCAGAGGATTTTAAAAATCGTAAGTTTCATGATTTCAGCTATTCAAATCTGAAATTCCACGGTGGTGTAATTGTCAGGGTCCTGACCCAAAAAGGAGTTGTGGAGGGGGGGGCCGGCAAGAGCATTGTAGTGGGGGCTGCGGTCCTGCTACTCTTACTTCTGTGCTGCTGCTGACGGCTGCGCTGCCTTCAGAGCTGGGCAGCTGGTGAGCGGCGGCTACTTCACTTCTGCGCTGCTGCTGGCAGGACGCTGCCTTCAGAACTGGGCATCTGGACAACAGCCGCCGCTCTCCGGCCACCCAGCTCTGAAGGCAGCACAGAAGTAAGGGTGGCAATACCATGACTCCCCTAAAATAACCTTATGACACCCCCCTGGAACTCCCTTTTGGGCCAGGCTCCTCAATTTGAGAAACCCTGGTCTCCCCCGTGAAATCTGTACAGTCTAGGGTAAAAGCACACAAAAGACCAGATGTCACGGTCCGTGATGCGTTTTTCATGGCCGTGAATTTGGTAGGCCCCTATGTAAAGTAAAGTCAGGCACTGGTATTGGCTGGGGCCTATAGGATGTGCCATTCTACAAATAACAAGATGGCTTCCTTATCGGCAAGCTCCACAGACAGTGCTTGACCAAATGTTCTCAGAGGACGATGCCACTACCCCTGTAGGTCAGAAGTGGGGTATGGTGGAGGTGATGGAGTGAGAGGGGAAGAACCACCATCCAATGCCATAGAGTTTCTGGGATGACAGAGAAGATCCAAGCGCCCAGTGCTGTCAGTATAGTCCCTCTCACCCATGCTATGGTCTCTTTAAAAAATGGCCACATATTTACTCATCCAGTCAATGGGCACGTTCTCTGCAGTGCTGGCATGAGAGCGGGAACCCTGCCAATTACACAGTGAGATGCGATCCTCGAGTTAGCGAGCGACTCCAAATGCAATTAGCAAGTAATCTGCAGAACACAACGACGAGGTGGCTCTTCGGCTTGAGCTGGATTTATGGATTAGTCGCACGGCTCCACATGCAAAAGGGGAGGGAGTGACAAAAAAATTAATCAATATCAAAATACGATTTTACTGAACAACAAAACCAGGCTTTTGAAATCCGATTTTTAAAAAATTATTTCTGATGTTTCCAAACCGCTTTACATGACAATTGCTTCAAAAGCGATCCCAGACACATGAAAGGGAGCATGAGAAACAGGGAGTGTGAATTTTTAATGCTGGTTTTCAGAAGCGCTTTCTTTGTGGCACTCATGAAAGGCAGCTGGCCTGACAGCTTTGAAGACTCAAGTCCCCTTTCTTCCCCAGAACAGGTACTGCATGTACAACAGCATCTTCCCGACACCACGACTGGGTCTGCAGGCACTGTCCACGGGGGAGAGCAGTGTGCTGGTGGCATCAGGCATCTGTATTAGGCCTGAATGAGCCAAAGTTCTTCTACGCTAGCCTAAAGGGCCCCATGTTAAACTCTAATCGACCTTACAAGCCAGTAACCGAGAATGGAATGTGTAGCAGCTAGTTATCAGTGCAACACTGATACCAGGAGGCAATAATAAGGCCTGCTTGCACCTGGCAAGAAGCGGGGGGGGGAGGGCAGGATAACAAATCAGAGGGAGTAAAACAAAATAACCGGTCAAGAAAAAGTCACTAACGAGATGATTTGTTTGCTGCCAAGTATGATTTAACCTGCTTAGTGTAATTGCTACTTTATAATGTACTTGCTACATGGGAACGTAAGGGGAATGGGGGGGAAAGGGGAGTAGGGGGGGGTAGTGGGGGTAATAGAGATGCTTAGCTGAAATCACGTATAAAGAGAGAAAGCTGCTTGTATGTGTGTGCTTGATTTGAGACGTGTGTGTCTCCTTGCACGAGCTTTGAGATCTCAAATAAACTTTATCTGCTTCTCCACCTTGGTGTGTTTATTGGAGCGAAGCACACCGGGCAACGAACCACTGTTGCTGTCCTCAGGGCTCTGTGCCGGCAACAAGTGCAACACCATCTCTTTAGCCCATTCTTCCCTTATTGACTCCCTGCCAGTGTCATAAAATAGCAGGGTTGGAAGGGACCTCAGGAGATCATGTAGTCCAACCCCCTGCTCAAAGCAGAACCAATCCCCAACTTGCCCCCTCAAAGATTGAACTCACAACCCTGGGTTTAACAGGCCAACGCTCAAACCACTCAGCTATCCCTCCCCACAACGCTTATGGGGGACAGCACTGGTCTGAGATCCTTCCACTATGCAGCTCACACAGGCCATCAAACAGGTATAAATTATTTATTATTTTTATTGTGGTAGCACCCAGGGATTCCTATTAGGGATTAGGCCCTCTTCATGCTACATCCTGTGCAACGTGCAAGAAAAAGATGGTGCCTCCCGCGGAGGGCTTGGTTACTGTCAGTGAGTGCCGCTGGGCAATGGACCGACTGCCAGCTGGCATGCACGGGGTGAACCTGTGCCCTGCAAAGCACTGCTGAGCATACTCCTCAGAGGGGCTAAAACCCCACAAATGCTCAGCTGAGAGTTCAGGGCTTACTGTACCCAGCGCTGCACAGGGACAGGCCCTGCTGAAGCAGACAGTGGATGCTGGTGGCCAGACCCACCAACTAGGGGGAAGTGAAATCATCCTCCTGACAACGTTCCAGGGCCTATGCTTTTCTTTAGTCACTTGGAAACAATGATTGGGAACAACACAACTCAGAACTGTCTTTGCCACCCCCTCAGGGCCTGGCCCGAGCTCTTCTTCACAAGGACTTCACAGCCTTCCTCCACTCAGGCTCCTTCCCCTCACGCCTTCTTGCTTGACAGATGCCATGAGCTCCCCTTCCCTAAACCTCCCCTGTTTGATTCTGTGCCTAAAGTGTCAGGAAACCAAGTGACTAAACACTAGCCTAGGATTCAGGTAGACCTGTGTTCTATTCCCAGCTCAGCCAGGGGGTGACCTTGGGCAAATCATTTCATTGCTCTGTGCCTCAGTTTCATCACCTGTAAAATGGGGCTAATGCACCTCACCTCCTTTGTGAAGTGTTTTGAGATCTACCGATGACAAATGCAGTAGAAGAGGTAGGGATTATTATATATGACTTTCCTGTAGGGCACATGACTAGGAATGAACACATGACCTGCAAATACAGCTCCCACCGTTAAAGGGCCAGAACAAGTGCACTGGGACATGCTGCAAGGCCCGGTGACCTCTGCCAGGGGGTTGTCAAGTTCTCTAGGAACTCGTGTAGGGTCACAGACACCCTCTTTCCTTCTCTCCTTTCCTGAGATGCAATAAATAAATACTTGATGGCTTGAGAATGATCACTTCAGAAGCAGAGATTGTGCTCACCTCATTAGCCTATTCAAACGATCTAGAAGAGCAGCGTGCACCACTGGCATCATCAATACAATGCTCTTTCAGCCTAACTAGCTGAATTCACACAGCAAGCCACAGGCTTAACAATTATACAGCTGCTGGAGGAGAAAAAAGATGGGGGTAGGAAAGGATACTGGTTAAATTAATGACCATTAGTAACATTTGTGGTCATGAAGGCTAATAAAATGCTACAGCCAATCAAACGTTATGGTTCCAGGTACAGGCTGACCAGGAACAAGGATAGAATAGGAATCCCCATACACACACTCATTTTCTAGCATGGCATAAAATTGACAATCAGTATTAGTGGGATGCTCATTTTCCACTGAAGCCTCCAATACAGGCTATTTCCAGAGGTGGTTTGAAACCAGATCAGATGAGCCAGTGGCTTAACTCACTATCATAAAGGCTAATATCTCAAAAAAAAAAATCTTTGCTTCCCTCACTCAATATTCTTATTTTTGGTTTTTGTTCTCCAGCCAAGTTATATAATCTTGATGCAGGATTTTTTGTTTGTTGATTTGTTTCCCTTTCTTTCATTCCAAGATGACTTCTCTGTTTTCTCGCGGCTCATTTTGATTCCACATCAGCTAGCTGAAGAGGAGTCCGTATATCGATACATTTTAAGTTAAAGACCTTTGCTTCTCTCCTCTTGAAGGCTTCAGCTGTATTTTCCATTATGCCCTCAAAGCAGTCCACAGTTGCCTGCTGCAGTTTTCATCGTTTCATAACCGCAGGATTGTGCAGTGAATCAGAAGGACAGACGTCATAATATTGCCAGTAAACCCCACTTTAGAAACTGGTCCACCGCCAATAATAAATCCAGTTGCATTTCAAACAGATAATGCAGTTGTAAAGCAAACTCCAAATAAGATAGGAAGGAAAACTTCATGGCAGGATAAAACTAGTCTAAGGGAAAAAAAACCCCAGAGCCGTTTTTGGATACCACCACTAGACAAGTTGGACAAACAGGGTTTTGAGACAATCCACCAATCTATACAGTGTATTCTCCCCCTCAGAATAATGGCATTTTTATGAGATTTGAGCGCTTATGGCAATCTGCCTGGTGGATCAGCTTTACACCCCCGGGGTGTAATAGCAGAGCTCAGAGTTCCACAAGCCCCCCCCCCACATTTCCCCTTCACTAAGTTGTATGCTGGAAGCTGCCAACCCCATTCTCCCTTCTACAGATCTAGGATAGACGTCTAGAATCAGCGCTCCTTCCCCCTGGATTCCCTCTCCCTTTTTAGTTCTCTCCTCGGCTTACTAGCAGCAATGGCTGAACATCTCCGTAAGAGACAGACAAGGTGGGCGAGGAAATACCTTTTATTGGATCAAAGGCTGTTGGTGAGAGTTGTCCAATAAAAGATATTCCCTCACCCACCTGGTCTCTCTAATATCCTGGGACCAACATGGTTACAACACCACTGCCCACGTCTTCATAAAAGGCTTTTTCAGGAAGTTTGGCTCAGATCCTCAAAGGTATTTAGGCTCCTAACCTCCACTGAAATCAGGGCTAGAGCTCAGGTTCTCAAGCCCACCCGGCCTCCTAGGGCCTGAGATGTTCTGCTATTACTAGCCTGAGTCCCACCAGTATGGGTCTGCCTACCCAGCCTGGGAGGCTGGCTCCCCGCTGCAATGTAGACAGACCCTTGGGGGTATTTCAATCTCCATCACCCATTGAGATCCCATTACCCATTCAGCAAGAAGACGGCCAATTAGTGTCAGCTGTGCTGGATTTGCAGCTGTGGGTTCTTGTCCACTAGGAAGCAACCAAGAGCAGCAAACCATTTCACATGGCCCACAGGGCAGGAACTGTTCAGTATCACCTCAGAAGCTTTCAGCCACCTGTGCTGGGTTCAGGTCTGGAAGTCGAGATGGCAGGCACCAATAGCTCCAAGCCATCCAGTACTCTGTGAATGCTCCCTTTATAGGCTTGATCTTCACCTGGGCCTCCATCACACCTTGCCACTGTTCTCTGCTATCTGCTCTCCCCCCATGACTCCCTGTGATGTGCTGCTGAGATTTTAACCTGGAGTTCCTGCATAATATGGCTGCGTCACCCCAGATTTTCCATGTGTGCTTGGAAAAAAAGATGATGGCATGGGATCTGTTCATTGGTTTTCCCATGTAAACAGAACTGCCTCCTCATATCTGTAACTAAGCAGGGAGGGAGCAGCAGTGTACTTGCTGGAAACGTGGGTACTGAATGCTCCTACAAAGCATGCTGAAGCCCAGCGCAGCAGCATTCAAGAGCTGCCGTTTCAAAGGCGGGCTCGTGTGAAGACCGTGTAGGGGAAGGTTTGCAGAACTCTTAGCCCAAGAAGTGAATGAGCAGCTATAACAGTCATAATGCTAACAAGAAAGAAACCCTTCTCTGGTCCCGTGTGTGACCACTGTAGATTGGAAGCACTTTGGGAAAGGGACAGTCTTTGCTTTTGTGGAGCTTTAAGCACACCAGGGGAAGGGAGGTAGTCTAGTGGCTAGGGACCTGGCTTGGCACTCAGAAGATGTGGGTTCTACTCCCAGGTATGTGCTCTTCAGCAAGTCACTTTGTTACTCAGAGCCTCAGTTTCCCCATCTGGCTTATCAATACACAATTTTTGTCCTGCTATAACTATCGATTAGAAAGTGATACAACTGTCTAGTGGAGTAGCATGAAGGTGCTTATACTGGTAGTTTGTTCCCATATTGTTAAATCAGTATAACCATGCACACTGGGGGTTTTACTGATTTAAATATATAGCCAGAAAAATCGCAACCCCAAGGAAATAATTAAATCAGTATAAAATCTGTGTATAGACTAGGCTTTATGTCGTAAATTCCCTGGGGCAAGGATGGTCTCCCTACGTGTGAGAATTCAGCACAAAGGGGCCCCCAACTCAGAGGAGCCCTCAGGGCGTGACTGTAATACAAATAAATAATAATAGTTGGCATAACAACAAGTAATAAATAATGAATTCCCCCAGGAGATTAGGCTAGGAAGTAGCCGAGGCGCCGAGCAATCTGGTGCATTTCAATGGCAACGGGGTTACTTTTCCGAAGTCCTAGGTACTGGCTGTGATCTCTGGCAGGAATATTTTAGCCCTTTCCAGGAAGGGGTGGAGAACTCCAGAAAATCAACTCAACCCTTGATTTGGTTTCATGGCATTTGAATACTGGGCTCCCTGGAGCCCCTCCAGCATAGCTCTGCCCCTGCCTGGCAGCCTCAGACTCCCCTGCAGCCCTACGCACCACTGAGGAATGAAAGCTCCCGGTCCTGCAAGCTGTGCTCTGTTGAAGGATCCCTGAAATCAGTGGAAATGCTGCACGGCTACCCAGGTCCCACCTGCCTGCAGTTCTTCTGCCTCGGAGTCCCCATGAGCCCAGACTGACCTGGCTCTGTCCATATGGATCAGGTCTCTACAATTCATCTTCAGGGAAATATTTAGAAAAGCTGCATGAGAACCATTTTCTAGCTAGGTTATAAATGAGCTGTTTTACCGTTCAGCACCTGGGAAAGTGTGGGTAGGAGTTTCTATGCACATTTCTGGCAAGCAAAGGGCCACATTTCTTTTACAGCTTTTATAAACTCCTATGAACATTATTATACTGGCCTCAATATTTAAAAAGAAAAAATGCCTGTAAAGATTTCAAAAGGAAAACAAAGCAGTACTCAGTAAAGTTGGCATCGAATGGCTAGCAGCACTGGCTTCCCTCATTCTCCATGGAAATACTGGAAGGATAAATAATAATAATCTTGGATTTGAAAAGCATGTTTCATCTCAAAGGAAACCACATTGTACCTGGGCCGAATCCTTAGCTACTGTAAACTGGGTTAGCTCCATTGACTACAGTGGAGATACTGATGTGCTGATTTACACAAGTGGAGGACCTGGCTGTCCATTTGGGTTTGAGTGAATGCAACCACTTCACCCACTACTGTATTTGGGAAACAGCAGATGCATAATAATGGTGCACAATATAACAATGCAGAGAAACCATTATATTGACCAGGATCCATTGAGGAAAATGTGGTAACCAGAATTGGTTACCCAGAGTGAACAGCTTAGGATCCAGCCCTTTATTCAGAGCTGCCTACATACCACTGACCTCCAAAATGACATTTACCTCTGTGGCAGAGCTCTGACCTTGCCCCCATGGGTCCTGCGCTTCTAGGAGGTTTATGCTAGCCTCAGTGGCTCACTGTGACCCTCCACGTTGCCCTTCTCTCTCTAGGGCCAGGGTTACAGTGTACTGAGCCCTTTTCATCAAGCAAGGAGGTTGGTGAGAGGACTCCCACAGTCTCTGTTGTCCCTGGGAGCTTATTTCAGAGCAGAGCAGAGGAAGGGCTGTCAGAGAGCCAGTGACACCTCCTCATTCTCAAGGTGCCAAGGCCCCAGCCCTGACACACCCCATATGCCAAGAAAGGAGGTGTGGTTGCGGGCTCCACTGACTTTCTGCCAGCTGAGAGATTCAGCCCCCTCCCTGGGAATTCTCAACTTGGCAGCTACAGCTAGATTCCAGCCCCTTGTGTAAGAAATTGACAGGTTCTATGTACTAGAGATATCTAATTCCTTGGGACCCGTACGGCTGCAACAATGCTGTATAGGCTCTCTATCCAACACTCTCCCTACAATACGGTTAGTTCACTCTGCGTAAGATTGATGTATCGCCATTATTTTTGGAAGAGATACCACGGTGAATCACAAAATTCAATTCCAATGAAAGCACATCCCAACTCCCAAAGCCCTTATCCAATTCCAAACTTCTCAAGAGACGGGTGGCATTCCTGTCTAGTATTCCACTCCAGATTGACGATTAATAGTAATGCTACCTGTGAGCTACACCCCCCACCCCTTCCTGAAATACAAGCATACAGGAATGATGGAGACTAGAGCAAAAGATAGTGGGCCCAATACACCTTCCTCTTGGAACGGGTGTAAATCAGGATAACCCTACTGCTCAGGGTGCAGTCACACTGGTGTCAAAGGGGCCAGCGACAGCAGAATCAGACCCCTTACAAAGTGAAATTCGGAGCAGCCCTAACAGCCAGAGCAGCAGGAGGCTTCTGTGTTTGCAATGAAGTGTTACTGCAGCATAATCTCCTTCCTGTTGTGATTAATGGAGGGCACTTACTCACATCACAGGAACACTCCTGAAGCAGCACTACACAGCTGTATCACACAGTAAGTGTAGAGTGTTTGGATAGTACACTCTTAACTGTACTGCGCTCTGGGAACCTGACCCCTTACTCAGAGCCGGACTTTCCTCTTGCGGCACCCAGCCCCCAGAGGGAGAGCGGATAATGAAATGGTCACTGGAAGCCATTACCTCTGAGTCTATTGGCAAGTGCAACCCACTGGTGAGTGTGTTTCAAGCCACTCTCCGTGCCTGTCCAGAAGATATAAGTGGTTACAGCCAGCAGCTATGAAGGACTGGCTCTTTAGCTCAAGCTGTAGCAATGCCTGCATTTAGTTCTGGGGGTCCCTGCTTCAATCCCCAGTGTGTCAGCTAAGAGGGTGCATATTGCTTAGTTCTAAACACCAGTAGCTTATTGCAACATTATACAGCCTGTTTATTCTCTAGCTCATGTTATACAGGAGGGCTAATGGTCCCTTCTGACCTTAAAATCTACAAATAATCCAAAAGCTCTGTAAATCCTAAAAGGTACCTGCGAAAGGTCTGCTTTATTAGAGCTTCTAGGCAGCTCTAGAGAGTAACATGTTCACACACAGGGGAGCAGGTCTGACGTTGCACCCGGCAGAGGGCTGAAGCAACCGACACACACACGCAGTGCCGTACGCTCGATCCCGACACAGCTCATTTGGGACTTACGTCATTAGCTGCGTCTCTATGCCCGGCTCCACAAGGGACCCATCCACAAAAAGCGGTGTCGAGGTGAAGGCATATTTATTCCAGGATCTTCCTTCGTCGAAACTCACCCTGGAATTGAAACGGACAAAATCAATAAATGTAAACGCCTGGCTCCGTAACCATTACCTAGGCAATTAAACAACTTCTAAGGCTTGCAAGCCACGGCTGCTGGATTTATAAACAAACGTCAATCTTTGCCATCTCCCCATGTTATTAATTAATGTTCTCAGAGTGCCCTCAAGGAGCAAAGCCGCAAGTATTATCATCAAAGTCATTAAGGGCCTGCGTTAGGGCTGTCAACCCTCCAGGACTGTCCTGGAGCCTCCAGGAATTAAATATTAATCTTTAATCAAAGACTGTGTCTTGTGAGGAAACATCCAGGAATACATCCAACTAAAATTGGCAAGCCAGGCCTGTGTTTGCGATGTCAATCAACAGGTCAGACCCAAGACTGCAGGCGCTATTGATAACACCTAAGACAGGACATGTAGTTCCTAGGTGCGTGTCTATGTTCAAGACATTAATTTCAGCAGGGGAAAATACACAGCCTCAAATGTGGTGTAGTGGAGTCAGGAGAGCTGGGTTCTTTCACCAACTCTGCCACAGACCCATGGTGAATCACAGCCTCTCTGTGCCCCCGTTTCCCCATCAATAAAACGAGGCTCTGAATACTTAGCCCTCTGACAGGGCCTTTGTTGGGTTTAATCCATTAATATTAGCAATGTGCTTTGAGAATGGCAGACGAAGCGGGCTAAATGCTGAACCAAATTCTCTGCTTCATCCTCGCAACTCCACTCACGTCCATGGGGCTGCATGGGAGCACCTGAGAGCAGAATCTGACCTTTATCCACTAGGAGGTGGTGGAATCTCCTTCCTTAGAGGTTTTTAAGGCCCGGCTTGACAAAGCCCTGGCTGGGATGATTTAGTTGGTGTTGGTCCTGCTTTGAGCAGGGGGTAGGACTAGATGACCTCCTGAGGTCCCTTCCAACCCTGAGATTCTATGATTCTATGAAAATGGAATGTGCCCAACTAATTTCAACCAAGAGCCAGCATGGACAGCAATCACATTCAGTCGCTGCTGCCGTGGGATGCTACAGGTCAGTGGTTCTGTAGCCTATGTCAAACTGCCTGAGCCACGGAGTGGCATGGGGTACTGTGGTGATGTTCGGTTTACAAACAATTCAGGAAACGAGACAGTTTTCCTTTGCTCCTGGAGTCTTTACATAACTGTTCCAGGAGGATTTCTGCTTGGAGACTTATCCCAGAATCCTGCCTGCAAAGAACAACAGACAGGGGAACACAAGGGCTTACTGGCCCCTGAACAATCAGGGCCCGTTTCAGCTGGGTCATTTCAGAGCTCTCTCTTTGTAATGGCGGCACGTGGCTGAGCTGTGAAAGCTGAGAAATAACCCCCCATGGGCACCGCCAAAGGTAGAAATGAGGCACACTTTCTCCTCTAGTCAACAGGAAATGTTTCTCACTTCAAAAGAGAAGAGAAACTTATTCTCCGGTCAGTGGGGGCTTGGGGCGGGGAGACATTGTTCTGCATAATTCTGATTGCCACAGGGCTGAGTCAGTAGCACTTTAAGGAGTAAATTGATGCTTCTCAAGACCGGCAGATATGACCAACTGGTCAGTGCATGAGATTTGTGTCCAGTCCATAGAGGAGAAGGGTCTCATCTACAGAGCCCGGCTTTTTAGCTCCTGCTGTACAGACTGCAGCTCTTAGCAGAGGAGGTCACTGGTTTAAACCCTAGCGTCAGCAAAGAGGAGCAGCAATCACACCTTTTATTTTGAAGGGGGAGATAATATTTGAGCTAGAGAAGAGGTGAAATGCTCCATTTAGGTCTTTCAGTCCATAATGGACAGTCTCAAACCCTGTGTTTCCCTGTCAACATCCAGCCAAACTCCTGCTGGAACCAGCACATGATCTCCAACAGGTGAGTGAGGAGGATATGGACAGCCCACAGCGCCTGCTCCGCCTGAGTTGCGGGGTTTGGTGGAAGGGGTTCGGCAGGGGTTAGACTCCTCCCCACTGAAGCCAGGGAGGAGCAGGACAGATGATTAATGATTTGTATTTCAGTCGCTCCTAGGAGCCCAGTCAAAGGCCGGGAGCCCATCAGGGTAGGCGGCGTGCAGCTGCATTGACAGACAGGGCGGCAGTGGAGTCAGGCCCAGGGCTGCTGAATCCCACCACATCCCAAATCCCTGCCCTGAAGATGGCACATTGGGCCTGACCCAAAGGCAATGGGCCTTTCCATTGATTCCAAAAGGCCGAGGATGAGGCCTAAAGGCAGCCTAGCCCCCCACCCTGGGACTCATGCCTCACAGTATGCAGAGCTCCCCGCTTGAGCTCCTCAGCTCCTGCTTCCCCCATCGTGGAGCACGCTGGTCCCAATGAAACCAGGACCCTCCGCAAATGCAGAGGAATGGACTGGATTTACCCCCATGAGGTGCATTCCTGAGATCTTCCCCTTAGCACAGTGGCCCTCAAACTGTGGGGCGCAGCCCCATAGGGGAATGCGGAGGAACCTTCGGGTGGGTGTGGTGGACCCCAGGACAGCCTCCGCAGGGGGCAGGGAGGGAGCACCTCCCAGCCCCAGCTCCGGCCCCACCCCCAGCCTCAGCCCCAGACATGGCTCCATTCCCAGCCCCAGCCCTGGCCCCACCCCCAGCCTCAGCCCCAGACATGGCTCCATTCCCAGCCCCAGCCCTGGCCCCACCCCCAGCCTCAGCCCCAGACATGGCTCCATTCCCAGCCCCAGCCCCAGCCCTGCCCCCAGCTGCGGCCCCAGCCTCAGACCTTTTACCCCTCTCCAAGGGGGATCCAGGTGCCCATCCCCAGCCTCAGCTCCAGACATGGCTCCAGCCCAAGCCCCAGCCCTGGCCCCAGCAGCGGCCCCAGCCTCAGACCTTTTACCCCTCTCCAAGGGGGATCCAGGTGCCCACCCCCAGCCTCAGCTCCAGGGGGGAGGTGCAGAGGCACGGACAGGAGTTGGGGGGGGCATGACCCTGAAAAGTTTGGGGACTGCTGCCGTAGCGCTACAGATACACAAAACAGCATCTGGCACAGGAGAAAGCGTGCAGCCCAAACAGAAAATGCTGTGGGAGAATCTCATGCAAAGAGCTTATCCTTCAGAAATCTATTTATTTAAATGTATGTATCTCCCCATACCCCTAAGCATTTGTATGCTGTTCGGGCTGCATGCTTATCTAACTAGCATTTCAATTTCGGGGGAACAGCAGGCTTCATTAAAGTTCTCTCAGCTTTTCAATTATCAAACCCTCTTTTCTCCGGGATGAAACTTATTGTACGCCATTCCAGCTTGAGAACTAACAGATTTCCATGTATACTTTAATCAAGATGGCTCTTCTCTTGCAGCAGGTGCCTATCGAGTCAAGATGATGCAAGTTTGAATGCCCCTAAAGGCATAATTTGAAGGACCTGTTAGAGTTTGTCAGCGACAACTCTAAATAACTATGAAATAGAGTGGGCCAGACGTTCACAGGCACTTGCACGAGCCAAACAGCATGTGCGCCAAACTCCTGTGATGAATCTGTGCACAAAACAAATATTTGCCCACACACATAGCCACAGGAACGCAGAACTGGACGGGACTTCCTGGGTCATCAAGTCCTGTCCCCTGCTATGGCCTATTATCCACATTGTGCAGGTATCACACTCCAGCTTAAAATTAGTGAGGTTGTTTCCACCACTCTTCCTGGTGGGAGGCTGTTCCAGAACCTCACTCCTCCAATGGTTAGAAACCGTCCTCTAATTTCCAGAGGACATTTATTCATGGCTGCTTCAGCCCCATTTGTTCTTGTGCCAGCACTGTCCCTTCTCCCAGTAAGCTAGGGCCAGAATCTGATAGCGTCTCTCTCACTGAGTAGCACCCTCCTCAGCAAGTCAATAGCAGCACTCGTGGAGTGAGGCGCTATTCAGTGTGAGGGTTACACTGTCTAGGAAGAGGTTAACAAATGATTGGCAGAAGCATAGGCACGGGAACTTGGGCTGCAAGGCCAGGTTTTACATGAGGCTCCACTCCTGGCCTCCTATGCGGGATCCTGGCTGCTGGCCCAGCTCCTGGGGTCCCGGCTCTCAACCTCACACCTGGGGTGCCCACTGCTGGGGTCCCCGCTGCAGCCCTCTTGCCGATGTCCAGGTGCGGACAGGGATAAGGGGACTGGCTTTCAGCACCCCCACTATTAAAAGTATTCCAGCGCCACTGAGCAGAAGCTTCAATAAAGAGCCAACCACTAAGTATAGATTGTTATTGAATCCAGCAGGTCAACAGGTCCCTTAGAAACATCTTACTGGCGTCCTTAGAACCTTCTAGAACACAGGCTGCTCCTGCCGGTGGCTTGTAACGGCAGTCGCTCACTGAGGAATCCTTTATAAACCACCCGTTATGGAACGCGTGGCCAGCGTGAGCGAGCATGTCAGAATCTGGCCTTTAACTGGCCATGAGCACAAGCAAATGCTCCGGCCCTGATCCTGCAGCGAGCCCTGCATCCACATGGCGCTCCACTGCCTTCACAGGGGTTCTGTTCAGACAGATTGGCGCTCATGGCAGTGCCTTGGCTGTTGGACTGCATAATGTATTCCTCATCTAGTGCTGTCACAAAGCATCTGTGACAGGCTGCAGGGGCACTGGGTGTGAGTGAACAAGAGAGTAACTCCGACTCGGCTCCCCCAGCCACGCCCCATATACAGGTGCTCCAGGGAGGACAATAAGAGCGGCAGCCTGGGAGATGGGGAGGAGAAAGCTGGCCTGCACATAGAGGGCAAGTGTATTGGGTCATACACCAAGCTGGGGGGCTTTTCTGTTCACTTGCTGAGCCTGGTCATTTATTTTACTTCCTGGTCACAAACCCCAACCCCAGAGGGAAAGGCCTTGCTTGCTGCAACCAGTTTTGTGCCGATGAGGTATTCCATCCGCTTACAGTGCATTACAAAGGAGGGCGATGTTCAGCGTGCCCATTTCACAAATGGGAAAACCAAGGCACAACCAGGTTAAATGACTCGCTCGTGGTCACACAGTGAATCGGCGGCAAAACCTGGATTAGGATCCGGTTGGGGGTTGATATCAGCTTAATCCACTGGACCATCCTACTCCTTATGCTGACAAGATCATAGAAAAATTCTAGCACCTTCAGAATATTTTGCTTGTTACTAGCCAGAAAGAAGAGAAAAATCAGAATTGAATCTGAGCCCATTGCATCCTGTCTTCTGTGTGTGGTAGGAATGTAACTTGCTTGTAAAGTGTGTGTTGCATCCATCTCTTGTGGCTAACCCACAGAGACAATAACAGTCTGCTGCTGCTGCGAAGCTAATGGAGTTACTCCTTTAGTTCAAGCGGTAGAAGCGTGTACTTTGATGGAGGAGGTTCAAACCCTACTGGAAACCCCTAGTGGAAGTTCTTATAGAGCCATTTGCCTGGTTGTGGCAAGGAAAGATGTAAGGCTTTGAGGTGAAGAGGCAACAATCAATAATCTTAGTAAGGTGCATCCCTGAAACATCATGGTGTGAAGGACAACGGCTTAGCCTGAGCTTGTCACAGTAAACTTGTCAGAAAATCTGACCCAAAGTGTGTACCGGTAACTCAGGAGGCCTCAAACTTAAACACCTGTTGAAAGCAGCTAGTGACAAAATGAAGGACCAGAATCGTGATTTCCCCAGCCTTCTGTGGCCACCACAAAGTGCTCTGAGTAAGAGATTATTTGATCTGCTCCTTAATGTTCTGGGTACCTATACTGCACAACCAGCAGGAGGGAGAAGGATCCACTCCAAACTGAGAGAATTATATTTTGGACAATTCCAGTTTAGCACCTCCCTCCCTGAACATTCTCAAAGCAAGGGGAACAGCCTTACCACAGATGCCGGATAGGCATTGACGTGCGCTTCATGGCCACAAGTGCCCCACCCCAGTCGAGATACCACACATTGTATTCTTCCTCGAAGATCTGGAAACAAGTCAGGTATAGTGTGAGCTTTTCAAGCCATTTGAGGCCCAGAGAGCAGCTGGAAAGGTTTGCAAAAGGCACACAGCTCCCTTTCCCCACATATGACTGTACCTGTCTCCATGAGTTTCCGGCATCAGAAGATATGAACGTGCTGATATCGGTATATGAGAGTTCAGAGCCAACGTTGCCTGAAACACAAGTGGATTTCATAAGTTCTTGTGTGGCAGGAGCAGGGAAATCACATTTTTGCAGGAAATCAGGGGTAACTGGTTTAACCAAAGTTTTTTGTTGTCTTAATTCCAGGATTATATGACACCACCATGGGACAGGTGGGAGGATTAAGATAGAATAACATTGCAAATAGTAAAATAGTAAAATGTTGTAAAGTAAATAGCTGAGAAAGACTGCTTCACTGGTTTGCTTTTACTCCAAGTGACACTCTGTGCATATGCAACAACATGAGATACACGTCTGGATTGCTCCATGTTGAGGCCTACATTTTCAGGAAAATACAAACACAACCCCAGGTCTATTATGTGCCATGGTTGCAATTGTGACAACTGTGTATGCAAATCAGTCATTTTTCTGAAAATTTTGCACCAAAGCACGGCTCTGCATTCTCCTAGTGTTTGCAGTATTTTGACATGGAAACATTTAATTCTTCCTATCACCATTTCTCATGCAAATTCAAGCGAAAAGGCAAATGTACACGACCCAAATCAAATTATTCATACTGCCTTCACCTCATCAGAGTTGGAATTCAATGGTGAAATCCTGGTCCCATTGGAGTCAGTGGTGAAACTCCCATTGATTTATGTGAGGCTCAGATTGCACTACATGATTCTTCCAAAAAACAAACGGCCCAATGTACTGAGCTCAGAAGCAGTGCACCTAGCAAACAGCACCTCCTGCTGGGTTCACTAGTGGCTTGCGGTGAAGCCTAACAGAGGAGGCTTATGGTGAAATTACCAATATCTCCCTGTCAAGGGTTGGCCTGTTTCTGATCTGAACTGCATCTTGGTGGAGCTGGGGTGTAAAATACGACCCAGGACCAAATGAGCTGGCAATAAAGGTAATAATGATCAGACCACAGCAATGTCTTAGACAACGGTGACTGTTCTTCTTGATCAGAAACTGGGCACATTTTAGTGTGAGCAGAAATGGACAGGTTTTGCCTGTGCACATTTTTATTTTGTTAATTCAGTGCTGATGGAGATTACCACACTGATAGCCCTGGAGACTGAAGTCTTCTGCTTGTCTAAAGTATCACTGTGTAAGTTACCCTACCTTCCCATTACCCTAGAGGAGCCATCTTCCAGAATAAACTTTCTGTTCAGACTCCACACAGTTAACTGGCTTTCCTGCCAAGTCTGCCAACAAGATTGCTAATCTGTGCCAGTTCGGTTTCTGTAGCATGGGTGTCTGTACCCTACAAAGTAGACTGAGGGAACTAACTCTATCACATATACCACTGAAAGGCCCTCAAATGGTAATGACTCACAGACAATATGAACACTGTTGGGGGTTGAACCAATGGATGAAAGATTCAACAGCACATTCCTTATCCACTGATCCATAAAATTCCCTCTCCCTACAGCTAAGATATTTTTAAACTAGGGTATAATTTTCCTGATTTTTTTTTCTAAAGGAGCTAATATTTTTCCACTAAAAGCAGTAAGAAGGGAAGATTCACTCCTACACATCTGTAGACTCAATAGGAGCACAATAAAAACAGACTAATGAAAATGTTAATTGCGCTCCTGACATTTAATGATGGAAAATGAGGAATTAAAGCCCAGATGCATCTTGACAAGCTCCCATCAGCATCAGAGACTATATAACTAGCCAAGTTGTTGTGACACTCCTGTTTCCAAAAATAAAACCCGAGGAACAGGGTTGTGCCCGATAGGTTTTGGTATCAGTATTAGGAACACAGGAATGACCACACTCCCTTAGTCCTTTGGTCCATCTACTCCAGGGGTCCTCAGACTTCATTGCTCTGTGACCCCTTTCTGACAACAAAAATTACTACACAACCCCAGAAGCGGGGATGGACGCCAGAGCCCGCCCAAGCCCTGCCAAAGCCCAGGCCCCACCACCTTGGGTGAGGGGACAAAGACAATGCCTAAGAGCTTAATCTCCAGGTGTGGGAGGGTCTGTAACCTGAGCCCCATCACCCAGGGTGGAAGCCCTGGGGCTTCAACTTCAGCCCTGGGCAGTGGGGCTCAGGCTTCAGCTTCCGCCCCAGCAAGTCTAATGCCACCCCTGGTGAGCCCATTAAAATGGTGTCACAACCCAGTTTGATAACCACTGATCTTCTCCACTGTCCTGTGACCACCAAGCTGTGACCGTCAGCTGAAAGTAGTAGAAATAGGCAGTTTTGGGTTGACTTGCCCATAGGGGAAGTTTTCTCTTCAACCCCAAGAGTCAGAGGCTGGTTTATGCCCTGAAGCTTGACATTCAGACTCCTTCTTTATAGGAATTGCCATAGTGAATCCGGTTTTGCTAATTGCATTTTCGTCTCTAAGCCTCAAGGTCTGGAAACCAACTGTCCAACTGGGGTTTATGGCTGGTAGCAAAGAGAAGTGAGCTCTTGCTTGCTGGAACTCCATCACTACCATTTCCAGATGGTTTTGTCTCTATAGCCCTGATTCATGAATCCCTTCCTTTCTCCCTTTTAGCCTCATTTGGACAACGGAAGTCAACTGAAAGACTTCTGTTTACTTCAATACAATTTGGATCAGACCCTTGGCCCTGACAAGCGTGGAACGGGATGCTGATATGTGTCTCTTCTCTGTTAAACAGTCAGACCAATGATCTGATATCTAGGCTAGTGCTCCTACCATTATTATTACTGGTGGAGTTGCCACACTGGTAGTGAAAGAATGGGAACTTTCCCAGGAAAGCAGAGCAAAGACAAGCCCTATGAGGATAAGTTTGTGATGGGTAATCTGGATTGTCTGTGCTGATACAGTGCAGCTGTTGACCGTGTTTAACAGAAACAGATGGGCCAATTCCCACCAGGTTAAGCCTTTTATTGCACAAGGCAACAACACAGAAATGATGGTTCTGCCTTTTAAAGGTTAATTGTTATACAAGTGAAGCTTTCATCCCCTGCAGTGACAGCTTGAAAAGAAACTCATTGTTTAGTAATCTAGACCATTGCCTAGGACCTCATTCTCTTGCTGCCTCTGGCATCTTATCTGCTTCCTAGAGAATTCAGTAATCAAGAATAAAGGCCACTGTAAGAACTGTATCATGAGCCATGACCGTTTATACACACTCGCTGTGAGCTGCCAGCACCTGACAGTTTAGCTTGGATAAACTTCACAAAGTTGGGATGTTTAACCCAAATAACCTGAACCTCTTCAATCTGGAACATTGAGCTAGAAATCTTGAGGAGAGGATCTTTTGCAAAACATACAGTACCTTCCTTGCTAAAAGCTAGCATGCTCTCTCTCAGGATTTGGTTCAATTTCCAGTGCCGGCTGGAATATAGAAGCACAGAAGTGCATGAGAATGGAAACAAACCGAAGAAAGAGAAGAAATGGATCTGAGCCAGCATCCCGCAACTGAACTTCCTGGAACATTGGGGTGTTTAGATGAAATTCTGAATTTTATAGATTGACTCAATCTAACTAAAGGTCTGTTCAGTCTGAATTTGGACTAATGCTTGAGTACAATAGAGCTCTGATTTTATCCAACACCTGGTGTACACATCCCTTGTCTGCCCCTGGCTCCCACCAACAGATTGAAGGGGAAACACCAGGGTAAAGCAAAAGCCCAGACGCACTTCCTTGTATTACCATTAATAGGAAAAATATGCCCTTGATAGAAAGAGGTGGAGCAAATTGTGAAAGCAGCCACAGACCTCCATGGTCTCTAGTGCCGGGGAGGGAGGGAGTAGGACACACTGCTTACCCCAGTGCAAATTCACACCGATGACATGCTAAAATGAGACAACTGCAAGCTAAAGCTACAATTAACAGCATGAAACCTGCTCAGGGTGTAACAGCCAGAAACAACTAGGACTAAACTACATTATGGACAGAATGTTTAAGCTATTGCAATTCACTGTAGTATGACTGCTATGGGCCTTTACTCACTTACTCATCTGAGTAATCCCATCACAGGCAACAGGACTACACAAGTGAGTAAGCATTAGCCAGCATGAGGGAGGGTTCCGCTATGGGTCCCCAGGTAAAAAAAAGCACATTAAACTGCTAGCATGTGTGTGAAATTACACAGCAGCTTTTTCTACTGCATTTGCAAGCTCTCCCCAGTGACAGTCATTCCGAAAGCGCTTTGTTACCCCCAAACAGTTCCCACAGAGCTAAGCATTGTGGGAGCTTCAAGTCGGGCCGAGTTACGATGTCCATCCTGATTAGGCCGCCTACTGTGAGCAGGCAAATGAAAACAAAACGGGGCTGCGATGGTTGTCAGATTAATTACAATGGGTCGGCCAGTCGGGGGCATTCAAGATTCCAACAGACTGTCATGAAAGCATTGCAATCTGCCAAAGCACCAGCCCAGAGCAGCCACACAGAATCCACCGTCCAGGGCCAAGGTGGTTCACTGAGTGTGCGGCACAGCTAGAATGTCACTGCAAACCTCTAACTTCATAAAAAATAGCCTCTGGGCCAGATCCTCTGCTGGTGCAAATCATTTATGCCAGCCAAAAATCTGGCCCAGCGTGCGAGCCTGAGTCTCCTCTCGCTCACCTGGGCGTAAAAGAAGAATAACTCCTCTAAAGCCAATGGCGTGGTATCAGTGTAAAACTGGTGCAAATGAGAGAAGTCTGAGGCCCGGTGTACATATTTACACATTCACACGAGCACAGATACACATCACACATGGACAGGCATATGCACGTCACATACAGCAGGGTTTCTCAAACAGGGATCACCGCTTCTGTAGGGAAAGCCCCTGGCAGGCCAGGCCGGTGTGTTTACCTGCCGCGTCCGCAGGTCCGGCCGATCGTGGCTCCCACTGGCCGCGGATCACTGCTCCGGGCCAATGGGAGCTGCAGGAAGCGGCGTGGGCCAAGGGACGTATTGGCCACCGCTTCCAGCAGCTCTCATTCTGGAGCAGCGATCCGCAGCCAGTGGGAGCTGCAATCGGCCTGACCTGCAGACATGGCAGGTAAACACACCGGCCCGGCCGCCAGGGGCTTTCCCTACAGAAGCGGCGACCCCTGTTTGAGAAACCCTGACATACAGGACCTGAAAAACTTCACAGCTATGTGACAAAATACATTCCTCATGGTTCCTTGTCAGTCTCATCTGCCCTCGGCTCACTAATCCATACCCCCCACCCAGCCAAGATAACCTTTGACGTTGCAAACCACTGAACAGCTAAAAGCAGTAGCAGTTTAGTAGCTCTCCTGAAGGAGTCTAGGTAAGGTATGGCTGAACGGGGAGGGGGAAAGCACAGAACAAAATCAATACCTGTAGCCACCACAAGCCCGGGAGCCGTCTCCTTGCTGGAGATACTTCCTGATGTGTATGGATTCTCTGAGATTTGCAAATGTAGGTGCAAGGAACAAAAAGGCTGCCGAGGGGAGGAAGTGGAGACAATAATCTTTAATAAACAAAAACCAAGATCAGAGAAAGAGTGAGCGATCAGCTTCTGAGTGCTGGCTAGTTATGCCAATATGCTTCTAAAAATGGCCCCCTCAGCCACAAGAGGTCTCAGACACACAGAAAAGTGTGTATGTTGTGTTATATATTTCCTCCCCCCTCCAAAAAAAATAATGAATTGCATGAAAAAGAGGAACAGTTCTGCTGAATCCTGGGAAGGGGAGTTCGCGCTTGGGTTTTGTTGTTGTTGTTGTTGTTTTAAAAATCAATATAGTGATCTCATGCAGTTCCCTGTCAGATCTTTTCAAATTTCAAATTCTCCAGCCTGTGTGATCCAGGAGGTCAGACAACAGGATAATGATGATCCTGTCTGGCTTTAAAATCTATGTATTTATGAGAACAGAAGCTGACTTAACTTCCTCAGTACCCAGCAGTCCAAAAACAGACGGGAAACAAACAGGGAAACATTGGGACCCGATTCCTCTAAATACATTGGGGCAGATCCTCAGCTTGTGCAAATTGATGTGGGTTCACTGACCCCAGTGGAGCGACATCAGTTTACACCAGTTGAGGATCCAGCTGACAAACAGGGTTCCATTTCGGAGCATTTGATCCTGCAGTCCTCATGCCGGCCAGAATACCACTGGCTTCAGTAGGGGCTTTGCCTGCATGGGGGGCTAAAGGATGAAGCCTGGAATGGTTTGTCAATTCCACATGTGAAAAGTTCTGCCACTGACCAGCTGGCAGTGTAGAGGACCCCCTCTCAGATCGGTGTCAGGAGCCTGCAGCAAGCGCCAGTCTCTGCCCTTGTTGTAGGTGATGAAAGTCTTTATCTGGTCCTCTATCTTCTTATTAGCCAGGAATATGCCTTTGATCCCTGCTACCTAGGAAAAATGGAGAGAGATGGAAAACCACATCGGGCGAACAGGCAAGAATAAAGCTCCGTTCGGGACTCTCAGGAGGGCGAGCTCTCTGCAAAAAGGTCAGTTCAACCCATGCTGCCACTGGAAGAACAGGGTGGGGAAAAATCAATTGCATTATTTCTAATGAGGGCAAGTCTGGAAGGTGTCTATGTGGCCGCTAAGGGGCTGCTGCAATCTCAGTATGTAAGAGGAAGACGGGGTGAGGGATGCCCAGGAGGTACATCCCCCTTGCAAGCTGCCCACCTCTGTAGGATCCCCCTGCATGGCAGCAGAGAGGGTGGCAGGATGGGCAGGCGATAGATGAATATGAGCAGGCTTGGGGATCTGTGGGTATGTCTGCAGATGTTCTGGTGTGAGGGAGGGAGCGAGGGGGAATACACCTCCCAGACCACCCTGCTAATGGCTGAGGGAGCCTGCAGGGCCCCTTACACAGGATATGTCTACATGGCAAAGGCTGCGCACGAACTAATGTAGCTGAGTGCAGCACATACCCAAGGGCCGTGCTGGGCTTACACTGAAATCTGCTCTGTGCAGTCCAATGCTAGCTGGAGTCAAGCCACCTCGTCTATGCTAGCCCATACAGAGCATTAGATATGCAGATGTGCCCTGCAAAAGGGGACACAATGCCTATTCCAGCTGCTAGTTCTGCGCCCTGGGGGCTGTCTTCCATTACTTTGCTTGTAAGCCCCTTGGGGGCAGGGACCGTCTTTGTTCTGTCTTTGTACAGCACCTCGCACAATGGGCTCGTGGTCCAGTCCAGGGGCTCCTGGCAATACAAATAATACACAAAAACAGCAGCACTCCACCCCCCCGCACCAGCGCCTGGCCAGGCTTTGGAATTCCCCTCTAATATAAAGGAAACAATTCTTCTGGCAGGGAACGGAATGTCCTCTCTGCATTCTCAGGCCAGCTACGGCACAGGCAGCAGCGGTGCAAGATTCCCCGCACTGTGCTGCCAACCTGCCTCACAGCGATACTGACCATCCTGAGCAGGGAAAGGATCTTTGAGAGTGAGACTGGGACCGCAGGCTCAGCCTTGCACAAGGTGCGGTGCGCAGGCTGCAAACAGGGCAAGGCTGTTTGGGGAGCACTTCTTAGAAAAAGCTCTCTCCAGGAACATTCTGCCAACAGGAATGCGAAGGTAGCACAGCAATGTAATTTACACTGTAATCAGATGACTGAATTCCTTATAAACAGCCTCTCTTCCGTGAATGAGGAGGAGAAATCTCTCTCTCGCAAGGTAAAAGATCTCAATGAAAGCTACAAGAGCGACTGCCTGGCAGAGCGGCCGACATCATCTGATGAAAGATAGAAACCTGTTTAGAAAATCCACGGGGGAATTCAATACTATCCTATCAAATCCTATACAAAATTGCTGCTTGAAAGACTCCTCACTGGATTTTTATCTCATCTCTTGAGGAATTCTTCCTCAACAGATGAATTTAAGATTTTTTTTTTTAATCATAGTAATTTAAGAGCCTGAGATTTTGCCACTTTTGCTCATATGAGGTGGTCCCTTTTTCTGGCTCCAATTCAGGAAAGTATCCCTAGTCACAAGGGTGCTTAAGCACATATTTAACTTTAAGGACATGCTTAAATCCCCTCAAAGACGCAATGCTCAAATACATGCTGAAGTGTTTTCCTGCACCAGGGCTTCTGTGGGCAGTCCACAGGGATTACTCAAGAGAGTAAAGTTAGGCACATGTGCAAGCATCTGAAGGATCAAGCCCTTGTCTTGCAGAGTACCAAGGAGAATTATTCTGACTGGAGCCTCTGGGCACCGCTGCAACTCTTTGTCGTGAGGCTTACCAACAACTTGACAATGGCCAGGCAGCTGGTGCATTGAGACACTGCTTATCGTGCTGGCCAGCACTGCTGCATTGCTGCCTTATTCTCTCATAAGAACGGCCATAATGGGTCAGACCAAAGGTCCATCCAGCCCAGTATCCCGTCTACCGACAGTGGCCAATGCCAGGTGCCCCAGAGGGAGTGAACCTATCAGGTAATGATCAAGTGATCTCTCTCCTGCCATCCATCCCCACCCTCTGACAAACAGAGGCTAGGGACACCATACCTTACCCATCCTGGCTAATAGCCATTTATGGACTTAATCTCCATGCATTTATCCACTTCTCTTTTAAACCCTGTTAAACCCTCTCTCCTCTGTCTCTCATCTTATACTTTGACTGCCAGCTTTTGGGGGCAGAGACCATCTTTTTGTTGTGTGCTTATACCTAGCACTAGGAGCAGCGGAAGTGCCCTAAAAGTGGGGGGGCCCACAGGGGCTCAGACTGTGGCCCTGTCCCCACGCTGCACCGCCCCCAAGGCTCTGCCCCATCTCCCTGAGCCCCCGCCCTCACGCCACCTGCTCCTCCAGAGGCCCCATCCTCGCACTGCCCCTTCCCCCAAGACCCCACCGCCTCTTCCCCTGAGACTCCGCTCCTGTGCTGCCTCTTCCCCCCCAAGACCCTGCCTCCCACTCGCTCCTCTCCGCCCCCTCTTCTGGTAAAAAGTGGGAGGGCCACGGCCTCCTGGTCCCCGCTATTTCAGCGCCCCTGCCTAGCACCTACCACAGTGGGATCCTGGTCACAGACAAGGCAGATAATGAGAGAAATAACAGCTACTAATAACAGTGTGTGATCTGACAGGATTAAAAGAAAAAGTAGCTCTTGTTGCCCAGCCTGAGTTAAAGTCAGATTTCAGAACCTCTTGGGCAGGATTTTCCAAAATGCTCAGTGTTAGGCCAAGGCTGAGCGCTTACGAAAACAGAGCCTTTTACTTTTCACGATGAATCTGTGCTTGATGGGACAGAGAATCTGGGGGAAATATGAACCTTGTACTTCACATGAATAAACCGTTTTCATCCTCATTTGCAACAGAACAGGATTGAGAAAGCAAACTCCCAACATTCCCTGCCCACATCTATCCCAGCATGCATTTCATCTATCCCAGCATGCATTTCATCTATCCCAGCATGCACTGGTCCAGCATAAAACGTTGAGTTCTTCAGGGACCAGCTCCATTTTAGTGCACAGGGAGGGCAGAACATGTGTTCATTCTGGGGGATATTCCCAAAATTCCTGGAAGGAGGCTAAGAGGTTTACACACTCATCTGTACTGGCAGGTGGCTCCTGTCTTATGCAGCGGTGGTCCTACAAGGTGACCTTGACTACATACCTCGTAAAGGTCAATGATGATGTTTCCCTCCAGCCCCCGGCTGCTCTTCACATTCTCCAAGGCCAGCGTGAAGTAGACCCCTCGGGTGTCAGATATATAAAGGTTGTACGTATCATTCTGGTTCCACTCCTGTACGGCTGCAAACACCTGATTCTCATCCGTGCTAATAATATGCATGTCCTGTTAGAGGGAGACAAAAGGTCTATTACCGTGGATCTCTATATCTCTTTGCCCTTTGGGACACATAGTAATTACTGTGACTTATGAAAGAGTTGAGAAGGAGCATGAGTTATAGAAGACGTTAAACAATTTTCTGTTAGACCAAGCCAATAAATTACCACCAACGTGACTTTGCTGGGGTTTTTTCAATGGCCACAGGGTGGGTTACGGGTCTCTGCAGTCCTTGTTCTCAGTAGCTTCAAGGAGTTCCATCCAGCTTCATTTTTTATTTATGAATTTGAAAGTCAATTTTATCATGCCTGAAAGATTCATGAGCTGGAGCCTGAAATCCTATCTTTGTCCACCGAATTAGGTATAGGAAGAGTAGCAGCAGTGCTAGCTTCCCTCACGCTACAAACGCCAATAGGCCTGAGTCCTGAGCAGGAGGGGAACCACTTGTAGGAGGATGGAAAGAGATCAAATCTCCACCACATCTCTCTTGAGACTGCCAACCTAGGGATCCACTAGCTCACTTCATGTGGGCCACCAAACAGCCACCCGTCAACCTGAGCTGGATTCCAGCTGGTGGCCAAGACCTGAACAGCTTCATGGCCCAACACCGATCTCCCTCTTTTAGTTTAATACTAAGAAATTTTCCAAACATCACTGATGTTGCTTAATACCCTCTTGGAGAGGGCTTGTTTCCACATTTCACGGGGCAGATCAGGCTCTAGGCCCATTTAACCCTTGCCATCGCTGGTAACTCAGGGCTCATCTAAACAAACAGTGTGGGGGCAAATCTACAGTGCATTCGTGTGCCATGCACTAATTGTCCCTGTGGACTCAGGTACCATGCACTACATTTCCCTAGTGCACACTGATCTACTCCCATTTCAAAGCAGGCAAATTAAAGTACACCAAGGAAATTCTAGTGCATAGCAGATGGGTCCACAGGGACGGACAGGGCACGGCACACTAGTGTGCTGTAGGTTTACACCGCAGCTTGCCACAAACCCAACTGGTGGTCTAGACAAACCCTTAGCAGTGACAGTGCTTTTCGCGTTGCCAATGGCATTTTGGCAAAGTGGGGGATCCTAATGTATCTATTTTAAATCTCTGGGAAGTGAATTCCCCAAGAAACCTCAATTAATTCTCTTTTCTACTTCTGCACCAAGGAACTTTTAATACCGGCTCATCCACAGATATTGTGGGACTTTATCTTTGTCCACAAACACACTGTGTTTACCTGATGCCCGAAGAGGAGGGAGAGACTAGGAGGTAATTTATCTGAGTGTATGTCTACACTGCAGTCAAATGTGTGAGTGCAACGCGGGTCAGCACACCTGTGCTAGCATCCCGGTGGCTTATCATAAAATCAGGTTGGGGAGAGTCTTTGGGGGGGAAATATCAATCTAACGGACCCTTCCTATGCAGAATGCAACTGAATCTTCTGTGCTATCCTGCATGGATCGTTTAGGAAGATTAGATAGGGCTGTTACAGGGTAGCCTCAGACAGCCCCTCAAAGCGATATGAGCGGGGAAGCTTTCAGAGCCTCTGCCCCTAACAGGTCTGAGCCTGCTCCTGTGAAATTGATTGGAGCTTTGCCACTGATCTCAATGAGGGCAAGATCTGTCTGGTTCATATCAAACGTTTTTAATTCCTTGAACTCTAAAAATGTATTAAATTCATTCCAGCAATGGACTGATGAAGCAATGTAAGAATAAAGCAAATCACCCAAGCAACTCAATCTACTTGACCAGTGGCAGTGGAGATGTTGCGTTATCCATAGTGGTAGTCTAACAAATATCCATCTCTGGCAGGATTCATTAATCAACAGCTGACAGAAGAGTTGTTATTGCAAGAGAATGCTTGCACTGGCGACCAAAGGCAGACCAAAGGCAGAGTAAACAAGGCTCCGTTATGGTTCTAAAAAGTCTTTGCTTTGACAACTTGCTTAAAAGCAATTTCCATTTTTAAAATGCCAAAAGCAGTCATGGTTCTGTATCAGTTCAGAACTAGAGGGCTGCCCCACATCCTTTTCCAGAGAGGCCAACAATCCATGATAACATAGGCCAATAAAGGACATTGATAGTGATGCAGCTACTGTCTCATGCCTCCTTCATATCAGCAGGGGACATCTTCTGACAGCAATCCATAAACTGGCCGCGTAGACGTTGCATCTCTAGGATATATAAGTGGATGGTTCCCAGTTTTTAATGGGGCAGCCCAGTGATGTGACAGCTGTTTCCAAAAACTGTTCCAATCTATGGAAGAACACCTAGGAGAAAATATGTTTGCATGGTGATGGTGGCCAAACACAGCACCCCGTGGTTGGATCTAATGTGGAATCCAGTGTGGGTTCGTTCAGATTCAGTATGCGGAAGACAAGGAGCTAATCCTCTGCTGCTGCTGAGATGAGGCACACGGCTTTTCTGCCCCAGGACCAAGAGTGCACTTCCTAATCTGTTAGCCCATCCCAGCAAATGGTGCACTAAAGAATCCTATTACACTCTGAGGAGGCTATTATCCTCTTTATTGCTTTAGGAAGTTTGTCCTAATATCTAACCTAAATCTCCCTTGCTGCAGATCAAGATCTTCTTGCCACACCTTCAGCCGACATGGAAAACAATCAATCACCATCCTCTTTATAACAACCTCTTACATGTTTGAAACCTGTTATCCTGCTTCCCCTCAGACTTCTCTTTTCAAGACTAAATATACCCCATTCTCTCAACCTTTCCTCACGGGTCATGCTTTCTAAATGTCTTAGGTATGGCCCATGAAACACAGCGCTTCATAAGGCATGTTCAAGACACAAAATCTCCACCTTAGGGAAAACACAGCAATCCCTGTGAGAAGTGTTAGATGCAGGCAGGTCAGGTTATAATTGGCTCTAACTTGCACTCACCACTAGCTGTAACATTCGCTGAGTGCGGGTGGGTGAATTCACTTTAGTGTATTCTTCCCTGCCTTTGTGAGTGTCACCGAAAGGCAAGAAAATGTTCCCAATCTGTTCCTTTTTCCCCAGAGCCCCATCGATTAATGTAAGTGAGGGGCAAACACACCAGCACATACTTTTGGGGACTAGCTTTTGGGTCGATCCTCAAAACCTGAGTGACCAAAGCAAATGGCAACCAGCAGAAGTGGATTCCCTTGTAGCTCTGGTCCATGTCAGAAACAAACCACAGCACCTCTGCTGTGCTTTTTAAGATGCTGCACATCTCAAGACTGTGTTGATAACAGGTTCATTTACCTTTGGTAGTGAGTATTTGGGCAATTTAATTTGAGCGAAGGGTTCCCTTTTGTACGACACATAGTAATTTGCTCTTCCACCAGCCGTCACCTGTATAAAGACAAAAGACAGACACTGAGTACCCCTTTGAATACACACCATGCTGATACTCCTCAGCAGGGCTCAGTCACTTGTCTTTCAGCTCAGAGATGCCTACTGGGACTGCAAACATTTGTATAGCATTTGCAGACCCGGAAGGCCTGAGATCTGACTTAGTAAAATCACGTTGTTCCAAATTTCATCTCGTTTCCCCACACTTCAATTCTGACATGATTCTAACAACGGATATGCTGCCAGCCATGGACGAGGGGCAGGAGAGTTTGGTAGTGAAGGACTGGGCCCAAGGAGATAATCCAGGTTCTCTACCACAAACTCCCTGGGTGACCTTGGACATATCACTTAATCTCTCTGTGCCTCAGTTCCCCTGGTAAAGTGGAGGTAGTAATACCGCCTGATCTTGTCTATTTGCACGGTAAGCTCTTTGAGACATGGACTCTCTTCTCAGGCTACAGCTACACTACAAGTGCTACCGTGGTCCAAGTTTACTGTGCCAGGGGCGTGCTTCTGGTGAACATGGTTGAAGCCTACAGGAGAGAGCTCTCCTCTAGAGTTAATGACTCCACCTCATATGAGAGGCAGTAGCTATGTCTTCTTCTTCCGCTGACATAGCGCTATCTACACCAGTGTTTAGGTCGGTATAATTTACGTCGCTCAGGGGGGTGGATTATTCACCTCCCATGAGCGACGAAAGTTCTATTGACGTAAGTTCTAGTGTAGACAAGGTTTTACTATAGGCATGCCTGTAACCAGGAGGTGGGATGGCAGCACATGGAGACCTAACTGAGCTAGCTTTGACCTAGGTAGAGCAAGTATGTACCCAGCATCCCAGACAGGCAGGGCCAGCCCATGCAGCCACCCTACTACCACAGCTTCACTGCTCGTTACTCGAGCTAGCTCAGGTACGTCTACTTGTGCTGTAGTCGCACCTCCTGACGGCAGTGAAGGCATCCTGGGAGTCTATGCCGTGCCTAGCCGAATAGCTCCGTGATCTTGGAGTGATCTGCAGTGCAGCCATAGGGCACGATTATCATACAAATAAATAACAAGACACATGAATCCTTTTACCATCTGAAAACTGGGTTCAAAGCTCTCGGGTGCTTTATATAGCTAAAATAGTGGTTTCTCGGAAATAATATTGCCTTTGAGATAAGGCGATGGGGGGCAGGGGAGAGAGATGAAAATAATCAGAATGATGTGATCTTATGGACTGAATGCTCACTACCTGCCAAGGCTAGGTATAAATGCCATACACTGATGAGAAGTAAGATTCTCAGCTTTCCAATCATATGTTACATTCGTTCCTAGCCCCTGATCATTTGCGAGAGATTGGATTTTATACTGTCATTAATCCCTCAGTCTTCCGGGGAAGGTTCTTTTTGGCACTGGTCCAGGGTTGACGATGCCACGTCTCAGACCGGTGCAATTTCCATTCTCTGATGCTTTGGCAAGCTTACAGATTTTTAGATAATACAATACACAACACTCCTGTTATTACACAAAACATTATTTACTGGCTTTTTAAGTTTCCAGTAAGCAAACAGAAAGGACACAGATTCTCCCACAGGTAATTTTTCTTCATATCTGGCAGTGATATTTCCGAATGGGCTTATATAGTATATTGCTATAGTATCAATTATAATCTCAGCAATGATATCATCTATAGACGGTGGCATTTTCCCCTAGAGGAGCTGCCACTCAAAGGTCCTGGTAATACTGGTTGCATGCATCATGAATTTGTTATCTGATCACCTCAGGACGAGGCTTTTCCATTGACAACTTAAGAGGAGAAAAGAAAAAACCTTGGAAATACAGCAAAACACAGCCAAGTAGAATTCTCCCCTTTAAGTGCTTGTTGTTGTTATTAATAATAGCCTAGTACCTAAAGGCCCCAACAAAGACACAAGAATGATCACTGTGCAAACACATAGTGAGAGATAAGACACAGACAAGATGGGAGGGTAAACACGGACACAGAGAAGTAAAGTGACATGGGCATGGGTGCACCTTGGTGGCACCTGTTCTCTGCCTGTAGCACTTAATAGTTTAAGCTCCTGGGGATACGTTGGTCTAATTCTGGCTGTTGGGTTTGGTATGGGGGTGACTGGCTGGTGTTTAATGGCCTGGGAAAATACAGAAGGCCAGACTAGACAGTCTTTGACCCTTCTGGTCATAAACCTTATGAATTCCCCAAGGTCACAAGGTCATTGGTAGATTCAAGTAAGAGACAGTGGTCATTCAAGATAAACTCAAGAGTGGTCAAGTAACATCTCCAGGCCATAATCTCCTGATGTGATGATGGTGCAAGCGCCATGAGGGTTGTTTCAGGAGGACAACCTTGCTGCCTGGCCGTCACCCCATCACAACAAGGGTTACCCTGGAGAAAGCAGGGTGAGTGGCCACTCAACTCTCAATTTGTATTTTAAAACCAAAATTCAGACCTATATTAACTATAAGCTCCTCTTGTATCAACTACATAGAGCCACCCTAATACAGTCATTCTCATTATTCCTCAGGCCACACTAGACTTTCTCCTCCTATCCTTTCTCATGCTGTTGCCTTCTATTGCATGAGCCAGATCCCCAGCTGGTGTAAATGACCATGGTCCCACTGAAGTAAATCAAGTTACACCAGCTGAGGGTCTGGCCCAGGATTACACCATCAGCTAGTTACCATGGCGCACAGGACAAAGGGCATGAATGCACTCAGCGACAAGGGGATCACTAGTCAGGATTCCTGAATTCAATTCCCAGCTGTTCTGAATAGCTGTAACATCCTATAAGCAAGTAACTAAGGTGTTTTGAAATGAGGATAACAATATGTATGTACCTCACAGGGAGGTTGTGAGACTCAGTCAGTGCTTGTGAGCACTTTAAGATCTTCAGATCAATGCTAGGCAGGTGCAAAATATAATAATAACTATTCACTAGGGTATCTGCCACAGTAACTGGTTAGCAGATGCAAAACTGGGGCTTGAACAACTAGGGTAGTTCCCTCTGCATTAGCTACACTCCTTTTGAATTTTGTATCTGGTGCTTCACTTTGGCGAAAACTTGACTAGGGCCTACTGTGGTCTGTAGGTAGCAGCCCTACAAAGCCAGTGAATGGGAAGTCTCTCACTATCTCCACCAGCAAGAGCTATATAAAACTTATCTCAGCACGGACCTGATTTTTGCATGATTTATACCCATGCTAATAGAGTCCCAAAAAATTGAAGTCTGGTAATCGCTGTGGTATGGAATGAATTTAGGGAGGCCCCTTTTCATCGAATCACAGAATTGGAAGGGACCTCGAGAGATCATCTAGTTCAGTCCCTTGCACTTATGGCAGGACTAAGTATTATCTAGACCATTCCTGACAAGTGCCTGTCTAACCTGTTCTTAAAAATCTCCAATGATGACGATTCCACAACCTCCCTAAGCAATTTATTCCAGTGCTTAACCAACCTGACAGGAATTTTTTCCTAATGTCCAACCTAAACCTCCCTTGCTGCAATTTAAGCCCATTGCTTCTTTTCCTATCCTCAGAGGTTAAGAAAAACAATTTTTCTTTCTCCTCCTTGTAACAACCTTTTAAATACTTGAAAACTTTTATGTCCCCTCTCAGTCTGTTTTCTAGACTAAACAAACCGAATTTTTCCAATCTTCCCTCATAGGTCCTATTTTCTAGAACTTTAATCATTTCTGTTGCTGTTCTCAGGACTCTCTCCAATTTGTCCACATCTTTCCTGAAATGTGGCACCCAGAACTGGACCCATTACGCCAGTTGAGGCCTAATCAGCATGGAGTAGAGTGGAAAAATTACTGCTCGTGTCTTGCTTACAACACTCCTGCTAATACATCCCAGAATGATGTTCACTTTTTCTGCAACAGCGTTACACTGTGGACTCATAGTAAGCTTGTGGTCCACTATGATCCCCAGATCCCTTTCCGCAGTGCTCCTTCCTAGGCAGTCATTTCCCATTCTGTATGTGTGCAACTGATTGTTCCTTCCTAAGTGGAGTACTTTGCATTTGTCATTATTGAATTTCATCCTATTTACTTCAGACCATTTCTCCAGTTTGTCCACATCATTTTGAATTTTTAATCCTATCCTCCAAAGCACTTGCAACCCCTCCCAGCTTGGTATCGTCCGCAAACTTTATAAGTGTATTCTGTATGCCATTATCTAAATCATTGATGAAGATATTGAACAGAACCAGACCCAGAACTGATCCCTGCGGGACTCCACTCGTTATGTCCTTCCAGCATGATTTATTTTAATTTATTTTGGTGAATTTCTCCTTTTCCTAGAAACAAACTTGCTGGCATTGTAAATCCAGGAGATTATTATAGCTGTTCCCACCAACACTGCTTTTTATTTCACATATGATGAATGTCACCCAGTTATTTGCTCTATGCTCATCAGTCGTGCTCAGCACAGAATTAGCCGGGTTTGTCTTTTACCTTCTCCTTTGCTAATGACTGACTCATGAATCTAATTTTCTGGATTTCTATTTTACAGGTTTAATTGTGATGCTGGCCAGTGGAAAGGATTCCTTCGACAAAATGTGTTTGCTATTAAACACCTCAGTCTTTCCTGAGTTGTGTTCTCTCTTCCCTTTTCCAGGGCTGGCTCTACCTCCTCTTCAAATCTGTTCTCACTTGTGTTTCCAGGTTGGTTTGCTCTTGGTTTTATTTATTTTGGTAGCCACATGAGAACATGGGAAACTTCCATAGAAAGAAGAAATTGCATATGCTGGCCCATCACACATCATGACTCACTTGATAGCCTCTATCAGAAATGGATGACGACTGGCAGGCTTTCAAGCAAGTAAACAGAATAATGCAATAATTACTATGGAATCCAATCAGCTCTGAATTTTCTGTGGTGTGAAAAGAACATCGCTCAACTCCTGCACCCGAATGCTACATTGAAGGAAATGGTTTCTCATCTCCCACCCGCCCCCACTTTTTTTTTTTTTTTTTTTAAGCGTAAGGCAGAAGAAACTTTGCTTAACCAAAAATTACACAGGCCATTTGACAGGAGCAAAGGGACTGGGAAAAAAATGCAGCTGCCTTTGTTTTTAATATAGAGGCCTGGTAGTCAGGTCCCAGTATCCAAAGTTTCACTATGATCCAAGCAGCCAGAAGTGTCCCTCAAAGACTACAGATCCCAGCATACAGTGCTCTAATTTGTTCTCAACAGCCTTGTTACTGGGAATTGTAGTCTTTAGTAGCCACTCCTCTTTGTGGTCACAAGTGGTGTTTTAGAACAACATGAGGTCCATAGCGCCAAGCTGACTTGTAATCACTGTCCTAGAGAGGGTCTATCCTCTTCCTGATGCTCAGATAATTTGAAGAAATGCGAAGGAACACACCCGTGCTAGTAGCCAAGCAGTGGTTGGAGCTGGGCATAGCACAGGCAAAGAAGCTGTTTCCTGAGCTTGGGGCATGTAAGAAGCTGGAGGACTAGATGCTTCCACACTGCCAACCTGCAGCCACCGCAGACCTGCGATCCATCCCCTATAAATCCTGTGAGGGGATGAAGCACCACAGGAAGTGCCAACCACAGAAAATCTGATTGACAGCATCCCCAAAAAACTATGATTGGCCCCAGCACACTATTTAAGCATGGAGGGAGTTCCAGGAAGCTATCTGGGCAACCTGGAAGTACTTGGCCTGTTACTGCAACAGACCCTGCACTTGTTCCCTGTTCTTTGGCTCCAATTCCTGACTTGACTCTGCTTTGACCCTTGGCTTGACCCCTGATCCCTGTCTTGGGCTTGAACCCCTGGCTTGACTCCTGCTTTGAGCACTAGGCCTGACTCCTGGTCTTATCTGCTAAGCTAGGCCTCCCCCATCCCAGTCATGACAGGGCAGCCCCACTATTCTATACTCTGGCTTCCCCTCTGCACAGATCATGGAGCTGAATGGTTCATGACAATGGGGAAGGGACGTGTCTAGCAGAAAAGTGAGACTGAAGTGACCAACAGATGGTGTGTTCGGAAGGACAGAGAATCTAGTACAGGCATTGGCCAGTGGGCTAAGCAGGAGATCCTCAAAGGTATTTAGGATTTCACTGGGAGTTAGGCAATGAAATAGCTTTGAGGATTTGTGTCTAAGGTACTATTCCTCTGACTAAACATAAAACAAAACTACTACTTTACCAGCCAAAATGGGGTAGTTTCCTATGCCCCAACTTTTTCATCTTTCCTTTTTCTTCAGTGCAGTGAATGGGGACAACTACTATATTATAAAACTAAACTCCCAGCTTCCTTCTGTCAGTCATTCTTTGGATAGTGGTTTAGAATGAGGCACTAGACACCTGTTTACCGAGAATTATTGCCTTCAATGGATCCCCTTGCTTTCTGATCACAGGAAGCCAGCTCTTCCCTGTAATGAAACTACACTATAATGAGAGGGCAGAAGCCCATAGTTCAGAAGCAGTGGGAGAATGCCACAGCATTCTCTGAATTATATTTGGGAATTTAGCATAGTAGGATCATGCCATATTAAGCCTACAGGCTGCTATGTTGACTGCTTTAGTGGGGAATTGTGTTTTCATGGTATGTAGGCATCTATATATGATATACGTTCTCTATGTATCTATCTAGGATTTTAAGGCCCGGCTTGACAAAGCCCTGGCTGGGATGATTTAGTTGGGGTTGGTTCTGTTTTGAGAAGGGGGTTGAACTAGATGACCTCCTGAGGTCTCTTCCAACCCTAATCTTCTATGATTCTATAGTGTAGACACATAAAGGCTTAATGCTGCTAGGTTCTGAGCACTCTCCTAATGAGGCCAGCAGTCAGTCAGGTAACTGAAGTTAGCACTCAGTCACATTACCGAAGATGCTGTCCTCTCTGCTTTGAAGAAAATATACTGTGGTAGCTCAGATACAGCTATGCAGTATAGAGAGGTAAAATACTTGACTTTTTTAATGACAACTCGTGTAGTAAACGTGCACACAATTACACCTAAGACATCAAACCGACAGCACAGGCAGCGTTACATCTGGAAACCGTGCAATTTCCCTGCACAGAAACTGACTTGAAATGCACACGATTGTACACATTAAATCTCCTTTTGAAGGATTTTCAGAGGAAACATTTTTCAGTCTGCCAAGTACTTTATATCTCCTGCTGAAAATGCAGTTGATGTCGCAGACAACGTGTCAAGGGAGGAGTGGGGAGGAGAAAGAGAGAAATAAAAAACTATGGAATAAAAAGCCCCCTAGAAACAAAATAAAAGACCAAAAAAAAGAAAAAGTTAATCAATTTTTACCAACAGCTGTTGAGCTTTGAGTTCCAAATTCGATAATATTTACCGTGGTAGAAATGAAACAGTGCCAGGAATGGGGGAAGTAGACGTGTCAGCAAATAGGAAAGCACCTAACTACACATTGCTCCTATTCCTTTATGGCACTGCCTTACAAAGGGTTTTAACTAGCATGTAGGATGCACTCTCTCTCGTCTCTAGGATTTTTGTCCCCCCTATCGGGGCTTCGTTTTGTATTTTAAATGGGTGTAGCAGAAGATCAGCTCCAGCAGTAAAACAGGTGTAATCATGCTCATCATTTAAAAGTCTTAATCCAATTAGTTTCACAATCAGTTTTTAATAATTTCTTCAATAGAAATCTCAAGGACCAGGCCTGATAAGTCAAAGAGAACACCATTGTCCCACCAAGCCGCTCTCTCTGCCATTGATTGCGAAGATAAAAATCAATCTCACCTAAGGAGGGAGAAGTTAAAAATAAATTGTGCAGATTGATTTCTGTTAAGATGTTCTGTCTCCCAGTTAAAAAAAAAATGGAGAAAAAAAGATATCTATTAGAACATGGTGTATTTAACTTCCATGAAAACAGAGAGAATGATCCAAGCTAGGGAAACCAAAAGTTTAACTCCCCGCCCCATCTAGTTTCATTGCTGTGAGATTTCATGGTAAAAAAAAAAAATCCCTCTCTCCCCGAGGTGGAAGGCTAGTCCTGTTTGTCTTCAAGTGAATTTGTTACTTGTGGAAGTTGTTACATTGACAGTCCTAGAAAAGGGCATTAAGTAGCAACATAACAGGTGCAGCCTGTGCCAATTGTACTGTGGGATCAACATCTGCTCGCCTGGTAACACTGGCTTAGATTCAGAAAAGCATGCCTATTCAGGAGAGCATTAAGCACGTGCTTAACTTGAAGCACACGCTCAAGTCCTGTTGAAGTCATGTGATGAAGTGCTTTCCTGAATTGAAGTCAGAGCCTGTAAGACACACAATGATATTAATAGGCCATTTTTATTAGTTATTTTTGAGATGTTAAATTTATAGAGCTAGTTGGGAAATGATCATTTTCCCCTCATGAAAAAGTTTCAATGTGCATTCTTTTTGTTTTTGTTGAAAGAGTGTTCACAGTTTTTAGGTTTCAGAGTAGCAGCTGTGTTAGTCTGTATCCGCAAAAAGAACAGGAGTACTTGTGGCACCTTAGAGACTAACAAAGTTATTTGAGCATAAGCTTTCGTGGGCTACAGCCCACTTCATCGGACGCATAGCATTTTTTAGGTTTTCATTGTACACCTGACAAACAAAAATGTTTTGGTTTTCAATAGAAACCCCCAAATTTTGGACAAAAATTGGAATTTTTCACTAAAATTTCCATTTTGTCAAACAAGCCCTTTTCCAGTGAAAAAACATTTCAACTGAAAGTTTGTGACCAGCTCTATTAATTTAATTCCTATGCTGGTAGTCATTAAAAAGCCAATATTTATGCCAGAAGGAGCTATCAGAAGTCAAACCGTGCATGAGCCACATTCATTTGGGGGCAGGCATCATTCTGTGGAATTTCAGCTGTGGAATTTCTAGGGCTAAACGCTCTCACTGATACCAATGGAAGTAACTCCATGTACGTCAATGGAACTGCAATGGTGTAAAACTATTTGAAGTGAGTCAGGCCTTTTGCATGCAAAATAAGTTCAGGTCTCAAAGCACGTCACAATCCTTTTTAACGGATTTATGCTTACAGTGCCTCAGAGAGAGACGAAGTGACCTTCCCAAGGTGACACAGGAAGTATGGGCAGGGATGGTGTCCCTACCCTGTTTGCCATAATATGGGCATGGACATCAAGTGACCCATCCCCTGTCGATTACCTGTTCTGTTCATTCTCCCTGAAGCACCTGGCATTGGCCACTCTCAGAAGACTTAGATACTGGGTTAGGTGGACCTTTGGTCTGACCCAGCATAGCTGTTCTTATGTGGCAGAGCAGAGAAATGAATCCAGGTCTCTCAAGACAGTACCTTGGGATAGCTCAGTGGTTTGAGTATTGGCCTTCTAAACCCCGGGTTGCAAATTCAATCCTTGAGGGGGCCATTTAGGGATCTGGAGCCCTCAAAATAGCTGGGGATTAGTCCTGCTTTGAGCAGGGGGTTGGCCTAGATGACCTCCTGAAGTCCCTTCCAACCCTGATATTCTATGAAATCCATAGGACCCTGACCACCATCCTTCTAGACAAGTGACTGGTGGTGCAGACAGGGGAGGAGAATTTTGCCCTAAATTTCTCACATTCTGTCCAGAATCCAGTCCTCTAGAACATCAGTTGACAGAGCAGTTTGCTCTCACAGCACGGTACCTCCAGGTTGCTAATGACAAAGTGACTGCTCCCTGCTCACACACGATAATACCACAGACACGGTCTGAATCAGGAAGAATGCTAGCCATAGTCAAATTGCCCCCCTGCCCTTAACATCTGTGTCTTAAGTCCCTTATCATCATCATCTGCAACATGAGCAGGCAATACAGCCGCGGTTCTCAAGTCACACTGCTGTCACAGCAACAGTGATTGATTGGAGGGAGTCGCTGACCCGGCGGGTGAACACAGGTGCTCAGAGCAGCCACTGATCAGAGAATCACTTGCTTTGGGGGAAACCAGAGTCGAGAGAGAAAAGCCCAGTTGTAAAGGTGCCCAGGAAACTGAATAACAAATGGAATACAACAGAAGGTGGCCAGATATGAGGAGGAATGGCAAGAGAGACAGAGTGATAGATATTAACAACGATTAACTAGGCAGTGTCTGTGCTCTTTGGGGCTAACCACACAGCTCTCATTAGAATTACATCCTACATGCCCCTGAGCAGCTGAATAAATATGCCATATGGACTGCAGGGGAAAGGGAGTCTATGGTCCAGCTCTTTAAAAAGGCTGACATAATGATTATTTATTATTCCCCATCATGTGTCCTTTTGGTTAATGGTGCAAGGAGCTTCCAATTTTAAGTGGAAATGAAGCGGATCCTGAGGCAAATAGCAATCCCCACCCATCAAGGATTGAGGCAGGAGGGTCACTACCACATTCAGATCCAAGTTATTCCCACGGTGGAGGGTGTTCAGCTCCAAAGGGCTGGTTTGGTCCACTGGAGAGAACGGCCATCAGCCACAAAGTTCAAATCAGGAACCAAGCTTCCCCAAGGTTCAGAGAGGGTTGGATCTGGGGATTTGGTATGGATTCATCTCTAGTTTCTAATCCAGAAAAACACCCACCAATTTCCTTACCCTGCTGCCCTGTAGAACCCTGTCTAAACCAGAGTTCAGACCATGTTAGCCTGCATTGTGTGTGGGGCTATCCAACCCACACCACGCCCTACCATCCTAAAACAACCCAATTAGAATGCAATTGTCTCGCCCCATCTCTGTCCTTCAACACTCATGGATTATAGTTGGTTCAAAGAGAAAGGCCAAGTTCTGGTCCAAAGTTCTAAATAGCCCCGCCCTCCCTCCGGACCCCTGCAGATATTGATAGATGTGGGAGCACAGGGGTATTAACTAGATGATGAGCTAAATTAGCAGAACATCTGATATGCTAGGAGATCATCATCAAGGACAGGGGCAGCTCTAGCTTTTTTGCCGCCCCAAGCACGGCAGTCGGGCAGCTTTCAGCGGCTTGCCTGCAGGCAGTCCCCAGTCCTCTGGCTTCAGCGTACCTGCCGCCGAATCGCCGCCGAATCCTCAGGACCGGCAGACCTCCCGCAGGCAAGCCGCCAAAGGCTGCCTGACTGCTGTCCTCGCAGGGACCGGCAGGGTGCCCCCCACAGCTTGACGCCACAGGCACGTGCTTGGAGCACTGGTGCCTGGAGCCACCGCTGATCAAGGAAAACTAGAATCTTCATGCTACACATCCCAGAGCACTTTATTATTATTGTTTTTATAGCTGGTAGGTAATTTTTCAATGAAGGTTTGGGGGGGCGGGAGGGAGAAGAGGGGGCAAAAATGCCTCTTCAGCCAAGTGGAAATTGTCAAGAGAAAAATCTCCATTTTAAAGTATTTTCGGGCTTTACTGAAAAAAAACCAAACGTTTCCGTTTTTGAAAACTTTGGTTCTTGACCACCTGAAAAAGGCTCTGAAAAATTGAGAGGAAAATGAATAGCTACCTTCAAAATGTTTCCCTGGAAAGAAAACACATTTCCAACCAGCTCTGTAATGTGGAAATCCCCAGAGATCTGGGCACCAAGCACAGGTATAACAAAAAGACTGTCCCTGCCTAAGAGAGTTTACAATGTAAGCTTTACCCAGGAGAATAGAGCAACAGCTCAAGTAATTAACAGCAATCCAAATCTGATGGGCAGCTGTGGATCATCTCCAAGGCTGGATTCAGAAAGTGAAACCATTTTGGTCACGTGTAGACACAGGCAGGATGGGCAGTGCACTACAGCTACAGAGAAAACTATAGGCATTCTCTGCTTGATGAAAATGTAGTGGAAAAAATGACACTGATTTTAATGGAGACAGTGCAGCTGAATGACTCACAGACCCCCTTGAAAGTAGTTATTCGAAAGCATGTTAAAATAATATATTTTGTGGTTAGTTTTGCAAATGGCTTTTTTTTTCCCCAAAGGGCAATTTTTAGATGACGTTAGCAGCAATACAATACGAACCCAGTTCCCGCTTTGGCAATAGCACAGTAAACTCCTTAATTTAAATGAGATTCAACAGGTGTAACTGGGGGTGGGATTTTGTCTTAAGTATATAACTTATGCATTATTGTCCAAGCTCAGATATGACTATGCTAGGCACCTTAGAAATAACAAATCAATCTGATAGCTATTCAATGTGTGATGAGTTTAATTCATAGAATCCTAGGACTGGAAGGGACCTCAAGAGGTCATCTAGCCCAGTCCCCTGCACTCATGGTAGGACTAAGTATTATCTAGTATTATCATTCATATGACTGACAACTGGGATGTGGCCACTCCTTCTTTAATTGAGTCAATCATAATATATGTTTACTGTGTCCTCTCTTATTCATCTTCTTGCCACATTAAACAATCCCCATCATTTCAATCTCTCTTCATATTAAAATTTTCCAAACCTCTAATCATTCTCATTCACCCTTGCCTGCAACTCTTCTAATTCTGCAATATCTTTTTAAGGTGGTCACTACCGCATGCAGCATTCCAGAGGAGGGCAAGCCACTCATCATATTTTCCATATTATGCACCCTAACATCTTGTTAGCTTTTTTTGGAGGTAAACTGAAACACACAGCTTTACTCCTGCTGAGGATCTGACCTTGCTAGCCTAATGATTAACTCAGTTACACTGGATATCTAGATAGATCAGGGGTTCTCAAACTGGGGGTCAGGACCTCTCAGGGGGTCACAAGGTTATTACATGGGGGGTCGTGAGCAGTCAACCTCCACCCCAAACCCCGCTTTGTCTCTAGCTTTATACTGATGTTAAATATATAAAAAAGTGTTTTTACTTTATGGGGGGGAAGGGTCGCATGCAGAGGCTTGCTATGTGAAAGGGGTCACCAGTACAGAAGTTTGAGAACCACTGAGACAGACGTATACACCAGCTGACAACTATATCTATATCTCCTGATCCATTCTGGGGATGGAGTGAGATCAGAATCAAAGCCTGTGCACATATCTCTCATGCAGCTGTTAAACCTCAACATGTTCTTACATGGTAATTTGTAAGTTATTTAAGGTTCAAAATAATATAAAAAAAATCTGCCAATTAAGTCTAAATGAAATGCAGAGCGAAGTACGTTTAAGACACCTCATTTAAAGTGTTGCCAAATATTTTTACTTGGAGTAATTAGTGACTATTAATTTGAGCCCCAAGCGCTCCATTTCCAGTGGTTGCCAATTTAAGGCAGACAAATGCTCACGCCACTCAGGGTTCCCCATCACCCATACAAACAGTTCAACATCCCATGCCTTGTTCTAGTGCCGTTGAGTGCTAGGGAATGATGAACGCTTATCAGATGTGCTGTAAGCCATAAAGGGACACAAGAGCCTGGGAACGCTCTAGGCTGCTGAGATAAAAAGCCCGTTTAATGCAGGCTCTCTCAGAGGTCTGGTGTGCGGTAGATGTTTACCAAAAGATGTATGGGTGTCTCCAATTGCAGACACATCGGTTACTAAGATTTGCTAGTATATTTTCTAGAGGCAGAAGTGCTAATTACATCAAAGGAGCTCTACCCCACCCCCGGCACTGAGCTAGTGATCTCCCCAGTTAAACAATCACTTGGAAAAGCTAATTTTTTTTTCAACAGAAGAAGCGATTTTGCATAATTTTAAAGAAAACAAAAGAACAAAAAGACCACCCGCTCTGCAAAAAGAGAGCTTTTGAAGGGCCAAGCCTGTTTCTTTGTTATCCTTCTCCCATCCCCTGAACTGAAACATCAGCTTCATCTCTGTCAAGACTTGCTTGGATCATCTGGGCCCATCTCTCACCAAATCATTTCTCTGCCATTGCAGGGCTCTCGGGCACTGGTGCACCTGGGTACCTCCTGTTCTCTGCTTGTGGCACATGATAGTTTAGCCTCCCAAGGGCTGTAGTACTGTGGTCTAATTCTGGTTGGTGGCATGGGTGTGGGAGTGGCTGCGTGGCGATGAAGGCCTGTGTTATACTGGAGATCAGCCAGATGATCTGGTCGTCTCTTTTGGCTTTGAACTCTGTGGCTCTAAGAACACCACCATCCTCAAGGTCTTCATTGCTCAATCCTCTCCCATTCACAAAAACCTGGATCCCGGTCTCCACCTGGATGAAACTTCCTCTGCAGCTGCTCTCTCATAGGGTGGCCATTCTCTCACCCCCTCCCCCTTGGTTTGTCCCTAAGGGACATGCTGGGGAGCAGTTGGGCTGTGCCATCCAGCCCCTCGCCTTCTTAGGCAGTCTCCTCCTTCAGGTTCTCCCCTCCCCATCCACAGAGTGGTCATCCACCCCCCACCTCTCCCAACCTTCTTTCCCTTTGATTCAGCCTTATATCTCCCTCTCTTCCCAAATCCCCCTGCCTTCTTCTCTAGTCACTTTGCCTTCCAAGCTGATCTCCTGTCTGACCCATTAGCTTTCTGCCTCCTTGTTTGTCTGTCAAGCCTGGATCAACTCTTCTATTTGCCTCAATTTGCTTCACCGGACAATGCTTCTCTGCTCTCTCTATCAAGGCCACGGTTTGCTAACAGGTGCTCCGTGGCATTTTCCAGACAACCATAACAACAGTCTGCACCTCCGCAGTGCCTTCCATTTGGGGAATTACAATCTGCCATGTAAGGTGGGTAAGAATCATCATATCAGATAAGGAAGCTAAAGCACTGAGAGATCAATCAACTTACCCAAGGCAGTTAGGTATTGTTCCCAGACCTTCTGACTTCCAGTCCCATGCCTTACCTCTAAACTATCCTTCCTCCCTCCGGGAAGAAGAAAACATGCTGTATAGCGCAGGATCTACCTCGCCCCAGCCTGCTACGCCACGCACTCACTCCCCTCAGATATTGTGTCAATGTACCTGAATAAAGACATATTCATCCTGGACAACAAGTGAGTTGGTGTCGATGGAGCGCAAAAACGGTCCACTTCTGGTAGTCTCCGAGCACTCCTGGATCCGACAGGTTATATAATGGGCATCTGTAATAGGAACATAGGCACATGAGAAATTCCTGCCCAGGAGCTCATGGTCCAAAAACTTAATAAGCAGCTCAAAAGAAGGGCACAGAATGGAAACGTCAGCCTGGGCTACAGTATCCTGGAAGTTAAAGTTAAATGTGTTTGCCACCCTCATGCTTCAGGGCATCAGATGATCACCTGATTAGGTCAGGAAGGAATTCCACCCCCCTATGTAAATCACTGCATCCACTTCTATCCAGGGTCTAAACTCTGGGTACTCCTTATAAACACATCAAAAATTCATTAGGCCCCCAAGGCATAGAAAAAGATTTCTCACTCATCCAGACTTCCCTCCTTCTATCCACTACATATGCTTTTCAAACTCACTCATAACCTCTCCCCAAATCATCCAAGCCCTGGGGAGATAGATGAGCCTTGCAGCAAACCCCGAATGTCAGCAGATCTGGCCTGTGATGGCCGAGGAAGAAAATCAGTTCCAGGGTCTAGCCTCTCATATGAAATGCGCTGCCACATTCTGTTCAACCCAGGAAGTCATTAGCTCAAGTCCCCAGCCTTTGTGGTGTCCCACAGAGAGAGAGAAAGCCAGCAGCCAATCGATATCGGGTTTGGTCATGACAAATCTTACAACTTCCTCCAGAAGTTAATCGACAGCTAGCGCAGATCACAGAGCTCAGGCAAGACATGCTCTTGGCACGAAGCACCATGGTATTCTACACCAGCTGGAGTGTCCAAGGAGTTTTAAGACACAGCACTAACTCTTTTGCACTGACTGCAGGGGTCTAATGCCAAGAGGACAAAGACATGGGAAACTATAGGACAAAACAAAAGGCTGCAATACCTTTTTGGCAAGGACACCTGATACAAAGCGCTACCTGGAATCTGGGAGTGGCTGCGGGTCTAAGAAGACCCTCATGCTGCTGAATCCAAGCAGATCAATTCATTAAGTCCTTTGGGTGACTGTGTCCAAAGAACAAATGTAATTATGATTTGGGAAGTGCTGATGATTCATTTAGTGCTGTAGAGTACATGCATACAGAGACAGTCCTTCCCCAGAGAGCTTACACTCTAGAGGACATAAGAATAGATGCAAAGAAAGGAGTTGTTTTAGATAAAGGCCCCAAATCTATATTCCTCCCCCACCCCTCAACACATACTTTCACTTCTGTGTACCTCACTGAGTAATCAATTTATCTCTATTGACTTCAATAGAACTATCCTGATTTAAACTAGCTCAGGATCTGTTCAGAGACTTTAAGAGGCATCTCTAGGAGAAGGTGGTGTGGCCTATCACACCAGGACTGGAACATCATTCCATGATTTGGGGGCTGCTTCTGAGAAGGTCTGGGAGCAGGAGGAGGAGATGAATAAGTATTTCAGGGAAGGACCCAGCTTAGTAGGTAGATTAATAAACAGGCACTGCGGTGCAGAGAGAATCCAATAGAGACTCACCCACGATGTAGGCAAGTCAGTATGGAGCCACACAGGGCATGGTAGTTATGGACTAGAGTCTTAAACTTGATGCAAGCGGAACTGGGTCAATCAATTAAGAGAAGGTAATGATGTGGTCTGGCCAGTGGCGCTCTGCCTACTTTCTATTACCTCAATACTTTTCATAGACATTAAGCCTCCCAACACCCTCATGATGTGGGTAAGTATATTACATCAGTGTGTCACATGGGGAAACTGAGGCCCGGTCCAAGGTTGCACAGCAGGTCAAGCAGCAGAACTGGAAATATATGGCAGGAGGCCACAGTCCCTTCCTCGACAGCAAGGCTTCAAAAGGAAAGCTCTTCATAAGCCACCTGTTTTGTCCTAGGGATGCTGTGGAGAACTAAGTTGATGGCCCCTAGTCATTGGTATTCAGGCACAGGCCAGCCAGTGCAATGGAAAAGGAAAAAAGAAATCAGGTAATGATTAATGCTGTAGTAAACCTTCCAGGCCACACAAGCCATTACTCTGATCCCTTGACAGCTCTGCTCTCGCCCCTGAAGATCACATTTACCAGCTTGCTAAGCTTGGGAGGGGAAAGAAAGGAACGTGAGGTCAAACAAGAAGGGTTTTCATCTTGGACCCAGGAACTGTATCCACATTCCAAGATCTAAATGCTTGCTCAAGACAGCGGAAAATGCTGACGTGCAGAGATGCTCAAAAAAGCACCATGACTTTGTTGATTGAGGCGTTCAGCAATCCAGAGCACGTGAGGAAAACACAAACTTGCTAACCTTTCATTGGAGCTGCTGCTGGGAATGGGCCTGCCCGTCAGTAGGCTCAGACCAATGACTCCCCTGAGAGCTGGCTGCATTAATGCAGCACCATGGTTCTCTCACCGATGTGCCACCTGTAACACAGGACTGCACTGCAAAGTGAGTTGGGAAAAGTCATCACAATTTTGACCAAAGGAGACATGGATTCAACAGGCAATTGAAACAAAATGGCTGCATCAGGATATGAGCCAGATGGAGTTTAGCCTTCTGAGGGTATTGCTATAGGTTGTTGTGCTTTTAGCTCTTAGTTATGTGCTATTGTGTTATTATGTATAGTCTAAAAGAGAAATTGCAACTGGGGCAGAATGAGATTCTTCATCTGTGGAAGCATGTGGTTGAGAGGAAGGATGGTCTCACGTTGAAGTCACTAGACTGGGAGATGGGCGGGGTTCCTTCAAGACTCTGACACAAGGGTACAGAGAAGGGCAACACACGTGATTAGGGGTATGGAACAACTTCCATATGAGGAGAGATTAAAAAGACTGGGACTGTTAGAAGAGAGATAGTTAAAGGAGGGCTACAAAATCATGAACAGTGTGGAGAAAGTGAAAGTGCGATTAGGGAAGTGTTATTTACCCCTTCACATAACCACAAGAACCAGGGGTGACCCAATGAAATTAATAGACAGCAGGTTTAAAACAAACATAAGGAAGTACTTCTTCACACAACACAACCTGTGGAAACTCTTGCAATGGGATATTGTGAAGGCCAAAAGTATAACTTGGTTCAAAAAAAATTAGATAAGTTCATGGAGGATAGATCCATCAATGGCTATTAGCAAAGATGGCCATGGATGCAACCCCGTGCCCCCAGTGTCCCTAAACATCCACCTGCCAGAAGCTGGGACTGGACGACAGGGGATGGAGCACTCAGAACTGCCCTGTTCTGTTCATTCCCTCTGGGGCACCTGGCATTGGCCACTGTCAGAAGACAGGATACTGGGCTAGATGGACCATTGGTCTGACCCAATATGGTCGTTCTTATCTTTGTGTCACTTTGGGTAATTCACTTAACCTCTTTTTGCTTCCATTTCTCAACATATACAAAAGTGGCCAAGCAGGGAGAGAGATGAGGCTGAATTCTTTAGTATGCTATGAGATCCTTGCCTAGAAAGTGTCCTAGAAAGGCAGTGTTATTTATGTCATGTGTGTCTAAATGGGCATGTATTGAATAGGACAGAATTTGATTATACACAGCATCCTTGAACTCGGAGCAGCACAGAGGGTTTTACAAAGCAAAAATTGCACCAGCCATGTAAGTAAACTTGACAGTCACGCAGCCAGCCAGCGGTGCTGGAACTAGGGGTGCTGCCATGCCCCCCTGGCTTGACGTAGTAATAACAAACACCAAATACATGGTTTCCATCATCAGCACCCCCACGATAAAAATTAAATTTCAGCATCCCTGCACCCTGCCAGAGACCAAACTGGGAACGCTGGCCTTTACACTGCTTTATAAAAATCCCAGTTGAGGGACAACATGAAAACAGCACTGGGAGGACACCTGCCATGACGGCACATTTCTTCTAGACAGAGGACGTTTTCTGTGCCCTTGAGTTTCAAGTACTTGTAGAACTTCTCTACAAAAAGCAAGGACACTTTCCAAGAAGTGAGGGGAACAAGATGCCATGGGTTTGGTTCATACCACATGAAGCCACTTCACAGCCCTTGAGATTCATTTGGAAAGTCCAGCTGGCTAGAACCCAAAATGGCAAAGGAGAAGCTCATATGAAACCATCACATCGGGCTAAGCTCCAAGTATTGCACAGGGGATCTTTTGGCCCTGAAAGCCTGCTGCCAGCCTCGGAGTCTGGGCCTCTCCAGAGTCAGCAAAAGGTTTTGCTCTGTGTTTGGTGGAAAATTCTTGGGACCCCATTGATGTTTCTATTAAACGTAACTAATTGTGTTTCCATACTCAAGCCCAAGACTGGCCAGGTTTTGCAAAGTTCCAGGTTCTATAGCGCAGGTCTACTTAGGGTGACCAGACAGCAAGTGTGAAAAATCAGGACAGGGGGTGAGGGGTAATAGGAGCCTATATAAGAAAAAGCCCCCAAAAATCAGGACACCTGGTCACCCTAGCTCTACTGAAAGCCTCTGGCAGGAAGGAAAGGAGTCCCTGGGAAATGAAAAGGAGATTATGATGCAGTGTTGCCTACAAAAGATGAGAAATGGGCCGTGGAGGTAGTAGAGACTCCTCTAGTAGAGGTTCATTCTGGCCAGCGTCACTGCAGACTTCAGAGTAAGAGGCTCTAGCATGGGTTTTGGGCAGAAGTACTGAGAATTTCAAGGTGGCTGAGACTACAATGTGGGTTCTGAGCAGTTGTACCAGGAACTTAAGTGCAATGGAAAATGCACTGTTAGTTCTGGGCAGTGCCTCTGATAAATAGAGGGTAACAGAAACTACCCCACTCACTCCAATCCCAGCACTGAGAACTTCACAGTAATAAAGCATGCAGCAATACATCTCCACTCCAGCAATGTGCACTTCCTCCTGTGTAGATCTGGAAAACTAGCTCTAGTGACATTACAAGCTCCTTGCATGATATACCTATCTCATAGAACTGGAAGGGACCCTGCAAGGTCATTGAGTCCAGCCCCCTGCCTTCACTAGCAGGACCAAATACTAATTTCACCCCAGATCCCTAAGTAGCCCCCTCAAGGATTGAACTCACAACCCTGGGTTTAGTAGGCCCATGCTCAAACCACTGAGCTATCCCTAATCTCACTTTTGGTCATGTGCTTGTTTCTGGGTTTACCACAGGAGCCTCTACTCTACTCCCCATGGCCACTTCACCCACTCTTAGTAGACTCCTTACTCCAGGGCTGGATCTCAGGGCTTACTCTCCTGCTGGACTTCCTTTGTCTCCTTGATGACCTACGTAATCCCAAGGAGTGACTGCAGCCCCCTTTCAGCTTTCTGTCTCCTGGCTTTATAGCCCTTCCCCAGCTGGGCTTCATTCTGAATGAACCCTGGCCCTCCCACTCACAGGTGATGCCTGGTAATCTAATTGGCCTCTCAGGCCCTTACTAACTCTAGCAGGGCTGGAGTAGGGGGCACACCCCAGCACACACCCTCCTGCTCACGACTGTCCCCCATGTGGGCATGGATGCCTTCCGCCCTGGAGTTGCTGGAGCTGGGCTTTCTCCAGGCTACCCAGCCTGAGCAACAGTCAGCCCTTTTCTTCCATACCGTCCTGGTTCTTCTCCCCCAGGAACTCTTGATCCTCTGCAGCTGCTCACAAGCCCAGTTCTGCAGCTACTTAGCATCTCCAGAATTCTTTTTGCTTGCTCCAGCAAATCCCACAGCATCCTTTCCATGGGTGTGTGTGTTCCTGTAGGGGACTATTTCATTTCTGTGCTTGTCCCTGTTTCTGTCTGGTTCTTCTGCCTCCTAATCTTTTAACTCTGTGCAACCCCCTACCAAGTGTGTGGATGCAATGTCTGCAACGTTCATGGTCACCACTACTACTTCTACTTTGCCTGCCTCCTGCATACTCCAGATACAGGACACGCACTTTTTCTACAGCACTGGGGCACACACCTTCCCCTTTGCTACCCAACAATTTCACAAGAGAGCAGTGTCTTTTTATACGGCCAGCTTCTCAACACCCAGAACAAACCCTCACCCTTGCCTTGTCAGTAGACTATGCTTCTGCATCCTTCTATCTAGCCCCAGCTCTCCCAGGATAACCTTCTCCTCACAGTTCATATAAGGGTATGCACTTCTTATGTGCCCTTGTCTACCACAGGCAAAACATACCCTCGCTTGTGCCTCTGGTCTCCTGGCCCCTGTATACCTTTTCCTTTCCTGCTTCCTCTGACCCCTGGTGGTTTCCTTTCTCATGATCTCTATGAGCTACCTCTGTTGTCTCACCAAGATCACCAGCTGCCTTCTCAGCTCAGCTTGCTCCTCCGTCTGCCTTGGCTGGGTCTCCAAACATTGCTGGAGGACTGCCTCCAGAGCCCTTGGAGCTCCCAAGGAAACTCAGGTAACCATGTCTTCCCCTTCATATGCCAGCTTGGGAGTATAGACCTGAAGGGTTCCACATACTCTGGTTCCATTTTCTTACCTGAACAACCCCATCTTCCCCTTGTGTCTGGGGGGTGGAGAGATAGTCTTCCCGCATTTCCCTGCCAATTGTAACAGGGTCCCTGCTCTCTGCATGTGTCTCTTTTCTGGTAACTTGCCTGTTTCTGGGTTTACCACAGAAGCCTACTCTACTCCCCATGGCTACTTCACTCTTGCTAGACTCCTTACTCCAGTCTCCCCCTGGACTTCCTCTTTGTCCCCAACAACTACCCTCACCCCAGGGAACCTCCTTCTCCTGAAGCCCTCTTCTTGCTTTCAGCCTCCTGGCTTTATAGTGTTGGCCCAGGCCTTCCTAGCTGGGCTTACTCTTAATGAACCTGGCCCACCCTCCTGTGATTGATGCCCGGTAACCTAATTGGCCTCTCCGGCCCTCGTTAACCCTATCAGGGCTGGTGTGCAGTGCACGCCTCAATACAGGTGGATAAAAACAACCTTCTAAGATACATATAGTGTTACGTCACCCACAGATGGCAACATCCCAGCATGCATGGCACGACTCTCTGCAGATCTTTTCTGCACCGAGCACGGGAAGAGAAATGGGAATGCGTCTAGGGATGGTATTTTTAGAAGGCCTTTGCCACAGTACATTCACCCACACAGTCGGTTGGATATTCCTATCCCCACACACACTGTGTTATTTGCTGATGGTAAGTCACAAAACAGAAGGAGGGGGGGACTCAAGTGTTGACATGACAACCAGCTTTCTGCCTACTGGGAAATGTGTCATTTTGAGTATATTACACTAGTAATCAAATTTATACAAAGAAGGGCACCTGCTTAACGTTCATAGAAAGGCAGGGTTTTTTTCCCCCTCTGCCTATGTTCCATTTTGTTTCTTATTTAGTTTTATTTAACGCAATGAAGTGCATGAAATAAAACAAATCTCCAAACCTGACAGACTCTGGATACAATAATGAGCTTGTCTCCCTTCCTGAGGCAGACATTCTATCCCATGGTCTGACAGGAAATGAAAAGATACTTTACTAAATATTGAAGATTAAACATGACTGGCTATACTAAGAAATAGCCCCATTCAAGCAGGAGGTTAAATGATGGCATTCACTGCAATAAGGCGGGAAACAGATATTTCACAATGCCAAAGGATCAGATTAAAGACACACCTGAACCAAAAGCTCAGATCTGAACATGCGCAGACTTTGGGGAAGTCCAGAATCCAAGAACTCCAAGGCCAGAAGGGACCATTATAATGGTGTAGGCTAACCTCCTGCCTACCACAAGCCAAAGAGTCCGGGAGCAGGATTCCAACCTGGGTATCCCACCTAGCAGGGCAAAGCGTGAACCACTAAGCTGTTGGGCAAAAGGAGGAGTCTGGAGCTATCTGAGGATGGTTTTGACTCTCTGATCTGTGGATTTGGGCCCTGGCACATGCCTGCTTTGCTCACCCCTCTATTTCTGGGGATATTTGCAGACTGGGCTCACCTCTGTATCAGAAAGCGCATGAAATGTAAATACAGTGGGACAGGGTTGGTGGAAGGTCAAACTGTAAACCTGGGGGTGAAAGGGCTTCCAGCAGCTTGAGGGCTCAGCAAGTCCCATCTCTTGTCCCACCTCTCCAAACTGACTCCATGTTTCTAGAAGGCCTGTCCATGCAACAGGTTCTCAACCCTCTCCTCAAGGCAAGCTTGGGAGGCTCTGGGAGCAAGCCAGGAGGAAGGCAATCAGATCTCACACCGGCAGTGCAGGCATCCCCTTAGTCTCTGCTGCTGTGGTTTGGATTGAAGCTTATCTCTAGCCATTAATTTTAAACTAGGTTAATAAACAGGCTTGTTCGACGGCTGCGACAAGAGCCAGAAAGGACAGTTGTGACACTGAACCCTTTCTTGTCCTGTGCTCTTGCTGCTCATGCAGAGTTGGCCATACAGTCTGGCCATGTAGACGTGTGGACTCACCCCAGCGGCGCCTCCTGCTGGTTATCCTGGGAATTAGCTCAATGCAGCCCAGAGCACCCTCTGCAGGCCGGTGATCCGCCTTACTACTACTGGCCCCCGTGTCCCTCCCAGGATGCCGGTGCCCCTTTGACTGGGTCTCCCCCTCCCAGGGGAACCCCCACCCACTATCCCCACCTTGCCTCAGTATCAGGCTACTGCCAGTCTTCATCTAGCCCCACGCCCAGGGGCAGACTGCAGTGTCAGCCTACTCATCACTGGCAAGGTTGGGTTTGGACCTGCTGCCTGGGCCTACCCCTGGGCTGCCCTCTGCAACCCCCAGTACCCCTTGGCCTTCTACTAGGCCACAGCCTGGGGCTTTCCAGGCTGGAGCTCCCCAGTCTTTCCCCAGCCCTGCTCCACCCAGGTACTCTATCTCAGCTCCCTGCAGCCAGGCCCTTCTCCCTCTACAGACAGAGGGAGACTGTTTGCTCCCAGCTTCCCTGGCCTTTTTATACAGGCCAGCTGTGGCCTGATTAGGGTGTGGCCCAGCTGCGGCCGCTTCCCCAATCAGCCCAGCTTTTAGAGCTGCAGCTTTTAAGCCCTTCTTGCCCCAGCCACAGCCCTCTCCTAGGCTGTTTTAAGCCCTTCAGGGAAGGAGCAGGGGACCACCTTGCTACAGGCCAGATGGAGATGAACACCCACTCGGGTACCGACAGGGCAAGATCATCAGCTGGGGTAAATCAGCATTGTTCTCAATGGAGAAATGCTGATTTACACCCACTGAGGATCTAGCCTACTGATTACACAGCTTGCAAATCCCATCAAGGCTGAGGCCCTGAGAAAGGCTGGAGGTAGGAAATACACAAATCTCAGGAGATTTCCAGTCCAGTTTTGCAAAGCCAAGAGGCTAGGAGATATTTGGATATACACACAGGTGCTTGTGCCCAAACGATATCACAGAACCTTTAAAGATCCGGCCATCATTAGTTGTGATGTGCTTGTGTTAACAGCAGGTTAGCTCCTGGGGTCTGGTTTGGTTACGTCGTTGCTCTAGGGGACACAACTCATTACAAATGGAACACAAGAACTACAGCTGCAAATAACATTGCAAAAAATGTTCCACGCAGCCCCAACTAGAAGACTGAGCCAATCAAGGATTTGGGCTGTCTTAAAATGTAGGTGGACTTTATAATGCACCACAGTGCTACCGGCTCCGCTCATTTGTGTGTGAAGCAACGTGGACACCTAGTGGCTTGGAGGGATTGCAACAGCCTTGCATTTTCTATTTTCATTATCTTGTGAAAAAATTCTCCTACTAACTTTTTAGGATTCCAGTGCACTCATCCACCTTATGGGTACAGGATAGCAGGACTCCTTGTAAATGCCTGCTAATCCTATGTAGCATCTTACAATGGAGGATCTCAAAGTACTTTACAGACATTAATTAACATGGCTTCAAAACACACTTGGGAAGTGGGTATGTTTTCACCCCATTTGACAGAAGTGAAGCGATTTCCCCTGAGCCAGTGGCAAAGCTAGGAAAGGAGTCCTGCCTCACTGCTCCTTGTGCTAATAGCCTAGAAGATGCTTCGAGGCTCGCAAGAGAAATAAACAAGAAGAGAGAAATTGGAGATCTTTCTCCAGTAGGTGGGTCCCCCTCTGACGGGAGGGATGATCAATTGAACCTGTCAATGCCCAGAAAGCTGAAAAGGTCAGACCCACATGGCAGGTGAACATCAGTCATGAGAGATACTTGACATCAAGGCTCCTAATGACTTCCACTGCAAACCAAAAGTAAGAGGGAAGAGAAGATTAAGTCTTGCCCTTGAGAGAATAGGAAGCGAGAAAGAAAGCAGAGTCCTTCTCAAAAGGCCCCAGAGTTCCCCCCGGTAGCTTTAGTTAGATGTCCTGAGGGCTCTGTTCCGAGACTTTTGTGAACCCAGTTTATCCCCAGTCCTGACACATTTTGGAAAAGCCCCATCAGCACCTTACTGTCTGCATCTACCTTAGGTCCCAACCCGTGCCAGTCACTGTCTGCACCTTACTGGAAGGCAGCAGACTTGCTGCACTAAAGAAGATATTACCAGTCCATAGCCAGCCCACCAGAAAGGAGAGCCCACAGGGGCAGCACTGAATAGTCTGTGTGGGGCCTACAAAGTGCCACCATGCACTGTACTCCTGCAACTGGTTAGAAACCCTCATGCTATTGGTCCCTGCTTTTTTGAATGTAGGCAATGCACCCACAATACATTTCCCCAGCAGGGCCCCATTGGCTCAGCAGGGTCATTGCCAGAATAATGAGCCAGATCCTGCAAAGAATCACCAGGAGCTGGACCCCCTCTCTCTCTATGCCTCTATTCGGGGATAACTAGCATCCCAATGGAGATCTGAGTCCCTGCTCCCTCTGAGACCGAGCACTTCCTGAGGGAAGAGAGGGGCCTGGGGAGGTCATGGATATGGCTCTCCCTAGGGGACAGAAGGCTTAGCTGGACACAGAGGGAAGTATACTGCATCCTCTTCAAGGCTGGTGCAGCAGACCTGCCATTGTGATATTGGCCTTTTTTGCAACAGCATCATTGTAACAGGGTTCTCACTCCCTGCTAGTGCCCTGCCTCGTGCCTAGGTCTGAAACCGTAGCTCTCGCTGCATCGAGTGCCCCTGGCTGCCTATTGATTGCTCTGTGATAGTCTTTCTTCTAGCCACTTGGCCTCCAACCAGGCCACCATTTAGTCCCACTGGACAAGCTATCCATATGCAATCTCAGGAAATCTTCAGTTCCAACTCCGGGTCCTGTGCCACCTTGCCAGTGGCTGCTAAGGGAACCCAGCTTCACCAGCAACTCCAGGTTCAACCCCAGGAACCCTATGGCTAGCAACCTAGGTCTGCTCAGCCTCAGACCCTCTTGCTGTTTCCCTGAGCTCCTTCCTACCACACCCCTCTATCCCCTTGCCTATTTCTGGGTTTTACCCCGGGAGCATCCTCTGCTCCCTGTGGCTACTTCACCCCTCTCAGCCTCTTGTAAGACTCCCTAGCTCAGGGCAGGACCCCAGGGCCCACTCTTCCCTTTGCTTTCCTCTTTGTCCCCGGCCAACGCTCTTTTTCTCTAGGACAGTGATCCCCAACCTTTTCGTCTGGCGGGCGCCAGACGAAGGACCGTGGCGGCGGTCGAGCATCCGCTGAAACGCCGCCGAGTTTCAGCGGCATTTCTGCGGTGACGCCTCTCGATGACGTCGCTTGTCGGCGGCAAGCAGTGTCCTCGAGAGGCGTCGCCGCCGAAATGCCGCCGAAACTCGGCGGCATTTCAGCGGATGCTCGACCGCCGGCCAGGACACGGGAGCCATGGCGCCCATGGGCACTGGGTTGGGGACCCCTGCTCTAGGGATTGACTGCAGACCCACTCCCTGCAGCCTCTTCCTGCTCTCACTTCCTGGCTTATTCTCCTACCCCAATTCTTCCCCCAGCTGGGCTTCATTAGCACTGGAATGGGTTACCCAGGGAGGTGGTGGAATCCCCTTCCTTAGAGGTTTTTAAGGTCAGGCTTGACAAAGCCCTGGCTGGGATGATTTAGTTGGGGATTGGTCCTGCTTTGAGCAGGGGGTTGGACTAGATACCTCCTGAGGTCCCTTCCAACCCTGAGATTCTAGGATTCTGTGACTCCCAGATCCTTTCCAGCAGCGCTGCCGCTCAGCCACTTATTCCCCGTTTTGTAGCTGTGCATCTGATTCTTCCTTCCTGTGTGTAGTTTTTTGCACGTGTCTTTATTGAATTCAATTTTGCTGACCATTTCTCCAGTTTGCCAAGGCCGCTCTGAATTCTAATCCTGTCTCCAAAGTGCTAACAACCGCCCCCCAATTTAATGTAATTGGCAAATTTCATACACATACTCTCCACTCCATTAACCAAGCCATGAATGAAAATACCGAATAGCGCTGGACTCAGGACAGACCCCTGCAGGATCCCAGTAAATACATCCCCCCCAGTTTAACAGCAAACCATTGACAACTACTCTCTGAGCAGGGTCTTTCAACCACGTCTGCACCCACCTCACAGTAATTTCATCTAGACCACATTTTCCTAGTTTGCTTATGAGAACGTCATGTGGGACTATGTTAAAAGCCTGAGTAAAATCAAGATATATCACGTCCACTTCTTCCCCCAACCCACTAGACCATAGCTGTGCCAAGAAGAAAATTAGGATGCTTTGGCACGATTTGTTCTTGACCATTCCATGTTGGCTCTTATTTATAATCCTATTATCCTGGAGGTGCTTCCAAATGGATTGTTTAATCATTTGTTCCAGTATCTTTCCTGGTACAAAGTTAGACGGGCTGGTCTATAATTCCCTGGGTCCTCTTTGTTCCCCCATTTTTAAGGATAGGTTCTATGTTTGCCCTTCCCCAGTTCTCTGCGACCTCACCCGTCCCCCATGAGTTCTCAAAGATAATTGCTAATGGTTCTGAGATTGCTTCAGTTTGTTGCACACCTACCCTAGCATGAATTTCATCAGGCCCTGATTTCATCAAGGAGTCTGTCTAGCAGAACGGGGGTGCTCTACACAGAAGTACAGCAAGGAGATCTCACCAAAACTGCTTAAGTTTCTTGGGGCAGGGACGGCCTTTTCAGTCTGTATTTGTACAGCACCTGGCACAAAGAGATCCCGATCCAGGACTTGGATGCCTGGGTACTATGGTAATACACATAACATCTCCTATGGGTTTGTCTCTCAGAAAAGGATCCCTGAGCCACTCTGCATCTGCAAGAAGCTACACAATGGCCTCCACAGAGGAAGCGTTCTTGCCCGGTGCTCTAGAGGTGGAAAGACTTGGAGTCAACCAGCCCCATCATTCACAGAACCTCAGGAACATTTACAGAGACTGGACGATCCCTGTCTCACAGGTCTGACACTTTACACCAGGGGTGGGCAAACTATGGCTCGCGGGCCACATCCATCCCGCAGGACTGTCCTGCCCAGCCCCCGAGCTCCTGGCCCCCGGCCCCTCCCCTGATGTCCCCACTCCCCCGCAGCCTCAGCTCGCTCACTATGCCGCTGGTGCAATGCTCCTAGCGGCAGGGCTGTGAGCTCCTGGGGCAGCACAGCTGCAGAGCCCGGCCTGACCTGGTGCACTGTGCTGCACGGTGGTGGCAGAGTGTCCCGGCTCCAGCTAGGGGGCGCGGCTGTAGCGCCGCCAGCCACCGGTGCTCCAGACAGCGCGGTAAGGGGGCAGGGAGCGAGGGGGGTTGGATAGCGGGAAGGGGAGTTCGGGGTGGTGGTCAGGGAGCGGGGGTGTGGATGGTGGTCGGGGGAGAAATGGGGTTGAATGGGGGCAGGGGTTCCGGGGGGCAGTCAGGAAGGAGGGGGGTTGGATGGGGCGGCAGGGGGCAGTCAGGGGCAGGGGTTCCGGGGGCGGTCAGGGGACAGGGAGAAGGGGGGGTTGGATGGGGCAGGGGTTCTGGGGGGACTGTCAGGAATGAGAGGAGGGGTTGGATGGGGCGGCGAGGGTCTGGGGGCAGTCAGGGGGACAGGGAGCGGGTGTGTGTGGATGGGGCAGGGTCCCAGAGGGGCTGTCAGGAAACGGGGTGGGGGAGCTTGGATGGGGCAGGAGTCCAGGGGGCGGGGGGCAGACAGGAGGTGGGGGCCGGGCCACGACCCCCGCCCCTAACTGGCCCTCCATACAATTTACGAAACCCGATGCAGCCCTCAGGCCAAAAGTTTGCCCGCCCCTGCTTTACATAGACAAGAGAGACAAAAGGCGGGAGGAGAAAGATGTCTTGACCCGGGTCACACAGCAGATCAGTGGCAGAAACACAGACAGACCCTAAATCTCTCATCTCCACCATAACACCGTCCTCAGCAGACATCCCGGGCCTCATTTCCATGGGTAGAATGCAGGAGATCTTAGCCACGTTCCTAGAACCACTCCCGTCCACATTACACATTTAACCAGGCTGTAGCTGGGTCAGGACACAACTCTATTTTCACTCACTCAGTTATAGCTCTAGCATCGGATCGGCACCTAGTGCAAATCGGTGTAGCTCCACCGTCTTCACAGACGGGAACACTGGGATCACCTAACCTGCCTTCTGCATCCGGCTGGATAGGGAATTTCACCCAGCCATTCCCGGATAAGTGGAGCTAAGCCAGCTCACGCCAACAGAGGCTCTGCCATGTAGTCTAGATGGGGATTTGTATGGTTTCCCTGGAGTGCCGTTGCTGGGAAGCCAATGGCTATTAAACACACAAGCCAATACTAAAAATCACACTTATCGCAACACATCCGCCCTTGTAATGGGCTCTGCTGGGGGAGAACGCGGCTTTGGATAGTCTCACGCACCATCCCCCACGGGGACCCCCGAGAAGAACGCCCATCATAACCCATTATCTCCTGATAACGCCTGCAGTCCTTGGGGACAGCTCTTTGCCACGGCCCCGTTTTGCTGGCTCTGCTGTTCAAGCCTGTCTCTCTGGAGAGTCTTCAGCACCATCGACTGCCAAGCTCAAAATGCTGAATTGCTACATTACAAATAAAGCAAGCACGCAAGACCTGGAGGAAGAGCGCAGTCTACAACAGAGCCACGAGGACACCTGCCTCCCCAACACGCAGGGTCCAAATAGCCGGGTGAGCAAGCTTAGAGTGTGTTTGAATCCAGGCTCCATCGGCAGTTTGCTTCCCCCCCAACACACACACTCCTATCTGTGTGTGCAACAGACAATGCACAAAAGAGATAACCTGTCTGCTTCGCCAGCCAGCTGCCCCAGTTTACTGTATTGTTGATGTGGAGCTTTTATTGCCTGGAGATTTATTCAGAAGGGGATGGTACCGATCTCCCTGCTGAAGGGCAGAGCGACGCCAGCGGAAGGTCTCAGAAGAAGTGGCGCTTTAAGGAAATCACAGTGGATTTAAACAGCATGAGGCCCGTAGCGTAGCACATTCAAACATAACAGGGTCTGCATCCAACAAAATGTAACCCCTGCTTCCCCCCCCCCCCGCAAAAAAAACCTGCCCAAATCGACCACTTCCAGAGGAACCCTCTCTGAGTGGACCTCAGGGGCTGAATTCCGCATCCACCACCCTGCGGTAATTGCTGTAAAAGGTGTGTGCTGTCCCCACGTGCCCCCTTGTGGCCTGGGGCACTGCTGGTATGTCCATCTTCATTTCCCCGGTTGAGGTGTCAGTAAGTTGACTGTAAAAGTATCTGGACCAGTGGAAGCCAAAACCAAACAAAAAGTCTGTCCCCTTTAGCAAAGTGTCGGGAACGGAGCAACGTAACAGGAGTTCATGAAGCCCCACTCAGGACTCTGATTCAGGGGTCCCAGACTTAAACTCCACAAACAAAGTCTCAAAGCATGGTCAGGCTAGTCTCTGGAGCCTGGGATAGCCCAGTACAGCCTACACAGTGTCTGGTCCCCAGTCCAGCTTCCTGCTCCAGTTTAAACACGCCAGCCCTAGGGCACCGCATGGAGCCTCTTTGATTACACCCAAACTGTTTCGCTTGTGAACTCCTGGCTGTCCCTAAAAGGGGTAGTACACTCCTTCCTATACAGTCTGCATTTCTAATCCCCCCCCACACACACACACTGCCAAAGGGACATGGCATTCTACTGTTGCATGGCATTGCACTGAGCTGTTAAGCAGCTGCCAAGCTCCACCCCAGAGGTAGTTGCATTGCAGCACTGTGATTCCTGTACATGATTTGTAAAGCATTTGGGAGATCCTTACGAAAGAAAAACGCTATGGAAATGGAACCTTACTTGTTTGCAAAACATCCTATCCACCTGGTTAGCAATTAATTACTCATGAATCCAGTCCACTCCAGAAGTAGCTGGCTGCATTTCAATGACAGGGGTAAGTGATTGTTGTTTTCCTATTTAAGTCAGAGTGCCAGCACTGCACCTGCTGAGTCTGGGAAGGAAGTGCTGCACAAACAGGAAAGATCCACTGTGTGTGTGTGTGTGTGTTTGGGCAGGGGGAGGGAGGAAGGTTCCTTTGTGAATTTATACGGGGATCCAGTTCTCAAAGACAAGTAGGATTATAAGCAATTTGTAACATGTTGTTATCCATTATGAGCCAGATTTACCAACACAGTCCAGCTGCTTTGTGCCACTCTGCAGACGCAAAGAAGCTATCCAGCATGATGCCGGTGAATTTTCCCTTATGTTATTAATGTAACGTAATTGATAATGACACTTATTATCAGCAGAGGGCTCAAACACTCACGTCCATCAGCTGTCCGGGCTTCCATGTGCACAAGGTCAGGCTCCTTATCCAACCCCATTACGGACCTGGGGAAGAGAAGGAAAGAAGGCAACCAGTGAGATTAGAAGCTGTGACCACATGTGGAGAGGGCGGGTAATGCCAAGGCAGCTGCCATCGCCCCATTATAACAGGCCACCTTGGAGAACAAGTTGATTGAACACATGAAGACTCCACATACCAGCAAGCTGCAGTAACCATGTTGGGTCTGTCTGCACAGGAGTTGGAAGGCATAGTTCTCGGATTAAGGAGACCCACCCGCGCTAGCTCCGACTGAGCTACTCCACTAAAAACAGACGTGTAACAGCGATGGCACAAGTGTTGGGAGGAACTAGCTGTCCCACCCTGGCAAGCATTTCCACATCCTGCTCCAGGCATAGCTCCGGTCCAGGCATAGCTCCAGTCCCGAGTACGATCCCATCGAGACTCTGGGCACGTACTCAGGTGGCTAGCCCTGCCCGCCGCTCGCACCACCATTGCTACACGTCTGGTTTTAGCACACTCGCTCGATCTCCTTGAGCTGGAAATGACTCCAGCCAGCTCCAAGGTAGACATTCTCTCAGAGTCTGAGAAAAGGGTGATAATCTCTCATCCTTTGGCATGTGCGCTGATCACCACAGAGGTCAGAGAGGAGCTTCCTCTGGCATGCAAAGCACTCACAATTGGTTATGTGCCTTAGGGTTTCCTTGCCTTCCTCTGAGACAGGAGGATGCTGGCTACCGCTGGAGGCCAGGGCACCCACCTGCATGGACCTTCATTCTGACCCATTATATCAAAGCCTTCACTTCACACAGGGAAGGGCCCAAGATGTCCACTGCTTCCCACAGCTCCCATTGGGTCTCTATTCACAGAGGCCTCCTACTCCTCTGAGACATTCCCTGAGTGAACTCAGGCTGCGCTGCCGTACTCCCAACAGGTTTGGTTCTGAGTCTCTAACTCCCACCACATGACTCATTCCCTTCACCTGGAGAGGTGAGCTAAGCCTGACCCAGGAGTAGCTGAACCCCACCCCTTTAAAGGGCCAGCTAACCTATGACTGATCTCTATACAGAAAACAGAGGACTGATTTCTGCAGGCTCGCTAGAGTTTTATGTATGTAAAAAGGATAAAACCTGAATTAGTAGAATCTCATCATTCCTAAAACTTAACACTGATGATACCCACGACAGCTGGGTAGCGCCCCGAGCGGATTTATAATGCGCCGGAGAAGAACAAGTCTTCTGAAACATGCCATTCTCCCCTGGATTTGCTATTGTATGGGATCTAGTTGTTTCCTTAATTAGCTTTGACATCTCTGATGGTTCTATTCATAACAACAAAAAAGAGAAGTTGGTACAGCAGCTCCTAATTATGCATCATTCCTTTAACACCATGCTTCAAACTCAAACGCTCCCGAAGCAACGTCAGGCAACCCTGAAATTGTGAGAACCCCCCCCTCCCCTCCAGTGTCTGCGAGAGGGTAACAAAACTGAATAGGAGAGCCCCGCTCCTGTGGGAAATCCAGACACGCATCATCCTTATCCGCCTACCCTGAACCCAAGTCCTCCTCTTGCCTCAAAACCGCTGATGGCAGCAAAAGTTTACAGAGTCAATACCATTTCGCTGTTTTCCCTGTGTATGTTCCCAATGGCAAGGCAGCTGCTACAGCTCTGCAGTGCTGCCAGTTCACGAGTACTGGTATTTCCACAGAATGGACTCCACTCAGTTTTTGGAAAAGCTTTAAGCCGACAACGTAACAAATCTGTCACAAACCCATGGACTCTTGAGCTCAGCAGTTGTCACCCACGCTGCATAGCTTGGACACTCAGAACTCCTCGGACACAGCAGGGATAGAACCCATATTCTCCGGCTCTGAAAATACTATCTCCTGAGAAGAGGGGAATCACCACTAGCGGAGAGCAACATAGTACCTATGACACACCACCAAGCAGTTCTAATTCCACCCAGTAGGGAGCAGTAGACTCTCTCTCCCCCCCGCTTCCCCCGACCCACACAACCCCACACAAACACCCTTAGCCAGTTCATCACAACATTTTCCTTTGTTGGCATGTATAAAATGACTCCCACTCTCCTCCCATGCCCTGGTCTGTCTGAAGGAGACGATTTACTGTCACAGGTCTGGCAATGAAAGAAGTGCCACATCAACAGCATCTGCAGGCAGCTGTTTGTTTCTCTTATCGTCCATTTCTTTTCTCTCTAACTATCATACTTGGGCTGGTGAACTAGAGCCAAGACAGTCTTGCATATCCCCTGAACTACCTTCTACCCGTGTAGTTCCATGGAACCTGGCGTGACCCACAAGGCAGGGTTTCCAATGCTCTTGAGCCAATGGCCTTCTGCCTTTCAGATGCATACAGAGAAGAGGAGGAGGAGGATTTAATTAAACTCAAAAGCATGAGTCTGGCTTGGAAGAATTATAGCGTATCCCACCCTGGCAAGCATTTCCACATCCTGCTTCAGGCATAGCTCCGGTCCATGCCTTGTGCACACAGCGAATTGGTGCCACAGGTTAAGAACCAGCAATGCACGCATGCCCTATAACCCCAGAGGGGCACTTCCACCAGGGCTAGTCATCCTACACTGCTTTGCTCATTTATCACAACCCATCTCAGAAAGAGCTGGGGAAAGAGGCGGCAGCCAGAAGTGATGGTAAAGGTCACATTCCTGACCGCTGCAGATGTAGGCTTCAGAACTGGGAGCCTGCAGCTAGTATTGCAGCTGGCTCAGGATTATTAGCCAATTAATAACTCAAACTGACTTAAAATCCCATTAGAAGGGACATTTTGGTTGCTTTTTTTTTCTTTTCAGCCCTGACAGCTCTTGGATCTCCAGATTCTTCACTCCCCTGCAGTTTCCTTTGGGTAACGAATTAAGTGTTCTTGACGGCTGAAGGACTGATAGTACCCGAAGCCATCTCCCTATCTGTATCTAGAGGGCAGAGCACTGTGCTTGGATGCACATTTACTAGGTTATTTGCTAACATTTCAACCCTGACCTGAAGGGACAGGGAGCGAGGGTGGGCCACGGCCATTAAACCTCTTCGTTTCACACTTTTCTCTAAACTTCGGCTCCCAAGAAGCTTCCAAATGAACCGTGCTCAGAGCACGTACAACACGGCTCAGACCTGAATGGGAAACGAATCATACAGATGACACACGGAACAAAGAAACAGAGGACCAAACCCGCAAATGTGCCTGAGGAGAACTTGCCTTCGTGGCCTGTATCTATTTAAAAGGCCACATGCCCATCAAGCGAAATGCCATGGAAGTGATTAATGTGGTATGTATCATTATACCCATTTTACAGACGTGAGGCACATGAAGGCTAAGGGACCTATTTACAAGGAGTCAGAGTCAAGAACAGAACCCAAGACTCGTCAATTTCCAGTGCTACAGTGCAGCTACTATATCGCTGGCCATACTAAGTAGATTTGGAGACATTTCGTTGAGCAACCACGTGGATAGCTAATACCTTCTGGACTCCAGAAAAAGACAGCATCTGCTAATAGCAGAGAACGAAGCAGGTGGGAAATCCAGTTCCTCATTGGTCTCCTACAATTGCAGCACACAGAACACTGTTAGGTAGTCGGTGGGGTTGGGCTAGCCAGTCAGGTGAGCACACAACCACATTCTGAACCCAAAACTTTTCAAAGTTATTATTCTGCAGACGTGTCATGTCACAAAATGCCATGAGATGGCCTTGTACACAGGTGATCCACAGCACTCAGAGATGCTAAAGAATTTGTCACTGGCTGGCCAAACTTTGGGTTTAGAAGCTCAAGGTGAATTTCTTTAAGGTCAACCTCCCATCATCTTTATTTTGCCTGTTAGCTAACTGAAAAGGGTCACAGCAGAGAATGTTTTCTCAGGTAGGAAGCCACAGAGGCAGCTAAAAGGTAGGTCAAGCAGACAAATGGAAGGAGGAGGAAGAGAGATGGGAATGATGCCCTTTCTGCTTTTGAATCCACAAGGAAAGATCTAACACAGAGCAGCACAAATTTCTCCACTTTCACTGGGCAGGGATTTGCATGAATATTTCCTCCGGCTGCAGTGTCTGGGAGTCCGCTCTGCCCTTAAGTCAGCAGAAACTCATCAGGAGTCAAAAACAAACTTCACCTCGGTTTGCATCAGTTCCATAAATCAGGCCATGAGCGCTTGGAACTGGGGCCCGGCCAGCAAACCTCAGTGACCCACCTGCTTAGGAATCAGGTGCCAGGTGAGAGTTTTGCCAGTTACCTGCCTGGTATCTGAACCATCAGGGTTCCTTGGCACAGCACTAGTCTAAAAAGAAAGAAATTGTGAAAATGGGAATGAGACTTCAACAAGATGCAGCCTTAGAAACCCAGCCATTGTAGGCTGAGATGTCAGAGTGGAGAAACTAATCACCAATAATGGAAAGGGACAGGAGGAATGGATGTGGACTACTCAGAGGGATGTTTTGCAGTAGATTAGGACTAGAAAGAAAAAGAACAATGCACATTTATAGTGCAATAATGTGCAGCGGGGAGGGGAGAAACACATCCCTTTTTTAAAGACAATCCCAATCAAATTAATGGATGTTGGCAATTAGTTTGCTGAAATTTTAACAATATCCTGCCCCAGAAATGAGTAAACACTCAGGTATTTACAGGTGATACAAGGCAGACAGCGTGTGTGTCTAATCTGACCAAGATACGGACCAGACCCACGGACACAGTCAGACATGAGTGAAGCAGCTCAGCATGCTAATCCAAACACTTCCCGCTATGTTAGACGATACAGATCTTACTGCAGGCCAGCTGGTGAACTATATACCCAACCCTAACGCAAACTGGGCCTCTTTCTCCACACCACCTTGTGTCGCCATTTACACATCTTCACAGTGGATGTACGGTGCCACCATTTTGATTTATAGCATGTTTCGCATAAGCGCAAATAACTTCATACGTGGCAAGGTAATGGCAAATTGGACCCTCTGTATGTTTTACTAGTATTAACTTCAGTCAGATCCATAACAGGATTTAGGCTATAGAAAATAGGACATTACCCTCTGGGGCTGAATAACAGGAGACATTCTCTTAACAGTGTGAGACTGTGGTATGGTCTCCCAAAGGATACGGCAGAAGCCCCATTACTTGGCGCATTTCAAATCAAGCTTGAAAAAAAGCTTAGGGGAACATGCTGTAAGGAACTATCTTGCATTCGTCTCCAGGGAATGGATTTATAGTTTTCTTCAAGCTCTAATTTCTAAGACTCTACAATTCTGGACGTCTGCAGGAGTTATCACTAGAATGGTAAAACTGCAAGATAAGGCAGGAAGTTGTCAGGTGCCTACACTCAGCTCATTTTTTTCACTTCTGAACAGAGCCAACACAAGCTTGCTTGTTTAAAGCTTCTGAGGAATCTGGGTTTTTCTCTCCCCATAGCATTAATGAAAAAGGCACAGTACTTCACAGAAACTAAACAGCAATTTAAAGAACTGGAGACGATTCGAAGAAATCTGTGAGGAGTGTTCTTACCAAACAAATCTGCTGATGTGTTTTTCCTCGGTTTCCTAATTCTTTATTATCAGGGGACTAAGAAACTGCATGAAAATATTCATAATGATGTATCTGCTCCTGCTGCTTATTTCCCAACTGCAGTCATCAGGATAGATTACAGTCTTCACCCTTTCAAATTCCTCCTGCTCTACTTTGCATTTATATTTCTTAACCTGCTGGATGAATTCCGATGAATATCACTGAGTTCTTGTAAAAAAGGAAGGGGAAAAATCCCTTCCTCCAACACAGGAAGTATTTTAAAGGATCAGGTTTGTAGATGTTTACATGTGGTGGAGACATTCAGGCTCAGGCTGGAGGAAGGAAAGGGGAATTTTTCCAGGAAATGTTTGTTTCCTTCTAAATTTTCCATACATAAAAATGTTGGTTTCAGTTCGAGTTTTGAAAAATGAAAATGAATGCTTTCCATTCTTCATTTCTCCTCCCACCCCCTTTTCTGTCCTTTTGGGGGAAAAACCCCAAACAACATAAACTGAGGGAGGGGAGGTTGAATTGATGGAAACCAAAATGAAACAGACAAACAAACTAAACCATTTCAAAACTGAACAAAAATGTGTTTTGTTTCGTAGAAAAACTGGACATTTCCATGGAAAATTTCTAAGAAAACAAAAATATTTGATTTTTTTTGAGAAAATACCATTTTTCAACCAACTTTACCTTGCAGTCAACAGCAGAGCTCAAGCCCAGAGTTTTTGGATCTATTACCAGCCACAGCATGGATTTATTGAGGGACTATAGCTGTAGGCCACCTCTCTGTGGCTCAGCTGGTCCATCACTAAAACGAACATAATGCTTAATGTACTGTTATGAGGCCCAGTTAGTTAATGTCTGTAAAGCTCTTGGGAATCCTCATTTGAAAGGCCCCGTAGAAATGGAATTGCTGTAGCATTACTAGCCTGGCTATTTGGGAACCAGAAGCAACCCTTGTTTCAGAACAGTGCAGCAAATGTTGTGTGCTCTAAGTACATAACTATAATTCCATCCGTCCTCACTCTACATTCAGGGATTCAACTCAGCCTCTAGTTTCTCTCCATGCAAAGGAATATTTGGAAAGTTCATTAAATACAACAGGGTTTGTAGCTTGGCACAAAGTATTCCAAATTGGATCCACTGCACTTTAGACTACAGTCATCTAAAGATGCTCCCTTGCCTGTGTGTTTAATTCCCTTCATTTGTAGGAACATTTTCTGATTGCAAATAGGACATGGCTTATGCGCTAAGGCTCAGTGATCCAGCTACTAACAGAGTCCAAGATAGAGCAGGGTGTCTCTGAAAAGCTTTAGAGTGGGAACATCATTTAATAAATTAGTACCGTGGTATAGGAATAAAAATAAAGCTTAAATTGTCCAAAGAGGGGATGCCAGCATGCCACTTGCCACAGATGGAATGTATAGGATACATTGCAAGATGAGCCGATAAAGCGTTGTACATTGTATTAATTAAGGAAGGATGGCTTGCCACATTCCCTGATGCAGAATATCACAAAGAATCACCCTGGGACAATGTCTAGCTAGCTGGAAATTAATTCGCACTTCAATTTATGCATTTCAGAACCAGGCAATGTGAAGCCAGATTTGTGACTCGTCTCTTCTGGTGACTGTTTCTTTGAGCTTCAGCCACTAACCTGAAGAGAACAATAGATTATTTCATTGTTTAGACCTTTAACCAGCAACCAAGCGAAAGAGAGAGAATAAACTACTCTGCTGCAAGATGGGCCAGAAAGTGTAAATGCATCAATGTGTCTCCTTGCCCCAAATCACGCTCAATTACCAGTTTATGCCAAGTTAAGAGTGAGACACTCATTTGTCCTGACAGCCTTAAGAGGAAAGGCAAAGGAGCAGTAAACAAACAAAAAGGATTCTGGCAGTGAAGTGGGAGCCGCACAGACAGGGTCTCTTCCTAGGAACAGCTAATCAGTGCGTCAGTGATGGGTAAAAGTAAAGGTTACTAGAGGGAGTTGCCGAGCATCACACATCCTACAACAAGAAGGTTGATCAGTCAAGGCAGGAGACGAACCTCCAAATATCAGTGATGGACATGGGATGGAAATATGCACAACCTCACGTCAGCCATCTCTTCCTGAGATGGACAATGATGGGAGCAAGGAGTTTGCTGGTGGAGAGACGCAAGGCATAAATGCACCTGTGTACATAGTTGCCGTGCAAGTGAGCGGTGAAAAACATATTGATTCAGGTTGTGTGGGAGGCCAGCTGGGAAGTCCAGCAGTAGGCAGCCCACCATGCCTGGGGATCTGAGATCAAAGACACACTCCCCAGTTCTTCATGGCTGGCAGAGGCCGGCATTCTTTGGAGGCAAGCAGCTGCAGAGGGAAATCACCTGTCAGCATTCAGTAGTAACCTCACCTGTGGACTAGTTCAGGAGAAGTGTTACTAGGCCTACAAGTGAGCTTCATCCACTGAGCCTCAAGCCAAGAGGGAGGACATCGCACTACAGCCTGGGTAGGTGTAACTCCAACTGTCCCCACTGGATTTGTGGGGCTGAAGAGCACCCTGGGCAGAGAGAGAAGCAGACTGGGGCTATGTCTACATTGCAGTTAGACAGCCACCATTGGCCCATGCCAGTTGACTCAGGGTTGTTTAACTGTGGAGTAGATATTTGGGCTCAGGCTACAGCCCGAGCTCTGGGATCCTTCCAAGGAACTAGAGTCCAGGCTCTAGCCTGAACATGAATGTCTATACTGCAGTTAAACAGCCCCTTGGCCCAAATCCAGCTGGCATGGCCAGATGTGGGTTTTTAATTACAGTGTAGACTGTCCAGTCTATCTAGGAGCTTACATGGCCCTCCTTAATGTAGGATCTCACAACCATTAACTGATTGTATCGGCACAACACCCATATGAAGTATTATCCCAGTCACATACAAATGGGGAATGGAAGCACAGCATGGATGAAAGGTCCGTTAAAGTCTAGGGGAGTTTTACCTTGCCCAAGGTCATACAAGGAGTCTACAGTTAAGCTAAGAGTTGAACCCAGGTCTGCGGGAGTCCTAGGCTAGTACCCTATCCACTAAGCCATCCTTCCCACCTCAGCAGGCCCTGGCGTATGGGCTATGAGTTGGGGAGCTCAGTGCCATGATTACAGCTTATCCAAACTGCCTACAAGCCTAGGCCATGAACCTTGTCAGAAGCAGGTCTTTGGTTCCATGCTACAGATTCCCTTAAACGCAGTTACACGCATTCAGCTTCACCTCTGAACATAACCCAAGCCATCCAGGGCACATGTCTGCCTAGTGCCTATAAACCCATGGCTCATTATCTCCTACCCATACTACAGCTTCTATGGTATAATTAAATAGCTCTGATGATCCACCATCTGCTAATCCAATTACTGCTGTACAATCATGCAGGCACAATAGCAAAAGCCACTGGCTTCCCCACCTTGTTCTAAATAACAACCTGCTAAGGGGAATAATTGAAGGAAACTCATCTAACCTACATTACTTAAAGGAACCTGCAGTGTAGCTAATAGGATACTCCTTCCTCATCTTAAGTTTCCATGTAGTTTCATGCAGGCTACATTTAACGATGGCAGGATTAAACTAAGCTCATTCTATAGAGGAGACTCTGGGGAATACCAAGGGAACGAAAGGATGGGAGTTTCAATTTCTTCTCTTGCAGAGAATGAATTCTGCCACACATTGCTTCTGATGAATTGTCATTTTAGAGAGTTGGTTAATTTCCAACAGGCAGAATTCATAAAGAAGGATCTCCTTATCTTTCATGGCCGTTACTGAGTGACACAAATGGATCGCATCTAAATGAGTTTGGGAACATCTTGTCTGTTTGGCCCTGATAAGAGACTGCTTATGACACAGCATGGGTCCGACTCGGTCTGTTAAATAGAAGAACTGGTGTTTAACTTAGTAACGGGCAAACTTCCAAAGGCTTCAGTAAGTTCAGAAAAGCTAATCAAAATCTATCTGAACCTTCTTGGTCTAGAAATCTCACATGGGAAATTTATCTCATGATATTCTGGCTACTTCCTCGTTGTAGTCAAATCGGAAACACCGCAAGAAGAGCCATGGCTTGTGGTTATGACCGAGGCTCTGATTTCAACCTAAAATCACCTCTGGGAATATTTCATATTCTGCTTATTAAGGGCTGATTCTCCATCGCCTTGCTTCTTGTGTAGTCATTTACACCAATGCAAAATGACTGTAACAAAGCTATCAGGCCAGAACTTCTGCAAGGAAAAGAACTGCCAGGAGCACACCGAGAAGGGAATTTGTTTACAAATCTAAGCACGTGTTCTGGGATGGGGTTGGTGGGGGCAATGTTTGCCCAGTTCCAATGAAAAGTAAGCCAAGATTTCCAAAACCAGGAGCCTACCGTTAGAACTCTAAATCCTTATTTTATGTTGGATGTTCAAAAGTTCTCGATAGCAGCCTAGATCTGCTCCCATTGAAGTTGAAGAGAGTTTTACCAGTGGGGACAGTTGGAGCAACACTGCACACTTACGAAAATCCCACCCCTAAAATAAATGAAAAGAGATGAGCATCCAGGAACTCCCCCAGAAGTCAACTGAAAACTACAGGGTGTTCACCACTTGTGAAAATCGGCCCACTCAGGGCTTGTCTACACAGTGCGTTAGTCTGCACTAGAGAGGTTAAATTCTAGTGCTCGCCAGCACATTGCACACTGGCGTGAATTAAAAGTTCCCCAGAGCGTGCTAATGGAGAACTGTTTGAAATGGGACTACATTAATATGCACTAGAGAACTTTTAATGTGCATCAGCAAGGTCTACATGCACCAGCTAGTGCACAACACACTACTGTGCACTAAAAATCTACTCCCTTCTAGTGCAAAGGCACCGTGTAGACAAGCCCTTATTTAGGAGCTTAAAGGGGCATTTAGGAGACTCTCTTTAGACTCCATTTTTGGAAATCTTGGCCATAAACCTACCACACAATGACACGTATGAGAAACACACCAAAGCCACTGCTTTGGCCCTGGTCTCCATGGGACCAACTGGCCTGTGTGTTTCTAGATTGCCTCATGTCTCTTGCTCAGAATCCATGCTCCCAGGCGGCAGCTGATATGTGTCCCCCTTTGCCTGTGCAGAGCCAACCTCAATGAGGTCATCCATCAAGCAAGAGTAGTGGGACATGCTTGGACCACTTGGACTCAGAAACAGAGCAATTAATGGAGTGCGGTGCAAAGTAAAGAAAAGCTAAATCAGACAAAACAAGGAATAAGCCTAGATCTTGCCATCCAATGGCAGGTGTGGACTGTGCTGCTGTAGACACTCCAGCAGAATGGCCTTTGGTTTGCTCTGTCAAGCTCTGATGATCCCCATCTGCCTGAGGCAGATTCATTAATCAATGTATTAATTAAAGGGGGTTTACTCTTCATGCTGCCTACTACAAATATCACCAAAGATCACCCTGGGACCCTCCACAGCCAAATTGCTGTCTCTCATGTACAAGCTGCCTCCATGCCAATATTTACCTCTGACCCCGCACTCTGTGGGCTACAGAGCTACCTAAGGAAAAGGATTGGCGGGGGGAGGGGCATACATCAGCCTCCCGCTGCTCCCACATGGCTCGGGGCAGAAAGGATCCCGCTAGGGCAGTGAGCTGCCTCTCCCCGTGCGGCAGCTGCAGACAGGAGAGTCCCTGGGGCTATTGGGCCTGCACTGCCCGATCTCTCTTAAGGAGAACCCTTTAAGATTTCCTCCCCAGGGTCTTCCCACAGGACAGGCTCATCAGGCCCTCTGTTTTCAGACACATGCATGTCCACACAGAGAGGATCTTCTGTGGGTGAGCAGAGTTACTCTACATTACCCCAGGGGTGAATCGGAGCAGAACCTGGCCCCAGGAGCATGAAGGCCCTTAACAGATATCGGAAGGTAGTGCATTTCTGGGGCCGTAATTCTTAGCCAGGGTTGAACTTGGGTCATTCAACAGAAGGCAGCAAATTTAAATCCAATAAAAGGAAATATTTCCCACCCCCACCCACCACACTGCAGACTATCAGCCTGTGGAACTCACTGCCACAACATACCTCAACCAAGAGTTTAGCCAAATTATAAACCAAGGATTGGATATCTATATGGATGAGACCATCTAGAGTTATGTTAGTATGGATTTAATTGAAGGGATATAAACGCTCATGCTTCAAGACATAAGGGAGGATTTAGGAAGAAAATTTCCTTATGGGGAAGTTATTCCAAAATTGCCTACTTCAAGTTTTCTTGCATCTTCCTCTAAAGTAGCTGGCACTAGCCATTTTTGGAGACAGGATATCGGAGGAAATAGACCACAGGGCTGATACCAAATTGCCATCCCTGTGCTCCTTTTAGGAATTACATATGCTTTGTACCATGGAGACTTTTTAAAATATATTTCCCCTAGCAATCACACTTGTTTCTTGTGGCCATTCTGCTTTCTTTGATAAAACAGCTTTAAAACAAGAAACCTATAATACTTCCGAAAACACTGTGGGGTACATGCGACTTTGTGGAAAAAAGTTCTAAATGGGATTTAAAACACACAATATTTATCCCAGAGACCTGGCATAATGCATTTAAGAAGAACATCATACAACTGCTTATTCATGCATCAAAAACCATTAAGTACTTTTTCAGTGCATCAGCTGCTACTGAGAGCTTGAACTGTTAGCGACTAACTCACATAACAAATTCCTTTTATTCTTAGGTTCTTGTGTTACTTTTATAAATTGAAGTTGTTATTCATCTGAGAGGATAAAAATGCACCAGAAACCAGCAAACATCTTTGGTTTTGGCCCTTACATAAACTGCAAACACCTCTGGTGTATTATCCAACCAGTGTTGTTGAGTTGTTGTGGGTTGGTGGCTGGTTTTTGGTTTGTTTTGGGTGGAGGGAGGAAGGGAGGGAGTTTTTGTTTTGTTTTGTTTTGTTTTTGTTGTGTTTTTTGCCGGCTTCCCAGATGAAACTATTTCTGCCAAGATTCTGCCCTGGGCCAAATTGGTTACAAAAGCCTGGATCGCATTTGCAAAATGGGAATTGTAGTAAAGACATAATCTTAACTGAAACTGACAACTTATGTTCATTTCCAAGCAGTCTCTCCATAGCAGCCCCTGGATGGTTTCTCAGACACAAAAAGTGAAGTTGTTTCCTTTTCAGAGAAGCATGGAGTTCTCCTGGGTTCTCTCTCCCTGCTCTCCCTCAAGTGCTGATTCATCATTACAGCAGTCACATACCCGACCGTCTACAGGGGGCCGCTCCTCCGCTGGTATAAACTGGCATAGCTGCATTGACGGAGCAATGCCAATTTACACCTTCTGGAGGATCTGCCCTAGGGCTTCTACCACATCCCAAGCGTTCCTAGAAAGCGTCTCTGTCTTCCTAGGTTTGGCTATTTGGCGGATGATCAATGCGGGCACACCTCCCACCAATAAATGCAGATGTCCACCGTTTCCCAGCATGCTCACATCGGACTCAGTAATATCAATGTTTGTAATCCTGTCACACTTTACCATGAACTAGGGTGACAAGATGTCCTGATTTTATAGGGACAGTCCCAATTTGGGGGGCTTTTTCTTATATAGGCACCTATTACCCCCCAAGCCCCATCCCGATTTTTTACACTTGCTATCTGGTCACCCTGCCACGAACAACCCTTACTAGTCGAGGGAGGGAGGGAGCAGGAGGAGGAAAATGTCAAGTCTGTGAAAAAATGTGTATGGCCAAAAGGAAAATATAAAATAAATCTTCCTCCAAGGTTACTCCAAATATGCCAGGTACCATCATAAACATCTGATCACAATAATGCAAGAGTATTGGCTATGCTGTCTGTACTGTATATCATATAAACTAGAGACAGGGAGGCAAAGTTTGCTCTGTGATGACTATGGCAGAGCAAGAGAATTAACACTCAGGATACATCAGTTTGATTCCACCCCTCATGCTGAAGCAGGATTAAGTATACCTAGACCAGGAGTGGCCAACCTGTGGCTCTGGAGCCACATGCAGCTCTTCAGAGGTTAATATGCGGCTCCTTGCATAGGCACTGACTCCAGGGCTGGAGATACAGACGCCAACTTTCCAGTGTGCCAGGGGGTGCTCTTCAGAGGTTAATGTGCAGCTCTTTGTATAGGTGCTGACTCCAAAGTGGAGCTACAGATGCCAACTTTCCAATGTGCTGTGGAAACAACCCCCTGCTCTGCCCCAGGCCCTGCCCCCACTCCACCCCTTTCCCCAATGCCCCTGCCCCTTCCCCTCCTCCCCCCTACCTCCCAGAGCCTCCTGCACATGCAAAACAGCTGATCACAGCAGGTGGGAGGCATGGGGGGAAGGTGAAGGTGCTAGGAGCTGGGGTGGGGGAGCTGATGGGGGGCTGCTGATGTATTACTGTGGCTCTTCGGCAATGTACATTGGTAAATTCTGGCTGGCCACTCCTGACCTAGACCATCCCTCTCAGTACATGCCAGGTGCTGTTAAGGAAACATTGCAATACATGCAGGTAGAGTTAAAAATATCTCCCCAAACCCAGACCTACCTTTACAGAAACTAAGGACAACTCAGGCTAAACATTTCACATTGGGGTTCTGGTGGCTTGAACCCAGCACTTCAGGTTTATGAAAGCACCTGTCCTGTGATGGAAATACGGCCACACGACGCATACACGCAGGGATGGAATTATTCCTTTTACCATGTAGCATGAGGACAACGTTATTTTAACTCAGAAATTTCTAATGCAGGATTATTTAATAGTCAATTGACATTTATAAAACTATGTTTTCTTAACGCTAGAGCTGGCTGTAAAAACTCAAGTGATGTTTTCCCAGCACTATATAATGACACCATCTGCTAGTTAGTGATTAGTGGGTTTGCAAGAGACACACAATTTTTAAATGATCATTTTATTGCTGGCTAACGGATCAGGCATGCCAAGTAAAGCTCACCTTTGGTATGTCCAATAAGCCCTCATTGGACAATAAAACTGACACAATCCCAGGGCTGTCCTCATTGGAGCTGGGCCATTTCCACGCCCCGTTGGACACTACAGAGAGAACTGAGAAGTGATCCCCAGACATTTGCTTATTTCTAGATCCGAACCCAGATCATACATTTTAGAAACATTCGGGTAATGCTCTCGCCCCACTCAAGTTATCTTCCTCATTAATACAACTCAGTCAGCGTCTTCCTGACGGCCCTGGGCTACAAGCTCAGAAATACGTCAAAAAGGGCCCTTGCCACTGTTTCTGCCTCACCACAAGCAAAACAAGGACTGAAAATCTCACAATAAAGCCAGTTCTCATGAGACCATCGGACAAGCATCCACACTCTTCGTGTTTGTCTCAAACAACCATGAACTCCCAATCTCGGGTACCTCTGCACAGCCTCTGGCCAACCACAGTTCATGTCTTCTCACCCCAAAGGCCATGTTAACACCACAGTGAGCTGGCCTGTGTATTTGTGCACTGCTGCTCTCTGCTGGATTGGCTCAAAACTGCTCATATGTGTGTTACAGACCCTACACTGCCCAGAGATTCTCCTTTAGCTAAAGTGGCAGAGGCCAGTTTCACTCCTGCTGTGGAGTTAAAAATGACTGTGGGGATGCAGTGTGTGAGCGACAACCACAAAGTTCCGAGGAGGCTAGTGATTTGTTTCAGTGCCACAGAAAGAAGAGAAAGTAAAATCCGACGGAGGGAGAATGAGCAAAACAGCTGGTGCCTTTAGCACCATTTGTTATACATTTAATATCGTTTCCCCTACTGCTTGTTAAAAACAAAGCAAAATCTAAGATAAGCGAGATCTGAAATATTGCTCTGCGAAGAGAGACGCGTGTCCTATTTTCCTCCTCTCCCCATCCCTCCCCCACTTCCCTGCTGGCGTTTTCATTCAGCTCCTTCGTAATTAGTGTACACTTCCGTGTACTTTCCAGACTGGGCGCGTTCCAGGTATTGACCTTCTCAGTGCTTCAAATCTCCCTGTATCCATCGGAAAGGCTGTGCATGCTAAATCCAATGCTAAATTCCCCCCAACACCCTCCAGCTGTTCCTGGCTACAATTTGACAGTTCCACCCAAATTATTTGATGGCATCTCTTAAGACCGCAGTACAGAGGGAGGGTGGAAAATGACTAAATAGGACAGGTGAAGGGGGGGAGGGGATCCCCATCCACTGCCTCCTATTCCTTGTTGCTCCCCAAGGTGGAGAGCGGTAGAAACAAATGGGCCCACGGGGGAAGCGAATGCTGGGGCAGTGCCGAGAAAGTTTGCTACTTCTGACGTGGACTGTGCCTTCCGCACAGAGCATTTCTTGCTGTGTGTGTGCTCTGAAAATATAAGCAGGCCCTCCAGAGACGGGTGGATGGGAAAACAATATGCAGCTGTTCAGCTGGCCAGCCAGTAAATGCAGGATACCTTAAGGAATTCCCTCCTTCAGGGACTTACCTGCTAACAGGATGAAGGAATTTATAACCCACTGAAACTTCTCTTAACCCTTTACTGACTGGTTTGTTTTTAGTCTCTCTGATGTCCCAGTATGGCCCCGTTACTGTAGTGTTTGAGCACCACACAACCTTCAATGAATTTTTCACTCACAAAACCCCTGTGAGTCAGGGCAGAGCTATAGGCCCCATTGTGCAGATGGAAAACGGCGGCCCAGAGAGGCTAAGTGACTTGCCCGAGGTCACACGAGAAGGCTGTGGTCATGCACAGACTTGAAGCCAGGTCTCCCAAGTCCTAGGCTAGTGGACAACCTGCCCTCGCCCCCTTTTGGTATTAATGCCCCAATTCAACATAGCACTTAAGCAGGCACTTGCTTTTAAGCACAGGTTTAAGTCCCATTGACTTCAAGGGCTTAGCTGATTAGGGATGGGATTACTTAGTACTGTATAAATCACATGTTTTACTGAAGAAACTATTTCCCCGATATTTTACAGTGTACAAAACATGATGTGGGAATGGTCTTTTGTCTCCCTCCACCTGGAAAGGCAGGTGCCTTAGTTACCATGAATTCAACTAAACAAGGCTTAGAAGAAGCCATGACAACTTATAAAACTGAGCTCAGATAGTCTCTCTTTACCTAAAAATGCCACCGATTGAAAGGTGATTATCTCGGGCTGCTCCAGGGATAGGAGCACAATGGAATATGGAGAACTCTGCTTCCCATTGCTATCAGCTCCCATTTTTAGCCCCACTGGGGTCCTGAGACATTAAAGACTTTAAAACCATAAGGACATATGGAAGTCACAGGTGGATCCCTTTCCTCTTGCTGAGGACCACCTTCCTTCCCAAGTTGTGCTAATCAATTCAATGAGACAACACGTATGATAAATTGCTACTACATAAGTAAGGGTATCAAAATCTGGTCCTTTATAATGCAATAGGTCAGACCTGAACTCAGCCCCAAACCTATAGGCTTGTGAAATTCTATGGCTTGTGTTACACATGAAGCCGATTCAGATAATCCAAATAGTCCCTTCTGGCCTTAAAATCAATCAATATGGAAACTCCTGGGCATTGGACAGGTGTAATTATTTGGGAAAATATCACATAGTAGAGGGGAGAAAGATGAACTCTTTCTGGGTTAGGGTGATTTGTTCTACAAAACGGCAGGTTATAGTACTGCAAATGTGCGGTGGCTCTGGACAACTGAAAGTGCTGCTACAAGTCAAGTGGTATCTTGACAAAGCTGCTGAAGATTTCACCATTTGATGTAAGAGGCTTATCTGAGCCCTGTTAATAATAGATTCGGAGGAGCCCAAATTCGCAGCTCCTTCTAAGGACTAACGTAGGCATCTCTTTGTTGCTGTTATTTCACGTCTCCTGGAAGCTTCAGTTAACACAATCTGATGACTTAGCTTTTTACACAACGGTGGAACCCAAAGAGCAGCAGCTTATGTTCCTCTGAAACTTACAAGGTCCTATATATTTGTGTTCTACCCACTCCACATAGTAATAATAATTAAAAAAAACCCGCAAGCTCCCCAAGTTTCAGTGTGTTCCTTTCATTTTTTTTCTTCCCCACACACAGCTTACAAGCTCAGAACAACAATCACAGCTTGCAGCATAATAACAAAGAACTCAAACAGCCAAGAGGAGTTATTATATTACAGGGTTTCAATATCCCTGAGCCTGGCATTACAATAAGGTGGTTCAAATCTTGCCCACTGTGCGAACAACCTAATTTGTTCTCTTGGAAAGTTTATCATCACTGGAATACTGCTGCCTCTGAGTGGAAAAAAAGCTTTGTTGCCACTCTTTCCAGTAACCGATGACCCTCTGTATTTCTGGAAAAGGAGGAGACATCTGAAATGGGAACTCCATATAATGCAACCTGCTCATATTTTTGGGTTAGGTCCCTTTTATTGCTCAGATAAGGTTGTCACCTTTGTATATAATGCTGCCACTAATTAGGGTGGTGGACTTTACCTGGTCCTCTTTAATTATACTCACAGTACAGCACTGATTTAGCTTCTCTTATCTAAAAGTGATGGCTTCCTCTTTGATGAGAGACACCCACAACTTGCTCCTATCCAGAACCAAGCAAAAAAGCAAACCCTATTCCCTCCTAAACTGTCTGTACACACTCCTTGTCCCAACATTTCTTGTCAGCCTCCAACTCCCATGGTCCTTCTGGACTACAAGTCCCAAGATCCCGTTCTTGTGGGATGAACAAGGCCATGCTGTAAAACGGGGGCGGGCAAACTTTTTGGCCTGAGGGCCGCATCGGGTTTCAGAAATTGTATGGAGGGCTGGTTAGGGGAGGCTGTGTCCTGCTCCCCGCCCCCTCCTTCTTGCCCCCTGATGGACCCCCCAGGACCCCTGCCACATCCACCACCACCCCGCTCCCTGTCCCCTGACTGCCCTTGGAACCCCCACTCCTGACTGCCCCCTGCCACCCCAACCAACTCCTCCTCTCATTCCTGACTGCCCCCCCAGAAACCCCTTCCCCATCCAACCACCCCTTCTCCCTGACCACCCCCAGAATCCCTGCCCCTGACTGCCCCCCGCTGCCCCATTCAAACCCCCTCCTTCCTGACTGTCTCCTGGGACCCCTGCACCACCCATTCAACCTCCCTGTTCCTCGCCCTCTGACCACCCCGACCCCATCCACACCCCCACCTCCTGACCACCCCCCCAAACTCCCCTGCCCTCTATCCAACCCCCACCCGCCCCGCTCCCTGCCCCCTTCCCGCGCTGCCTGGAGCACCAGTGGCCAGCGGCATGGCTGTGGCTGGAGCCAGCCTAAATACCTCTGAAATGGCAGCTCGGTCCCATTGATTTTCAATGAGACTCAGGCACTGACATACATAACTCTCTTTTGAAACTGGGATTTAAGCACCTAGGTCACCTAAGTAATATTACATTTTTTTTACCCCTCAAAACCAACCCCCCTGAACCACTTAGGGTTTGTCTACACTGCAAAGAAAAACCCACAGCACTGAGTCTCAGAGCCACGGTCAGCTGACTCGGGCTTCTGGCCCTCGAGCTGTGGGGCTAAAATTAGCAATGTAGACATTCCCACGTGGGCTGGAGCCCCAGCTCTGAAACCTGGAGAGGGGGGAGTCTCCCATAGTCCCGGCTCCAGCATGTCTACACTGATATTTTTAGCCCCGCAGGCTGAACCGCATGAGCCAGAGTCAATCGACCCAGGGTCTGAGACTAGGTGCCATGGGTTTTTCTTTGCAGTGTAGATGTATCCTTATTCCCCAGTTATCTGATGATAAAAATACATTCTAACACATAATAAAAGCCTAGCATGCTCTTTAATTAGCACATTGATTCTGTTTAAAAGCCCCTCCCCACAGTCACCCGGGACACAACAGAATGGAAGTAGTCAATAACAGCATTATTAACAAGTTTCACTAGATTTGGTGTTTGTTTTCTTTAAAGCTCCTGGAGTCAGGTGATTACATGAAAATCTCAGCTCTCTTATTTTTTTTTTTAAAGTAAATTTCTAACTCAAGATTGTGGCTTGAAAGACTTGAAAATATGACCCTTCCCCCACGCAAAGGCTATGACACCAGAAGATGCATTAAAAACTCCAAACTTTTTTTAAAGACACTCCTATGTCAATCTCAGGATTTTTGGGACCAAACTCATGAATTTTGAATGCCTGGGTTTGGCAGAACAGCAATAATTCTAGATCCTGGGCCCCTCAGAGTCTTCTTCGGTGTGCGATGAACACAAACATGCTATATTGTCTGCACAACACAAGAGAAGCTTAATGGACCACTCACCAGTAAAACCTGTTTGGAGTGATCCGCTCATGCATTAGCTGCCAGCGTCTTCCAAAATCCATAGAGCTATACATCTGAAAGACAAAAAGAAATGAACAAGAGTATAAATAGCAGGAAAAGGAGAGTGACTGTTGCCCCAACAGGGTTTAAAATCATCTCCGAGCTCCCCGAGGTCACAGTATAGCTAGATCGATAATGCAGGGCTACATCATTAACTAAGGAGTACTGCAGAAAAGGATCTGGGGTTTACAGTGGATCACAAACTAAATATGAGTCAACAATGTAATACAGTTGCAAACAAAAGAGAACATCATTCTGGGATGTATTAGCAGGAGTGTTGTTAGCAAGATACGAGAAGTAATTCTGCTCTACGCAGCACTGATAAGGCCTCAACTGCAGTACTGTGTCCAGTTCTGGGCACCACACTTCAAGAAAGTGGACAAATGATTGACGGTTTAGAAAACATGATCTACAAGGAAAGATTGAAAAAAACCGGTGTTTGTTTAGTCTGGAGAAGAGACGACTGATGGGAGACATGATAACAGTCTTCAAGTGCACAAAAGATTGTTATAAAAAGGAGGGTGATAAATTGTTCTCCTTAACCGCTGAGGACAGGACAAGAAGTAATGGGCTTAAATTGCAGCAAAGGTGATTTAGGTTAAACATTAGGAAAAACATCCTGACTGTCAGGGTAGTTAAGCCCTGGAACAAATTACCTAGGGAGGCTGCAGTTGTTGAAAGTTTCTAAAAACAGGCTAGTTAGGGGTGGTCTAACAAATACTTAGTCCTGCCTCAGTGCAGGGGGGACTAGACAAGATGATCTATCAAGGTCCCTGCCAGTCCTATATTTCTATGATTCTAGTAACCACACTGCTAGCAACAAGTTAAGACACTATGCCCTCCTCTCAAATTTTACCTTTGAGATTCAAAACCAGTGTTAACTTTCTTCCCCCCTTTAACCTCCCCAACACCCTCTTCACACATCTCTGTGCTTCCTGATTTCAGCTGTCAACACACTCACTCCTATTGCAATACCAAAAAGCAGGCAGTTCCCATGGTTTTTTCAGCCTACAGCACGCATGTGAAATCTCACCCCAAAATGCCTGTTCTTTAAAGATTTCTAGCTGGATTTTGCCTACTCTGCTACTGCACTGGTTGGTCCCAGTCTCTGCCCCACTGTCTCTGTAGGCAGCCAGGAAACCCCCAGGGGAGACGTGTGTGTATGTCACCTCTCCTGCCCCAACTCCTGCCCCCTTCCCTGGTCCAGGGTCCTTCCCCCTTCCCAGCCCCTATCACACTGCTCCCCCGGGCTCCCTGCAGCCCCTGTGTTTGTGTGTTAATCACATCCAATCCCTTCAAACTGTCCCCTTTTCCTCTCCCTTTATTTCATGGGGGGACGACGAGCCGAGTGGGCGGGCGGACAGTGGCAGCGAGGCTTTATACTTGGGGGGGGGTGTTTCTGTGGGGCCGGGTGGTGCTGGGGCAGGGGATGTGTTTCAGCGGGGGGCTTGGTGGTACTGGGGGTGTGTGTTTTGGCGGGGCTGGGGGGGTTTCGGCCCTCAGCTGTTTTCTTTGGAGTAATATGGCCCTTGCTGCTTTACAAGTTGTGCAGGCCTACATTAGAGGCAGCTAACAAGGGCTCCTTTTTCAATTTAAACTTGCAGTCTAATGTTTCTTTGGTTCCCCATAGCTAACAAACAGCTGAGTTGTAAGTCCAAAGTTTCCATCTAGCTCTAGACTAAATGCCAGAGGTAGGTTAATTTTATAAATATCCTACCCATCATCACAATCTATTCCCATCCTATACAAGTCTACAACCACCCACCATCCAATTACTTAAAACTTACAGAACACCGGCAAGCTTTACTCCAGCCTTAAAGTACTCCGGTTTGTAGGAAATACATCTGATTTTAAGAACTATCTATTAGCTTGAGTGTAAAGTAGACAAGTAAGACATAGCAGACTGTTCTGAACAGGGAGAAAATAATAAATTCTGTTAGACTAGAACACAATTATGTTGAACTTTGATTCTAGAGAATGTGTGCCTGGATAAGAAGTGTCAGTGAACTGTTTGTACGACAGGCAGAAGAGAGAGAGATTACAGAGATGGAGAGACTGTATATTGGTAATTTGAAAATTGTTGATCCTTAATGGAAAAATTATATGCTTGGAGTTAAGGTTTTGTTTGAGCTCTGTTTTTGAGTAATTGGATTTGTGGATTGGAGGCAGGTCCAGCTTCATAGTGGAAGGAATTACATCCTGGTGATGTGTAGGATGGAATTGTTGATATGCATTGTTATGTACGACTGTGAAGATAAGTAATATGCAGGAGCAGCAGAAGGTCCCTAAAAGTGGGGGGGCTATAGGGGTGGGAAGAGGCAGGGAAGAGCAAGGTGGGGCTTGAGGGAAGGCGTTGAGTGGGGACACAGCCTGGGGCGGAATGTGAGTCGAGCACCCCCCCAGGAACTCAAGAAGTTGGTGTCTCTGGAGATTTTGGCAAACACCTTGATTTCCTTGGAGTCTCTATTTTCCTTTTTGTCCACAAGCACTTCTTTTCTTTTACAGGTCCACAACAGCATGCTATGGACAGCGCAGTGGCAATAAGCACCTCTCGTTTGAATGACTCATCTGCCCTACAGTGACTCATTCAAAGAGCTTCTTTCTGTCAAGAGCCTCAGACCAGCTGCTGTGTACTTTTTTCTCTCCTTTGAATTAGATCTTAGATTGACTGATGGTAGAAGGATTAAATTGAATTTGTAGCCTTTAGGCAGCTTCAGATAAGAGATAAGAAGGATCCTATTCATTTGGGGTTCTTTGGTTTATTTATTTCTCTCTTTATGTTTAGGGTCCACCATGAATGTTAACCAAGAGTAAATCATTGAGACGATGGACTGTCTGGTAGTGGAAGAGACACAGCAAGCCACCGAAAGGTCTCTTTGGCCCACTTCGCTTCCTCACAGCTTGTGTGCCATTATTTATTGATACAAATATAAAGGTTAATGTTGAATTACTGAATAAAACGCAATAAAATAAAGGTTTTTGCAAGCATAAAAAAAATCATGCAGGCCTGTGTCTTCTGTTCACCTTGTTTTGGGAGATCAGAGGTGCACTTTAGAAGTGATGACAAATTAAGTGGCAATTACAATAGATTACAATAGAGAATAATTTGCCCTGAGGTTTTATACAGGGTAAAGAAAGAAAATCAGGTCTGTTTGGTGCAAACTTATATATATAAATTCTCCCACGTCCCTTTAACAACTAATAATAGTTGGCACTTGCACCTCCCCTTTCACCCAAAGAGCTCGGGTGATTTTACAGACAATGATTAAACCTCAAAGCATCGTGGCCCAAATGCTCAAAGCTATTTAGGCACCTACCTGCCAATGAGCCCATGCTGAACTTTAAGTGCTTTGTTGAATAGGGATAGACTTGGGCACATGTCTACCTGGTTCTCTGAACTGGGACCTTTGTGCGGTAGGGCAGTATCATTCTCCCAGTTTTACATACTGGTTTTGATCACCCGACACTCAGAGGCTCAGAGAGGTTAAATGACTTGACCAAGGTCCCACAGTGACTCAGGATGAGATCCTGAAACAGAAGGGAGGAGTCCTGACTCCCAGTCATGTCATCTAAGGCCCAGATTTTAAAAACAAACCAACTCAGCACTGAGCAGCCACCATTGGGGAACCTAAATGAAGCAGCCACATTTCCAGAGCAACTCAGCAGATCCCACTGAGAACAACAGGGGCTGAAGGGTGCTGAACGCAGTGGAAAAATCTGACCATTTCCTTTAGGTGCCTAAAATGGGAGCTGAATGTAAAAAAAAAAAATGTTCCTCAACTCACAGTGTAGTCACACCTAGCAGGACGACACTTCACATGCAGAAATCCCAATACTGGACACATCACACCTACCCAGGGGCGGCTCCAGGCACCAGCACGCCAAGCGCGTGCCTGGGGCAGCAAGCCACGGGAGGCGCTCTGCCGGTCGCCGCGAGGGCGGCAGGCAGGTTGCCTTCGGCGGCATGCCTGCGGAGGGTCTGCTGGTCCCACGGCTTCGGCGGACCTCCCGCAGGCTGCCACCGAATCCGCGGGACCGGGGACCTCCCGCAGGCAAGCCGCTGAAGGCAGCCTGCCTGCCGTGCTTGAGGCGGCAAAATACCTAGAGCCGCCCCTGCACCTACTGACCTCGATTCTATGGTGCTGCATTTCATAAACAGCAGAGCAACCCAGCGTAGAATGCGACAAGGAGTCCTGTGACACCTTATAGACTAACAGACATATTGGAGCATGAGCTTTCGTGGGTGAATGCCCACTTCGTCAGTGTAGAATAAATCCCAGCATTCTGTGCTAAATGCTCTGCGTCAGACAATGTGTCCCCTCAGTGGGTCACCTCCTCAGCTGGTGTCGATTTACTCATCCGGTACCAATTCTACTCAAGTAAGTATATTTGGTATACCAACAATTAGAGGGGTATTCTGCTCCCTGGGAAGCGGGAGTTTTGGCTGGCATATCCAGAGAAGGGGGAGAGCCAGAAAGGTAGGAAAGACTCAGGAGAAAAGCAGCAAAGGATAAGATAGGGCAGGCCATGGCTGCTGTGTAGAGGGTCCCTGAGCTGGAACCCAAGTAGAAGGCGGGCCCTGGTTCCCCTACCAGCCACTGGGGAAGTGGCACAGACCAGGCAGTGGAGAGCAGACAGCCTGGGACAGTTTGCCCTGAAAGTCTATGATACCACAGAAGGGGAGGACCATAGTGGCCTGCTTGGAAGGCCAAGTCACAAAAAAGGAAGCTGAAACTCCTGGAGCAAGTGGGGCCAGAGGGCGAGACATGACAGGTGAAGAGGCCACAAGAGGAGGGTGCAGGAGATAATTCCCAGAGCGGCCAGGAGGTGGCTCCACCTGCAGTGAGTGAACCCCACGACAAGGGAGGAGCGCCGCCAGCTTTTTTTGGCGCCCTAGGCGGCGGAAAGTCCCGCCCCCGAAATGGCGCCCCCGACAGAGGCGGCGGAAAGTCCCGCCCCTGAAATACCGACGACGACCGTGGCGGCCGAAGATCTGGCCGCCGCAGTCGCCGCCCCCCAAATGTTAGTGCCCTAGACGACTGCCTAGGTTGCCTAATGGTTTGCGCCGGCCCTGCGACAAGGGGGCTTTATCCTCTGTGTTTTGGAGCACACGATGCACACTGGCAGTGCTCTGTAAATAACCATGTCAGCTACTTCAAAGGCAGGAGGGATTGTTGTTTTCCTCCAGCCAAATTCCACGTGAAAAATGTCACCATCACAATTTAACAAAGTCGAGTTTCAGGGCCCAAGTTGTTTCCTTTTTGTTTTGTCTGTCCCCCATGCCCCGTTAAATCATGCAAAATTACGAGAAGCTGATTTTGTTCATAATGTGCCCATCCGCTTCAGAGCAGAAGTGGGATACTCAGGGTACGTCTACACTACGGGACTATTCCGAATTTGCATAAACCGGTTTTGTAAAACAGATTTTATAAAATCGAGTGCGCGCGGCCACACTAAGCACATTAATTCGGTGGTGTGCGTCCGCGGTCCGAGGCTAGCGTCGGTTTCTGGAGCGTTGCACTGTGGGTAGCTATTCCCTAGCTATCCCATAGTTCCCGCAGCCTCCCCCGCCCCTTGGAACTTCCGGGTTCTGTCTGGAGAATTTTTAAAAATGATTCTGAATTTCATCTTCTATAACGGAGCGCTGATAGAATGGATTTGCCTGCCCTTACAGCGATCACGTCCGCATGGTCCATGCTGGAGCTCTTTTTTTATTTTGATTTCGGACTGCATCGCAACCCGTGCTGATCGGAGCTCCATGCTAGGCAAACAGGAAATATTCAAAAGTTCGCGGGGCTTTTCCTGTCTACCTGACCACTGCATCCGAGTTCAGATTGCAGTCCAGAGCGGTCAGTGGTGCACTGTGGGATAGCTCCCGGAGGCCAATACCGTCGATCAGCGGCCACACTAACCCTAATCCGTTATGTTAATACCGATATTGGCGCTACTCCTCTCGTTAGGGAGGAGTACAGAAACCGGTTTAAAGAGCCCTTTATATCGATATTAAGGGCCTCTTGGTGTGGACGGGTTGGGCGTTAAATCGGTTTTACGCTCCTAAAACCGATTTAAACGCCTAGTGTAGACCAGGCTTCAGACACTTCTGAAATTCTTCTCCTGGAGAGAGGGTGGGAGAGTGAATGATGAGAAGAAAAAAAAATTACCTGAATACGTGCCTCCTTCCCATATAGACACATATGTTCTTTGAGTGCCGGGAGGAGGAGCAGGGCAGAATAGCAAAATGGATGCTGCAGATGTAACTGAAGATAGAGGAAAGAAAAGCAAAGCAGCCAAAGGCACTTTACCTTGTTTATCACAGTAAGAGGTGCATTGGAAATGCCATGGATAGGAGTGGAGTTTTCAGCATCATACTAAATATACAGGATGTGGGAATAAAGATCGCTATGGTATATGTAGGCAGTCTTGCCCAAACACAAGGGTAGAATCAAGGCCAGAAACCCTAAGCACACAAGAAGAATATATTTCCAAATAAAATCAGATGTTCTTTCTTAGTAGGAAAGCAGGTGATGAAGTGGCCAGCACAAACATCTGGAGAGAATCCATTCAAAAGGGTTCTGACCAGCTGCCAACCCTGGAGCATAATCAGATCTGGCAAAGCCTCATATCAGATAAAGCATGCAAGAACAGCAGGACTATGTGCACTTAAAGTAATAATATATGTATTATACACATAATTAGGCTTCCCACTAGATGTAAATACAATCAGCTGATTGCAGTCCATATCAGTCCAGTGAGCTCTTTCTAGAAGGAGTCGGCTTTACAATTAACATCAGAGCAAGGGAGAGAGTAATGGAGGCTGGAGATAAAGATAGAAGAGGGGCGACCTCTTTGCTGATAATGAAAAGACTGGAACAATTTTTTGCTGCTACTATTTTGGAACCTTATGCTGCTGTGGTGTTCCTACTGCAAGTGACGGTGCAGTGGGTTTGAGTTCTCTAGCTTTGCTCGTGGTAGCATTAGGGGCTGCCACTTTTCTGACTCTGTCCACCTCTGTCAAAGTAATTATGCCATAATGCGATGCCATTGGTATCATGATACTGAGATGGTGTAAAACAAATTTTGGACCATGTTTTAATAACTGAGACCTAGAAGGCCTACTTTAATTGTTAGCTTAACTGGTAACAAAGTGGGTAAAGGTTTGTGGATTGACACAATGGTTTGTTATATAAAACTGTTTAAGAGAAGATATGAGGCGAGACAGAAAGACTGAATTAATTTGAATAGAATGGTCATGAGCAGTAAATAAGAGAAGTAAAGAATCAGAAACCAAGTGAACCAAAATTGCTATGTCAGAAATTAGGGCTAATTGGCAGACAAAATAACAGGAGGATGGATCCCATCACCTTTTTGGGCCCCTTAAAAGAAAGACTTTGAAAAGAAAAAAAAAAGTTTACCAGCACTGTGAGTGCAACAGAAGGATTGTTGCTGTGACACCAGAGCTCGATGCTCCAGTAGAGATGTATCCCACACACCGCCTGAGTGTGGTGTTCTGTCCCCTCAAGTGGCACCGAGACCACTGAGGGGGAGAGAGAGATTTGCTCTGAAGCCTTAGCTAAGGGCCATATGGCTTTTAGCTCCTGCAGCAGAGGCTCATACATTTAGCTCCAGAAGTCCCAGGTTTGACCCTGCTCACAGACAACCAGGGTCTGTCGCTGTTACAGAAACACTTGACCATTGTCACTGCACCAGCAAGGACCCCAACATGACACCGGTGAAATCTTGCTCAGTCTTGCCCTCCTATTCTCCTTCTCACTCTCTCTCAGCTCTTCACCTAATCCTGAAATCAACTGTACTGCACATGGTGAGATGAGATGGCCCATCCAGCTCTGGCTAGCCTTAGAAGAATCAGTGAAGGAGAGGGAACCTGACCAAATCAACCAGATGATGTCTCTGGACCAGCGAGGTGAGCCAGGGTCCACAGCAGCAGCTAGTGTGGCTGACTAGTCAGCACAAAGCATCCATCTGTGACTGACCAGCCACCCTGTGTCCTGAGAACATCAACAAAAGCCATATTTCCCCCAACTTTATTACCTATTTTCTGTGCCTGTCTGTTTTGTCTAAAGCAGGAAAGTGACTATCATTCCCGATTCAGAATTGAACACCAGACCTAACCCTTTCTTCCTCCCCGAGAAGGACTGCTTCACTGAATAAGAGACGTTAACCAATAGTCACTGCATCCAGAAAGGGACTTTGATAGGTTTTGATTACGCTTGTTTTGCACAATCAATTAAAGTTTCAATGCTGTTTGTTTGCCTCGTTTTGATTCTTTTCCTTTAGTGTGTTTCAATCAATGCATTTCTAAGCTTTGGCATGAATTTTATAGTGTGTCTACCATGGTATTAAGCGGGCTGAGGACTCTGTATACCAGATCCCAGACTTTGTTTAACACTGTTTAATGCTGGACAGTGACTGGGTTATGTTATGTTAACACCTTTAGCACATATATTCCATCTAAATTAATACAACTATACTTAATCTTCCTACAAATTAGGAGGTGAGACAGAGCAATGGAAAACAAGAGCCACAGGTATGGAGCCATCTTAGATAGGGCCTACCAAGGGAGAATCCTTTGAGATTGATGCCTGGAGATGCACTTCTACAGTTTCCTTTCAACCAAATAGCATGAGATGAAGAGAGTGTCCCCAAGCAAAGGACAACAGAGGCCAAAGTTCAGCATTTAGCAGTACTTTGCACTTCTATTCCATGTTCTATCCAAGAACTACTACTCCCCTACAAGGAACAGTATTACTATCCCTGTTTACAGACAGTAATTATATGATTTCCCAGGTCTACATAATAATTCAGTGGATGTCACCAGTGTAACATTCTGTCTCTTGAGAGCCTAATGTCTCATTTCAACAGAGAAACACTGAAATTCAAGGAAATCTAGGCAAGTGAAAATACTTGTTTTCCACTGTAAAGCTCCCCCATAATATCTGCATCAACCCAGGGGCTTCTGTCTGGATATAGTGGAGAAAATCTCAGAATAACACAAAAACAAACTAACTCATTCGTAGCCAGAACTGGTGCGGGGGGGGATCAAAATGTAGAGGTTTGGTGTGATTTTTTTGTTTTGTTTTTTAACCAAAGTTTCAAATTCTGATGAAGAAAATAGGTCAACATTTCCTCGGAGCTTTCCCTTGCCTTTCCTTGGAAACTTGCAAAAGTTTCACCTGTTTCTGTGTTAATAGCTAAAAGGATGAAGTTAGGAACGGAGAGGGACTGAGGCTGTCTGCTAACGTCCATCCCTGGAGAGCAGCTGAAAACCCAGCTTTAATGAGAATCAAAAAATCACAAACTGTGAGGACACGGAGTACAGACATCTGTGTAATGTAACTGCAGGAGGCAACATGGCGGCAGGGAAGGGAAAGGAGCATCGCACGATAAATTCAAATCGCAATGAAAAGGGTTCAGTAGATGACAGAGAGGACCTTCCGCGAAAGGCAGATGTACCTGTTGGATACCACAATAGAAGCATTTTGCAGTGTCTTAGAACTCTATTCTAAATGGAAGTTCCCTGCTCTATCCACTGCAAAGGCAGAGTGGTTTTTTTTTTCATAAAAACTAGACATAGAAAAGCTCTATTAAAGTCTCCATTAGTCAAGAAATTTAGGACTGGGTAAAACATAGCAGAATATACTGCAGGAAATAACTGTGCTCTAGTCGGTGGATGGCTGTAATGAACCAACTGGGTTTCTTTTTCCATCTTTGATTTCTACCATGTGGTTATAACATAATATCTATCTCATCCCCTGACAATGCAGGATTGCTTCCTAGAGACTGGTTTTCCTGTTCCCTGCATTTCCCCAGCCACTGAATCCACTGCTAGTTTACCATCCTTGTCAGTTTCCAAAGAAATCTTTTTCTCTCTTTTCTGCATTTCCGAAACCAGCAGTGCTCCCCTCCCAGACAGAAGCTCCTGCGACCCAGGGACAGAAAGGACTAAGCAGAGAAGGGAAGAGGGAAGGAATTGAAACCCTGCTGCTTAGGGAGAGATCTGCTCACACCTGAGAGGGCCAAGAGCTGTTTCTCTCTCACTGTGTCTTAATAAACCAGCCCCTTAAGACAGGGACTGTTACCCAAAGCACATGTATGGGTACATTTACTGGCGAGTCAGAAGGGACACTGAGGCCCAGATAGCATAGATCAACCTTCTTCCAAGCAGTAGCAGCTGATTATTGTCTCACAGACTAGCATATTGCCTAGGCATGTTCCTTCCAGTCCCACTCATGGAAATATTTGTATCACGCTACCCTGCTTTGTCGATTCTAGATCTGAAATTTTAACATGCCTCCTGACCCGGTGAGGAGCAAGATGAAAGCTTCCAGCTTCGCGAATATCTTCTCTAGCCTCATTGGCACTGGAAATTACTGTTTAGATACAGCTTCTTCGACTGGCTTCCCTGCTTATCAATAAACAAAGCCCATAAAAAATCCAACTTCCAAAGAATCCAAGCCAAGGGATTCTTGTGACAGCAGCTGGCAGAGCTGAGAGTTGAGAATAAGCAAAGCTACAAGTGTCCTACTTATGGTCTTTGTTTACATGGAATAATTAAAAAAACTAGTAACTGTGATGAAAACAAGTGGACCAATTTCTCGCTCCACTTTGAATTGTTTTTTAGTTGATTAAGCACAATGCCAAGAGCCTTTGTTATAGCCCAAGTTGTCTCCCCTTATCGCAGAGTAGCCAGCTTGCCTTAGGAAGGGACTTTCAAAGGAGAGAGAAGGTTTGTACAGACTAGATCATGCTGGAGTGCCACCTAGTTCCTGGGTTTGTTACACACTTGAGAGTCAGAGTCTCCTTGCTGAAAAGGGTTTTACAAACTTTCTGAGCAGAGATAGGCACAGATGGAACAAGTGGATGAAATTCTATGTCCTGTGTTATACAGGAGGTCAGGCCTGATGATCTAATGGTCTCTTCTTGCCTTAAAAAGCAACGTTTTGAATATCCCTAACTTGGGGGGTGGACATTTTGATCTAAATCCAGCTCTGAACTCAACAGCTCAGGCCCAATCTCTGTTAAAGCCTGAAGCCTTAGAACATCCCTGGCCCCCTGACCAGAACTTTAGGGGAGTTTGTTCCATATTTAAACTGCAGGGATCAAACCCAGCTCTACTTTACAGGGAAAAGGGATTGGTTTCCCTTGGGAGTTTTGGTTTGAAACGTGTGTGTGTGTGTGTGTGTGTGTGTGTGTGTGTGTGTGTGTGTGTGTGTGTGTGTGTGTGTGTGAGAGAGAGAGAGAGAGAGAGAGAGAGAGAAAGTGTGAGAGTGAGAGAGAGAGCACGCACACATGGTGGTTTTGCTTTGAGATTTGGAGTTTGTTTGAACCTGAAAATTCAAAGCAAGCCCTGGTCAGAAGGCAGGGGCAGGAAGAATGGATGGTGAACCTCATGTGGATTCAGGCTGGAGAGAAATGTTCATACAAATGCCTGCACACCTCAATATCTCTTAACTCTAACTGGGACTGAGTATTACACCCAGCCAGAAATCTGCTGTTTCTCCTGACTCGATTGCAATGTCTTTGTCTTTCTACAAATGGATCCTTTTTTGTTGCAATAAGAGATCTAACCTCACCAAGCCTCTCACTCTGTCTGAATCCTGCAGTGACCTCAGAGTTACAATGCTACAGTGATGTGTGCTATAGAAAATCCTATGTGGAGATGGATGGATAAACAGAGCATTTCTCCGGGTGACTCTTTGCAGTCTTTCCTTACACCAGCAGATTGGCCCACGAACCTTCCACGTAGCTACTATGTTCCAAGCAGCCTTTCCCTACACCATGAGCTCTCAATCTGAACCCCTCACTGCCGCCCCCAAGGCTGAGTGTCAAGAACAGGCCCAAGAGGTTGCAGGTGCAACCATTCTCCCTTGCCTTATAGCTGGACAGGAGTGGGGGTCCTGAACCTTTTTTTCTGATGTAACATGGGGTGGATAAGAATATGGAAAAGGTCAAGAACCACTGCAGCCCAGTTTAGCAGGGGTAGGTGTTTGCTCTGAAGCAATCACAAATTAAAGGGTGATACCGTTGTGTCCAATTGCACGAAAACCCATATTTAACATCTCACCATCCCAATAAAAGTCAGGCTCTTCTGATTCCACAAGTCCAATCAATGTAAGTGCATTTGAGAGGGTCCTTCAGCAGACACAGTGTTATCCCCCTGTGGTACAGCACGGGCGGTGTATTCTGCAAGAATCAGACGGCCATATAGCCTTCCACAAAGATTGGGGCTGCTGCTCCTGTTCCCAAAGCAAAAAAACCCAAAACTCTTTGTTGGATTCACGTCTACGCTGCAATCAGAGGTGTGACTGCAGCACATGTAGCTAGAGCTAGCCAGGAAGGCTTGTACAGTCTGTGCTGCTGCGGTTTCACTGCTACTGTTATAGATCAAAGCTAGGTCTTGTACATCTACAGGTGCTGTAGTCACACCTCTGATTGCAGTGTAGACATTCCACTGACTCCCATCCAGGGAGAATTCACCATCAGCACCATCACTGTGTGACAACTGTAGCTGAATTTTTAAGTTGCCATTATAAAAGCTTTGGGCCATTCTGAGTTGTGGGGAAAGCTTTAGATTAGACTCTGCTCCTTCTTTACCATAACTTTGATGCCCATACCTCACTGGCACCAACTGGTGCAAGACGTTTCATACCACACACAAAACCTGTGCTTCTATATTTCTCCAGAATGACTCCCAGTCAGTACAACAGATTGCTGTACTGAGATGGGTATGTTCATCCCATCTCATTCTTCAGGTCTTCAGTGACAGAAAGTACCAAATCCTTTACCTCCTCCAGCATCTGGAGACAACTGGATGCTGGGTATTCATAGCAGGATCATTACTGCATGACAATGTCTATAGAGGAAAAAGTGAACACATTTCAGCAGATGCTTATGGAGGCCCTACCCCAGTTTCCAGGAGGGTTGTTTGAGAGAGAAAAGAGCCTCACAAATTCCCTGATGACAGTGGCAAGGCCAGCAAAGAACCAGAAAAGGTAAAGCCAGATGATTTCCATGGCTGACATGAGCAAAGCCCAGCAACACGGAGTAATTCCAGCTGCAGGCACCACCACACAGAGCTTCCCACATCCAGAACAGGTGTCAAACCAGCAAAGAGCTTCTGAGAGCCAAAATCTAGAACAGTAAATGAGTTGACAGCACACAGAATGTCAGGGACTGAGAACAGCGAGTGAGGGGGCAGGGATCCAGAATACAGTGTGAGATAGCAGGACGTAGAGCTTTCCAGACCAAGGATCCAGGAGAAAGGGAAGTAAAACAATTGCTAGTAAAACTTCACCCTTTGACGGGCCCAAACTCCTGGAACAACATATCCAGTTACACATAGCAAAGGGCTGTGTAATGCTGCAATCTCCCACTGCAACTGCTTCAGTTTCTCTTTCTCCATAACCAGCACCTCTTTGAAGGCGGCCACTTCTTCTCTCGCCAACTAGCTCTTCCCAGTTTGAACTATCAGCAGGTAGGGTTTGGGGCGAGGGCTATGTTAATCAGTGACTCAGAGGGTATATCTGAATGGGCCACACTGTTCATCAGCTTACCAAAAAAACGCAAGCTCTCCAAGCCAGGCAGCAGGGCCCTAATATTTCCCTTGAAGATCTGTCTCTTTGCCTCCCTCCATTGCCCTCTCCTGTTTAAACATCAGAAATTTAACAAAGACAGGAAAGACACAGAAACTATATATCGAACGGTAAGATTTTTCATTTAAATGTGCTTTATTGTATGATGTATTCCTTTAATTAAAGTGTGAGCATCTGGGTGCATTGGTTACCATTATAGAGCCATTCCTCATGTTTATTGAGAGTAGGTCTGGATGGAGCAGAGCAGGGTGAGCTCACGCATTAGCCGGAGTGGGATGTAAAGCTACAGCAGCGTTGCTTTGGAATATCACACCATTTTTCACTCTGCTGGTGGGATCATCGGCAGGGTAACCTCTGTACGCACTGGGCTGAGGTTCACCTGGCCTGAACCGGCCTACAGGGACTGAAAAATGTAGCAGGGGGGATGTTGTGGGTGCTCAAAGCCGTCAAAACCTCCCCTCTGCCAAGGAGCCTCCTTTATGAGCAGCATAGCATGGAAACTGTATATTGCTGGCCTGCAAGGGGTTGTGACCAAGGCCACCAGAGATGCACTGATTCCACATGTCCACTCCACAACGTCCATGGTGGGGGTGCTATGGAGGGGTGGTCGGGTTCTAAGGTGGGTTATTTAGGTGATGAACTGATCCAACTTAGCATGTGTATTGCACACTGGCAGAAGAAGCAGTGGGGCCTGCCCTGCAGTTGGAGAAGCATCTTACTTAAGAGGAGAATTTGGTTGGGATTGTATCAGACTTAGCTCTTGTCACCTCTTGAGTACGAGTGAGCAAGCAAAGGCATTCTCTTAGCAGGCTGTCTGAGAATGGGCTGCACCTTATACACGGGTGCACCGGTGAAAGAAGGAAGGTGATATTTAGCTGTACATTCCACATACTTGCTGCTGTTTTGGGGAGCTTTGAGTACACATTGCATCCCCAACGTACCCTGCTCCATAGCCCGCCTCCCCTGCACACACACGCCTTACTTGGCAGAAGAGACCTTTTCCATCTCTCATCACACACAGTACCAGAGAAAGCTGTGAAAAACCTCCAGGACTTGGCTTTGCTTGGAGATGTTAGTAGGTCGTAGGCTGAGAGGTTTGAGAGCAAAAAATGCATTCAGGAAAGGGCGACTGTAGTGATGCGGCAACTCTCTGGCGCAGCGCCTCCTGCTGGACATCCAGGAACATCCATGCCAGCCTCTAGAGCGCCCTCTGTCGGACGGTGTCTCGCCTGTCGCTGGCCCCCATGTCCCTCTCCCTTGGGGGCTGCCCCCTGGCAGTACCCCAACAGTCTCTGGGTCTCCCCTCCTAGGGGAGCCCCCAACCCCCTATCCCCACCTCAGTATATGGCTACTGCCAGTCACTGTCTAGCCCCCACTTGCTGGGGCGGACTGCAGTATATATGCCATTCATCACTGGCAAAGGGGGGTTTGGCCCTGCTGCCGTTGACTACCCCAGGCTACCCCTCTGTAGCCCCAGTACCTGTTCTGGCCTTTATCAAGGCCTGCAGCCTGGGGGTTCTCCAGGCTGGAGCTCCCCAGCTCCTCTGGCCTTTCCCCAGCCCTGCTCCACCCTAGGTATCTTTGTCAGCTCCCAGGCAGCCAGGCCCGTCTCCCTCAAGAGCTAGAGAGAGACTCCTTCAGCTCCTGGCTTTCCTGGCCTTTATAAGGCCAGCTACGGTCTGACTGGGGCGTGGCCGGAGCTGTGACTGTTTCCCCAATCAGCCAAGGCTTGCTGCTTTGCCCTCCCGCAGCCTCAGCCCTCTTCCAGGGCTGATTTCAAGCCCTTCAGGGCAGGAGCGGGTGGCCACCCCGCTACAGTGACATTCCTCTTTCATTTGCACGGTTGACACTCAATGGCAAGGGGAGGATGCGCACGCCTGTCGGGAATTCAGCTGCCTCCTGGCTCAGGTGCTTTGCAAGCCAATGAGCTCAGCTGGGCCCAATACACCTGGACTAAGTGACTGTGCTCCCTGGCTGGACAGAAGGGGCAACTGATCACCTTGTCAGCCCTGTAACAACAGCAGCACAGTGGCTGTTCCATTCATTCCATGCCTGCCACTGTGCTAGACCTGCCTCCTGTCCATCACTTGCTCCACTCCAGTCCTAGTCCCTGCCTGCCTCTGAGCTCCTGAGTCTTAACTCCTGCCCGTAACCACTGGCTTGTCTCCTGACCCCGACTCCGGCTCTAGCTCTGCTCTTCCATTCTCTTCAAGCTCCTGCCTCCGACTCCAGCACCACCCTGGGATTTGTTCTGGCTCCTGACCCTAACCCTTGGCTTGCCTCCTGACCAAGCCTCTGGTTCTTCCCTCCGATTCGACTCTAACCTCTAGTGCAGACTCTTGCTCCCACCACCAGGTCACACTGCCTACCCTTGGGTGTCTGACAATGCCTAGAATGCAGTGCTGAGTTCTGGGCATCTCAGTGCCACAGAGATTATGCCAATTTGGAGGGAATTCACAGAGGCAATAACAATGACCCAGGAAGTCTAAGTGCTGAATGTATAGAACTTGGCCCTGGAGAATTACAGAGAGCTACATGTGTCTCCAAGTACGTGACAGGTATAAACACCAAGGGAGGGGAAGAAGTGTTTAAGGTGCACAATTAGACGTAATGGGATACAATTAAGAGGAAGAAATGTTTTTGGCAAACACCAAGAAAATAATCCATCTAGTAAAATCGATTAGACTGCAGAGTCGTCGTCCCCTGCCCCATTTTTGGAGCCAATTTAAACTGCCATTGACAATGCAGTGGAGAAAGTGCCCCACAGAACAACGTTGCACTGGTGGGAAAGTAGGGGCAAAGGACCTTTCCCATCTCTACTTTCTCTGACTGTTCAAGACTATCCATACGCATTTTGCACTTTCATATGCGATTTTCATACACGTTTTGCAGTTTCTCCATGATGTGCTCCCTGGGGACAAAGAGACAAATTCGCAGCTGTGCCTTCTAAGAGGTGCAATACAAAAGGAGTAACCCAGGAGGAGGGAGGGCAATGGTAGCTCTTGGCCACATTTAAATCACTCTGAATCTGCCTGCTGGGTAGATACACTTACTTATGGCAGCAGCTGCTTACGAGACATAACACTTAGTACTATGGCCAAACCCCCTCATACGTAACATCCCCTACGCTGGGGGCTGATGGGGTGAGGGAGCAGTGTGGAGACATGTTCGCTGCACAGCTCTTGCATTGGAAGGAAGTCTTCTTGGGCTATTGTGGCCCCTTATGGTCCCTGTACGCAATCAGAATGGCAATTAGCATCTGAGGCAGAGGCCAGGAACTGAATCAGAAGTATTAAGGACCGGATCCAAGGCCCCTTGACGTTAATGGGAGTCTTGTGCTGGCCAAGGTAGACCAGGCGGATTTGCCAGGAGGCAGTTTGTGCTAGTGAAATAACTTCCTTTGTACTTACTGAAGATAGTTAAAAAAGGAATTAAGACCTTGGCTAATTAATCAACTATTTGGCTTCCCACGAGACTGATGAAAATGGGTCTATCAGCTGCAGTGATCGTTTCTGAAAATATAGCCCTGGCACCATCTTCTAAATGCATTCCTTTAGCCCTTTATCTTAACCTTGCCATGTCCCTTCCCATAACATCAGAGAAGCTAAAGATTAGAGAGACCCCCTTTCCTCCCCAACATCTGGACTCAATGGACAGGTCCACTCTCCAAAGCAAACTGGCTTCTTCAGCTCAAATTCTCCCTTTGTCCAGGGATGAGTCCGGTCTCCAGCAGGGACTATACAAACTGAAAGAGAGGTTCTCCAAAGCTCTCCTTATTACAGTGCTTATTTAGCCTCCTAATGGGGCAATTCAATCGGTAAACTCAGCCAAATAGCCCCTTCGCTAGATTCCTTGCAATCCATGCATTGATGATAGACACCTATGGAAGGCAAACGCTCTTCTCTACATATAATCTCTCATGCGCACACACATGTAAAGTCAGGCCAGAGCTCACGTTTAGGACAGATATGCAGCTCTCGGAAAGCTAATGAAGAGGTCGTTTCCTAAGCCCTGCCCACTGACTAGTATCCTGGAGAGCAAGAGTTGGTGTTATCCACATTTTTATAACAATTCCGGCTACCAGTTACCAACTATGCACCGGAGATTGACATCGCCACCCCACCCGCTCTAAGCGGTGTTTACACAAGGAACCCAAATGAGCAGTGGAAGGCTGCAAGGGCCAGACACTATCAGAAACAATTTAGGTTGACAGCTGGAGCCGGAACTGTCACTGCACGGAGGCATCATTGCCAGAAAAATCACCGGCTGAGAAACTAGCTTCTTTCCAGGATCCCCTTGGGCTACCTCCTCTATACACCATTTACACTGTCATCTTGGATTCATCCATCAGCAGTTCCCTGCGACCAAACAATGGGATGTCACACCTTCAAAGTCAATCTCGAACATGCAGATCCTGCAAGAAAAATGAGGTTCCTATCTAAGCTCGCACTGTGTCCCTCCAGGCATTTATTCTGTGCGCGTGACTGGGGTGTCTAAATTTAAACTGGTCTGCTCCATCAAGTTCAATTTCTAACCTCAAACCCTACACAATGTCTATGGCAAGGACTATTATAGACTGTCGCCCAACCTGATATAATGTAACCCTCGCTGGTTAATCAGTGTCCATGTCGCTGCTATAGTATGTAGGTGTTAAAAGAGAAGGCAGCACAGAGAGAATAAGTAGATCTGCTCACACTGTCATGAGAGATCTTGTCTATTCTGTTTCACAGGGAGTGCTGGGGCTAATTTGGGAGTGGTCAGTCTTTCAGGCTTGCCAAATTCTGCCTTTACATAGATATGTGCAACTCTGATGGACTTACGCACATATCTGAGCTATGGAGCAAGTCTCATGCCAATGCCCTATTATGCCAGTTCAGAGGGAACTGAGAGAAAGACAAAAACGACTGAAAAAGAAAGATTCTAAGAGCTGAATGTATGTAAGACCAGAGTCCTGATCGTCTATAGAAACTCCTCGTGACACTGCTGTGATTCCACCAACTGGGAGAAGAGAGACATACTGATGCATTGTTACTAGAGGAGACCAGTGGTAGGATTCTTCACTGACGGTTGTCATCTACGCCTGAGCCCCGTACATGTGAAATACTACCAGATCAGGATAGGGTGACCACCCAGCCCTAATTGGGCAGGACAGTCCTGAAATGTACATTTCAATTCCAGTCCCGGGGCTGACGACTCCGGGACAGCCTTTGTCCGGGATTCCCTGCAGGACCGCTCCGCGCCTGCCTGAGGCTCCGGGTTGGTGCCAGCCTCTTTCAGTGGGGGTGGGGGGAGCAGAAGTGGACCTTTTCCCCCCACTCACACCATGAGGCCCTGCCCCCTGTTCCCCCTCATCCCCTCCAAGGCCCCACACCTGTCCAGGCCAGAAGCTGGGCAGTAGTAAGAGCCGCCAGGGAGCCTGGGCCACTGTGGGGTGCCCAGGCTGCTATGGGGAGCCCCCGAGTCCTGGACTCTCCCCCTGCCCTGGGCGGCACACCCTGGGAGGCAGGGACAAGGGACAGGGTCTGCTCTTGGGCACCCCTGCTTCCCGCCCGTGGCAGGTGGGGGGCTCCAGGGCTCCCGACAGCAGCCCGAGTTCCCTGGGCAGCTCTTTCCACTGCCCAACTCTGGCTTCCAACCTGGCCAGGGGGCAGGGCCTCAGGAAGAAGAGGAGGAGCCAGGGGCAGGGCCACAGAGGGGGGCGGGGCTTCTGCACGTGTCCTGGTTTTGCATTTTGAAAAGGTGCTCACACTAGCTCAGGATGGTGACATATTGTGCCCACTTTGCACAGCTGGAAATGACTGCACAAGCTACAGGGCAGTGAAGAATCAGCTCCCCCAAAAGTCCCTCCCTTTCCTATAAAAAAATACGGATTTTACCGAGCACTCAAAGGAAGTTCTTAGTGATTTTTTTAAAGTTGTCCCTGTTGTAAATAAGCTCTTCCCTCAGAATCACCGTGGCTTCTGCTTCTGCAGCTTCTCCTTTTCTGCATCCCCATGGCATGAGTGCAAACCCAGAGAATGTTATTGCACTGGAAGAACGTCTTTTAACTGCCACAAAAGTATTAACTCAGCTTTTACTCTGAACGACTGCATGGGAAATGTGGTTGCGATAGGGGTGTAAACTCAGATGTCATGTAACCCTCTGATTTACACACACATTTCTTGGACGGTTAAATGTGCCTGGTGTAGCCAGAGTGCTGCTTTATCAGGCCCTAATCCTACAAACAGGTGTATTAGCCCTGCCAAAGTAGAGCTAGTCAGGAATTATCCAACCAAACACTTTTTCATTGGAAAATTCCGATACATGAAAATCCTGTGGGGAGGAGCGGGAAGGGTCAGTTTTGACAAATTTTTCACTTGAATTTATTTTAAAAAAAAAGATTCAAAGTCGTTATGTGTTGATATTTTCAAAACAAATTGTGAAGTTCAGATTTTAAATTACCTTTTGTTTAGTATTTTAATTATACTGTTAACAAAATGAAAAAGAGAGGGGGTCAAAACTGGAACAAAACATGCTGAGATGATGAAAACATAATATTCTGATTATCCCAAATTGATTTTTTTTTCAGATTTTTGGTTCACAAAAATTGTCAAGATTTCACCTTTTCATCCTGATTTTTAGACAGGAAAAATTATTGATTTCTCAAAACTTTTCACAGGAAGGGAAAACCATTTCCTGCTTTGCTCTAGCTCCATGTGCATTCCTATGGAAGAGATGAACTGGAATTAAAGCAGGATGGAGATTAATTTACATAGAGTCTCAAATAAAAGGGCAGGGTTCCATACAGATGCTTATATTAACATTCATTTTCTGCAAGATAAAGCTACACCAGTTTATACCACCATGTGTCTTTTGTGTATTAGCTTGGGTGTGCTGTTAGATTAGAACAGGGTTTATTGGGCTGCCACAACTTCCTTCATGGGCGCAAGGACCACTGGACATAGGAATTACCTGAATAGAATGCAAAAGAGCAAAAATAGGCCTATTTGCATGCAAAGATGGATTTGCAACACAAACACACCAAATACCGGTTTTCAATGGAAAAATTCCATTTCACAAAAGAGCAAGATCTTGCAGCCACCTGCAACAACAGTCCCAAGAGTTTCACAATGATCCACATCCCTACAATATACACACATTGCGATTTTCTAACTTCAATATTCATCGATAGAACATATTCTGCATTAGAACCACAAGTGGCATTTCCATTGACCCCGGTGGAAGTTCCTTAAACTGAACATACGAGATTGACAGAGTAGATGGGAAAGAAGTTTACTTGTGGCTGAAGATCCTGCAATATGGTGTGCACAAGTGGACTTCTGGAAGGCAGTATGGCCTAGTGGTTAGGAAACTATACTCAGAGTCGAGATACCTGAGCAAAATCCCAGGCTCTGCCAATAGCCTACTGTGTGACTTTGAGCAAATTACTTCTCCTCTCTGGGCCTCTATTTCCCTTACAGTTTCATAGATTCCAAGGCCAGAAGAGACCACTGTGGTCATCTAGTCAGACCTCCTGTATAACACAGGACATAGAACTTCCCCTAGATCATATCTTTTAGAAAAAGTCCAATCTTGATTTAAAAATTGCCTGTGGTGGACAATTCATTACACCCCTTGGTAAATTGTCCCAGTGGTTAATTACGCTCACTCCCATCACACCCTTTCTTTGTCTTGTCTATTTAGACTGTAAGTTCTTTGGGGCATGGACTATGTATCATAGAAATCAAAAAATGTAGGACTGGAAGGAACCTTGACAGGTCATCTAGTCCAGTTCCCTGCACTAAGGCAGGGCTAAATATTAGCTAGACCATCCCTGACAGATGATTGTCCAACTTGCTCTTAAAAACTTCCAATGACAGAGATTCCAAAACCTCCCTAGGCAATTTATTCCAATGCTTAACTACCCTGACAGAAAGTTTTTCCTAACGTCTAACCTAACTCTTCCTTGCTGCAATATAAGCCCATTACTTCTTGTCCTGTCTTCAATGGATAAGGAGAACAATTTATCACACTCTTCTTTATAACATCATTTTGTGTACTTGTAGACTGTTATGTTCCCTCTCAATCTTCTCTTCACCAGATTAAACAAACCCAATTTCTTGGATCTTTCCTTGTAGGTTGTTTTCTAGACTTTTAATCATTTTTGTTGCTCTCCTGGACTTTCTGCAATTTATCCACATCTTTCCCAAAGTTTGGTGCACAGAACTGGACACAATACTCCAGCTGAAGCTTTATCAATGCTGAGTAGAGTGGAAGAATTGCTTCCCGTGTCTTGCTTACAACACTCCTGCTAATACATACCAGAATGATGTTCACTTTTTTTTTGCAACAGTATTACACTGTTGACTCATCTTTAATTTGTGATCCATTATAACACCCAGATCTGCAATACTCCTTCCTAGGCACTTATTTCCCATTTGTGCAGTTGATTATTCATGCCTAAGTGTAGTGCTTTGCACTTATACTGCTCCTCCCACAACTGGGCCTCTAGATGCTACTCAAATGATAATGGAGCCTCACTGAAATCCATTTGCCTCCACATGGGCACAGGAGGTGGTCCATATGGATCTGATTGCAGGATTGTGGCAATAGTCTGTAAAGTGCTTTGGAAGTCTTTGGGGTGGAAGAGTTATAGAAATGGTTATATGGAAACTACATATATTTAAAGATCTTTGCCATCTGTATTGCTGAATAGGCTTCGTGTGACCCCTGGAAAATGCATTCTCTTAAGAAATATTTCTGCTCTACTGGATTTTGGGTGTGCAAGTCATCCCTGCTAGCATTTTAATTTTTTAAGGTGTTTGATTAACCCCAAAACAATACAGCTAGGAAACTGCTTGGCTTCTTGTGGTTTAATGTGAGTGTGTGCGCGTGATATCTTTTCTCCTCAATCTCTTTCAGGTGACTGTCTACCTTCCAGAAATGCCTGCATCAAAGCCACCGGTCTTCTATTCAATCATCTTTGATGGGATTAAGGCATTGCTGTACAGAACTGGCCTACTGCCATACGCAGAATAAACGTGCAGTGGTCCTATACAGTAGGGTTTTATATTTACAAAGTGATGTGCAAATGTTAATTAACACCAATCATTACTATTCAGGAAAGGTTGTCCCCATGGGGCAGATCTTCACAAGATCTCAGCCCCCAGCAGCCCCTATTGCTCTGAATGACGCTGGCTGCTAAGCCCTTTTGAAAACCTGGCCGTATGTGTTAGTAAAGCACAAGGCAATTTCTCAGCTGCATCCCTCCAAAAAGCTCTCTTGGACCAATGGAATTAAATGGGGCCTCCCTGTATTCCTGTAGGTCCTTGGTTATAGCTGTCAGATGTCAGGGGGCACTTCTTCCCTCTGGCTGTGCCTAAAGCTTGATGCTACAGAGAAAGAATCAAAAAAGCCTTCCATGGAACTGTCTAAAGCCTCAATCCTGAAAACCGTTTTGCACATGCTTTTCTCCCATTACACATGTGAGTAATGTGTTTGGAGGAGCACGGCCTGGCAATGCAATACTGTGAGTGGAGAGAGGAGGAAGAGGATGGGAGGGGAGGTTCTTTTCTGTCGTTCTTGTCCATATTTGATCACTTTGCACCCTGAAGCACAGGACTGGATCTGTTTAATGCCCTGATTCAGCAGAGCACTTAAACTTGGGCTTAAAATTAAGCCTGTGCTTAACTGTTTAGCTGAATCAAGAGCAGGATTACCCCACCGATAGTGAATAGTGTATTGTATAGGCAGGGCGATTTGAAAACAAGTTTCTATGACAATGAATATGATTTTTAGTTACACATGTACTAAAGCACTCTCTCTTTCTCCTGCACCGGCCTTGCAGTGGCTGGTAAATTTGCAGGATTAATCCTGTTCTTTGTTCCATTTGGGCCAATGATAATCAATCAGCAGATTTCTAAACCCTAACACCGAATCAAGTCCATTGAATGCCAGCAGCCAGGGCAAAAGCCTCTGAAACTCCACGTGGTCAGCATCAACAGGCATCACAGAGTGGAGTCAGTAGCTGAGCTGTGCTTTTCCTCACTGTGGTGAAGGTGACCACGTGTGTAACATTGCACAGCGGGTTTCAGAGGACACAGTCACTGGTGTCATCAGGCCAAGCAGGACTCAGTACAGAGCTTGGAATCCAATGAGCAGGACAATGAAAAAGAAAATAAAACACGAGGGGCAGCAGACATTTGGGATTCATTTTGTAACCCGGAAGCAGCCTGGAAACTGACCCATTTTCTTACGGGACGAATTCTGTTGGGGATTATAAACGTTCTTCTAACTCAGCAGAATCCTGCTTACAAGAAAGCAAGGAACAGACAGACCATTACAGTAGTTGGAAAACACCACTGGGATCAGACATTTAACCCTGGTGATATTTATTCACACACAGCGGTTGAACTGTTCACCAGAGTCGGGGATGGCTATTCCTCCAGGGCACTCTGACAGCAACCTGGGGCCTTTTGTGCTGTCTGTGTTGCGCTGATCACATTAGGACCAGTGCCCAAACAATCTGTTTTCCACCTGGGAACACTCCTGGAGCTCATCCCTTCCCTCCTTCTGTTGCTTTCTATCGTACTTGTAATATGCCCATCACCATCACATCTGGGCACCAAATAAACCAGCCACTGGGAATCATTTATCCCGGTCCATGAATAAACTGGTATCTCCACTCCAATCACTGGTGGAAAAGAACTTCATGGAACATATCAACTAACAGTTAGTGGCTGGGGGTGGTTAAGTCTTAAATGAGTTATATTGGATATACCTCTACATTGCCCTTTACAGAACAAAAACCTGCTGATCAAGGTGCTACATAATAAATAAATAACCAGTAGGAAAGAAAGTATATTCTATCTAATTCAAGTTTCACAAACTATCACCCAGCCTGAACCTCACTATTTGCCAGGGCAAAACGTATCAGGGCACTTCTAAAGTTGAGTCAGTGTTGTGTCATTATCAGAGGGGTAGCCGTGTTAGTCTGGTTCTGTAGAAGCAGCAAAGAATCCTGTGGCACCTTATAGACTAACAGAAGTTTTGCAGCATGAGCTTTCGTGGGTGAATACCCACTTCTTCGGATGCAAGCAGTGGAAATTTCCAGGGACAGGTGTGTATATATAAGCAAGCAAGAAGCAAGCTAGAGATAACGAGGTTAGATCAATCAGGGAGGATGGGGCCCTGTTCCAGCAGCTGAGGTGTGAAAACCAAGGGAGGAGAAACTGGTTCTGTAATTGGCAAGCCATTCACAGTCTTTGTTTAGTCCTAAGCTGATGGTGTTAAATTTGCAGATGAACTGGAGCTCAGCAGTTTCTCTTTGAAGTCTGGTCCTACATCGAGGTTTGTTGCATGGAGAACCCCGACCAGGGTTATTCTATCTACTACCCAAGATCCACAAACCCGGAAATCCTGGACGCCCCATCATCTCTGGCATTGGAACTCTCACTGAAGGACTGTCTGGATATGTGGACTCTCTACTCAGACCCTATGTTACCAGCACTCCCAGCTATCTCCGTGACACCACTGATTTCCTAAGGAAACTACAATGCATTGGTGACCTTCCAGAAAACACCATCCTAGCCACCATGGATGTAGAGGCTCTCTACACAAACATCCCACACAATGATGGAATACAAGCTATCAGGAACAGTATCCCTGATGATGCCACAGCACAACTGGTTGCTGAGCTGTGCCTTTATCCTCACACACAACTATTTCAAATTTAATGACAATATATATCTCCAGATCAGTGGCACCGCTATGGGCACCCGCATGGCCCCACAATATGCCAATATTTTTATGGCCGACCTGGAACAACGCTTCCTCAGCTCCCGTCCACTCACGCCCCTTCTCTACCTACGCTACATTGATGACATCTTCATCATCTGGACCCATGGGAAGGAGACTCTGGAAAAATTCCACCATGATTTCAACAGCTTCCACCCCTCCATCAACCTCAGCCTGGACCTATCTACACGGGAGGTCCACTTCCTAGACACCACGGTGCAAATAAGTGGTGGTCACATTAACACCACCCTATACCGAAAACCTACCGACCGCTATGCCTACCTTCATGCCTCCAGCTTCCATCCCGGGCACACCACAAGATCCATTGTCTACAGCCAAGCACTGAGGTACAACCGTATCTGCTCTAACCCCGCAGACAGAGACCAACACCTAGAAAATCTCCACCAAGCATTCTCAAGACTACAGTACCCACACGAGGAAATAAGGAAACAGATCAACAGAGCCAGATGTGTACCCAGAAACCTCCTTCTGCAAGACAAACCCAAGAAAGAAACCAACAGGACTCCACTGGCCATCACATACAGTCCCCAGCTCAAACCCCTCCAACGCATCATCAGGGATCTACAACCCATCCTGGACAATGATCCCACACTTTCACAGGCCTTGGGTGGCAGGCCGGTCCTCGCCCACAGACAACCTGCCAACCTGAAGCATATTCTCACCAACAACTGCACACCGCACCATAGTAACTCTAGCTCAGGAACCAACCCATGCAACAAACCTCGATGCCAACTCTGCCCACATATCTACACCAGCAACACCATCACAGGACCTAACCAGATCAGCCACACCATCACCGGTTCATTCACCTGCACGTCCACCAATGTAATATATGCCATCATATGCCAGCAATGCCCCTCTGCTATGTACATCGGCCAAACTGGACAGTCTCTAAGGAAAAGGATAAATGGACACAAATCAGACATTAGGAATGGCAATATACAAAAACCTGTAGGAGAACACTTCAACCTCCCTGGCCACACCATAGCAGATTTTAAGGTGGCCATCCTACAACAAAAAAACTTTAGGACCAGACTTCAAAGAGAAACTGCTGAGCTCCAGTTCATCTGCAAATTTAACACCATCAGCTTAGGACTAAACAAAGACTGTGAATGGCTTGCCAATTACAGAACCAGTTTCTCCTCCCTTGGTTTTCACACCTCAGCTGCTGGAACAGGGCCCCATCCTCCCTGATTGATCTAACCTCGTTATCTCTAGCTTGCTTCTTGCTTGCTTATATATACACACCTGTCCCTGGAAATTTCCACTGCTTGCATCCGAAGAAGTGGGTATTCACCCACGAAAGCTCATGCTGCAAAACTTCTGTTAGTCTATAAGGTGCCACAGGATTCTTTGCTGCTTCTGTTGTGTCATTTAATTTCTCATCTCCTATTTAAACTGCCATCCTAGCCACAATTGGAAAGATAAATGCAAAGTCATCATTCTTCTTCCCAACATTAATATCCATCAGTGCTTCAAATGCAAACAATTGTGACATTTGACTTTATAAAAATTACCAGTGCACCAACTCCGCTTAATTAAACTATTTAAAAGTTGCTTCTGTTACACATAATGAATGATATATTAAACTGCAATGAAACATGCAGCAAGACAAATACTCCACAATGCTAGCAATTAAGACTCACTTCACTTATGGCAATTGACAACACAAGTGCTCCACACTTCATTCAGCTTGTGCATTCTAAATGAACTGGTTAGTGAGAAGGGTGCTTCTTTCCTAATGAGTTTTGTAATCAAGGCATCTATTTTAATTTCAAATTGGCTAGATTGGGGAAAATTGCTAGAGTAAATGACTGGTGCTAATTAGGATTATAAAAATATTCATCATGCCACAAAAGTAATGTAGAGTCTTGATTTCCCTATATTTGCATATGGCTTTAGTTTAAGGGGGGGACTCTTAATAAATTGTCTCCTTTTTAATGAATTGAACAAACACTATATATGTTTTACTCGTCCTTTCATTTAAAAGGCCTGATAGATATTCATGATTTGTAAATGAAGTTAGGTGATTTCAAATCCTCACTTGATTACTGTATTGAAGAAGAGGCCTTGGTAAGTTGCCTTTAAATATTCTGGATCTCTGGGGTTTCTTTTTACACAACTAACAGTTTGGTTTGTCTGTTTTATTAACTCCGTGGGCTAAGCCCCGGAGGAGCTGGTGGCAAGTAGCATGTGCAGCCAAGGACACACATTGTTGTCATAGAACATGATGTTCTCAGAAGAGTACATCACATAGAGAGGAAGGATAGTCTTGCAGTTAAGGCAGAGGAATTCAACTCCTATCTGGGATCAATTCCTGGATTTAACACAGCTTTCCCATGCAGCCTTGGGTAAATCACTTAATCTCTCTGTGCTTCCTCACCTCATTTGTACTGCGGGGATGATACTTCTTTTTGTCCGTTTCGACTGTAAGCTCTCTGGGGCCAGGGCTACTTCTTACTAGGTACAGCACCTCGAACAATGGGGCCCTGATCCTGGCTGGGGTCTCGAGGTCTTGTCATTTAAACAATACTAAGAGGGCAGTTCTTACTGTTCCTCTTAGCAGTGAAATGTGCATGTTATTTTACTCTAGACAGGATGGGGACTACAGGATTGATTAAGGAGGCTAAAAGTCAACACATCTCCTCCATTTTCCCCCTTGACAGCTAAAATCTACTTCCCCCTCCCACCCGGTACATAAGATGTGTTTTCTCCCCTTGCCCGACACACTCTTCCATACCATTTCCTTCATGGGCCAGACTTTCCAGGGGCCTGCAGAACTTTACAGATGACATGGTTCTAATCCACTTCCTTACCTACCCAGGTGTTCTCCAAACACAAGCATCCAGCTGTGATGATCCTGTTTAAATACAAACCATCTGTCGCTGCCCACATTTTGTGGAGACCCGCCTGAATAATCCGAGATAGGGCTGCACTCTTAAATTTCTTGTAATCTCATTAACTTTCCCTTTTAAGATGCCTTTAACCTAACTACGCCTTCCTATTGACATCAATGGGAGTTGGACTGGGGCCTACATTTAGATACAAGGTATACTGTGTAGCAAGACAGGAGAAAGCCACAAAAACGGGCGCAGAGAGAGAGGAGGAGGTTATCAACTTCCAGGGAAACAATGGGCATGTAGCACCTTTAAAATTAGGCCAGTTTTATATGGTTTTAAGCACCTAATTCTAGGTACCCATGCCTAAAAATATTGGCTTTCAAGTGTTTAAAATGAAAGTTCGCAGACTGACCCGGGGGCCCCAGAGCAGGGCTGATAGTGCTCATTTGGCTGGCCTGACTCAATCTGACCGGGAATGGCTCTTTGTCTGAATGAAAGTGGTCACCATCAAAAGAAGCGTGTGCTCCGTCCCTTCTGATGCCAGAGTTCTGGAGACAACTGATAGCCAAGGATTTAAACTAAAATTGACGGGACCAGATCTTCAGCTGCAGTAAACTGACTTAGCTCTGTGGAAGTAAGAGAAACTACACTGACTTGCGCCAGCATTTCCTTCTCCGGAGGGAACGAAACACCAACCACTTCCATTGACCCAACTTCCAAATGGCTCCAGCAATCGTTCATGAGGAAGGTACTACTGGCAATGGGTGCTACTGCCATCCTTGAGATTGGGAAGGGAGAGAAGAGTGCAGAGGATGTGCTTTGTTTGTCTTCTCTGGAAGGTGCTCAGATGCTATGGGTGATGGGCATAGAATAAACCTTGGACTAGGCTAGACTAGACTTTATCTGTAAGGCCAGGGAGCAAGAGAACAATGGTCCTGTGGATGTCAACGAACTATGATTAAAACGAGCTCGGGTGCATACTATCTCTCCACACATTACTTCCCACGGGACTCCAACATTCTTTAGATGAATGACAAAAGAATCAACACTTGGCTCCCCATGAGTTCGCTCACCCCACCATACAATCAATGATTCCACTGTTGGGATCCAGGCAGAGGCAGAGAGAGCTTCTTATCTTTCTCATTAACTGAACATCACGCACAACTAATTATGATGAAATGAGTTTGACTTCAGCTGCTACTTTGCCCCACAGGGCAGCCTTCTGTCAGTCTCCTGAACACCCCAGGGCTGCACGGCTGACGTAAGGGGCTGGGGAGGTGGGTGTCTTGTTCACATTCTGGTGACTTTGTGTGTAGCTTATTAAAAGTATCCCAACTGTACCGCTGTCCTTTTAAATGAATTCAGCCCTGTCTAACCTAGGGAGCCAAGATCCTGACATGCGCTGCATTAGACTTGTGGATCATATCTCTACTGCTCTGAGGTTATGGGGAACTCCTAACTGAGTTTGATATCGACTGCCAGGTGCATCTTGATGACACGGCAGTGTATTAGCTTGATCATCTAATTGAGCTGCTTGTACGTGATGATATGAAGATACCCACTTTGTTGTTTTGCTTCATGATGAAGATTAAGGCCTGTGGAAGCAGCAGCCCTTGATTACAGAGCTCTTTATTTATAGAATTCTCTCACATTAATAATGTGGTGGCAGGTGAATTTGAGATGAGCTGTTATCGAACCATTCTAACTATCTATTTATCCTCTGCTTCTCCCTCCAGCTTTTCCTGCCAGGCTCATCACTGGGGTATGTGAGGACCTTCTATGTTTACAGTTTATTTTTCTAACAATTACGACTTTAAATATTTTAAGTGTCTCCCCCTGCTTCCTTACAGGGTCATGGGGAGAGATTGGGGCTGCAAGCTCTGTGCTTCCCCCTCTCCACACAGGGGACATACATAGGGTCTGCCTACACTGCCACTGGAGGTGTATTTTCCAGCATGCGGAACTTTGATCCAGTTAGCAAGCTAAAAACAGTGGTGTAGCCACAGCAGCCTAGACTATATGCCAGAGTACAATCCCATCTAAGCTAGTACTCAGTTGGCAAGCCCGTTCTGCCGCAGCTACACTGCTATTTTCAGCGCTCTGCTCGATCCAAGCTAGCACGTGTACGTCCCCCCACCCTGGACGTTACCCCTCCAGCTGCAGCGTTGATGTACTCTTAGGGTACGTCCAGCCTACCCGCCGGATTGGCGGGTAGCGATCGATTTATCAGGGATCGATATATCGCGTCTCATCTAGACGCAATATATCGCTCCCCGAACGTGCTCCCCATCGACTCCGGAACTCCACCAAAGCGAGCGGCGGTAGCAGAGTCGATGGGGGATCTGTGGCCATCGATCCCGCGCCATGAGGACGGGAGGTAAATCGAAATAAGATATGTCGACTTCAGCTACGGCATTCACGTAGCTGAAGTTGCGTATCTTACATCAACCCCACCCCCCAGTGTAGACCAGGTCTTAGACTGTACGCTCTTTGGTGCCAGACTGTTTTTCTAGTCTGTGTTTGTACCCTGGGGACCTCAGTGCTACAATAGAACAAAGAATTAATAAACACGAAATAGTAACGGTAGGTGTCTTGACTCAGCCCCACGTACTGCATTAGTCGGCACAGCTGAGCCAATGTGGCAGAGGGTAGCAATTGGCTTTAAATAGGGGCCAGTGGCAAACTGCAATGCCTTGGGAGCAAGCAGTGGGAGGGGGCGGGCGGAAAGGAACCGTGCCTCTTAAAGACACAATTACTTCCCTGGGCTCCATGTGGGTTGCAGCCTCTGTACACTGCCTCTTACTCTGGGCTAGAAGGGATAATATAGCCCCCAGACCGCTGGGGCCATTGGCTCTGTTCCTCAGGTATATTTAGGTGTGTTAGCCAATACTTATATGCTAGCCATAGTATTAATATAAGTGTTGGAAGTTATGTTAACTGAATGGACTATATTCTCCCGACAATTGTGTCCACCCAGGTCAAACCTCCCATAATACCGTGCATTAGCTGAAGTAAGCTTTGGCTTAAGTAGTTAGGAAATTTGTCGAGATCAGGACATATGAGTGCTTTACCATAGCAGCAGGCAGGGAGTTACTCTCACAGACTAATACTGGAATGTTCCAAAGGAAAAGGACAAGATATGAATGTTCTACCCTGGTACAAGCCTAGGCCCGACACACCCCTTGGTACCTGGAATGCATGTGTTCAAACCAAAGATGAGAAGAACAGCATGGTACCAGATAAAGTAGAAAGCTGATTGGTTAAATCTAGTTTCAACTGACATGCACAGTACCTGGTGAACAGGTAGGATGCAAAAAGATGGTTTTAGAGGTGTGACTTTGGGAACACAACTTCTGCGTAAGGTGAACGTAACAATGCTGCACAAGATGGCTTCCCGGAGACTGGTATCATAAAACTAGAAGGCACCTTGAGAGGTCATCTAGTCCACTGCCCTACACTCAAGGCAGGACTAAGTATTATCTAGACCATTTCTGACAGATGTTTGTCCAATCTGCTCTTCAAAATCTCCAGTGATGGAGATTCCACAACCTCCCTAGGCAATTCATTCCAGGGCTTAACCACCCTGACAGTTAGAAAATTTTTCCTAATGTCCAACCTAAACCTCCCTTGCCGCAATTTAAGCGCATTGCTTCTTGTTCTATCCTCAGAGGCTAAGAACATTTTTTCCTTCCTCCTTGTAACAACCTTTTATGTACTTGAAAACTGTTATCCTGTCCCCTCTCAGTCTTCTCTTCTCCAGACTAAACCAACCCAATTTTTTCAATCTTTCCTCAGAGGTCATGTTTTCTAGACCTTTAATCATTTTTGTTGCTCTTCTCTGGACTTTCTCTAATTTGTCCACATCCTTCCTGAAATGTGGCACCCAGAACTGGACACAATACTCCAGTTGAGGCCTAATTAGCGCGGAGTAGAGCAGAAGAATTACTACTCGTGTCTTGCTTACAACACTCCAGCTAATACATCCCAGAATGATGTTTGCTTTTTTTGCAACCGCGTTACACTGTTGACTCATATTTAGCTTGTGATCCACTGTGACTCCCAGATCCCTTTCCCCAGTACTCCTTCCTAGGCAGTCATTTCCCATTTTGTATGTGTGTAGCTGATTGTTCCTTCCTAAGTGGAGTACTTTTTATTTGTCCTTATTGAATTTCATCCTATTTACTTCAGACCATTTCTCCAATTTGTCCAGATCATTTTGAATTTTAATCTTGTCCTCCAAAGCACTGGCAACCCCTCCCAGCTTGGTATCATCCGCAAACTTTATCGTATTAAACCTTTTTCCTGCACTATACTATTATTGCCTTTTAGCAATAAACCTGACTGATATTGGTTATTAGGTTTCTTTCATAACAAACCAAAGAGTAGTCAGGCAACTGCATATACAATTTATCAATAGGTGCCTAACTCCCACTGAAATCAAATCCCTTTGAAGACTTGGGTCACAATGCCTGTTTCATCTGGTCCTTGGAGGGGGACTGAGGTACAGACTGTCCTAAAGGGGTGTTAATATTTGTTGAAACTTCTGCTTGGTAGAAGGCTTAGCTGATTGTACTACATTTTTGGATTCGTCACTGACTCATTTTCAGGGTTCTCAGAGCCAGCGTCCAGCAGCTTGTTTTTCTGCTAAGATGAAAGAAATTTAATAAAATAAAATATGAATCTGAATGAGGTTTAAAAAATCAGAGTTGAAATGGAATTTGCAGACTCATTTACATGTGCCCAGTTCTAAGCGGTTGGATTAAATCTCCCCTTTGCAGCTCCTGCTGCTGGGAGTCGGAGTGCATGTATTTGGTTTGTTTTCCAATGACCATCTAATGCTTCTTTAATCTGCCATTGATACGCAGTCATTGGAAATAAATCTGCAAAGGTCAAACATGCTTTGACAGCCTAGAGAGAGGGTTGAGGACAAACTGAGTGTAGGTCCCCCTGCCCACCCTGTGTGTGCAACAGGCCATTGACTTCTTACCTGTGGCTTCCTTGTTTTATTAGCTATGGACAAAGAATCACAGGAGGATGCATGTGAACAACAAGCTCACCAGTCCTCATGCATTTCATAGAATATCAGGGTTGGAAGGGACCTCAGGAGGTCATCTAGTCCAACCCCCTGCTCAAAGCAGGACCAATCCCCAACTAAATCATCCCAGCCAGGGCTTTGTCAAGCCAGGCCTTAAAAACCTCTAAGAATGGAGATTCCACCACCTCCTTAGGTAACCCATTCCAGTGCTTCACCACCCTCCTAGTGAAATAGTGTTTCCTAATATCCAACCTAGATCTCCCCCACTGCAACTTGAGACCATTACTCCTTGTTCTGTCATCTGCCACCACTGAGAACAGCCGAGTTTCATCGTCTTGGAACCCCCCTTCAGGTAGTTGAAGGCTGCTATCAGGCTGATCCTGCAGCACCCAGATGGAGGCCTTGGGGAAGGCACAAACCTCCTCCCTTTCCTCACACACAGGAGGTGTCTGCAACCTGCACCCTCACTTGGCTACTCTCCAATGCGTGCCTGGGCCACAAAGCGGGCTAGTGTAATGGGTCTGATTAGCCATCATCCCACCCTGTCTCTCTTGAGGCAATTTACACCATGGGGGTGTAAGGAAGGGGCAGGGACTGAGTCCAGGCACTGTGATTGTTTCTGGTTATTGCATGGGATTTGCGCTTAGAATCATAGAAACGCAGGGCTGGAAGGGATTTTGAGAGGTCATTTAGTCCATTCACCTGCGCTGAGGTAGGGCCAAGTAAACCTAGATCATCTCTGTCTGGTGTTTGTCTAACCTGTTCTTAAAAACGGGGATTCCACAGCCTCACTAAAGTAACCTGTTCCAGATCTTCCCTATCCTGAGCATTAGAAACTTGTTCCTAATACCCAACCTAAATCTCCCTTGCTCCCAACTAAGCCAATTCTTTCTTCTGTCCTCAGTGGACACAGAGAACAATTGATTACTATCCTCTTTATAACAACTTTTTACACATTTGAAGACTGTTAATATGTCACTCTCCCAACCTTCTGTTCTCTAGCCTAAAGGTGCCCTGTTCTTCCAACCTTTCCTCATGGGTGGGAGGCTCCTTGCCCCCAGCACCTCCACACAAAGGTGTGGCAAAATCTGGCCCTAAAGAAGTCCAGATTCCTTTCCACCTGATTTGGGGCCCAGTCCTATTCCTGCTGCAGTCAACAGCTGAACGCCAATTTCCTTTAATTCTTTGGAAGATTTAGTGGGAAGTTTTCCCCACTTTGTTTCCAAAGCTGCTTGGAATGAACCTCAGATTTTTTTGTTGTTTTATTTGTTGGGGCGGAGGAGGTTCCTTCCATCTTGGGGTTTTCCGTAGCATGCATCGCCATAGTATCCTGCCAGTGCCTGTCCATTTGTATCGTCAATGGTGTCAGCACTGGACACGGGTGTCTACATTGCAATTGGACATCTGCAGCTGGCCCTGCCAGATGACTCACTCTCAGGCTAAGAGGCTGTTTAATTGCAGTGTAAACATATGGGCAAGGGCTGAAGCCCGGGCTCTAGGACCCTGCAGGCCAAGCCTGAACATCTACACCACAATTAAACAACCTCTTAGTCCAAGACCCACGAGCCCAAGTCAGCTGGCACGAGCCAGCCACAGGTGTCTACTTGCAATATAGACACTGGGGGGATAGCTCCGTGGTTTGAGTGTTGGCCTCCTAAACCCAGGGTTGTGAGTTCAATTCTTGAGGGGGGGCCACTTAGGGATCTGGGGCAAAATCAGTACTTGGTCCTGCTGTGAAGGCAGGGGGCTGGACTCCATGACCTTTCAGGGTCCCTTCCAGATCTATGAGATAGGTAAATACCCTCAGAGTAGGATCTGACTGTTTGATGCTAGGGAGAGCACTGGAGAACTGTGTTATTTTTCCCTACCCAATTTGGGGCTCTTTTAAAATGTTTTTAAAACAAAGATGTGGTAGATTTCATAGTTACTGGAATATACATGTTAAGAAATAAAGACATTTTAACTATTTCTCTCAAATAACCAGGGAAGAATTTCCCCAGCAGATAGTAATATGTTAGGATAATCAAATCTCTTAGTTTTAGTAACTTGAGAAATTCCCTTTAAATATCATAACAATGGGACCATCTGCAACTGCCCTTTGTTTTTAAGATTGCCATACATCTATTTCATATACAGTGTGTGCTGTACATTCCATGAAAGGTAATCAATCTGTATTTCTCCCTGGGTGGTTAACTCCTGTCTTGGCTTATACAACTGTATTTTTACTAAAGATTGGCCTGGACCAAATTCATAGAACCAAAATCATTAGTGTGAACCAAATACATGATCCCACTCCCACAGCCCCCACTGCATGCAGAAATTAGAGGAAGTTCACATCCAAGGGGTTGGATTCCACCCAAAGTCTATGGCAGCTTTTGCAGATTTAGGACCAAGGCATTCAATCAGGGTCTTTCCACTGACTGTAACAGGAGTTGGATCAGGCCCACAGAGATTCGCAGCAGAAAATCTGCTGCAGAGAGGTGGAGGCAGCAGACAGCAAGCGCAACCTCCCATCCACGATGAAGCCTGCAAGAGGCAACCCTGGCCAAAATTTCAGGCATTGCCGGCCAGGAAGAAGGCAGGGCCAGGGCTGATGGGGAATGCACTGAGCAGAATCTGCCAGCCAGGCTCCCCTGGAGTCCTGACTGCAATTTAAAGCTACCTTTCCCCAGAAGAAAACTCTTACGCAGCAATACCAATCTGAGTGAACCATGGCCTAGGATGCAGAGGACCAAACTGGCTCAAGGCAGAGTAATGTACATGTCCCTGTGCCGGCTTGGGAAACTCTGTCTTATGAAGTTTGCAGACTCTAATTTGATCCACTTTCATTTTTCCTTCAAGAAAGGTAGTGCGTGGTTGCTGGGTCAGCTCTTCAGCAGGTGTAAACTGGCACAGCTCCCCTGGATTATCTGGCCCTCAATCTTTAATCTGATTCCAACAATACAACCATCAACTGCCCAGATGACTCTTGTATTTCAAACCTCAAACTGTGTGTATATATATATATATATTGTTCTGCGCGAGCCAATCTTTACATATAAAGAGGTGAAAATTGTGCACATGGCAGCTGAAAATTCAGTTCTAGCCATTAGCAGCCTCCTTGGAGAGATGCCCATACAAGGCTTAGTAGATTTGACAACTCTCCATCACCAGGCTAGTTTATGCCAAGTTGTCAACAAGAAAGAGCCAGGGAACAGTGCTTCCTCCACAAATCTGCTTTCTGATTAGGAAAAGCCCTCGGTGCTCAGTGCTATAATTCCTAATGCTTTACACTAAGCAAAATGTAACCCCCAAGTAGAGTAGTGTGCAGCGTAGATCTTGCATATACACAGAGTCTGATTCTTGGTTACTCCTCTCCTGAATTTGAGGCAAGCTGGGAGGTCGGGGATAGGGGGAAGGTGGCATTTAGTCAGCTTTACACTACTTGTATTCTGGGGCTGTGCAGAGAGCTGCTCAGACCCTGGGGTAAATTAGAGCAACCTCAGGAATGCTCTAACCCACATTCAGCTTCCAGGGGTTCCTGGTGGGGCTGTGGGAAGCAGAGAAAACCGTGGAGCTGTACACTCTGACCACACCACTTAAGGGAGGCGGTGAGAGCCGGGATGGCATTGAGCCCGTATGCCAGTTCTACACCATCTGGAAAAGCCCCATGCACAGAGCATATTCTAGGCGGGCTACTTTGAGCCACTTTACCCTGCTAGTGCGGCACAAAGGGGCCTTACTGAAAGAGAAAAGCAGGCCCCCTGTGTGAACCAAGGAGCAAATGTTTCCCATAGCTGAGCCTCCTTGCAGCCACATGCCGACACATTCAGTTCAGTTTATCTCACCCCGTGTACCTCATCAGCTGTCTCTTTCTTACAGGGCTGCGTGTGTGCGAAAAAGAAGCGCCGTTTAAAAAAACTTTACCTCCAGCTTAAAAGTGGCATCAAACCATTCGGCGACATCAAACGAGTCTATCGGTCTTTCAGTCCAACTTCAACGTTTCTGGTGACGTTGAACATCTGAGCTCACAAGATATTTGACATTTGGCTAAGTCGGCCAGACAATAACCCCCTGGTACTATGAAAGAAGTCTATTTACAATGGCTTTGAGCCTGGAAATGTCACTCAGGCCAGTGAGAGGAGTAACAACATACACCTGGCAACTGCCCTAGCATTCTGCTAACAAGGGGATAAAGGTTATGTTCTAGTTACTGTTTGAAAGTGCTGCTGTCGTAGTGTATGTGACTTATTACAGGGGACACTAAATAGCTCCCAGGACAAGCTGACTGGGAGGAAGAGACTAGAAAGAGCTGATGCACCAGTATTTGAAAAGAAGTGCTGCCGAATAGCTTGGGCCCAGTACCTAGGGGTAGTATTGCCCCATAACCCAGGAACTGAAACAAACCAGCATAGTGAACTGCACAGCAGCTGGGTGAATGGTAACAATTAAACGCCATAAGGAGGGGAAAATAAAGTGGATCTTTAAAGTTCTTTCCATTTCAACAATTTATCGTTAGACATGGACGGTAGCAAAGGATTTTGTTTTCATTGTAGTTCCACGCTGAACAGTGACTCAGGAACTGTTTAGGTCCCTAAGTAAGTGGCTAGATCTTTAGCACATCATATCAAAACTGGCTCTAGGATTCCTTCCATCTCTCTTATTGGCACCATTCATAAAGCTTCCACAGGCCAAATTATGTTCTCAATAAGGACAGAGCAACACCACTGCCTTTGGTGGGTTTGCACGGGAATAACTGCTTGGAATTTAGCGAGCGATTCAGTTGAGGATGCCCGAGGAGGAACAGAATCCAGCTTCACTGCCATGGAGCTGTTTTGGCTCTGAAAGGCTAACGCAGCAAAAACTGAACCATGTCACTGAAGTCAGCAGATCTGTCTCCGAATCAACCCAAAAAGCAGGTCTGCTGAGTTAAATGGTACCACATAGTCACTGTAGCGCAGCAAAGACTCACTGGTGCAGCGCCTCCTGCTGGTTATCCTGGGAATTAGCTCTTGTCCAGCCCAGAGCACCCTCGGCAGGCTGGTGTCTCGCCTGCCTTAGGGCCCCCGTGTCCCTCCCAGACCCCGGTGCCCCTTTTCCTCTGGGTTCTGCCCCCAGCAGTAACCCACAGTCTGCCCCCCCACCCTAGGGGAGCCCCCAACCCTCTCACCCACCTTGCCTCAATGGCTACTGCCAGTCATCATCCAGCCCCCTCTCACTGGGGCAAACTGCAGTCCGTAAAAGGCCACTTATCATTGGAAAGGGGGTCGGATCAGCTGCCTCTGCCTAACCCCGGGCTGCAGCCTCTGCAACCCCAGTACCTGTTTCGGCCTGTTAGCAAGGCCTGCAGCTGGGGGATTTACCCGGCTGGAGCTCCCCAGCCCCCCTTGCCTTTCCCCAGCCCTGCTCCGTTCCCTGTACCCTGAGCTCCCAGGCAGCCTGGTCCTTCTCTCGGCAGAGCGAGAGAGAGACTCTTCCTTCTCCTGGCTCGCAGCCCTTTTATAGGGCCAGCAGTGGCCTGATTGGGGCATGGCCCCAGCTGTGGCTGCTTCTCCAATCATCCCAGCCTATTGGCTCCCCGGGACAGCCCTTTCCCAGGGCTGTTTTAACCCCTTCAGGGCCGGAGCGGAGTGACCGCCCCGCTACAGTCACTTTCTAAATATATGGTTATTCTTCTTGACAATGTCTCTGTCACCGGACTCTGGAAAATAATCACTTGAATCTGAAAGGAGTTGGTCACCTTTTGATCGAGACTGTATGCCAGAATCCAGTCCTCCTGCTTGGGGTGGAACAGCAGGCTCTGGATGTAAAAGTTCAGCCGGTACTTTTGATAGGTGGCGCCTTCATCAGAGCTGATCAATATGCTGCTCTCAATCTCTGGGTCACCCAGGAGCATTATCTAAATAGAACAATTGAGAGAGAGAGAGAGAGAGAGAAGGAAACAGAACAGGGTTAATGGGAAAGTCAGAATCCATGTAACCTGAAACATATTTATATAAGAATGAACTGGCAGCACTTCCTTAGATAAGATGAAACCAGAAACTGCTCAGCATTTCATTATCGGCCTTAGGCTGCAAACAGCTCATCAAGATCCCCTACGCTTTTTGTTAAAAAAAAAATAAAATGGAAAATTTTAACCAAAATGCATGTTTTTGTTTTGATCCAAAAGCCAATTTTGGTTGAATTTTTTTTCCCAATGAAAAAAATTTGACCAGCTGTAGTTTATATGGCATATACAGAATATCTAATACTGAGATGGGCTATAAAAGATTGACTGGCACTCACTGGAGATAGACTCATAGACTTTAAGGTCAGAAGGGACCATTCTGATTGTCTAGTCTGACCTCCTGCACATCACAGGCCACAGAATCTCACCCACCCACTCCTGGAACAAACCCCTAACCTATGTCTGAGTTACTGAAGTCCTCAAATCGTGGTTTGAAGACCTCAAGCTGCAGAGAATCCCCCTGCAAGTGACCCATGCCCCACGCTGCAGAGGAAGGCGAAAAACCTCCAAGGCCTCTGCCAATCTGTATAGCTTACTCGTAGCTTCATCACCTAGGAGGACTCTGGTCATTTCAAACTCCAGCTGACAAGACCATTATACCACATCACACTATATTTCACACCCCCCCAAGGAAATATAGAGAAAATAGAATCAATCACAGAACCGTGGGACACATATAGTCTATAACAGTTTTGAAGTTTATCGTGGACTTTTGACTCCCTCTCCTGCTCTTTGCCCACTAATCCATCTCTACTACTTCCACTATCTCAAACCTCTGAGTTGCTTCAACAGCCACCAAGTTTGTTTGTTTCCAACCTGCCAGAGACGTGTCCCCCACTTTCTCCCCAAATGTCAAATTCTCTCTTCAAATGTACAGTCTCAAGATCCAAGATGGGCAGCGTTTGGATTTAAGGTCCCATCTCTTGCTACCTTGCTGAGCTAGAAGTGGAAGTTTTCTGCCATTGGAAAGGGGCGATTTCCCAGCCTGGCTGTGTGTGTCAGCCGTGCGGTCGGAATTTAGGCACCAGTTTGTGCGTGCGTCATACTTACCATCCGTACTGCAGTGATTGGTCACATAACATTTAATGAAGCCATTTTTCCCCAGTGCAGGAAAATGAAATTGTTCAGCTTTTGCAAGTAGGGAGATAATTCATGCCTCTGATTTTAATTAGAAAGTAAGACCAGTATCATAAAATGTCTTTCTTCTATATTATCTTTTACCATTCCCTATGTCAAAGTTACCAAGAAAACTCATTGGAAAACCTTAACTCAGCTTCCCATCTTATTAACATCTTGAGAAAAACAAATCATATTACAGCAAATGTCAATACAATGAAATAAAACAAACAGAGGGGGCTAAACTACAGATATGCTAAACACAGCAGGTTATTGATACAGTAGCTGATTCAAACAAACACTACTTGCTTTTCCATTGGAAATAAAATCTAGGATCCACCTCTTAGCTGCAGACCTGAGATTCAATACAGCTTTGTTCTGTATAAAAACAACAAGGAGTCCGGTGGCACTTTAAAGACTAACATTTATTTGGGCATAAGCTTTCGTGGGTAAAAAACCCACTTCTTCAGATGCATGGAGTGAAAATTACAGATGCAGGCATTATATAGTGGTCACTGTCACTATATATCGAGTATCAGAGGGGTAGCCGTGTTAGTCTGGATCTGTAAAAGCAGCAAAGAATCCTGTGGCACAGGATTCTTTGCTACTATATAACCAGTCACTATATAATGCCTGCATCTGTAATTTTCACTCCATGCATCTGAAGAAGTGGGTTTTTTACCCACAAAAGCTTATGCCCAAATAAATCTGTAGGTCTTTAAGGTGCCACCGGACTCCTTGTTGTTTTTGTGGATACAGACTAACACGGATACCTCCTGATACTTGTTCTGTATAGTGTCTCCATATAAACATTGCCCTAGAATACTTTCCCAAGTTAAACAATCCAAGACAATTTAGGGGCACAGACGAACACCTAACCAGCTACCATTTAATCATACAAGTTCCATTATAAAGAATGGCAAGAATCCGCATTAGGCCCCAATCAAGCATAGCACTTGAGCAGGTCTTTAATTTTAAACAGGCAATAAATCCCACCTGAAACATGAAGTGAAACTGACTTGAAATCAGAAGTGTAATTGCATAGCCTGCCTTTCCATTGCACAGAGCTCAGTGAGATGCAGAAAGGGGGCCATCAGGAAAAATGATTACAATTAAACCATTTTTTACAAATTCATTCTGATTTAATTAACCAATTTTGATTAACAGAGGAAAGAACTTTTCTGCGAAAGGGTGGTTATTGGTTTTTAAATAAGTATATGATTTTTAATCTGAAAGTTTCCATTTTAAAGGCAATTTTTAAAACTACTATCCATCATCAACCATCTTGAAGGGAAAACAAGTGCTCTGCAGAAAAGTCCCTCACCAAGATCAGAAATCCACTATCCTGAGATGCTGTTGACCATTCATGGCACGTCTCTTTGGGTATCCAGAGAAGAATATTCTACTTGCACAACATCATAAAGCAATCTTTACCTAGTGGTACTTTGCTGGCAACAGAAGGGTACTTAGTACTGTAATCTGCTTGCCACCATGGGCAGCTGGCTAACAGAAGACATCAGTAAATTGGTAATGGAAGCTCGAGAACCTGAGGCCACCAACCAGGAAAAGGAACAGGTCAGACTCTCAATCTTGGATTTTTTCCCTTTCTAATCAAATTAAAGCATATGCCTCATTTCCTCTGGACAAGAAAGGCTTTGTGTTTATTTCCCATTTTAAGAAAAGGTTTTGCTATCACGTATAGCTTCAGCTGGGAAGTTCTGTGCTCCCAGCTATATCTGTTTGCATTCAAAGGGTATTGCATGTGTAAGAAAGACATTTGTAGTGTGCATTAGTAACATTTGCTTGCATCTGCAGAATGGTAAGAGAGCAGGATACTCCAGGTGGACCTTACATTTAAAGGCAGGATACTTGGGGAATAAAGAGATTTTCCACAATGATGTCACTAAAGGTTACCAAGCTAACAAAGCCATATATTAAAAGTTTACTAGCAAAGTCTTGTCCTGAGCTCTCTAGATAGAAAGCTTGGGGCAGCTAGATATTGTCTGTGCCAGATTTTTCAACATGGTAGATATGCAGCAGGATGCACAGGGGTCCTGATCCTGTTACTTATGTATGCGGTCACAGTGATGTCAATGGGGCTATTCACGGGGACCACGGCTGCAGAACGGGGTCTGAAATGCAGGTACAATTGTGCATTTGATTTGCATGTGCCTTTGCCATGACTGTACATATGGCAGCATGATCATAGTGGCATAACCAGAATAGTCAAAGCCACAATGGAGATATTGAGACGCGCTTTGCCGTAGCATAAACACCAGAATTCTAGGGAGATCAGTAAGACTCTTTCTCCTGATATCAATGGACTTTGGATCAAGAAAACAGAATGTGGGAGGAGCAAGGAAAAGAATTCTGTGCATCCACAAGCAACACCCCTGTCCTTCAAATTCACCCTCGGCTCAAGTCCTAGTTCCACTTTTTCGGTTCCCAGCAGTTTGTAGGTAGCACCTGAATGCTGGGAACATACGAAAGGATTATTGGTGGCCTGTGTATTCCTTGCACCCCTTTTTCCCTACCCCATTGTGGAGTGTCTCAGGAGTTGTAACTCTACCCTGGCTCACTGGGCTGGCTTGAGCAAGCTCCTTCATCTCCCTGCCATATCGAAGATAATAAAAACAGAGCCCATTGTCACTCATTGGCAGGTGACAAGATTTCATTCCTTCCTTCCACCAGTGTTTGAGATTTTGTCTGGAGACAAATCAAATGCTGTCTCAAAACATGCACAATGTCAAATGCTCCTGCGTTTTCATGCAAACCACGTCATCTTAGAAAAAGGAAAATTTCTGGAGTGCAAAATGGCCCAGCACAAAATTACAAACCATGTCTCCCTAAGCACAGATTCTCTATAGTCATCGGGGGGGTTAAACCTTGGACCTTCAGTACGAAACACATAGCCTCCTACCACTTAAGCTGAAGGAGCCATGTTCAGTATGGGTAAGTACAGTCACTGGGGCCAGGTACTAGGGGAGACAAGATCATATCCACTACCCCACTTGGTCACACTCCTAAAGCCCTCCAGACTCTTATCTTCAGTTTGCTTGGATGAGATCCCAAATCCCCATTATCTCCACATTCATGTCCCATCTGAAGTCTCACTTCCTCCCACAAGAAGTGAACTATACAAATAAACCATCCAAAGCCTCTTCTCCTCTTCTGGGCTTCCCAGTGCACCCTGCCTACCCAGAGCCTCCTCCACTCCAAGCATTTTGGGTCAGAGACCGTCTTCATTTGTATAACCCCAAGCATATTGCCAGCACTTAACAGTCAGCGGGGGAGCACAGACGGTTTGCTCACATTGGAGGGGGCACAAACCAATGCTCTGCGCACCCCACATCTTGCAACCGGGGCTGTTTGTCAAATAACAAAGCTTAACCGGCAACCTTACTGAGAAAGAGGAGGAAAAGAAGAGCTGCAAGAGAGACTGCCGACAGCTGGCCCTGCTAAAGGCTCGTTACATAGGCTGCCTTCTCCCCTTCTTCGCCCTCCTGCTCCTGCAACAGACTATATCATCCTTTCTATCAAAAAGGGTGGGGATCGCACCGAAGTATCAATATTACTACCCAGGGTATCGTCATTACAATCCATCATTCCACGCAACACTGGCCACAAACAAAGCAGCTCAGAAGAAATAGGAAGCGTGAGAATGGTAGCAAATAAAAGGCCGTTCTGTGTTTTTGCAGCTGGGGCCAGTTCAGTTTGGTGGTGCTTTAACTGGGGACGGGGCTGATAAGGAGGAAACAGCAAGTGGGTGATTTGGGGGTTATTTTATTACTATTTTTCCACTGCAAAAAAACCCCCAACACACCAAATAAAACACTTTTGTTAGAGGGAAATCGCAGCACATTTTTCAAAGGGCAAAACTGCCACTTCTCATTATGGGGCCCTGACAAAGGATCCGCCCCACTAGCGATTCAGATTAATCGCTTTTCATTAAGAGCCAATAAACAAACTCCAGCCAGAACGAGCTCCTCTGCCAGTTCCTGGTGTTGCCATTTATAATTGCTAGAAGGAACCGCCAAGGAGCACCAGCGAGTTGTCAAATGTAATTTATAGGTTTTTAAGATCTAATCATTTTCTATAATATTAGATTAAATGGCAGCCTTTATTAAAGAGGAAATTACATTTCACCTTGCTGCATTCTGGAGTATATATTTTTGTGCCGTCTGGGGTTTGGAAATGGGACTGGACGGGAGGAGTTGATTACTGCGAAGGGGAAGTCCTTGAAAACGTACTTGAGCCGAGGACTGCTACGATGTGGCTGCAGCTCCAAAGCTCATCTACGCCTGAACGGCGAAGACCCGGTCTAAACAGAAACCTGAATGAAGCTCGGGGCTGCAGCAGGAAGGCAGGTGCAATAAGCACAGAGGTTACTGATATGGAGGGCATCCTCTCTTGTGAACCCCATCAGCTGGATGATCCTATATGGGTGAAATTCAAGACCCCACAGCACGCGAGTCCCATTCGGGGGTTAAGCCGGGCTTCAGATCCTGTATAGGTCCTGTGCTGGCCCTGTGTCCAGTGTGAATTTCACCCACATAACACTCCAACAGATCTGGAAGACAGTGAAGTCCGAACTGCCTGGTTCATTTTGGATGGCAGTGCTTGTTTACAAGCCTGGAGAGCTCGCGAATAAAGCCAGCCAAAGCTGGAGCTGTGGGTGGGTGTGATTATTCTGTTCAGAGCATCTCTGCATAAGCACCGGATGAGAAAGGCTGGGGCTTTCAGAGCAGGAACCAGAGAACAGGGAGTCTCATCTGGGGCCACACGATCTCTTCCAAGGGCAACGTTGGGCTCATGTCCCTGGGTTGAGATTTCCAGAGCCCATCAGGAGAGTTAGCCACACAACTTCTACAGAAGTTAATGGGAGTTGTAGGGCTAAATCCTCAGGTTGGCAACAAAAACCCAACCCAGGGGCTATATTGTTGAAAGTAACCACTGGCTTGGGTGGGAAGCAGGGAGGCACTCCACACCTGGCATGGAGGATGGAGCAGAGCCAAATGCCTCCATGGGCAATGGGGGAAGCTACAGCTTAAAAGGGTGAGCCCAGGAATCTCCCTACTGAGCCACAGTGGGCTTGGAAGTGGGAGGCAGTCACATCATGTCACCAGGGCCACTGAAATATTGAGTGCCACTAATGATGCTAATGTAACAATACCCCTAGGTGGGACTGGAACCTGCGGAGCTGAAGGTCTGAAAGCATGAGGCCCTAACACTTGAGCTAAAAGCCTAGCTGCAGTGAGAGACTCATAAACCTCTTTACAAGCGCTACCCACTAGAGGGGGACAAAGTGTCACCCGGCATTAGTATGGCTTTCACTAATACTCCACTACGCCTAGCACTCGGCGTCCCCTTTGGCTGCCATCACCTTCCATGGTGCAGGAGTGAACCCTCAGCGCATGGAAGCGCCAAATTGTGGCTCCCTCTCACCTGCCCTGCACATCAATCCAGCTTCGTATCTGTCTTGAACTGTATTATCTGTGTCACTAATCGCACAGTAGAACATTTGAACCGAAAGCTTTATTGTCCCTTCCTCATCTGGCTCTCCTTCCCCAATAGAAAGCAACGAGTCTGCTTTGCACCCAGAGGACTCTTTGGTTAAAATGCCTTTTGACTGAAATTGAAACAACCTGCCATAAAAGGCATTTTTATTAGTATCAGGTTTCGTGAAACCCTTTTATTATATTTCCCAACCAAACATACATTTTGATTTTAAATTACCAGACCCTGTCTCTTTAAACGGGCACAGAGAAGTTTTACAGATGCAATATCTCCAGCAATAGCCCCACATTAGCAGGAAGCATCCTAGTAAATGAATAAAGACGACGCGCCCAAAATAAATGCCTTTTGTTCCCAGAAATAAATACATGGCGCTAAACTCTTATTTACAGCCTTCTGATTTGCCTGTTCACTTGTAATATGCTTTTCATGAACTGTGTCTATTTCAGAATCTCCAGCCTCACTTTTATTTCCCAACAGAAAGTGTTGCTGAAAAAAACAACCTTCCAAACCTGCTGAGCTAAAGAAGAGCTCTGTTCCTTGGCATAATGTCAGTAACTTCATCCTTAGCAGTACATTGCACCGGTTTGTGATTAAAAAATGAGGTTTGTCTTGAGAAGTGACTGTAAAAATGGCACCCTGTTTATTGCCTCTGATATTTCCATATCAGATGTGTTCATCTTACTAATGAAAAGATGATTTTCTACCTGCTAGACCTTCAGGCTCAAAGTCAAGTCTGGCTCTTTCTGGAGCTTGCTGGTATTTTTCATGCAGACAGTTTTCCTGCTGGGGAAAAAAAACCGGTTTTGTCTAAGGTGAAAATGAGGGAATGTCCATTCCAATTGAAAGTTTTGTTTAATTTTGGCTTAAAATGCAGTTTTGTTTCAGCTTCTCAGTTTAAAAAAAACAAGATCAAATGATGTTTTAGTGTCAACATGTTAATTCAAACCAAAGATTAGTTTTGTTGCAACATTAAAGATCATTTATGTTTACAGAAACCAAAACAAAACAGAAGGAAACAACATTTTAAGTCAAAGTGATACAAAAAAAATGTTTTTCTTTCAAAATGTTGATTCAAACCAAAATTTTTAAGTTCTCATCACTTCAAAAACTCCCGCAGAAAAACCAATATTTTTCAACCAAAACATTTCAAATAACAATTATTCTATTGAAAAGGTTGGTTTTCTGACCAGGTCTTCCCTTCCTTTTCCTCCATCATCATCCATTCAGTTATACTGTAGTAACCTTACTGTCTTTGGATCATGTGATACCTCTGCAGCCCTACTGCCTTCAATAGGGTTTGCACAGATGTAACACATTGCAGCTAAGGTCCAAAAACTTTGAATCAGTTCTATTTAAAAACCAATTTGGTTAAAACATGTCTGTAAATTTACCAACACAAGCTACATCAATAGAAACCAGCTTTTTAAATTGAACTGAGAAAATCCACACGGGCTTTTTGCACCATTTAAAAGCACACCTTCGCTCGAGCTGGTGTAACTTCCGTGTTGAGACCAGCCCTTACTTAAAACAACTATTGAAGATGTCCAAGAAGATATAGACTCCTGCAGGAGTAACCGGAGAATAAAGGAGCAAAAGCTCACTTTAATCCCTAAAATCAGCAGATCTGATGCTGAATACACACAGGGAGCAGATCTGCCGAGTCAGAAAGTGCCGTAGTGACAAGATCACTTTCCAAAGATGACCCGCACGGTGCTTGTGAAAAGGGCTGCATTGCACCAAAGTGCTGTTTGATCCCAGGTCAGGTAAAGGGCGAGTAAACTTTCGATTGTAGCCCTAGCAGTGTATCCCAATCCTGGCTAGGAATGGATGAGAAGATATTTTGGAAAATTCTGTTTCTATGTCCAGTCTTTGCCTCTTCCCTGAGGATAACTACCATAGCAATGTGTTCTGTGATGTGGACACCTGTCCTCTGGGAAGTACACTGAGGCTCTCAAACTGGTTTGACAGAGGCCATCAGATAGGACAGCCTTCAGACAGTAATGGCTAGTAGCCTGGGCTGGATTCCAAGCAGCAATCTAGAGGTAATAGAATGGAGATTTTGCACGTTGGAAGGGTAAACACCAGGGAGGGAGAAGAGCTAAAGCTAAAGGACTATGTTGGCACCGGAACAAATGAATATAAATTGGTTGTGAATAAATTTAGGCTGGAAATTAGGAGGTTTCTAACCATCAGAGGAATGAGGTTCTGGAGCAGCCTCCCAGCAGGAATAGTGGAGGCAAACAACCTAAATCATTGGAAGATGGAACCTGATGCATTTATGGATGGGATTATATGATGGGGTGGCCTTCAACAGCTTGGCACTAGACTCAGTGATCCAGGAAGTCTTTTGAAGTCTTATGTTCCTAGATGAAGAATTATTGAAATTTGTGATGCTATTTTCTTTAGCAAGAGACAGCCCCAGCCCAATTTCTCAGGCTCAATATCTTCCTTAAAGTTGAGACAGGGATTTCCCCAACAACTTGTGGCCATCAATCTCCTGGTACAGATCTCCTGAGGTTTCCTGAGAGCTAACGATTCTGGACCTACACTAGTCTAGCTTCTTGTAACTTCACTTCTTATGGCTTGAAAATTACCATTAATAACAGATTTAATTAATGAGAATAGCATCAGATCACTAGCTCTGAGAACTATAACACTGTAACCTGAAAGGATGAAGTGCACTGCACTCACTTTATAAGGTTTTATGGAGCATGTGTTATAAAAATACCTCAACCGTAAGGCTTTTTATACCTTGGCACTCACTTTGACACAATCCCATAAAATCCAAGCAATCTTTAAGTGTTAAAGGTGACTTTCACCACTGTATTTATTACTGAATAATGAAAAACGGGACAGACAAACATACAAATTGAGCAATGAAACCACAGCGCTGCGTAACCAGTTTCCAATGCTTCAGCGAGGGCTCCACGCTATATGAACCATGACGAAACAACCAAACAAGCCTCTCCAAACTCATTTGGGACCCCAGACGAACCTCTCACCAGAACCTCCTTTCCATGCAGACTTTTGGTTTTAATTACACACCAGCATATAAACCAGCAAACTCTGCAGGATCACACAGCTCTGGGGCTCAGAGCCCTACCTGAAGTGTATCTGGGTATCTGCCCCAATGGGTCTCACACCACAGCCTAAGCTTGAAGCCTCTCACAATCAGGGGCTTCAGTAAGGGGCTTCGGGCAGAGCGCATGGCTCTCCTCCTATGCTAGCAGCAAAAGGGAGCCGTACATACATACACACTCTCCTTTCCTTGGCTTGGGTAAGCAGTTCTATCCTGGGGGGAGTGGTGAGAGCAACCCCCGCTGTTCACACTCCTTGGGCAACTGCACATCTTCCCTGTGGCAATTAAGGCGCTTGAACATATGAAAGAGGGGAACACTGGAACAGTGCGATAGCCATTGTGTGTCCCCCCAGACCTCCCTGGGAAATGGGCATGCCTACCCTTTAGGCACCCCCCAGGTGCCAACCATGGCTCTGCAAAGACCTATCTCAGTTTCCCCTTCTCTCCAGGCACCCACACAGGCTTTCTCCAGGTTAACACCACTTCATGCCCAGGGCTGGCTGAATAACAAACCGTTCAAAACAGTCCTCAAAAGTCCCAAAGTAAATTCTGTCACCACAGCATCCAAGCTCATACTCAGCTCTGGCATCCTCAGCCAGTCCTGGAGCACTTCTGTCCAGTCCACTCTTCGCCCACCAGGAGCTCAGCCTCCTTCAGCTCTCTTGCTCTCACTCTTGATGCAAACAAATCCCTTCTGCTGCTCTCCTGCCCCTGCCCCGGTTACTCAGGGACTCCTGCTCTCTGCAGCCTCTGCCACAGCTCCCACTACCAACCTCCCTGAGTTGCGAGAGGTCAGTGGGTAGCCTTCCTTCCCCAGTGGCTGTCTCCCCCTTTATAAGGCCCAGGTGCCTTCCCTTAAGTCCAAGTGGGCACCGGGTAATCAATCACAAAAGCACTGGACTCCACTCCCTCTTAATGGGGCCAGTCACCCTGTGACACCCCCCTTTGTCCTATGGCCATAAACCTCGTATAAGGCCCAACCACTGGATAGGAACAAAGACCCGTGTTCTCCTAGCATGTGTGACCCAGAATTGGGTCACACCTGAGACCATGGCAGCTCGCTTTTCATTTGTTTTGTGCAGACATTCAATAGGATGGAGGAGTGGGCAGAGCCTTTTCGGATTCCATGGGTGAAAGGTTTGCTGGCAAAAGAGCCATCGCCCATCACTCTTCTGTGGGAATGGTTTCAGGGGAAGGAGTGATACCATCTCAATGCTTTCCCCCCAATCCTGTCACTTGTCTGAGGAGAGCTCAATCAAGGCTAGTCAAACAAAGATGGATGCCTCCCCGTTATCCATGGCTAGGAGGCCATCCATCAGCACAACCATTGTTCCCATTCACATGTTGAATTAAGCCTTGCAATACCCCTGTAAAGAAGGTCACCATGGTGAGCTCCATTTTCTTTCTGGTTATTTGTTTAGATATGTACAGAAGCAATAGGGCCTGTCTGAAGCTCCAGGCACCCCTACCATAAATTTAAAAAAGAATCTAAATTAAGCAGCCCACACAACACAAACCTCACCCCCTCACACACCCAGCAGATCTAACGCCTGGCAAAACCCCATTAAACCCAACCCTCTGCAGCAGCACAGGCACACAGATGCACCATGTGGCATGCCCTGAAGATCAGCAAATCAAAGCTAGTTTGGACCAAGTGAGAAAGCTGGCCCCTCATGGAAGGCATGATACCTCCTTTATGCAGATGGGGAAACTGAGGCATTAGATTCAGTGGTTTATGTGAGCTCAGAGGCAGGAATAGACCCGAGGGATTCCAGGTCCCTCTTCCAACCTTTTCACGAAGCCAAATCCCACACTAGATCTAATTTGTACAAGATAATCAATTGTAGAAAAGAGTCAAACTAGACATGCTGCAAACCAGAAACCTTTGGTATTGTTTTATTGTTAGGCAGGTCAGGACGACGTGTCTCCCTGCTTTCTCTTGTCTTCTTGGCACTGGACACATGTACTTTTCCTGTTTAATTACAAGGCACAGCAAGCATTTGCTTGTTAAATTTCAGGTGCTGGTGGGGATGGAAGTCATCCAAGAAGCATGTATCTGACCTGGCAAAGAGTGACTTATTGGCGCCGGGCATGTGATTGGTTGTAAAACCTTTTAACTGCTAGCCACATAACAGATCCTACCCAACATCAATTGCTCTCATTTGATATTAATTGAAGTGGCCCATCCCTCCACCTGAAAATGAATAGTGACAAATAGGAATTTTCTCCATGTGTTCATAGAGCATCATAGAACGGAACTTTCATGCTACAACTTGATCTTTCTTCTCTTTTTTCCCACCATTAGTGCTCATACTGTTCTGGGGTGCTTAGAAATGGGGATCCTTCTTCTCCACAGACAAAGTCCCTTTTCACAATCCAGAAAGGCTGTACATGTGACTGATTGTATTTGGCAGGTCCTCTCTAGAAACTGGCGCACTGGTAGCTGGGGATGACGGCCTGTTGCTGTAGGGCAGGGGTAGGCAACCTATGGCACGCGTGCCAAAGGCGGCACGTGAGCTGATTTTCAGTGGCACTCACACTGCCTGGGTCCTGGCCACCGGTCCGGGGGGCTCTGCATTTTAATGTAATTGTAAATGAAGCTTCTTAAACATTTTAAAAACCTTATTTACTTTACATACAACAATAGTTTAGTTATATATTATAGACTTATATAGAGAGACCTTCTAAAAACGTTAAAATGTATGACTGGCACGCGAAACCTTAAATTAGAGTGAATAAATGAAGACTCGGCACACCACTTCTGAAAGGTTGCAGACCACTGCTGTAGTGTATCTCAACAGCCCCTTCCATGACTGAGCTGAGGCCCAGTCAGGATACAGAGGGAGACCCTGTGTGATGACATTACGCAGCACAGGTTATGTTTGAATGTGGTTGTGTCCGGCAGCCTCACTTAAAGAATCCTTGAGTCCAGTTTCTTCTCCACTATAGCATGACCCAAAAGTTCAGAAATCCCTTCTGCGTTCAGCGTGAGAGACTGACTGGAAAGTACAGATGTCAGAACTCAAAAGATGTTCAGAGATTTCATTTAAATGAGCAACCGAACATCCCTACCTATCCAGCCCTCTAGTGTATATGAAACTGGACTGGAATTTCATGACATTAGCATCAGCCTCCAAATACCACACATACATTCTAGATTATGGTATTTCAGCACTTCTGGTCTTTGCTGAACTAGGAAGAGCAGAGAAAATGAAAATCAGTTCATCCAAAAGAAAATTCATTTGAACCTTGGAGAAAAGATTCAGTTCAAGTTTTGGGCAGACTTTGATGCTTGTTGTCTCCAAGCCGGGCCAGCTCTTGCATACAAATTAGCATGTGCACACCCTCATTCCTGCTCGAAGACCCCTTCTAATTAATGGGAAGCAGTCATTAAGACAGACGGGGAGAGCTGAAAATCTAGAAAGAGCTATGCTAGACCTTTCTTCTTTTTACTTTTCCATATAGCATCAAATCATTTAGCACTGAACTAGTGGTACAGTAAAACCACTGCAGCAAGCGCTGTCAAAGACATACATTTACATTTTCCAAAAGTGGTTTCCAGGTGACACGTCTCCCCTGGTCCCAGCTCAGAGGATGAGCTTTTTCAAAAGCACTGTCAGACAGCCTATTCTTTCAGTTGTGAGATGTTTTGTGTCATTGAATGTGTCTCCTCTGAAAGCCCTGTGGATGACAGGTTTTCCCTGAGATGCCCAGGAATGGCTAACCTCACAGAATGGGGTTGCGCTTTAGCAAGTGAGTGATACTTAAACAACCACGTGTGATTACGTGTAACTGGGCACTAGCCAGAAGAAGAGATTTGTAAAGTTTCTAATCAATGTTTTGCCTTGATCTGTATATTGGTGCTTTGCGCAAGCTAGATCAGCGGGGTTCTTTTGTCACTCTCCGCTTTTACGTGCAGAAGCCTTAATTGCTGTAAAATCCCAAATATGGTTTTGCATAATGCAAAATCACCAGCCTTCTATAACAGTAGCATTGTTTCCATGCTGTGGGTATAAGGGAATAGGTATCATTTGTAGTTATAACATATATATTATTTGAATCAATGCACATTTGTGCTATTCTCCATAGAACACAAGAACAATTATCGTTGTTGCGGTAACTTAACAAGGCAAGCAGAGAAGATTGTAGAAAATAGTGCTATGGGGTAAGCAAAGCCTATGTGCACTAAAATTCATGGAAGGGAAGGGACATTGAAAACACCATTTATATAACAAAACTTCTGTGGTTATAGGCCTGGATCAAATCTAGTGCAAACACTTACGCATGTGAATAACTTTACTCATGCTAGTTGCTCCATTAAAGGCAAAGCTATTTGTATGAATAAAACTACTCCTGGGTGTAAGTGTCTGTAAGATGGGGCTCATATACATTAGAGTATTTCATTTGAGGATTGCATAATGTTTCACAATCATTAAATTGATATATTTTAAGAAAATAAAAATTGCATTACGGGTCATCCCAGAGACTACTAAACCTGAATAAATCTGTAAATACCTTCATGCTTTGCACTGTTTATTTCCTTTTTACATTTTATTCAGTTTGGAGAGTGAACATAAACAGTAGTAGGAGTCATCTACGGTCACCGATTATTAGAACCTGATTATCTGTCCCTCAATACGGGCAGAGACACACGCTCGTTCTGCTCAGGCTAACAAGCTATAGAGTGGACGCGGCAGGGCAAGCGACCCACCCAAGCAGGGCAGCTCCAGGCCCCAGCACGTCCACCACCACTGTCCAGTAGTAGGGAAGTGCAATTATCCCCATATCACAGATGAGGAACTGAGGCACAGAGAGGCTAAAACTCACATCTTCAAAGGTATTTAGGCACCTAACTCCATCTGAAGTCAATGGTAGTTAAGCATCTAAGTACCTTTGCGGATCTGGGCCTACATGTCATGCCCAAGGTCACGCAGCAAGTGTGTGATGGAGCAGAGGGTAAAACACAGGTCTCCTGAGTTCTAGGCTAGTGCCTGAGCCATCTTCCTCTGAAGAATTAACAGGATGCTGTTATGTTTTGGTTGGAAACATTTCTATTAAACTTAGGTCTTGTTAAATCTTTTTAACCCAATCTACGTTTTAAACCAATCTTGACCTGACATTGTCAAAGTCAGTCAGGCTACACAACATCCTAGTGAGGTAAATATGAAACCCAATTTTTTTACACATAGGTAAATTGGAGATACAGAAAGGAAGTTAAGTGATTTGACCAAGGTCACAAAAAGAGTTAATGACAGCATTGGGAATAGGACATAAGAGACCTACCTTCGAGTCCCTTACTGTAATCCCACCACATCTCTACCATATTCCAGTGTATTACAAATTATATATTGGCTAGAGTCCAAAATCTACTGATTTTGGATGCGAACCCTTGAAAGCCAACCAGATACAATTCTGCCTATATGAATACATCATATATTTTCTGTTTCTCCAATTCTTGCATTGTTTAATTAATAAGGGACACGTGCAGAAACAGAATTTTTGGATTTTGATAATGTCCCCTTTCCTCCATTAGTCACACCACTGTGGTGTCTTTGTGTTTATTCTTCAACACTGAAGTAGGGGCTATGTTATAGAGCAACTTGGAAAACTATTTCATGAACATTTTCAAAACGGATTAGATTTCTCAGTGTTTCTTCTGGACCCACATTCCATTTTTTGTAAAAGTTTGGGTGATAATTTGTAGTCAAATTTTAATGGACATTGTTTCCCAAGTGTTTTGTTTATTGAAAAGCAAATTTTCTTACTGAAACTGGATTTTGGGTAAAGAAAAAATTTAGGAAGTGATTTAGACAAATTTCATTTAAAAAAGCATGGGAGAAAATTTCACAAACAAAGGAAAACTTAAATAGTGTCCACAATTTTTTCACAACAAGTTTTATTTCTGGCAAAAAATACCTTTTTTTTAAACCAAAAAACACCTTTTTCATGTAAAAATATTGACCAGTTCTGCCATGTTGTTATTGCATACCCTTAGTGTTCCACATTTTCAGTTTTTACTGATTTTCATGAATAAATTACCAGTTTTTTTTAATTAAAGGATTTTTACTAATTTACACCCATTTATTAATATACTCAATATTTTTTCAGGTACTTATTCCTGTTAAACTCAACACTTTACACGATTGTTGTGTCCTGAAGCTCTGAGATCGAAACAGTTGCATAGTGTAAAACACAGAACACACGCCCAGCGGAGGTTAGAAAATCAAACTACATTAATATCTCACTCTGATTGGTTCACGAGACGCTGCCCACCTATTTCGTTGTGTCTGTTTAGTACAGTGCTGAAGTGAAACGATCAATCCTCCATAGATAAAAAGAAGGCAAACCTGGGGCGAAAACGCAAATCTGTGCCTGAATATCAACAAGAAAATCGGTGCTTAGAAATTCTGAAGTAAAGTAAAGACGGGAGTGAAGAGGATGCATTGTGCTGCAGCACTGAGATCAGTGCTCGCGCTGACAGAATAAAGGAGCATGTCGAAAGCAAATGACACAAGGAGCTTAAAGAAGAAAGTGAGCTTCAGGATATACAATCAATATCGGGAGCTTTCACCAGGGCTTTAACCACAGAGATGACACAGCACAACTGTGTCAATGAATTTGTGTGGACTCTTTGTTTCGCCGGACAACCGCTGTTAATTGCAGAGGGGCCTACTTGTGACTTTGTGCAACAATCCCGTCCAGCAGCAAAACCTCACATGTAAGTATCTGAAAGAAAATGATGATGCTTTAGTATCTAAACTGATGGAACGAATTGATGGAAATGTGGTGTCTAGTCTGATTTTTGACGTCTTCTGCTGCTGTGGACCGTCTGATTCTTTTTCGTTTTTCATTTTTTGATTTCAAAGCGAATAAACCCGCATTGTTTTGTGCTGATGTGACATTCATCCCCTCTGCTGACAGCCCTTTTGTCCACGCAGCAATAACGGACATGTTTGGGATGTACCAACTCGCTTGCAAAGATGTGGCCACAACTAACACAGATTCTGCTTCCTTCTTGGCTAAGTTTGCACAGGAGATTAAACTCAATCAGAAACTGGAGCTGCTACGTATTGCCTGTCCTGCTCACCTGATTAACAGTGCGCTGTCAGCAGCCACTGCCATGGAACAAACGAAAGACGTGAAATCTTGCACCATTGGATTTGGGGCCGTTTTCAAGCATGCGAACAAGTTGAAGGTTTTGTTTTGCACAGTGCCAGACAAGTGCAGAGCCGACTGCTGTTACCTAGCCCTGTTGTGCCACATCAGTGGATGAGCTTGTACTTTGCTGCCTGTCATGTAAATCAGTGGTTCTCAGCCAGAGGGTCCGCGGCCCCCTGGGGGTCTTCAAGCCCTTTCAGGGGGGCCATGGAGCCCCGCAGCTGAAACCCAGAGCCCCAAGCCCCTCCCCACCCCGCAGGGCTGAAGCTGGGAGTCCCAAGCCCTGGTGTCCCCCCACTCCCCACTGAAGCCCCGATACAGGCAGAAGCCCTGAGCCCATGGGCAGAGTTGAGGGGGCACGAGGGTGTTGCCCCCCCAACTGCAGTGCCTTACCCAGAGTGGGGCAGTCCTGGGGGCAGCTCCACCCCCACCTCCTCCTCTCCCCCAGCCCCCTTCAGACCCCACCCTCTGGCCAGGTCATAGACAAAGGGGAAGCCGGAGCCAGGCAGTGCAGGGCAGCTGCTCCTCTGGCTGGCGGTGCCATGGAGTGGGCAGCCGTGGCATTCCCCCATCTGCCGCTGGTGCCTGGGGTTGCAGCTGCTCCTCAGCTCCCAGCCCCCTCACGTAGTCGGTCAGAGCTGCCCAGGCAGGGACCCGGCTTCGGGGCCGGCAGAGCCCTCGGGGAACAGCCACCGGAGGGAGAGCCCTTCCAGCACACAGCTGCTAGCTACCCCTTTCCCTGCACCTTGAGCTCCCTCCAGCCCAGACACAGCTGCTAGCTCCCCCCTCCCTGCACCCTGAGCGGTTTTCAGAATCCCCCCTTTGAGTTATATTTTCTGGTTGTGTCCCCGCAGAACCCAGACAGGCTGGGTGGCCTGTTGAGGTGGGTAAGGGCCCCCCAAAAGAGAAGTCAAACTGCACATATGCCCAGGGGTCCCACCCCTGGCCCAGAGCCCCAAGTCCCCCCTCCCTGCCGGGCCCTGGAGTTTTATAGAATGTGGAGAGGGAGTCTCAGAAAGAAAAAGGTTGAAAACCTCTGAGGTAAATAATGTGTGGACTGTGCTAATGCATCTCCTGGTTTGTTGGTTCTCAAGCAGAAACTCTGAAGAGACCAGCAAATAACCAAAATGACCACCTGATTCTGCGCGCCAAGGAAATGTCCATTGTTGAAAACTTGGAGTCATTGTGTGACCCACAGAAAACACTGGAGTTTTCTCCAGCTGCTGCCAACACGTTTGCCTATAGAGATGTTTACTGGACCCTGACACTCAAAATCTCTGCTGAACAGAGCACAAAAGCTGCAGGAGAAACATATGGTGAGAAAACCCAGCTGTTTCCAAAAATCCTTCCGGCCCCGGAACATGAGAGAATCAAAAGAGCATTCAAGACTTTCATCACAACGCTCAGCGAGGAATAGGAGACTACTGTGGCCCATAATCGGAATCTCAAAATGTTTGGTGCCCAAGATTCTTTTTGGAATGGCATCCCGGTATGGCATCCCTTCCTCAAGGAGATGTTTTCAGCAGGCTACGATGGTTATGCCAGACTGTTTCAACCATTTGCCAGTAAAAATGAAACTTCAAATCCGAAAGGGGGATTTGCTATTTACATGAACACGTCTAACCCTGACAATTAGAGCCCTGCATGGATATAAATGTATATCCGCGGATGCGGATAGCTATGAATAGAAATCTGTATCCGTTGAAGCGCAGGGCTCTCTTGGGAACCACAGCAGTGAAAGAGCAGAACGTGGGGCCGTCACCCCCAGGAGCCTGTGCCCCGCGCTGGCAGCTCCTCCCGTGCGGCAGTACCACCCCCAGCCCTGCCCCGGTTGCTCATTATTGCAGATATCGGAGTTGAAAACGGGGGGCGTGGCCTCCCATTCCATCTTATCCCTCACCACGGTTGCAGCACAACGTTTGTGGTATTGCGTATCTGCTCAGAAGCATCAGGCTGTGAATCCATAAACACAGACTCATGACGTCACTGCAGGCACTCAGGAACTGATTGGCCAGGAGAAGGCTAGCTTGCATCAATGCTCTCGGCTTCTGAATTGGCTACAATGTGGCTCAATTCACACACCACAACCCCAGGGAGGCAACCAGCGCTGTTTTACTTGCTGACTCTACATGTGGTGGTGCCACATGGAGTGGAAAAGAAGTAGCTTTGCGCTGACAAAAACCCAAGCCAAGCGTAAGATTGATGCCTTTCTTCATTTTATTTTTCTTTCACGGGGAAGTGTTGCAGCCCCCCAACTCCTGCTGTTTAACTGGAAATCCTATTTATTAATTATTTACGTTATATTAATGCCTAATATTCCCCAATCAAGGATCAGGGCCCCGTTATGGTAGGCACTGTACACACAAGTAACATGAACAGGAGTCCTTTTGGCACCTTACAGAATAACAAATTCAGTTGAACATAAGCTTTTGCTACAACCCACTTCATGTGATGCAACACGGATGCTGCAGCCCATGAAAGCTTATGCTCAAATAAATGTGTTAGTCTCTAAGGTGCCACAAGTACTCCTGTTCTTTTTGCGGATACAGATTAACACGGCTGCTACTCTGAAACAAGTAACATGCCATCCCTAAGTCAGAGAGCTCACGCTCTAAGCCGATGGAACTGATCAATGGGGTAGGGATGGATTAGGAGGAGAAGGTAACGACAGCAACATAACAAAGAGAGGTTGGCAGAAAAGCAGACGTCCTAGCTCACCACGTGCCTACCCGGACCCGGAGGGGAGTGATCTGGAGAGATGACAGTAGAGAGAGGTCTGAAGGGAGGTGGCAGCTTTAAAAATTGTGAGGTGGTGTTCCCCCCCACGCAGAGGGGATGGCCTGGAGGAAAGTACCATGATGGTGGAAGGAGGAGAAGACAGACACGCAAATGGGACTGGCACTAGAATGGGTCAGGAAATATTTCCCCCCCTGTGAAAAAAGTTGATGAAAATGAAAATGTCTTTGTTTTCCTCCATGTGTAAATCTCCATTTCGATGGAAAGCATCTGACCAGCTTTCGCTGGCCTCGTTGGCAGAGTGAAGGCGAGGGGAGGGGAGTTAGATAGCTTGGTGGGTTAGTAGATCTGAGAGCCAGGTTAGGCAAAATAGTGAAGGCCTTATAGGCAAAGACAAAAATGTGGTGGAGGAAGGGGAGCCTCTTGAGACACATAAACGGGCCAGGGGGGTCATGGGGTCAGATTCCCTTAGCTCTCTCCATAAACACAACCCATTTCTGGAGATATTCCTCCCAGCTACTCCCAAGGGAACTGAGTCCACCTACCCTACCTGGTATAGGGGCAGATTAGGGGTAGTGGGTTGGAAGGAGGGGGACACAGTGGATCCTGTAAAGCCTCAGTCCCAAGTGAATGGTTTTGCAGGAGGTCCCAGATTTGCGTGGACCAAGCCCTGGTGTGACGTTCCCCTCTGGTGTTATCTGTACTGGTGATCTGCTAGGCCACTCCAGTCCTTGATTCTGGGAGCCAGCCTTACCCTGCTCTGCTGTGAGAACCCCCACTCCTGGACTGTTCACGCACAGCCTCTGGCATGTAAGCTGCTCCTTGGATTGTGCAACCAAATGACACTAGCCAATATCTCCGGTCCCAGACACAACCCTAGGAACCTCCATCTTGCAGTGTCCAGTTATGCCCGCTGGACGCTGCAAGCTTATATGAGTTCATCAATTTAACAAAGAAATTGATATGTACCAGGCTTGTTCTCCCAAGAGGAATCTCTGACATGCTTCAAAACAAACACACTGCTTCGGGTAGAATAAACAAACAGATTTATTAACTATAAAGATAAATTTTAAGTGATTATAAGTCAAAGCATAACAAGTCAGATTTGGTCAATAAAAGCAAAATGCATTTTAAGCTGATCTTAACACTTTCAGTGCCCTTACAAACTTAGATGCTCCTCACCACAGGCTGGCTGGTTGCTCTTCAGCCAGGCTCTCCCCTTTGATCAGCACTTCAGTCACTTGGTGTGGTATCTGTAGATGTAGGTGGAAGAGAGAGAGCGAGCATGGCAAACGTCTCTCCCTTTTATCATATCCTTTCTTCCCTCTTGACTTCGCCCACTCCCCCTTCAGAGGCAGGTGAGCATTACCTCATCACAGTCCCAAACTGACCAAAGGAAGGGGGGTGACTCCCTCGAGAGTCCAACAGATTCTTTTGTTGCTGCCTAGGCCAGCGTCCTTTGTTCCTCCGAGGCTGGGCCGGGTTTGTCCCATACATGCCCTGATGAGGTGTGAACTGCCCCTCTGCTCTTGGAGAGCTTTTGCCAGGGCTTATTTTAAGCCAGGAGGACACATTTTCAGCCTCATAACTACATACATGAAATTATAACCTACAACATTACTATAACATTACTGTAATAGCAATGCTCAAGGCATCATGAGCCTTCCAAAGACACCTGACATGACAAACTTTGCATTGGCTACCACACTATCATTTTACCAGGATGAACATGAGGGTGCTGGGTGTTCCCCCGAGATACAGAGCGTCCCACCTGGTCACTGCACTATCTTCTGCCACTAATGAAGAACACGAAGGGTATGTCTACATTGCGGCATGGGCTGCAGCACAGGCTAGCCACCCATGTACAAGCCCACCCAAGGCCCTGGGTCCGTCCTCAGGCAGCCAGCCCGAGCCACAACCTGTGCTGCAACACTCACCTGGCTATTGTGAGAGCACCAGCTCGAGCAGAGCTAGCACTTGTCTGTCTATGCAGGTTCGGAGGCTTGCTCCCTGTTGCAGTGTAGACCACTGGTCCCCAAACTTTTCAGGGTCACGCCCACTCTTACCCCTGTCCACACACCCCTCCCGGGAGCCAGGGCTGGGAGCGGGGCCACTGATCCTAGGTGGTGGGGGGCATGGACAGGGGCAAGGAGACTCAGCTGGGGGCGGGTCTGGGGACAGGGACGGGAACAGAGCTGTGGCCAGGGGCCAAGGCTGGGGCTGGGTATGGGGCTGGGAGCCAGGGCCGTGGCTGGGGCACAGCAAGGCTGGGAGGCGCTCCCTCCCGGCCCCTCGTGGGGGCTGGCCAGGGCCCACCATACTCGCCCCCCCACACACAGAGGGGTGCTTGACCCACTGCTTGGGGGCCACTGACTAGACACACCCTGTAGCGTGTGTGTCTCTTTGGTTGTTTCCCCCAAACAAGGGCTCTTGCAAATGGAAGTGATGCTGCCTGTGCATCGTAAACACAAAGCTGGTGAGCTACCTGCACCTTTCAACCCCCTCCCAAATCCCCAGCTCTTCCCCTCTCCTCATCCCCTCATTGTTTCCATCCACCCTTCCAACACCCACCATGGCAGCTCTCCGCGCTCAACTGCGTTGTCAGGGTGGGGGCCCTGCTTCGGCTGTTTCTCAGGTTCCCATTGGATGATTGCTGCTGGGTGTCAATAGCAGGAGTCAAAAAGGGTTAGATACATTTTTTTTTGTCATAAATGGGACAACTGAATCTGTGATGGTAACCATGACTGGGGTGTGAAACCCAGCACAAATGGCAGCACTAATCTCCCCTCCAACAGGGAGGAGCATGAAAGCTGGCAATAATGCTAAGGCTACAGTTCAATCTGAAAATCAGAGCCACGTTTCTCCTGGCTTTATCCATGCATCGCTTGAAAATTAACCTTTAGCCTCCTCTGGATGCAGTAATGTCTGTTTGTGTACAGAGGAGCGGGGCTTTTCAGGATGGATGGTGCTCACGGAGCTCTGACTAGTGCAAAAAGAAACCGTGCAGGTTTCTAAGTCCTGGAAAGGTTCTTTTCTGAGATCCAAACCAGGATTTTGGAGCAAAATCAAATAGAGCCTGCCCCCAACAGCTCCATCTCAGGTTTTCCAGGAGACCCTGTGCATGCTGGGATAGAGCATTTTCTAACATTAAAGGGCTGATAATAGCCGGGCTGATGTAAAAGGACTGCAGCTGCATCTTAAAAAGGTGGCAGGCGCACAGGTGAGGTGGTCGGGGAATAGCTTGTCAAGTGTGCATAAATTGCTCAGTGACAGCTCTTTAAAAGCAGCAAAGAGTCCTGTGGACCTTATATACTAACAGACATATTGGAGCATGAGCTTTCATGGGTGAATACCCACTTTGTCATGCATCCGACGAAGTGGGTATTCACCCACGAAAGCTCATGCTTCAATACGTCTGTTAGTTTATAAGGTGCCACGGGACTCTTTGCTGCTTTTACAGATCCAGACTAACACGGCTACCCCTCTGATACTTGAGCTCTTTAAGACACACTGCCCCTTTATTAATATTGCTGTAGCTATCAATTTAACTCCGAGAAGACCTTGCTGAGATCCGGGACCCACTGTGCTCTACTCTGTTTATACAAATGGTAAGAAACATTCCCTGCCCCAACACACAAAGCTCTGCCTCCATTTTAAAGAGGGGGAACTGAGGCACAGAGAATAAGCAAATTGCTCAAATTCACACAAGAAGCCTGTGTCAGAGATGGGGGACATAGTCCAGACCTCCTGATTCCAGCCCAGTGCCTTATCCTCCCCGGCCATCCTCCTCCCTTATGCTGCAGTCTTTGCTACACTAAGCACTTTTAGTTACTTCCACGAGGACATCTAGCAAGAGTGAACGTGTTTCGTTAAAGATGAGAATTTTCCATATGAACCAGTACTGAGTTGCTTTGGTTTATTGCATTGTTTCTGAAATAGAAAGATAGTTCGGGGTTGAGGGTTTAAGAAACATAATTGTGCCCTAGTGTATTAATTTCAATCTCCAGAAATCTAGGGCACACCCGTGCTCAAATCCCCCAAGGACCGACATCCCTGTTCCCAGAGCCGCTCTCTACCCCGTCTATTATTTTTTTCCCTCCTTTTTAATAACAGAACATGCTGACTCGTTAATATTGATTGATTATTCTGCTGACTGCAAAGCGCCGCTGCCCCTGCTGGTTAATTCAAAACTACCTCATTTTTCATACTTCATAAATTAATATAGTATTGGTGCTGAAGCAGTAAAGGAGAAAGCTGCATTTCAGGGGGAAACAGAAGCGTGGTGGGGAGGAAATCTTCTAAACCTGCCCTGCATTAAAAAGCTGCCTCTACGTTAGACCTCACTGATGGGCTGGGTAATAAAGCACAGCCGCACTGATATTTACTGGCATTTCCGCTTTGTCAATGTAACCGTGATAACTCTTACGCCTCAGTCAAGGCAGCGCTGGCCCACCCCAATCATCAAAGCATCGGCCAGACTAAGCCGCTGACTCATGTGATGAATGTGGGAAGTTTCTCCAAGAGTTTTATGAACAATATGTCTCTGCCCATCACACTTTGTATTGTTATGCATCAGAGGCAGAGGGGTTAAAGTGCTTCTCCTGGAACAGAGCAGGAGCCATTAGGTGTGTGGGTCAGGTAGCCATCTGGGGTGGTATTAATGCGCCATCAAAAGCTGGGCTGGAATCAACACATTTGAATGGAAAACCCTACAGAGACAACGGGAACCTCAATGAACGAAGATTAACACCTAGGTGAAGATGGGAAAGAGAGCTCTGTGTGGCTCGAAAGCTTGTTTCTCTCCCTCACAGAAGTGGGTGCAATAAAAGACATCACCTCACCCGCCTTGTCTCTCTACCTAGCTGCAGAATGTGTGGACGCAGCAGGGCTGTGCCTGGACAACAAGGATGGAAAATGTCAGGTGCTGCATTAAGACCTGGACTCCCAGAGCTGTCACTTGGGGCTCAGAGGCAAAGGGACAGAGAAAGAGAGAGCCAAGGATGGATTCTAGAGCAGACCGGCTTGGTGGAGTTCTGGCTTCAGCCACAATGAATGGTCTTAACCTTTGCTTCGCAGAGCTACTCTAAAGGCTTTCCAGTGCTGCATTCCAGTTGGCTACTGATTTTTTAAAAGGCTGTTTGGTATCACTGCAGATATTTACTGAAGAGCTCTGCACCTTGAAGGAGGGAAAAGGTCTCTTGAAGGAGTCTGGCTTGGCTGGAGTAGCTGCAGGGAACCATGGACAGAGACAGGGCCTGCTGAAGCCCAAAGGCCCAGTTCTGGAGTGGTGGAGGCCACAGGTCTACCTTGCAGAACAGTGTGACTCCTTGGGGTCTAGCACAATGGGGTACTCCCAGGAGACTGGTAAAAGGCCGGGACATAAACCAGACCAAGTCAATTGACCTAGGCTCTGAGAATATGCCAGGAATATGCAGTGCAGTTGCCCCAGGCACAATGTCTGTAACAGCTCCAAAATAAGAGAGAGAGAAACACAGCAGACACAGAGCCCAGTGCAGCTCCGATGGCCAGTCCTGCATGGCAGCGTGAAGGTGGGGGTCCTGAGGCCAGAGTGCAAGCTTTGCGGCCATCTTGGTCAGACCCGTCCATGTGGCCCCTCTGGCGGCTGGCCACTCCCAAGACTCCACTTGCTGCGACTACCACTGGCACGCTTGCCAGCGCAGGCTGCTTCCCAGCCCAGCTCTCGGCCTTTCAGTCCCAGCTGCCAAGCCTTTCCTCCACAGCCAGCTCTGAGCCAGGGGCCCTCTGATATTTAGCAGTTCTTCCCTTGCCTGAGCTGGAAGGATTCTGGTGCCTTTGACTGGCTGGTAACACAGTGCCCAGCAACGAGCCGACGATTTGCTAACAATAAATACCTATCTCACAGGCCTGTTGAGAGGATGAAAATCCATGAATGACTATGAAGTGCTCCAACGCGACAGTCACAAATGCTGTATAATTGGCTATCTAGAACAAGAACCATCACACTCCTCTGCCTCTCCAACCCGGGAGTGACCCATTTGTGGTTAGCTATCAAGAGTTGTCCCACTGACGTCAAGTTACTCAGGTGTGTAAGTGGTTGCAGGATTGGGCCCTAAACCAGGCCCCTCTGCACTTGGGGCAATATCCACCCCTGTGCACCACTCACACCCTCAAAATAGCTCACCAGGTATTTAATTTTTGCTGCTAAACAGGTGATTCTTTTGCAGCAAGAGCTCCTGGTGCGTTTCAGTGTCACCTGCAACTTTGCCAACCTCTAGCACATCCCAGGGAGCTGCTGGTTTTCCGCTCTCATTTGGGTTTGATCTTTATTGGATTATTTTTATTTTTATTTCCTTTGGCTTTTTTTTGCACAGAAAGAAAATTCAGTGGAAGAGGCGAGAATTATGTGTAAAACAGAAGGAGGGAGCAAGTCTCGGTAACCCTGCAGCGTGCAAGCTGACACAGAGGGAGCATAAATGTGTCTCGCCTGTGCCATTTATTACAGGAATAAATACATTTTTAATCGCCATTTTAGAGGTTGGCTCTGTATTTGATTCCCTCTTTCAAGAGGAATCAAATCAAAGAAAACAGAAAGGCAGGAACAGCTATAGGAAGATGTAGACAGAACAGAGAGGCAGTGCGGCCCAGTAGCTTGGGACTCAGAAGACCTGGGTTCTATTCTTGCCTCTGATCTAGTGCGTCACTTCACCTCTTCTTTGTGTGTCTTTTCCCCCACCCTTTGACTGTCTTGTCTATTTGGTCTGTCAGCTCTTTGGGGCAGGGAATGTCTCTTCCTGTGTGATTGTACAACACAGCACTGCTCTGATTGCAGTTGGGGCCTCTAGGACCTACTGTGGTATAAATAATAGAGCTACACATGTGAGAAGGGCCCCTGGTTTTAATGGGACTATTCATGCCAATTATAGTGCAATTATATTATTGCATATTGGACCTGGACAAAAATTCCAGACCCAAACAACTCCAAAGGTTGAGATGATGTTCGGATCAGGGCTTTAGCCGGTCTCTGATTTTTATTAACATGTATTGTAAACGGCAGCAGGGGTCTCTGGATCTAAAGGCATGAGCTTTTACTGCCTGGGCAGACAGTGTTAGCTCAAAGCTGTAATAGACCCACAAGCTTCAAGGCCTGGCTAAACAAGAAGAGAGGGACAGAGCCTCACATGGTAAATGGCCTGGCCAGGGAAGCTCATCCTGAACTTGCAAGGTCCACCCAGATCAAGTGTCCACATGGACTACCACATGGGGAAGTCCTTACCAGCAAGGATACAAACATGGACCTCTAGCTCTAAAAGTATGACCCTATGCTACCTGAGCTAAAGGACCATCAGCCAAGGCTACAGCAGACTCATAAACTGCTACGTGACCCAGCCACAAAAGGGGGACAGAAAGCTACACTGTACCAGCATGGGTTAACACGCACTAATCCTCGGAGCCTTAGGTGCATGGGACCCCAGTAACAAGCGAGCGCTGAGAGAATGCAGAATCGGTCAATGCTACGCTCGGCTGATGCGGCAACTCATGGACACCATCAGGTGGTCGAGGGACGTCTACATAGAACACATCACCAGACATAGGCAATACCAGGAGGGATGAGCTGGAGTGCTGATGAGCGGCACAGTCAGGAAAGTAAATGAAATATTTTCCGCATGGATCGTATTTTCTAAATGGACAGCCAACCTAATTTTCAATTACTGAGGGACAATCTCCACTCATTGATATATTTTGCTTTCCACAACCAAAGCTCTGTACAACCTTTCATGAGTGATGTACCTGAGTATTCTGATTCTAATATCTAAATTGCATTGTTAAATCTATTCACCTAAATTTGGGTTATTGAGGATTATGCACTATATGTATCTTATAACTTTAAAAACAAACTTTGTATTTGTGGATAATCTAATCACTATACCCAGATGTACAGACATTCTTTTCTCAGCCTATGTATTATATAATTTTTCTAACATTAGCTTTAATAAATTTTTACATGCATATGAAATAAAGTACTTAAATTCAACCTATATAGTTTGTTAAACACACACAAAAAAACTACATTGAAAGAACATTAAGGTTGGAAAGTCAAGCCCTCCTTAGGAGTTAGAAAATGCCAGAATTAAGAGCATTCCTTGCTTCTAGATGTATATTTTTGCATTGGCTCTACTAAAAAGCATTTTATTTGAATGAGATCAGCTCACCAAACGATCCACATTGCTCTGTACAACTGCCCTATCCTTACCATTATTTACCACTTCACCAATCTTGGCATCACCTACAAATTTTAATCAGCAGAGATTTTATATTTACTTCCAGATCATTGATAAAAATGTTGATCACTGTCAGGCCTACTACCAATCCCTGCAGAACCCCCTAGAAACACTCCCATCCAATGATGATTCCCCACTGATGACTACTTTTTGAGATCTGCCAGTTAGCCATTTAATGTGTGCTTAATTGATACTGCACAGTGCTACTTTTCTTAATCGGAATGTTGTAAAGCATAAGGCAAACACCTGGCAAAAGTCTAAATATAATGCTGTGATGAACTGGGAATGTTCTTAATGTTTTCTCTGAATATGGTGTTGGTGCCTCAGTTCTTAAGTATCTAGGGGGTGTGATAAGGGTGTATGGTGCTGCAGAGCAAAGGGCCAGTGCACCTAAATGCCTGACACACTGTCTCCTAGCAACTGATGGCCTGGGCCCCTCCTCTACAAAGGTGCCAACTGAAGGTGTTGGAGACAGAGAGATCAGGTGACCTCCTGGCCCAGAAAAGAGACAAAGCCAAGAGAAGGAGGGGCTGGAGGGTTTTTTTTCAGTTTTTGGAAGCTGGCTGGAAAGAGAAAGGGATGCCCCAATGGGCTTGGGCTTCCCAACGGGGCTGTGGCCTCCCTGGGGCCCCCAGATGGACCTAACTAAAGGGGGTCCTGCTGTCTGTGCCTGCAAGACCTGTCTTGGACTGTGTTCCTGTCGTCCAAATAAACCTTCTGCTTTACTGGCTGGCAGAGAGTCATGGTGAATCGCAGGAAGCCGGTGGTGCAGGGCCTTGTGTTCCCCCCACACTCCGTGACAAATGCATCTACCTTTTAGTACATTATAGTTACCTTTATCAACCAAACTTGTAATCTACTGAAAGAATGAAATCAGGTTTGTTTGACAAGACCTGTTTTCCATAAAACCATGTTGACCGGCATTGATTATATTCCTATCCTTTAGCAATTAAAACCATATCAGCTTTTTCATTATTTTCTCCAGGATTTATATCAGGCTAACTGGCCTATCGTTACCTGGGTCATCCTGCTTGTCCTTTTTGAATATTGGCACAACATTAGCATTATTCCAGTCTTCTTGAATTTCCCAGTATTCCAAGATTTATTAAAAATTAATATCAGTAGGCCAGAAAACTCCTTGGTGCAAGTTATTCAGGCCTACTGATTTTAAAATTTTTATACATACCAGATTGTTTAACATCCTGCATGGTTACTATTGGACTGGAAAGTACTTCAACATTCTCATGTAATACAAACACATTATCCTACTCTTTTCCAATTATAGAACAGAAATGCTTACTGAACACTTCTGCCTTTTCTGCATCATCATTAAAATTACCATCTTCATCTAATAATGAGACTATACCATTGCTAGAATTTCTTTTGCTTCTCATGTACTTAAACTCCTCATTGTCCTTAGTCCTGCCAGCCATGGCTTTTTCCCTAATGTCTTTAGCGTCCCTTATCAATTTTGTACACATCATAGTCAGGGCTGTGTAGTAAAAGTGGCTGCCTGTAGGATCCCTGCCTCACTTGTTGCAGAAGTTTGAAAGCACATAGTGACTGAGACAGACAATGGCAGGAAGAGAAAGGATGGTCTCCTGGTTAATGCAGTTGAATGCTACCCTGTGAAACTGGATTCTAACCCTGTCTTTGCCACAGAGTTCCCATGTGATTCTGGGCAAGTCACTTATACCAGGCTTTTCAGAGGTGGTATTAATTTTATGTTCCTCATTTTCTGGGTACCAAATTTGAGCCTCTAGGACTCAGCACTCACAGCTGCAACTAAAGTCTCTTGTTGTGCAGCTGTGCTTTGAACACAAAGTGGCATAAAATGCTAAGTACTCCAAAAATTTAAATCAGGTCCTAGACATCTCAACTTGGGCACCCAAGATTAGAGGACACTTTGAATGGAATCTCTCTGGGCATCTGTTCCCTCATCTGTACACTGTGGATCATATTGTCTCATCTCAAAGGAGTATTACACAAGTAACTTCATTAAGGTCAGTAAAGCATTTGGATGCTAAAATAATTAATTCCACAGAAGTGCCTATGAAGAAATTAATAATTCTGTTTTCAGAGCAGGGTTTGGGCTAGTGGGGCCACTAGATGATCGAGGTGCTAAAGGAGCACTCAAGGAAGGTAACGCCATTGCAGAGAAACTAAATGAATTCTTTGCTTCAGTCTTCACTACAGAGGATGTGAGGGAGATTCCCACACCTGAGATGTTCTTTTTAGCTGACAAAATCTGATGAACTGTCCCAGACTGAGGAGTCATTATAGGAGGTTTTGGAACAAATTGATAAATTATACAGTAATAAATTACCAGGACCAGATGGTATTCACCCAAGAGTACTGAAGGAACTCAAATGTGAAATTGCAGAACTACTAACTGTGGTATGTAACCTATCATTTAAATCAGCTTCTATACCAGATGATGGGAGGATAGCTAATATGACACCAATTTTTTAAAAAGGCTTCAGAGGTTATCGTGAAAATTACAGGCCAGTAAGCATAACTTCAGTGTCATGCAAATTGGTTGAAATTATAATAAAGAACAAAATTATCAGGCACATAGACAAATATGATTTGTTGAGGAAAAGTCAAAAAATGTTTAAAGGGAAATCATGCCTCACCAATCTACTAGAATTCTTTAAGAGAGTCAACAAACATGTGGACAAGGGTGATCTAGTAGACATAATATACTTAGACCTTCAGAAAGCCTTTGACAAGGTCCCTCATCAAAGTCTCTTAAACAAAGTAAGCTATCACGGGATAAGAGGGAAAGTCCTCTCATGGATCAGTAACTGGTTAAAAGACAAGAAACAAAGGGTAGGAATAAATGGTCAGCATTTAGAATGGAGAGAGGTAAATAGTGATGTCCCCCAGTTATCTTTACTGGAACCAGAAAAAAGTCAGATGAAATTCAATGTTGATAAATGCAAAGTAATGCTCACTGGAAAACATAATCCTAACTATACAGTCAAAATTATGGAGTCTAAATTAACTGTTCCCATTCAAGAAAGATCTTGGAGTCATTGTGGAGAGTTCTCTGAAAATATCCACTCAATGTGCAGCAGCAGTCAAAAAAGCGAACAGTGTTAGGAACCATTAGGAAAGGGATAGATAACAAGGCAGAAAGTATCATAATGTCTCTATATAAATCATGGTACGCCCACATCTTGAATACTGTGTGCCGATCTGGTCACCCCATCTCAAAAAAAGATATATTGGAATTGGAAAAGTTACAGAAAAGGGAAAACTAAAATGAGTGGGAGTATGGAACAGCTTCTATATGAGGAGAGATTAAAAAGACAGATTTTTCATCTTGGAAAAGAAACAACTAAAAGGGGATGTGATAGAGCTCTGTAAAATCATGACTGGTGTAGAGAAAGTGAATAAGGAAATATTTACTCCTTCACACAAGAACTAGGGGTCACCAAATGAAATTAATAGGCAGCAGGTTTAAAACAAATAAAAGGAAGTATTTCTTCACATAACGCACAGTCAACCTGTGGAACTCTTTGCCAAGGAATGTTGTGAAGGCAAAAACTATAACACGGTTCAAAAAAAGAACGAGATAAGTTCATGGAGGATAGGACCATCAATGACTATTAGCCAGGATGGGCAAGGGTGCAACACCATGTGGACACATATGGACTGAGGGTTTGTCTCCACTACCTGGGAGATCCAGCAGGGATCAATTTAGCAGGTCTAGTGAAAACCCAGTAGATTGATGGCATAGCGCTCGCCGCTCAACCCCAGTACTCCAGCTCTCCAAGAAGAGTAAGGGAAGTCGACCAGAGAGCGTATCCAGTCGACTCAGCGTCGTGAAGACACCAGGGTAAGAAGACCTAAACTACATTGATTCCAGCTAAGTTATTCACATAGCTGGAGTAGAGTAATTTAAGTCGCCTTACCCTGGTAATGAAAACAAGCCCTGAGTGTGCTTAGCATCTGTTTGCCAGAAGCTGGGAGTAGACGACAAGGGATAGATCACTTGATGATTGTCTGTTCTGTTCATTCCCTCTGAAGCACCTGGCATTGCCCACTGTCATCAGACAGGATACTGGGCTAAATGGATCATTGGTCTGACCCAGTATGGCCGTTCTTATGTTCTTGAATAGTGTACAGTAAATAAGGTCTGGGGCTAGGGTGACCAGATGTCCTGATTTTATAGGGACACTCTCGATTTTGGGGTCTTTTTCTTATATAGGCTCCTATTACACCCCACCCACTGTCCTGATTTTTCACACTTGCTGTCTGGTCACCCTATCTGAGGCACACATTGAACAAAGAGGATGAGAAAAGAATATTGAATAGCTGCTCATTCAGTGAGCACCCCCATCCTGTGCACTGAATGAGGCAAGGGTCCTGTGGAAAAATAGAATGTGATCATGTTAATAAAGATTATCATAATGCATATGCACAAGCAGGCTGAATTAAGGTTGTACCAACAACCTTATTTCTGGCTTTTCCGAACTACTGAGGGCTTCACTTTGCAACCATAAATGTTCTTTTAATGTAATTCTGTGTATGTACCTGCAAACACACACTTCTTCTCTCTCTCTCTCTCTCTAGATACAAAATCTCTTGCTAGATGTATAGACAGAGACAAAGTGTGTGTGTGTACACACACACACACACACACACACACACACGCACACGGTACCATGTAAAAGAGGGAGCTCAAAAAGCACACACATTATGCTTTTTCAACTCCCCCTTTTACATGGTGCCATATGTGAGAGTTTTGTTAATTATGTTTAAAAATAAATACAAAAGAGATAAGTGACTGACATTTTAAATATTGTTTGTTCTTTCAAAGTAAGATGCTACGTGAATCTCTGTTTTTCTATGTTTAACGTACTCCAAGTAATACCTCACTGCGGCAGGTCTCACAGCTCTGGGGTTACAATGTGTCATTAGAGGTGGTTTTGGAACAAATTGATAAACTAAACAGTAATAAGTCTCCAGGACCTGATGATATTCACCCAAGAGTTCTGAAGGAACTCAAATATGAAATTGCAGGACTACTAACTGTCATCTGTAACCTATCATTTAAATCAACTTCTGTACCAAACGACTGGAGGATAGCTAATGTGATGCCAATTTTTAAAAAGGGCTCTAGATGTGACCCTGGCAACCACAGGCCAGTAAGCCTCACTTCAGTACTGAGCAAATTAGTTGAAACTATCATAAAGAACAAAATTGCCAGACACATAGATGAACATAATTTGTTGGGAAATAGTCAACATCGTTTTTGTAAAGGGAAATCACGCCTCACCAATCTACTAGAATTCTTTGAGGGGGTCAACAAGCTTGCGGACAAAGGAGATCCCGTGGATATAGTGTATTTAGGTTTTCAGAAAGCCCTTTGACAAGTCCCTCACCAAAGGCTCTTAAGCAAAATAAGCTGTCATAGGATAAGAGGGAAGGTCCTCTCATGGACTGGTAATGGGTTAAAAGATAGGAAACAAAGGGTAGGAATAAGTGGTCAGTTTTCAGAATGGAGAGAAGTAAATAGTGGTGTCCCCAAGGGGTCTGTACTGGGACCAGTCCTATTTAACATATTCACAAAGAATCTGGAAAAAGGGGTAAACAGTGTGGTGGCAAAATTTGCAGATGATACAAAACTACTCAAGATAGTTAAGTCCCAGGCAGACTGCGAAGAGCTACAAAAGGATCTCGGGCAACAAAATGGCAGATGAAATGTAATGTTGATAAATGCAAAGTAATGCACATTGGAAAACATAATCCTAACGATACATATACAATGATGGGGTCCAAATTAGCTGTTACCACTCAAGAAAAAGAAGATCTTGGCGTTATTGTGGATAGTTCTCTGAAATCATCCACTCAATGTGCAGCGCAGTCAAAAAAGTGAACAGAATGCTGGGAATAATCAAGAAAGGAATAGATAATAAGACAGAAAATATCATATTGCCTCTATATAAACCCATGGTATGCCCACACCTTGAATACTGCGTGCAGATGTGGTCACCCCATCTCAAAAAAGATATATTGGAGTTGGGAAAGGTTCAGAAAAGGTTCAAAAATTATTAGGAGTATAGAATGGCTTCTGTATGAGGAGAGATTAATAAGACTGGGACTTTTCAGCTTGGAAAAGAGGTGACTAAAGGGGGATATGATAAAGGTCTATAAAATCATGAGTGATATAGAGAAAGTAAATAAGGAAGTGTTATTTACTCCTTCTCATAATAGAAGAACAAGGGGCCACCAAATGAAATTAATAGGTAGCAGGTTTAAAACAAACACAAAAAAGTATTTTTTCACGCAACGCACTGTCAACCTCTGGAACTCCTTGCCAGAGGGTGTTGTGAAGGCCAATACTATAATGGGGTTCAAAAGGGAGCTAGATAGATTCATGGAGGATAGGTCCATCAAGGCTATTAGCCAGGATGGGCAGGAATGGTGTCCCTAGCCTCTGTTTGCCAGAAGCTGGGATTGGATGACAGGGCATGGATCACTTGATGATATCCTGTCTGTTCATTCCCTTTGGAGTACCTGCCATTGGCCACTGTCAGAGGACACGATACTGGGCTTGATGGACCTTTGGTCTGACCCAATATGGCCGTTCTTATGTTCCTAATGACCAATTTGGGGAGGATGGAAGTTTGGTGTTAAGGTGTCACATTAACTTGGGTCCCAATCCTGCACTGAGAGCTGTGTGAATAGTGCCCAGTCAAGGTGTATAGAATGACTGAAGCCAAAGGGGGACCTCTGAGGGGCAGGGATCCACCACAGCTCTCAGTGCAGGATAGGGAGTAAATGGCAACAAAATTAAAATCTGCCTTAGAGAGAGAAAGGATGCCAGAGACCACGAATTAAGGAGGTGCCCAGAAACCACAGTGATGGAATAAAATAGAACAGATGATACAATAGAAAAACAGATGTTATTTCAATAATAATAAACAATGCTTAGTATTTCTAAAATATTATTATTACTTAGTTATTGGTTGTGTATGCCTTCCAGCCAAGGATCTCAAAAGAGCTTTACAACCATTAATGAATTTAATCTCCAAGGCTTAATTTACAAAAAAAAAATAGATTAAAGCATTCATTAATATAACATAATAACAAAAACAAAGCGATTTAAGGAGTACTAAAAATATGTCCATATTTTAAGAGAGAGTTCGAATAACTGCACTGCTTTGTCTTTACACAGCAGCTTGCATATGAGGATCTCAATGCATTTTACAAACTCTAAAGAATTAAAGCTACCAACATCCCGGTCAGAAAGAGACGTTATATCTCCTGTTTCTAGAGGGTCAAACTGAGGCAGAAAGAGTGATGGTCCAGATCCAAAAGGGATTTAGGCACCTAACTTGCCCAAGCTCACAAAGCAGGAGGCTGAGATGAGAACTCAGGAGTCCTGGATTCCTTCGTCCGGCTACTACTTTACAATGACATTGCCAAAGAGCCTCAGGGCCTCATTCCTCAAACATACGAGACCAGGTTTACACTAAATCATTAGGTGAACTCAGCTACGTCACTCAGTGATATGAAAAATCCACACCCTTGAGCGACATAGTTAAGCCAACCTAACCCCGGTGGACACAGTGCTAGGTTGCCAGAAAATTTTCTCCATTGACCTACCTAACGCCTCTCAGTTTAATGTAGCCATAGCCTATGTAACTCTTGTTAGGAGAGCAATTTCAAAGGGACCTACTCAGTAAAGCAAGTCGTATGCTTAAGTGTTTGCGGGGTTGGGCCTTAAGAGGCCAACACTTGAAGAAAGAAGGATGTTCTTGTGGTTAAGGCTCAACACACCTGAGTTTAATTCCCAGCTCTGCCACAGACTCCTTATGTGACCTGCGGGACGTCACTTCGTTTCTCTTTACTCAGTTCCCTGTCTGTAAAGGGAGGGTAACACTGCTTCCTTCCCAATCTTGGGGTTTGTCTTAACAAAGAATTAGTGCGAGGCAAGCTGGGGTGTAAAACTACCCTGTACCAGCCTGTCATGCACTACCCGGCCGGGTGGACCTTGCTGCCGCGAACTAAAGCTTCCATGGTGTACTTTGATCCAACCTGCGTTGAGACGGGAGTAGGGCAATACGCAATGGGGAACTTTTAGTGCACGGCAACAGGATCCATTCAGACAGTGCACAAGCGGACCCTGGTCACAATCAGGGCTTCTAGGAGCCAACATTATAATGATAAAGGAGGGTGTTGCACTGAGCTGACCCTATTAAAGCTACAATTTCAAACCTACAACAAAGGACAGACTCTCCCCATTGGAGGCTCTTACTGGAGATGCACTTTTTTCAGAGCATGGCTGCACAAAGGAACGTTCCAAGGAGAGTAATGGGTGCAGCAAAGGAGTGCGCAGAGGGAGGATGACAACTCAATTTGGATCCCAGGTAATGTAACCTCCCTTCCATGGTGGCTACACAGCCACAGGCCATTCAGTAAATAGATTTCACTGGGCCAAAGGAAAAGATTAGAAATAAGACAGTGAAAGAAATGGTCCTATTATTCCTTCCCTGTGGCTCTAACTTACCCATTGTCTTGCTGTTATAAATATGTTCTCTTCAAGATCACAATGGCGCGTGTCAGTTCAAGGCACACACAGGTTTATCACAGTGTCAATATAATAAGGAAAAAAGTGTCCAAAGAAACCTTCCGTCTGCCAAATGGCTTTAGGACTCTGCAGAGCTCAGCTCCCCAACAGCTGCTCGGGAGGCAAACGTCAGAAAAATGAACAGATCCTAAATGACTAATGGGCACCCTGGCAAGGGATGGCAGCAAACCTCGGGCTGGGTTAGTGAGCACGGAGCCCACGTTTGGAACCACAGCCTTGGCATCCTATCAACCAGCTAGGACGCTGGGGGCACAGGAGAGGAAATGAGGCAGCCCATGGAATTTCCATTGGGGACCGAGTGGGGGAACAAAGCCAAGATTCAGAAGTAAAAGCATGATGTTATTGTATATTATTTGTATGGCAGTTGCACCTAGATGCTCCAGTCAGCATCCGGACCCCCCCTGCGCTAGGGGCTATACACGCACCAACAGAAAGATGGAATCTGCTCTAAAGCGCTTACGATGTAAGAATGTAATGAGCAATAAAACTGAGGTCCAGCTCTCTGTCATTTAAGGTCTACTGCCACTGCTGAAAGAGGAGAGTTGTTAGCCCTGGACAAATCCCAGTTGGGTACCTATTTATTCCATCTCCTTACATTTCTTTCTGATGTTATCACATACAGTAACAGTATTCTGCCTCACTGATTACCCTAACCTGCTGTATTCAATGTTGCTGTGTGCTAGCTGTTAAAAACCATACCTTATTCCACCCGAGAGGCTGCATTTCAGTGGTGGGTTAAAAAAAAATAGCCTACGGGCTTTTAGCCAGTGATAACTTTCTGGGCTTCTGTCTTCCTCAATACAAGTGAACATTTCGGGGTCTGATAGGATGGGGCTGTGGGACCCAGACATTTACCAAAGCAGGAGAGCGGTTCTCTTCTCCTCTACTGCCCCAGTGCTGTGGGTTACTTGGCTCGACAAGCTTAGTATCACTCTCTCTCACACTGGAGTTCTGTTATAAGGATCACTTTGGGACAACCCTTATTTTGATCATCACAGCTGAATAATTTCTACAGGTGAAATTCCCCAGGGTGCAGAGTGCTGTGCAAGGGCTATGTGCCACTTAAATCCTCAGGACAGAGCCAAGAGCAACACTATGCAACAACTTCAGACAAGAGCTGTGTCCAATTGAAACTGCAAGGAGCATTCAAGGAGGCTGAATATAGTTACCTTAGTGGAATCCAGCCAGAACACTAGGATTATCACCCCCACTTTTAGTAGGGTGCAGTGGAATATTAAATGGCCCTGAGTAAACAGGACCTCAGGTTTATTCACTTTATGTGAACAATATCTATGGTTGGTTTGTTTTTTCACTTTTTCATTTCTCCCTCTATCCAATCTCATCGGAAGCCCAAGGCTCAGCGCTAGTGGAAAATTTTCCACCTCAGCTTTTTCAGTGGAAAACTGGGTTTTCACCTAAAGGAAATCTCTCAGGAGAACGGTCCGTTTTCCAGGGGAAATGTTATTTTGTTGGAAAAAGGAAAACTTGAAAACCCAAAGTATTTTGATTCAAAATGGCACCAGGGTGCCTTATGGGAGTTGTAGTTCAGGTACTTTAGGCTCCCACTCTCCCCTGTGTGCTGGGTTTTGTGGACAGACTATCTCCCATAATGCACCACAATGAGGAACTCCTCTGATGCACTCCTTGCACCAAGAGGGGTGAAAGCCAAGAGCTGAATGATCGCTCCAGTGCCAGTCAGTAAGGATGCCTATTAGGAGTTAAATTTCCACACAGCCCCAGGGGATTCACTAGCTACAACCCAAGCAATTTGTTGAAATGTTCCTTGCCGTCCATCCCTCCTTCTATGCCCATCCACATAACAACTGAGTTTGAATCCCTCCATTCCTTCCTTGTGCGTGTTCTTGCTTACACATAAATGCGTCTCAATACTCAGCCTTACGACAGTCTCTGCCACTAGCTGTAGATCCCCACACAAGGAAAATCCCTGCAAGCTGCCAAAAATGCCTGGTTAAAAAAACCCAGCAAAAACAAACCCAAATCGGATTTGTACTTGGAAACAGATCATTGAATTCTAAACTCCACAACAATTCTTCCCCAGCACAGACCAATTCATTTTGCTGCCTCCACCTCGCCCCATTCATTTCCAACAACGATTGCCCCAGTCACAAACCCCCTGCAGCCCAGCCCTTGATTCTGCCACACACATCCATGCACATAAAAGAGCGGCTGGCATAAAGTGATGGAACTCCACTGAAGTCATCAGAGCTATTCCAGTTTATTCCAGCTAAGGGTCTGGCCCTGTCTCTGGCTCAGATGCAACAGTGTCAAGATCCGTAACACAGCTAGCAATGCACAGGGAAAAAAATTTATTAGAAAGAGCAAACAACTGCAACTCCTGTTCCCACACTGCAGTAAGTATCAGCCTATAATAATGTGTAACTACAGCCCAGAATGCATCACACACAAAAAAGATCAACAGAAAACTGGCATTCCTGCTGCCCATCAGAGAATACCTGCAGAGCACCCAGCAACTTTTTGCCATATCCCTATGGATGGATCCATGGAACAGAAAATCCAAGGAAGGCAATGCCTATTTGGAGGAAAACCTTTGCTTTTTCACAGTGCTAGCCTGTTTTTCCTTTGAATCATATTCATCTGCAGCAAAGGCTTCTGTAAGATGATTCTTGAGTCTCTCGGAAAATTATCGGAGAGTCATAAGGCCCATTTCAACCTGTACGTAATTGATGCTGAGCCAGATGCCCGCTATTGTGGGCTCTCATGCAAATAACTGGGTGGGTGTATGCATTGGAGTGAAGGATGCGTCCTAGAATACGCTCTGCTAATTACAGCCTCTTAACGGGGGTGGAAATCTCACAGCAACAGGCACTTTGGCTTCCCATCATTACTGGAAATAATAATTATGTAAGAAAACCATAGCTACTGAGGACTTCACAGCTGTCCATGGGCTGCGCATCACAACCACCTGGAACTCCATGGTGACAAAGGGCACAGATCTCATTGCAAATGCACAGAACCCGACCACTTGAGCAAATGGAGAAATCATCCGAGTTCCTCCCAATACGGGGACTATAATACAACAGTCAAGCAGTTCTGACTCCAGTCAGGAGAGGGCAGCGGTGCATGCATACCAGCCGATTGCTGATATCATTTCTCAGCTTCAAAGCAGGATGAAAACATGTATCAATCCATCCCCACAACTCCTCTAAACAGGATAAGTAGCAGTATTCCTACTTCATAGGTGAGGCAACGAGAGAGTCATTGCTCAAGGTGGGATTAGAATTCAGTAGCTCCTGGCTTCCAGGCCTGTGCTCAGACCACTACCTCTAGGCTCTAGTTTTATTTAACACGTGCTGTCTGCCCGTCTGTGATGCTACTACGCAATCGTAGGGTGTATTTTCCAAATACCCAGTTCCATTTCTAGAAAATGTCCCCCCAAAACACTGCCGCATTCCACTCCTTTAAAGTGCGAGATGTAGCAGCAAGCAGCTCTGCAGTCTAATAGACTGAGCAGGGGACTCGTGGATTCTAACCTGATTGCTAATGACTGAGTGTAGAGACTTGGGCAAGTCACTTAACCCCTCTGGTCCCTTCAGTTACCGATCTGTAAAACAAGACTGTCCTAAATTTACAGATTGGAAAACTGAGGCAGCGTCTACTGTATACTTACCTGAGTGCAGCCAAGATCACACACTCAGGTGAGTGTACAGTAGACAATGCTGTAAGGCGGCAGTGGATCCAGGGCCTTGGGGAAGTCACTTCACCGCTCTGTGCCTACGTTTAGACATCTGTGAATACAATGTAGGTATACAATTGCAGAGGGCACCATTTAGAGATTAACAACAGACAAGTGAATATAGAGTATCTTCCTCTACGTAGAAACACGCTGATACAGCAATCACTGGAGAGCAGCAAATGTAGAGTGTTTAAACCAGGGGTCGGCAACCTTTCAGAAGTGGTGTGCCGAGTCTTCGTTTATTCACTCCAATTTAAGGTTTCACATGCCACTAATACTTTTAATGTTTTTAGAAGGTCTATCTCTATAAGTCTATAATCTATAACTAAACTATTGTTGTATGTAAAGTAAATAAGGTTTTTAAAATGTTTAAGAGGCTTCATTTAAAATTAAATTAAAATGCAGAGCCCCCCGGACCGGTGGCCAGGACCTGGGCAGTGCAAATGCCACTGAAAATCAGCTCGCGTGCCGCCTTCGGCACTTGTGCAATAGGTTGCCTACCCCTGGTTTAAACAGTTACGGACCACTGAGCAAACACCAGTAAGTTAGTTGCCACACTCCTCCAGTAAATTAGGTACAGTAAGGATCACTATTCACCACTTCACCGATGAGGAAAACTGAGGAAGAGAAGCCAAGTCCTAATTCACTGTGACACCGGGAATTATTTGTCACATTCTGAGCCAAGGGCTACTAGTCATTTAGTGGCTACATTTTGAGTCAATGACAGAGCCAGGAATAGGACTCAAGTGTTCTAAGAAACATAACTGCTTGATCATTCTTCCTTCCACACTAGCTCCGGCTGGCACCGTCTGTGGTACACTTAGGTATCTAAATACCTTTGAGGATCGTAGCCTGACTCCGACGAAGTGGGTATTCACCCACGAAAGCTCATGCTCCAAAACGTCAGTTAGTCTATAAGGTGCCACAAGACTCTTTGCTGCTTTTACAGATCCAGACTAACACGGCTACCCCTCTGATACTTAACTCCCACTGAAATCAGTGGGAGTCAGATTCCTTAATAGCTTGAGGAATTGGGCCTTGTCTACTTGTGTGACCTTGGGCAAGTCATTTCCCCTGTCTGTGCCTCAGTTTCCCTACCTGCAAAATGGAGATAACGATATTTACCTACCTTTGAGCTTTACAGATGAAAAATGCTACATGGCTGCAAAGCAGAGTTGGCTGAAATTATCTGACAATTTGAAATTTCTATACACTTTTTTTTTTTGTGGTGAAAAATATTCACTTCACAATTGTTCAACCAGTTCTAGAAGAAAATGTTACTCTGGGACAATGCAGATTGCAAAGCAGGTAAGAGGCTGAGACAAAGTATTCTCAGTCGGGGATCTCCCTATGGTACAAACTTGCAAAGGACAAGAGGCGAATCCAGAGTCTGACTGTCTTTAGGAAATACTGCAAAACCTTCCCCTTCAGAAAGGCCTTTCCAGCGCAAGAATGACGCTCGCAACATTGGCACTCCCCTCCACCCCAAAAAACCCCGTCCACCGAAAGCCCCTGAAATGAATCAACCTAAATTAAAGGAAATTAATATGCATATAATAAATATATAAATAATTAAAAATTAAAACCAAAATTCCTACCCCACGCAGATGTTTTACCCTGAATCATAGAACTTAAGATCAGAAGGGACCATTATGATCATCTAGTCTGACCTCCCAAAGGGAGAGAAATGCCAATGACCCCATGAAGTTTGTTAGAGACTTTGCAATTGGTTTTACGTGGAAGGCGCTGAGATGTTATGGTGATGGGTGGCAGGTAAAATCCTAGGATAGATAGATAGATTTTTAAGGGCAGGAAAGACCGTTGCACCATCTGGTCTGATCGCCTGGATAGCACAGGCCACAGAGTTCCATCCAGTTACTCCTGTACTGAGCCCCATAATTTGTGTTTGACTAGCAAATGTTTCCCCACCCCATCCCAAAAAGGCATCCAATCTTAACGGACGGATGGATGGATGGATAGAAAGCATAATTCATTATTGCACATAAAGCTCTTGGAGGTTGGAAGGTGCCATGTAGTTGCAAAGTACTGATAATATTAATCACTATAATGGGAGACAGGGGGCAGCCTGATATTAGGAGACCAGCAACTCCTAGTGACCTGTCAGCATAATGGCTCTAGGCACTATGAAGAATGCGACTGAATTCAATAATTTGCCATTATGCGCCCCAAAACTGGGGACAAGAGCTCTGCTTTAAAACAAAAAGGGGGGGATTCGGTCTTCTTGCCTTGTACTTTAGTTAAACCCAGGGATATGTTGCCAATTCAGGTAAATGATGTTTATACACCTGGCATTCAGCTGAATGCATAATTCCTATTTAGCAGTTGAATTTTTAGGCTTCAAAGGAATCTGACAGGTAATTCCCACTCTAGTTCTACAGGGCAGCCGAGAAGTGATTATCCTTCTCCCTAGTAAATCAATTAGGAATGGATGGATGTAGCAGGGTTCTCCTCCTCTAAGTAACTGTTAATCGTCTAAGCACTAACGAGCAGACAGCGTTAGCAGCAGTGTGCAAGCTAATCAAATCGACAGAAAGTGTGAGCGTCTCTGAGTCTGACCGACAACCTGGGAGGTTCAAACGCAGGGAGAAACTGATACACACTGTAAAAACATTTCACCCGGGAATGGAGAGAGAGAGTGTTCATGTTGCCCTCTTGTGACAGCTAAACAAAGAGGTTGTAAGATTTACATCCGATGCACATGGGAAGTCACTGCCTATAGCTCAAATGGTTAAGGTTGTTTTCCATATTGCAGTAGTGCCTAGTGGCCCCAGTCAGAGACAAGTTCGCCATTGTGCTAGGTATCATATGAACATTTAACAACAGCAGAAATGCTCCCTGCCCAGAAAAGTTTACAGTCTAAGTACTTGGGACTGCTTCCTCTAACATGAATTCATCTCTCTCCCATCCTTAGACAACGCAAAGGAGAGGGTGGCTCACGGTGATGTGATCCTGGAAAATGAGAAATCCAAGACAATCTAATACAGCAACGGAGATGCTCAAAGCACTTTACGAATTCTGTACACAGAAATCACACTTTGTCTTCCATTGATGTGGAGCCAGTTTGAGGTTGACACAAGGCAGCTGTTGAACTGTGTGCAGCAACAATGCACGACCATTTAGGACAGGATGCAATTGAAACGGCAAGGAGCGAGTACACGTACTGGATGATGGGGTAGAACGGTCATCCAAGAAAGGACTACCGGGGTGGCCAGCCTGTGGCTACGGAGCCGCAGGCAGCTCTTCAGAGGTTAATGTGCAGCTCTTTGTATAGGTGCTGACTCCAAAGTGGAGCTACAGATGCCAACTTTCCAATGTGCTGTGGAAACAACCCCCTGCTCTGCCTCAGGTCCTGCCACCACTCCCCCGCTTCCCCCAAGGCCCCTGCCCCTTCCCCTGAGCCTGCCATGCCCTGCTCCTCCCCCCTAGAGCCTCCTGCACACTGCAAAACAGCTGATTGTGGCGGGCGGGAGGCATGGGGAAGGAGGAGGAGACGCTGATTGGTGGGGCTGCCAGTGGGTGGGAGGCACTGGGGGCCGGAGGGGAGTAGCCGATAGGGGGCTGCTGACATATTACTGTGGCTCTTTGGTAATGTTAATTGCTAAATTCTGGCTCCTTCTCAGGCTGGCCACTCGTGGACAAAGCTGTAAATCCAGAAGGGTTTCCGAAGTTGTTAGGGAACAGTGTATCCCAAGGCTGTGACTAGGCAATGAAATAACTCTGATGATGTAATACAGTAGATTCTGCTTCATAGCAACCCCAGTATTAACTTTTGCTCACTAGCAACTTTTTGCCAGCAAATGATCCTGTCCCATGGGCTTTGCTATTAATGGGATATGGATATTGGCAACAGGCATGCCAGGCTGCCTGTTAACTCTATTAGAAGAGAGGCCCTGCCTGTAATCAATTTGCTGGCGCTGAACCTATGCAGCCAAGTACTTCTGTTGCACATCACGGCTTCCAAACACGTTGACCAGCTCTGACTGATGAAGTTAGGGCTCTGGACGCCCTGCGTGGCCAGGCACTAAGCAAACACGAGTAGCTGAGAAGTTGGGTGTCTCGAGATCCGTTGTTTGGTGCATTAAGAATAGTGGTAACATTTCACAAGATCACGCGATCAGCACAACCCAGGGCGACAAGCAGCAATGTGATGGCCAGGATGTCTCTTTATATATATACACACTATAGTAAAATTCTGTGCTGCTGCACTCGGTGTCCCACAGGCGGAGCGTCCACTCTAAGGACATACAGCACAGCAGGCTAAGAGCTAAATTTGCTCTCCTCGTTACAGGGTAACAATTATGGCCTGATTGTGCCTTTTTTCATTTTATTTTTCAACACTGTATCAAGCAGAAATTAAATAAACAGGAACTCAGCTTCTACAATTATTGTGTCTTTGCACAAGTACATGTATGCATGCACCTGAAAACAAAGCCATCCGCTTCCTGGAAACTGCAAGGTAACGGCACCATTTTGCTGGGAAGCAAGTGGTTGCTAACAAGCAAAGTGTACTGTATCTGCAACCTGATATCTTGCTTCATAGCTCAGGTGGGTGAAGTTGCTCTGGAAACAGAATGAACTGGAATCAGCGCTCCAGCTTGCTTCATAGAGCCATGGCTTTTAAGGGCAGAAGAGATCGTTGTGATCCTCTAGTCTGAGCTGCTGTATAACACAAGCCAGAGAATTTCATCCAGTACCAACAGACTGTCTCCAGATCAATCCTGTGCACTAGATCTCACCAACCCGTTTTGAATCATCCTGTCTGATGCTTGTGTGGTTTCAATTACACTCAGTTGAATAAAGTCTCTTAATGAGGCCAGTTGTCATCTTTCTGACTTGCCTTTGGACTCTCAAAAAAATGACTCCTTCGAGCACAACAGCTGGGACCTTGTGGGGGCAGCAGTGTTAAAATCTGTACAGCAAAATGCAAACAACTTTGTCCCATTTCACTCAGAACATTGACCAGGTGAAGACAATTTTCATGAGAATTCAGCCTCTGCTTTGAAAAAAATGAAAAAGCTGCCATATACATATGGGTACGGTAGTTCTGGCTGATTGTTATAGAAATGTGCCAGCCATAAAGATTCCAGACAGAGAAATAAACATCAGGCCTGAAACCTCTGTGGCCTGACCAGTGATTGAAAAAACAATAGTAAATAATAATAGCAGCAAAATACAACTCTGCAAAGCTATAGAGAGAGACATGAGACAGGCAGTTTGAAAATGATCAAACATAACAGTCTCCGAGCCTGCCTAACATGCAATACTGATACAAGCATTTAGCTAGAGCAATCTTGGTCTGACTTCCAGGGGCAGCTAAAAGTGCCAGGGCTCTGCTAGTTCCTTGAACCACCACAATGATGACTTCAAATCAAAAAGCACTCAGTAGTCACGCTCCGTCTGCGGTCTGTGAGTCAGCTGCAGCTCTAATTGCATCATGTGGGAAGCCTGGGCAGAAGGCTTGAAAGCTATGACATCATGTTCTCTCCCACAAGTTCCATTCCAAGCTTGGGTCCCGGCCCCCAGCTCCACACGCACACACATCAGCCCTCTGACGTGACGTAACCAGCCACAGGTGTCAGTTACGGCTTTTCCTCCAACTCCTTTGCTAAATGAAGGAAACTTAAAAGGAAGCAGCATCGAATGCAAGGAAGGGATGTCCTTCACCTGGTGTTTCCAATACTAAGTGGCTGATAATAAGGCAAGGAGAGGTGCATTAGTTGAAATCAGCAGAGGCAAGTGTCTCAAAAACATTTGTGTGAATTCAGCTTATTTGGAGGTAGAACAGCAAGTAAATTTACCTCCCTTATTTCTCTAACAACAGACTAGACACTTTCTGCATGAGATTCAGGGCTTGATTCTGATCTGTATTACTGCCATGTAAATCAAGAGTAATTCCACTGAACTTCACCGAGTTACACCCGTGTAAATTAGGCCAGATTCATGTCCTTGGGTGCCTGAGGATTTACTGCTGGATTTTGCTTTAGGATCAGAATTCTTTTTCAAATGAAGCGAGCATGGTAATTTTGTTTCTATGGCTACCAGACCAATGGCTCTCCCTTACCTTCCTCTTGTTCGTAGGACTGACGTAAAGGTAGCTTAGCACGGTCTTCAGGCCCACTTTGTCATTTAGCTTTTCATAGGTAGTGCCATAGTCCGTTGACCTGCAGGGAAGAAGAGACAAAAAGAAAAGAGAAGGTTATTCAAACGTTGGGGAAGAAAAATAGCCTCTGAACAGATGCCTGAGGCTGCGCATTCTTGTTCCTAAACCTGAGGTTTCATTCCAGGGAGAGGATGGAGAAGAGAGGAGAAAAACCTTGAGCCCTTGGGGCAGAGACTGTGTCTATATCTACTGCTCCCCATTCTGCAATGAGAATCACGCGGGCAAACTCCTGTGCCCAGGCAGAGCCCCATTGATTCTGGGTGCACCCGGGTGGTTTTCAATGGAGGATCAGGGCTGTCTGTAGGTTCCTAAGAATGATACCCTGATCCCACGCAGCACCCCAGACACTCCCGTATGACTTGTATTTAAAACAAATAGAACAGATGAGTCCACAGCAAAAACCTCCCCCAGAGATCGGGATCAAAATCCATATCCACATCGTAGCAACTGAGTTCATGTCTAAATCAAATGTATCCATACTGCCATCTCGAAAACTCTGTCGCCCCCGTGCTGATCTGTGCCAGGTGTTTTATTTTTCTGCGTTAGGTAGAGAGATTCAGGCAGATCCCACAAGAGACAGCAGATGATCTGGGGGCGACGCTGCCCATTCGTGACTGGCAAAAAGCACTGCTTCCATCACAAAGGGGTTTCTGCAGCTTTCTCCTCCTCCTCTCTGGGGGCATTTGGAATCTGTTCCCCTTGCTTGTTGCTTCTCTGTGTTTTCACCCTCCCACCCCCCCACACACAAAAAACTAATGTCCATGTAGTCTGTTATCCTGTCTCCAACAGTGGACAATTCCAGATGCTTCAGGGGAGGATGTAAAATCCTCACTATGCACTTAACTGTGCAAAATTCATGGCCTGGGAAGGAATTGCCTCCTGACCCTTTAGGGTGATCAGTTTATGCCCTGAAGCATGAGGATTGGTGGCCTTGGGATGTTCTCCTGTCCCTTTCCTCCCCCTCCCTTCCCCTTCATCCTCCTCCTTATATATTTGAATAGAAAATATTTAGGAATGCAATGCACTTGCTAGATGTATGCTCCCTCTGATACCAGCTGTAGCACAGGTGTTCGTTATCATGATTTCAGTGTCACTGGTTCTGGTTTTGAAGTGTCAGGGAGTGCTGTGATCAGTACTCTGATCCCTACGCATCTGCTGCAGGAATGGGCCATGCCCCTCGCCCAGTGCCAAAGTGAATAGCATTGCTCCCCTAAAGAGTTTAATAGAGCTGCTTCAGATTCCCTGCCAATTGACTGTAGAGCCTTAGGGTACGTCTACACTACGGGATTATTCCGAATTTACATAAACCGGTTTAACAAAACAGATTGTATAAAATCGAGTGTGCGCGGCCACACTAAACACATTAAATCGGTGGTGTGCGTCCACGGTCCGAGGCTAGCGTCGATTTCTGGAGCATTGCACTGTGGGTAGCTATTCCGTAGCTATCCCATAGTTCCCGCAGCCTCCCCCGCCCCTTTGAATTTCCGGGTTGAGATCCCAGTGCCTGATGCGGCAAAAATCATTGTCGCGGGTGGTTCTGGGTAAATGTCGTCAGTCACTCCTTCCGCTGGGAAAGCAACGGCAGACAAGCATTTCATGCCTTTTTTCCCTGGATTGCCCTGGAAGATGCCATAGCATGGCAATCATGGAGCCTGTTTCGCCTTTTGTGACTGTCACCGTATGTGTACTAGATGCCGCTCACAGAGGCGATTCAGCAGCGCTACACAGCAGCATGCTTTTGCTTTTGCATGATAGCAGAGATGGTTATCAGCCATATTGTACCATCTACCATACCATAAATTGGTAATAAATATCGTGGCTACCAGTCCTTTTGCACTGTGCCATTTGCTGCTGTCATAAGTGCCCCTGGCTGCTCTTAGCCAGGGGCGCAAAAGCCAAAATTGGGAATGACTCCCTGAGTCAATCCCTCCTTTTTGGTATCTAAAAATAGAATCAGTCCTGCCTAGAATATGGGCAAGTGTACTAGAGAACCACTGTATCAGAGAACCAGAGAGCACAGCTGCTCTGTGTCAGATCCTGCAGAAATTATGAGCTGTATTCTATTCACAGGGGGTGCTCCTGCAACAACCCCACCTGTTGATTCCGTTCTTCCCTCAGCCTTCCTGGGCTACCGTAGCATTGTCCCCCCACTTGTGTGATGAAGTAATAAAGAATGCAGGAATAAGACACAGTGACTTGTTAGTGAGATATGAGTGGAAGGCAGCCTCCAGCTGCTATGATAGTCCAGACAGGACAGCAAGGAGTGTGTAGGAGAGGAGCCCAGCATCCCTCTGCTAGTTCAGGGGCAATTGAATCTTTTCTTTACACATGAAGGGTGGGGGCTGATGGAGCTCAGCCCCCTGTTGCTATGATGACGATGGTTATCAGCCATATTGTACCATCTACCAGGAAAAATTAGGGCCAGGCGCCCTTGATCGACCTAACAGATGTTAGTCAGCATGGTTACCAGTCCTTTTGCACTGCCCCATGTGCCAATAGGCTGATGATGAGGACGGATACCAGTCGTTTTGTACCATCAGCCATCCATAGCGTGGGGGGAGCAAGGATGTTGGTGTTGAGTGCTGCACCATCGTGTCTATCTGCAGCATTCAGTAAAGATAGGGTGACATGTAAAAGAGTCAAGAGAGGATTGTTTTCCCTTTCACTTCTGGGGGTGGGTGGGGGGGTGCGTAAATTGCCTAGCTATGCCCTGACCCACCGCGGACACTGTTTTTGACCCTAGAAGCATTTGGAGCTCAGCCAAGAATGCAAATGCTTTTCAGAGACTGCAGGAACTGTGGGATAGCTTGAGTCCTCCAGTCCATGAGCGTCCATTTGATTCTTTGGCTTTCCGTTACGCTTGTCACGCAGCAGTGTGCTGAGTCCCTGCTATGGCATCTGTCTGGAGATATTTAAAAAATGATTTTGAATTTCGTCTTCTGTAACGGAGCGCTGATAGAACAGATTTGCCTGCCCTTACAGCGATCACGTCCGCATCGTCCATGCGGGAGCTCTTTCTTTATTTTGATTTTTAACTGCATCACCACCCGTGCTGATCGGAGCTCCACGCTGGGCAAACAGGAAATATTCAAAAGTTCACGGGGCTTTTCCTGTCTACCTGGCCACTGCATCCGAGTTCAGATTGCTGTCCAGAGCGGTCAGTAGTGCACTGTGGGATACCGCCCGGAGGCCAATACCGTCGATCTGCGGCCACACTAACCCCAATCCGATATGGTAATACCGATATTAGCGCTACTCCTCTCGTTAGGGAGGAGTACAGAAACCGGTTTAAAGAGCCCTTTATACCGATATAAAGGGCCTCTTAGTGTGGACGGGTGTGGCGTTAAATCGGTTTTACACTCCTAAAACCGGTTTAAACGCATAGTGTAGACCAGGCTTTAATGACCCTTAATCCAGTTCAGGCACTCCCCTAGCACGTGGGAGACCCAGGTTTAATTCCCCACCCCCGATGTGGAGAAGGGATTTGAATCTGTACCTCCCAAAAGACTGCCCTAACCACTGCATTGAGCTGAAGTTTATCCGGAGGGCCAGCTCTTCCTCTTCTGTGCAGGGTAGGCGTGTTCCCAGCATGCCTACCAGATCAGGACCCAAAGGCTACATAGGCAGGGGAACGTCTAGTTCGTGAATCCCACTGGGAGTTAAGCACCAAACCACTAGGTGGGGTAAGGACTATGCTGGGTGTGCTCAGCTGCTGAACTTTAGACATCTTGGGGACATTAACGGTGAAAATTTAGGTGCCTACGGAATTTAGGCACCTCCAGGGCTAAGCAGCAGCTGAGTGGCGGGAGGGAGGGTATTCTGAATGCTGGACTTAGACACCTAAGTCTCTTCATGAATCTAGCCCACGGTGGCTTTACTATGATATCTCCATCTTCATTTCCAACTTCCATGGTTCAAAGACCATCCACTTGAGAGCAGCCAGTGCCCAGAGGTGCTTTTACTGTATACATTTCACAAGGGATAGCTGAGCTAATGACCAAAGAGAGTCAGAATGGGATATATTCCCTTGATTTCATTAATGTGGTGCCTTGAAAGGGCCACATAGCAGTTGATTTTGTTTACTCCAATTGTAAGACACAGGAGGTGGAGGAGACAGTGAATCTAGCGGCTCAAGCACAAGTCAGGATTCTTAACTCCCGTGACCCAGTTTCCTGATCTGCAAATTGACTAGAGCAACAACTAATAGCAATAATACTTAAATATTAGCAATAGCTACCTAAATATTATTCTATACGACAAAGAATTATATTCAGGATTAACTACTGGATATGTGAAAATAACTGTACTGATAAAATAAATAATGATGAATAACAATAATATGATTAGCAATGGTGGAAGTTGTGACCAGGGCCGGCTCCAGAGCCCAGCGGGGCAAGCACCCGCCTGGGGCGGCCCTTTCCCAGGGGGGCGGCAGGCTGGGCCGGCGGACCTGCCGCAGTCACGCCTGCGGGAGGTCCACCGGAGCCCCGGGAGCAGCGGATCTGCCGCAGGCATGACTGCGGAGGGGACGCTCAGCCGGCGGCTCCAGTGGACCTCCCGCAGGCATGACTGCGGCAGCTCAAACGGAGCCGCCGGACCAGCGAACCGCCCGCAGCTGCGGGAGGTCCAGCCGAGCCGCGCGACCAGCGGACCCTCCGCAGTCATGCCCGCGGGAGGTCCGCTGCTCCCGCGGCTCCGGGGCGCCTCCCGGGCATGACTGCTTGGGGCGGCCAAATTTGTAGAGCCGCCCCTGGTTGTGACGATGAGAGGAAAGGCACAGGCTTTCAGTAAAAGGTCGGAAAAGCTCATTCTGCTGTACATTCCCGCTCACTAATCTAACAACTAGAGCTTGGGGGGGAATTTTCACATGCTATTTTTTTTTCCTGAGAAAAATTCAGATTCAGTGACATGGGAACGTTTAACAGATATGTGGACATTTTGACACATTTTTCATTTTGAAATTAAGAAACATTAAAAAAAAATCAAAACAGCCAGTTTCAACATTTTCCAAAAAAAAATATTTTGATTGTTTTGTTTGAATTGACTTTTGGGTTCAAAATTGCCTTTAATTTTTTTTTTTTAAATTAAAAAAAAAAGAGTCAAAAGCTCAAAATTTAAAAGAAACATTTTGATTTCATCATAACAAAAGATTTGGTTTGACCTGAAATGCAATTTTTTTCAAAAAATTTCAATTTTATTAATTTAAAAAAATATCATTTTCATTTCAACCCAAAATGACATTTTTAGTAATTGTAAAATTGCCAAATCCGGCTCTCCTCAGAACCAGTTGCCAACTTTCATGTGGTAAATAAGCATCTGACTTTCACAATAAACCCCAAATCAAGCTAATCCCATTTCAAAACAAGGCCAAAACAAGCCAATCCCTAAGGACCCCAACACTCCATGTGACTAGATCCCCCCCGGCGTGCAGTCTGGGACTGTGGTGCGCCCACTGTGCACCCCTGACTCTCTCCCCCACATCCCCGTACTTGCCCCTCTTGCCTGGAACTGATAAAAAAGAGAAGCAACAAGCTACAAGCCAAAAATTAGCCAATAAACAACTCACAAGCCAATTAAGACAAAAACAAACCCAATTTCTGTGTCCCCCCCACCCTCGCCCCCTGGGTTTGGCATATCTGCTCAGAACACCTCATCATCAGTTTGCACCGCAGTGGCCAGTTTATCCACTCTCAACACAAAGCTGTTGGGACATCACCAGTGCCAAAGCAAAATGGTGCACCAGGTAAGAGAGAGGAAAGATGAACAGGCCCTCGCACATCTGCATGCTACAGTTCTGATTGGGATATGCTACCAAAGCAGAGCTTTATATAACCTCCAAAGAGGGACCAGGGAGTCTCCACAGAGTCCATTAGGCTCTTATTAACCTATTTTATATGGAAGACGCTCATGTACTATGATGGCGAGCAGCAATACAAAACCCTAAGACAGACAGACTGATCTGTGTGGAGTAGCTGTCATTGTCATATAAGCATGGGGAGGGGGGCCTGATGAGATCAAAGGTCAACCTCCATTTTGGAAGATGGGGTCTGGCCTGCAGGGGGCAGCACTGGCTGCAAGCTCCAACAGGCTCTCACTGCTGTATTATGGGAAGCCTATGTAACCCACACGCCTTCTGGTGTGGGGTTCTGTCCCATCTAGACCACTTAAAAGAGAGAGAGATAAAATAAGTCTGCTCTACAGCCTTCACTAAAAGCTAGTTGGCTTTTAGCTCATGCGGTAGAGGCTCATGCACTAAGCTTCTGAAGTCCCAGGTTCAATTCTGCCCATTGACTACTAGGGGCTGTTGGCGTTACACATACATAAAAATAATTGGCTTGTTCAATCCAAGCCTCAATGCAAAGTACCATGTGTCCATTCACCCTTGTATACACCATGCCCAATGCCACCTGTATGGCTGAAGCAAATTACATTGAAGGAAGAATATCGACCGGTTTCTAGGGACAACGATTGCTTCGATCCAGTCCAAGGGAGGCATATGAGCCTTCTATTCAAATCAATCAACTTTCCTTGACGCTACAGTGGCACTGAAATCTGTTTACTCCCCCTGGAAAAAGCAGATTTATAAGGTAAGTCACTTATTTGGAGCTTGTGGATTTTCCTGTAACCATATGGTAGTCAAAATGCAAGAGAGAGAAAATTACCTGCTTGATTCAACTGCCTTGACAAGCTATTAAGCATTTAAACCATGATGCACCTGCTCCCAAACTGTATTAGAGCAGGGCTTGTGGACCTAATATGGAGTGAGAAAGTTCCCTCTAGCAAGCCCAGTCGTAACTCAATGTAACGAGCACCTAAGGAAATCAATCCAATTCCCACATTTATATGAGTGTGGGCTTCCTCACAAACCCTACTGACAAATGGGCCTGAGCCAGCACCTTCTAATATTGCAATAACAAGCACTCATCCTGGGGAAATGAAATGGAGGTGGCGGGAGAGAGCGAGCGAGAATATTGGAGCAGACAATGACCCACCTGGGACAGCCAGGAAGGAGCCGGGTGATATGAGCCTGTCTTTAGAAAGGACACGGTTACGCCAGCTGACTCTTGTCAGCAGAGCTGTCCCATTGGCCGGGTCTCTCACCCCACCCGCCCATGCTCTGGCAGGGAGAGAAAAGGAAAATGGAGGGGCTTTGTTTGTTTGCATCTTGAACCATTCAGCTGAGGAAACAGGCAATAAAATATGGATCAGCCCCTCGGGGATGGAAGACCTGCAAACACTGCGACTTGTTTAGCTGGGAGTGTGCGTGTGTCTGAGCCTCCCTGTAAGCAGAGGTCTTCTCTCCCCCGCGGGGTGAGTCGTGTGCATTTTCTGTCTCCCCTTCCCTTACTGTCCCCTCTGAATGTGCCTCTGCCTCTGTCTGAGATGAAAGAATGTCTGGGGACGTGGTGAAATGCGCAGTGATCCCTGCAGAGCTTGTCACCATCATTCAGGGATAGACCCAGTTCACCCATCAGTGGCCCTGAAATCCCTGTAGCTACACAGAGAGGAGCAGGAGCCATGCAAATCCTGCTGTCTCTCATCTGTATGCGAGGATTTGCACCCATTGCTGGCCTTCCGTGGCTGAATCGGGGTTATACCAGAGCGTAGGCCAGGCCTTAATTTCAGAGAGCACGAGGGAAGGAAACGCTTGCTCCAGACTTACAAGTCATAGAAACCCTCTGTGAGAGTCACCAGCTTCCCCCCCAGTTGGGGAGGCTGAGACACGGAGGGCTGCATGTAACGGGCATGCACACCTGGGCGTTTCAAATGAAGAGTAAATGCACAGAACCTGGCGCGTTAGACAGCTGACCCACTGCCCCATTTCACAATGCTGTTGTGGTCCCACCACCCCTTGTATGTCCCTCCTGCTCTTTGGGGGTTGGAGTAGATGACCTCCTGAGGTCCCTTCCAACCCTGAGATTCTATGATTCTATGATTCTCTCTCCCAGCTTATTTCCACAGCGGCAGTGGGCTATTGGCACTCTATTTTTCCTGCCCTGGTGATATTTCCCCCTGCACCACTTAAGACTCACTTGGGATCTGAGAGGTGCACATTCCTTGCGCTGCTCCACTGCCCTGAGGTGAATTTCACCCTCCACAATTTGGATATTGCACAGCTACCAGTGCTCAAGCCCCCTGGGTCACTGCTACTGCAGGGGAGAGAATTTGTTCAAAGTCCCAATCAATGCTCTGTGACTTGGCAGTCAACAGGACCCAGGCCACTTTGGGTTGCGGAGTGCAATGGTTCACTCTGCTTCGTCCTTGATGCCCCTTGGTTTGTTCCTCTGATGTTCCACTGTGTCCAGTGATGTGTTGCTGAGCATCCCCATGCAGGTGACACACAAATGGGGGGAGTGGTAAATAATCAAGAGAACATGTCACTGATTCAGGGCAGTCTGGATCGTTAGGGAAACTGGGCACAAGCCAACCCTTTAATACAGCTAATTGTAAACATGTATATCTAGGAACAAAGACTGCAGGCCATACTTATGGGATGGAGGACCCTATCCTGGGAAGCAGTGATTTGAGGCTGTGGTGGATAATCAGCTGAACATGAGCTCCCAACGTGGCCAAAAGAGTTAATGCCATCCTAGGATGAACAACCAGGGGAATCTCAAGTATGAGAAGAGAGGTTATTTTACCTCTGTATTTGGCACTTGTCTGACCGCTGCTGGGATCCTGTGTCCAGTTCTGATGCCCACAATTCAAGAAGGATGTTGATAAATTGGAGAGGGATCGGAGAAGAACCACAAGAATGATTAAAGCATTAGAAAACATGCCTTACTGTCCTAGATTCAAAGAGCTCAATCTATTTATCTTAACAAAGAGAAGGCGCAGTCTACCAGTATCTCCAAGGGGAACAAATATTTAATAACAGGCTCTTCAATATAGCAGAAAAAGATAAAACACGATCCGATGGCTGAAAGTTGAAGCTAGACAATTTCAGACTGGAAATAAGGCATAAACTTTTAACAGCGAGAATAATTAACTATTGGAACAGTTTACCTAGGGCTGTGGTGGATTCTGAATCCCTGACAATTTTAAAATCAAGATTGGGTGGTTTTCTAAAAGATCTGCTCTAGAATTATCTCAGGGAAGTTCTATGGCCTGTGTTATGCAGGAGGTCAGACCAGATGATCCCAATGGTCCCTTCTGGCCTTAGAACCTATGAATCCCCTGCACCCACTGGAGCCTGGGAGTTCTTTTCCCCACTTCAAAATATCAAGGATGCCTCATGTTGCCTCTCCTTCTGTTGGATGACCCAGTCATGTGTAATGGGAGCTTTTTCAGCTCTTAGCTGCAGTAGGTACATGGAGCCAACTCCCTAGCAGGGAGAGCTTTGATCCAAAGCATTTTAGCTAAATAGGTGTTATCCGAAAAAAGTCAGCAAGTCTAACTGTCTGAATAAAACCAATTTCCCTCTCGATTCATCCAGTCTCACTTCCTCGGTATCTTGGATATCACAATTCTACCAATTCTCACAACACTTTCCAGGGTGGGCAAGACCTGAATCTCTAATGTCAAAAACCAAATAGGTCACCTTTAAGTCTTTTGGTGAGCTCTTATTTGTCCTCAATTCCACTGATTTAAATTTTTCCACTTTAATGTGCATGGTCTCCAAACAAAACCCTGCAAAAGTTCCTCCTAAGGAACCGGCTCATGATACCAAAGCAATTTTTTCCCCTTAATGACAGCTTCAATCACCAAAGGTTTGCAAGACTTGAAGATGACCTCTGCTGATAAGCTTCAATTTATACAGTGCAGCGGAGATGGGCAAGGCAAAACTGGCTGTCATTATGTATTAGTCATTATGATTCATAGTTCAAACTGAAGAAGATATGAGCCGGCTGGGAGCACTGGGTTTTTGTTTTGTTCTGGGGTGGTTTTTTTTTTTTTACAGCAAAAGTATCCTCTGTGCTTCTTCAGTCTGAATCTTTGCAAGGAGACTAGATGGCTCATGGGATTGGCAATAGGATAGAGCCTTCTACCACTAGGCTAATGATTAAAGCCCTACCACAAGCTAGCAGTGATCAAAATTTGTTCTGTTTGATGGTTCTTCAGGGTCGGTTGTGACAACTGGGCTGACAAATGTACCCGAACTGCAAACTCAACATAAAAATTATGTAAAAGTTAAAAAAAAAAGGCATAATAACCTATAACAACAAATGTTGATGGGAAAAGATACAAAAGGGGGGTGGAATAACTCTAAATTAGTCTAAACAAAAAGGCCAAATATATAATTCAAGGACTGTGTTGAAATTATGCTTGTTAAAAACAGGATATATGGAGCTGGAATTTAATGAGCCAAAACTGACATGTCAGATATTAAGTCTAATTGATGGACAACTATTCAACCCACATCTCCCTTTTTGGGTCCTGAAAGAATGAGATTTTGTGGGGAAATGAAAGAATGAAAAAGAAGAACAGACAGAGGCTACTGGAGTGTGCTTCACCATCATGGCTGCCAGCCCGGCTCTTTGCTGGGACCCCGGCCTCATTATCCCGATGCTGAGAGGTGATCTGACCAGAATGGGCCAGAGAGAGAAACCCAGATAACCTCACCACCACCACCCCTCACCACCTCTACCGGCTCCAGCTGAGTCCCAAACGCCATCTGGAATGACAGTTATTACTGTCTTTGGTACCATCTAAGAGACTATCAAAAAACAGGGCTTTTCCTAATAAGACTGGATTTTAAGACTGGACAATGTTCCCTCTCATTTTTTACATCCGTGTGCGGAATGAATTTTGTTATGTGCACCAATATGGAGGTGATGTGAGGTGGGGGTGGGGCCGAGGGATTTGAAGTGTGGGAGGGGGCTCAGGGTTGGGGCAGAGGGTGGGGCCAGGGATGAGGAGTCTGGGGTGTGGGAGGGGGCTCAGGCCTGGGGAAGAGAGTTGGGGTGTGGCTCTGGCTGGGGTTGTGGGCTCCAGGGTGTGGCCAGAGATGAGGGGTTTGGGATGTGGGAGGGGGTTCAGGGCTAGCGCAGAGGGTTGGGTGCAGGGGCTCTGGCTGCGGTTGTGGGCTCTGGGGTGGGGTTGGGGGGTGAAGGGTATGGGAGGGGGCTCAGGGCTAGCGCAGAGGGGTGGGATGTGGCCGAGTTGAGCAGTTTAGGGTGTGGGAGGGGGGCTCAGGGTTGGGGAAGAGGGTTAGGGTGCAGGCTGGGGGGGAGGACTCTGGCTGGGGCCTCTGGAGTGGGGCTAAGGATGAGGGGTTTGGGGTGCAGGCTGCCCCGGGGCTGTGGCAGAGAGAGAGAGAGACAGAGAGGACTCCCTCCAGCCCTCTCTTGCCACAGCAGCCCAGGGCTGGGGGAGAGGCGCCTCTCCCCACCACAGCTCTGCATGCCCCCTACCTTTCCCCCCTCCAGTCCAGGCCCCTGTGGCTGCGTGCCTACGCAGCCCTTGATAGCCTGCTGTGCGGCCGTGCAGCTTAGAGGGAATTTAGGACTTTAACAGCAGCAATGACCTCTCCAGCCCATCACAACTAACTTATTCTCTTCTCCAAAGGCCAGTTATCATCATCTTTGATACCCTCTAAGAGACTGTCAAACAACGTGTGTGGGGGGGGGGGTTCCTTCTCAAAACTCTCTATAGCTAAAGGGAAAGAGGATGAAGGATGTTGTTAAAATGGAAGCCTTACTTAATATTTTACATTTCAAATGCTTTACCTATTTTCCTTCTTTTCTGTATCTTTAATAGAAGGTCAAAAGGATGTTTTATGGTGTCTGTGCCCTGGTGCTAAGCAGTCTGAGGTCTCTGCATGCCGAGCCCTGATCCTTGTTAAACATTGTTTAATGCTGGACAGTGACATGTTATGTTAACACCTTTAGCCCATTTATTTCCCCTAAATTAATACAACAGGTCTCTGTGGTCACAATTCATTTCCCATTAGACAGCTGTCCACATCACAGCGGGCACTAATTGGCAACCTTAGTTTGATCAACTTGGCAAGGAGTCTGACCCTGAGAAGTGGTCTCTACAGCCCAGGGTTGAGCAGTGTTGCTTGTATCAGCCCATCTCTACTTGTCCTCTGGGAAAATAGGGGACCCTCTGGATAAATCCAGTGATTTGATTATTCAGAAGGTCCCTCAGCAATGGGCTGCCTGAATGGCTTTGGACCCACCCTCTGTAAGGGGCTCAGAAGCTGCACTCAGCTATGTCCCAGAAAAGGAACTGCAACATTTCCCACGTCCTATGTGAAGTGGAGATGGGCATGAACTGAAACTCCAGCTCTAAACACATCAGATCTTGAGGAAAGTTTGAATCTGAACCTGGGTCTGAGCTATGAAGTTTCAGCCTGGCCCCATTAGTAAGGGTGGTTTAACTTTTACAGAAGCTGTTGCTGATGCTTAAGAGCAAACCGTGACCGCCTGGAGTCTGTGTATATCTTGCCAGAAGAATATCTCCAGGCTTTCATTCATCTGCAGTAAGCCAGCAGCTGGAAAACGACCCGAGCCGGAGGCAGCGAAGAATACAGGTGACGCTCTAGCTCTTCCTAAGAGTGTGATGCTGTTCAGTGGTTGTGACCAAAGCAGGAGCTAGAGGAGATGTTTTCTCTCCATTCCATTCAGGTTTATCACTGTGCCACCTACGGTCTACAGAGCAGAGATGGGGATGTCAGAGAGGGCCATAGTAACGGAGTGGTGTCAGCTTCCCAAGTGACCTTTTTGGTAGAATTTTGCATGAAGGTATTTTTCTGATGTCACAGTTTTGCTCTATGTGCTACTTTGAGAAAATAAAGTCATGACATATAAATATATTCCCATTCCATCCAAAGTCATCAATCCACTCTACAAACATAAATTAATTAAGCCTCATGCCACCCCTGAGAGGTAGGTGATAATATGCACCCATTTTACATGTGGGGAAACTGAGGCACAGAAAAATTAAGGGCTGGATTTAAAAGATATTTAGGAGCCTAAGATGAAAGATGGCTACCTTGTGAGGCTTTGAAAAATGCCTAGGGATGTAACTCCCATTGATCTCAATGCAGGCTAAGCATCTTTCTTCATCTTTAGGTGTGTAAATGCCTTTAAAAATCTGGCCCTAAGTGACTTACCCAAGGTTGCGCTGTGGTAAAGCGAGGCAGAGAAACTCGGGTCCCCTGAATCCCAGTGCTGAGTGTTAACACAAGATCATCCTTCCTTGGAATTTACTGATGCTACAACGTTGGTAAATATGTTACACTTAAAATTAGTCTCCATGCCAAGCAATGTGCTGGAAGTGTGCTTGAATGCAAGAGATAAAGATGATCCCAATGCATTATTGTAGCATCTAGAGGCCACAACTGAGATCAGAAGTCTACTGTGCTAGGCGCTGTATGCACACATGGTGAGAGACGGTCCTTACCCCCAACGGGTTTATGGTGTAAACAAAAGCAGACAGAAGCGAAGTGATTCTCCTAGTGTGTCAGAACCGGTTAGTGACAGAATTTGGATTAGAGCTAAGGTCTCCAGACTCTCAATCCATCGCCATATCCACTAGTTCACACTGCCTCTCAATACAGCGTACACATGAGATAGCCTGGATTCTAAGCTCCTTTGACCTTCCGTCCCTACGAAAGGCCTGAATGGATTCACCAGGAGGCACATGAAGTTACCAAGGTGTGTGTGGGGGAGGAGGGAAATCAGTATGTCCCAGGAAAAACACCTCCAGCCAAGATGGCTACTAAAGAGAGAGCATCTTATTTTCCCTGCATTGTTCAGTAAAGAGCGAGAGAACCCGCCAAGTTATAAAACTGAATTGATCCGACAGTGCTGAGCGTGTAAAACAAACTGGAAGGAAAGCTGAAGGTGGGGGATGGAAGGTAGAGTGCACAGAGGTTCATGGCAAACACCATGGAAATGGCTCGGCGCGCAAGCGGCAGGAGTAATTAAAAGGAGACAATGGGGCCTTGAAGAGACGGCAAAGGGAATTTATTACTAGGGAGGGAGGCACCGCAAAGGGATGAAATAAATTCATCCCCTTGATATGTTCACAGAGAAGAGGATGGAGAGCAGATGCTGAGGAGAGAGAGAAATTTCCCCAAGAGTGAAGGAGGGCACAAGAGGAGGAAATGTGGGAAGAAAATCGGGGGCTCCCACTGCAACACAGGCGAGTAGGAAACCAGAGCATTTCGGACAAGGACCTAGCTTCCCACACTCTTCTCCTCCCAATGCACAATCAGAGCAGGAAGAGCAACACGGTGCCCAATGTTAGGGCACAAGAGATTTGGCTTTTGGCTTCTCTGCTGAGCCTGCCAGCGAGGTGCCGGGTAGCACAATTTGCCACCATTAGGCTGCTCAATTAGGAGTTGGACAGAGACCTTCTCCTCACGGGGCATTTGCCATTGGTGACCAGCTGCAAATCCCTAGTGTGGCCAAAGCAAGGCCGTGCATCAGTGGAGCTCATACCCTGCCTGAAGCCTCTGCATGCTGCAGCTGTGCTCTCCCACAGCGGCCTGCTCTGACTGCACTGGGGCTTTGAGCCTGTTCAGCCCCATGGATAAGAACATAAGAACGGCCAGACTGGGTCAGACCAATGGCCCATGTAGCCCAGTATCCTGTCTTCCAACAGTGGATAATGTCAGGTGTTTCAGAGGGAATGAACAGAACAGGGAATCAGGAAATGATTCATCCCTGGATGGCTGTAATCAGTGCCAGTTCTCACTCAGACAACACCGGAGATAGCCGCTCATTTCCCACTGGCCGCAGAAACACTGCTAGATGGTAATGACTGTCGTTCTCTTTAGACTGGTGGCATGGGGCATTTGAACCAAAAACCTAGAGCTAGGAAGTTCCAGCTCCTATTGCTATTATGGAAGGATCCTCTCGTCCGTTTCTTCTGGCCACTATTGTTATTACTTAGATATGAACAACGACAGTTCGTCATTACTCACTCTCTGTCTATTTGGTTTTAAAGGGTTGATATGTTTATGCTCCTTGCAGTTCGGATGTGTTTTAATTTTTGAGGGCTTGTGTCTACGCATCCTTGGCAGACAGCATTAGTGACTTGATTCCAAACACACTATTAATTTCAGCACATAGGTGACCTGATGGCACACTCAGGATATTTGTTCTAGAGGATGCTTTATAATCGAATAACCCTGAAGGATAAAAGGAAATTTTCATGACAACCCTCTATTAATTAATCAGGTTATTAATTAGAAACATTGTCCCTCCAAGGTCTTTTTCCCCCTCTTTTTATTACTATTTTTGAAAATGCTGCCCTAACGATTCCCTTAGCCAATTTATCATTTAAATCTGAAATATTTTGGTGTGAGAAAATTGCTTTAAATGTGGTCATGGAAGGAAAATCCGTTGTAGCACTAATGAAAGACCATCAGATAAAGGGTATATAAATCGAAAATCCCTTAAAGTGGGGCTGAGAAAGGAGCGATTAGGGGCATAGCAGTAGGCACAACCTTGGGCATTCTGGAGGTTCAGAGCTGAGCAATAGCCAGACAAGGAATTTTAGTGCTGGTGAAACATGATACAATCACCACCCTGGATGGTAGAGACCTCAATTTATCCCCAGGACAGGTAGAGCCCAAGCAACAGCAGTGCAAGGTGCCCTGACAATGTGCTACGGACCTACAGAGATCACCAGCTAGAGAAGATAGTTCATTCAAACCTTGGCTTCTCTGCTGAGGCTGCTAATGGGTGTCAACTAGTATCCATGGTGGAAGTAGCTTTGATGAGGAGGATGCTAGGGACTTGTACCGTGTGACTGTGGCTCATTGGGCATACAATTTGGACCTGAGTTTCTTCTAGGTGCTGTTGAACTGCCTCTGCTGATCTGAATACCATGGAGACAGGAACATTAGACATACCTGGCATTAGATGAGGTTAGGTATTCAGGCTAGGTCCCAGGATGAGGGAAGGGTGAGGTATTCTGTTACCCAAGTTTTTGATGCTCATCAGGAGACAGACACGGACATATGTATCACAGACTTTAATCAAGTCTCTTCATCTCTCTGTACCTCAGTTCCCCATCTGTAAAATGGGGATCATAATCCTTCCTTTGACTCTTATCTATTTAGATTAGCTTTCTGAGGCAGGAACTCTCTTTTACTCTACATACATCTCCCAGCACAACTAGGCCCTGATCTCAGTTGAGGCCCCTATGATACAACTAACAATAAAGACCCAGATCTCCAGTTGATTTAAGTCAGCGTAGTTCCACCGAATTCAAGGGAATGGCATCAGTGAAGCTATTGCAATTTACTCCAACAGAGTTTCTGTCCCACTGCACCCTGGGGCAACATGAGTTTGCAGAGAGTACTATGTTCACAAGGGATTGTCAGGACTTTGTGAACGTTTTGAAAAACATATAAGACATTGCAGAAGTTTAAGCCTGCAAGTGACGGGGGAGGCCCAACTTTTGAATCTGGAGCTGTGAACACCCATAGATACATCCCAGGCCAGTGTAGCCTTGAGAAGGGTGCAATTCATCAATTTTTCACATAATGTTTTCCCAGTGAAACAGGATCTCTGGCAAAAGACCTGTCTTAGTACAAAAAAGCCCCGTATGTATAAAATTGGCCCATCTCTGAATCCCTCAGAGTCACCAGTTGCGATTACCGCTGAACAGCATGTATTCATCTATCCTGTCATGGAAGCTTGGGGCCCAGTGTGTCTATCTACTCCACATGGGAGCTTGAGGAAGAGCTCTCTCAGACTGAATTTCCCTCTTGTAAAGCTTTCCCCGTCATCTTTCATGCACAGCACTCGGAGACTCATCTAACACAAAATGCCTCAGCCAGGAGAATAAACTTGTTGGATTTTTTTCCCCCCAGACAGAAGATCAATAAGTGGGAACAGCTTGAAAAGTCAATCAGGCTTAGGAGGGTCCCCAAGGAGACCGCTGGAGACTTGTCATTGTAATGAAGGAATCACAAGAGGCACATAAGGATGTGTAGAGCCTATCCCTGCTCAGCCGAGGCTTAGTAGCACCAGGACAGGAAATGCTAGACTGGAACAGCCTGATATCCTGGCTCCAGCAGTGGTCAATCCTGGGTACCGGAGGGGATGGTTTAAAACTTCCAGAATTGAGTTAATGACAATGATAGACTATGGGGAGAAATGTCACTCCCTGTCACTCCCTGAAGCATGAGGGCCGATAACCCAGGAATTTTTTAGACTAGCTAGTGTAACTACAAACAATTCCTCTTCTTAGTCATGCCCCAGCTCAGCAGAAATGGGATCAATCTTCTTGAGGACAGACTGGTTAGAAGAGTCAGGAGGAAGTTAAACTAATAACACAAGGGGAGGAAAAAAAAGAGGGAAGATATGAGCACTCAGCACAAAATTGGCATGCCGAGAACAAAATTAATCAAGGAACCAAAGGACTTGAAAAGAAGAAATTCTTTAACTGCCTATACCCAAAGCTAGGAGTGTGGGTAAGAAACAAGAGGAGCTGGAATTGCTCATTATGAACATAAATTTGATTGAGTTGGTATTACTGAAACCTGGGACAACATGACTCCCATGACTGGAATTTTAAAATCAATGGTTATAACCCATTTAAGAAGGCTCAAGTGGGTAAAAGAGGTGGCACGCTGTGTCAAAAATGCTATTACCTTTTTCTGAGCCTCAGACAATTCAGAAGAAAGTGATCTGGAATGCTTACAGATCAATGTCCTAACAGATAAAGCACAAGATGGGGTACTAGTTGGGGTCTGCTACAGACCACCAACACCTGGGAAAAACCACAATCCCACAACTGAGAAAAAAGGCCATATTGGTTACAAAAAAACTTTACCTGGTTTAGAAGGGAACTGAAGGCAGCTACAAAAAATAAATAAATGGAAGAAAAGGGAAGTTGATAGTAATGTCTATACATCAAAAGCTAGTAATTGAAGAAAATTGATAAGTGAAGCAAAGGGACACAAGGAAAAATCTATGGCCAGCAGAGGTAAGGAAAAGAATTTTTTAAAGTATATTAGGAAAAAAAATCCATTACTAGATGGAAACCATAGCATTATCAATAATAATGCAGAAAAGGTAGAAAGGTTCAATAAATATTTCTGTTCTATATTTGGGAAAACAGATGCTGTAGTAATATCATATGATAACATTTTTTCCATTTTAGCTCAGGATGATGTTAAACAGAATTCGAAATTTTTAAATGAGCAGGTCCAGATAACCTGCATCCAAAAGTTTTAAAAGAGTAGGCTGTAGAGCTCGCTGTACAATTAATGGTGAGTTTCAATAAGTCTTGGAACACGGAAGTTCCAGAAGACTGGAAGAAAATTAATGTAGTGACAATATTTAAAAAGAGTAAACAGGATGACATAGATCCCAGGCAAGATAATGGAGTAACTAATATGGGACTCAATTAATCAAGAATTAAAGGAGTGTAATATATTCAATGACAGTCAATATGGGTTTATGGAAAATAGATCCTATCAAACTAACTTGGTATCTTTGTTGATGATATGACAAGTTGGTTGATAAAGGTCATAGTGTTGATGTAATAGACTTCTGTAAGGCATTTGACTTGTTATTGCAAGACATTTTGATTAAAAAACTAGAAACAAAAAATTAACATGGCACACCTTAAATGGGTTAAAAGGTGGCTAACTGTAAATAGGGAATCATCATTAGAGGTGGGTTTCTAGTGGGATCCACAGGGATCTGTTCTTATCCCTATGCTATTTATCAATGACCTGGAAAAAACAAAGTCATCACTGATTAAATTGGCCAATGACACAAAAATTGGGGGAGTGGTAAATAATGAAAAGCACAGGTCACTGATTCATAGCTATCTGGATTGCTTGGTAAGCTGGACTCAAGCAAACAATGTGTGTGGTAATACGGCTAAATGTAAATCTACTTACACAATGGGGGATGCTATGATGCTGAAAAAGATTTGGGGGGTGTGATGGATAATCATCTGAACATGAGCTCCCAGTGTGGTGCTGTGGCTAAAAAGGCGAATGTGATCCCTTCATAATAGGGGAATCTCAAGTAGGATTAGAGAGGTTATTTTACCTCTATTTGGCACTGGGGCGAGGGTTGCTGGAATCCTGTATCCAATTCTGGTGTCCACAATTCAAGAAGGATGTTGATAAATTGAAGAATACAAGTGTCAGAGAAGAGTCACAAGAATGATTAAAGGATTAGAAGACCTGATGTATAGTAATAAGCTAAATAGACTGAGCTCTTTGAGTCTAACAAAGAGAAGGTAAGTGTATACTGTATTCAAGTAACCCAAGTATCTACATGGGAAACAAATATTTAATAATGGGCTCTTTCAATCTTGCCAACAAAAGTATAACATGATCCAATGACTGCAAGATGAAGCTAGACAGATTTAGACTATAAATAAGGTGATTTTTTTAGAGTGAGTGTAATTAATCATTGGAACAACTTACTAGAGGTCATGGTGGATTCTCCATCACTGATAATTTAAAACAAGATTGGATGTTTTTCGAAAAGATCTGCTGTAGGAATTATTTTGGAAATTCTATGGCCTCTGTCACAGAGGTCAGACTAGATGACCACAATGGTCCCTTCTGGAAATAGTATGAATCTATGAATGTGTAATACTATATGGAGTTTCCAGAAATCAATACCTGTGGGAAGCACATAGTGTCCATATTTACCTCTTCTTTAGGGAAGGACAGTAGGGACAGTGGTTGGAACCGGTTTACTGTGATCCAAAATATCAGGGTATTCTTCCTAACTCTGCCACTGACTGCATTTGTGATCTTGAACTAGTTATTCAGTTATTCCATGCCTCAATTTACCCACCTGTAAAATGTACCTTCCTCAACGTGGGGATAGGGAGGGTTATCGAGAAAAGGAATGGTCTTGTATTTAAAATACTGGACCCAGGGACCTGGTTAAATCCCTGGCTTTGCCACAGACTTCCTGTGTGTGACCTGTGGCAAATCCTTTAATCTACTTTATGCCTCAATTCTCCACCTGTACAATGGATGTAATCATTCTCCACTGCTCCAACCCTTTAGCCCCAGTGCTGCAAAGATTTATACATGTGCTTAATTTTCAGTATGTGAGTAGTACCATTCAGGCCAAAGACTACTCAGGACTCCAGCTCAACCCCAAGGTATGGAGAGGAATCCCTAGGGGAGATTAGTAGTATACTAATCTGATGCCCTCCCCAGGGAAAGCTTACACAGCTGCTGCCAGTTTGGTGGAATAACTGAGGTCTTCAGGGCTGCCAGTCGAGCACTAATGTCACTTTAGCTCCAGTTATTCAGGAAAAGCAAACAAAGCACAAGCAGTTTTGGTCACTGGGCTAGATCCTGAGCTTGTGTAAATCGGGTGGCACAGAAGAGCTCCATTAACTTAAACCAGCTGAGGCACCAACCCATGAAAATCAGAGAGAGAGTCTGTTAAGAGTATTGATAGTGTGACCTCTCAGCTTTCATCTGATGGTCCTGCTTCACCTCCAACCTCCAGCCCTTCTGGATTTCATCTCTGTGGCTGATTTTAATCACCAAGTTAAATTTTCCACCGGGTCAATCAAACATCAGCCTTCCTATCACAAACTAGAGCTCCGTGCAATCAAAAGCATCTTCCCCAGGAATGCTTTAAAAAGGTCCCTCTCCCGGAGCTGCGGGATTAGGACATCAAGGGGTACTTGCACATTAATGCACTACAATTATTGATCAATAAAATAGGTATTGTGAGCGAACTGCTATGTGTACAGACAAAGAGAAAGGAGAAGAGATATTACAAAATGTTTACATGTCTGTTACACAGCTGCTAAATTCAAACAACATGTTTGTACTAATCAGTGTGGTGAAATAGCTGTCTTCTTAAGTACACACTAAATGCATGCTAGAGAGTGTTATCTGAAAAAAAGTTATTTCTTCTCTTGGGCTTGACTGCATAACTGGCATTGAAGACAGAGCAAATAAATAATGATGGGTTTTCACTACAAGTCATTCTTTTGCAGCGATTACACATTAATAACTGGAGTGCATGGCATTTTCAAGAATTTCACGTATTAATCTCCCTTTCCCCCCGCGCATGAGGGCAAACGATAAACATGTTGCTTTTGTAATCCCATTGTGCCACCACTTATCGGCATCCCTGCAGCCAAAAAAAAAATAAATTAAAAATTAAAAAAAAATGGATTGCTGAAAATGGGATCTCAACCTTAATGACACCATCAATAATCGCTGTCACTGCCTAATACCCATGTTGCAACCTTACAGGGAAGATAAAGAGGCAGAGTTCTCCATAATGTGGGTTCCAGACAGTCCCTCAAAGTGATTTTTAACATGCTCTTAAATACTACCTGTATATCCCATTGACGGGGAGTGACTAAAAGCCATCAGAGCAGGCAAGGATCACTGGGCTGTGATTTCCCCATCACAGGGAAACAGTGTCAGACGCAGACACCAGAATAGAAAGCTATAAATGAGAGAGCTCCCTCCAGCAGCTTACTCCATTGGAATATTTCATTGAGCTACTGGGTTAGCCCAGATTGCTGCAGCTTCATGCATCAAACAGATCGAGTTATTCCCCTAACTCATCGATGCAAAACGTCCTGAGGTGTCTTTGGCCTTTCCCAAGCCAAGGGTGTATTCTAAAACACCACAGAATAGTTACTGTACATCTGAGATGGTCTAAACATTGTTAGCAGAATTTATACCTACAGCGTCTTCTAAAAAGAGCCCCTGCTATGCATCTCCTTGGTCCTGACCCCATTTGTACCTGTGCCTGGATAATAATTCAGGATTTATAGTCCCCGAAACATAGTTGCATATTGTCTGGCAGGCTGGATGCAGCCAGTATCCTGGAAGAACTTGCTCCCGTATTAATGAAGTGAAGCAACCTGTTAGACTCCAAGGTCCTGGGAACTTTTGACTGATCCCCTAAAAGCCAACTTAGCACCATCGGTATGTATTTGTACAAGACCAGTAGCATATTCAGAACTGTATAGCCAAGGCCCCTGCCCATCAGAACTTCCAACCCAGACCAGTTCTGCCGTCATCTGCATGGTGGGAGCAATGCCAGTATTTTGCCCCTGATTCACAGTGGGTTCGCTGAATGCATCCGCTCCTGGCATCTCATCACTAAAATGAACAATTGCTCAAGTATTGTGTCTCACCATTTGCATTACAGCAAAGCTACGGCTACGTCACCACAGCCCAGAGCAACTAGCCTCCCAGCTCGGTCAACAGACTTGGGCTAGCACTGTAAAAATCGCTGTGTAGACCGGGCTTCAAAGTTGTGCCTGGGGCTCTGAAACCCACCCCTAGCCCTAGGCTTCAGAGCCTGAGCTCCATTCCGAGTTGCAAGTCCTAAGTGCTGTCTACACAGTTATTTTCTGCGATCTAGCAACTGTCGGCCTGGGCTGCTGCAGGCTGTGTAGAATATACCTCCTCAGCCTGATCAAGAGTGGATCCCGGCTGGACTGGGTGCTGGAAGAACACAGAATAAGAGACCATCTCTGCCCTGAGGAAGCGAGGCGAAGGTGGAGGAAAGGAAGTATTATGAGCCTCATTTATTACAGGTAAGGAGTTGAGGCACAGAAAGGCTAAGACCCAGAATTTAAAATGGATTTAGACATTGCTGGGTTCAGTGTCTCAAGGTCTATCTGATCTAGGAGCCTTAGTTTAATATCCAAAAGGGATTAATCCTAAATCCCACTCACTATCAATAGGAGATAGGCACCTAAGACCCTTTGGAAAAGGAGACTTAGGCTCCTAAATCAGGTGTTGCTGCACTCAGCCTTGCAACAACACTTCTGAATCAGGCACTGCAACACTGAGCGCAGCCACACCTTAAATACCTTGAACAACCTGGGCCTAGATGACTTGCCCCGGGTCACACAGGGAGCCTATGGCAGACCTGGGAAATGAGCCCAGATCTCCTGAGTGCCAGGCCAGTGCCCCACCCCTAAGATCCTGAGGGTACGTCTTCACTACCCGCCGTATCGGCGGGTAGCAATCGATTTCTCGGGGATCGATATATCGTGTCTCATCTAGACGCGATATATCGATCCCCGAACGCGCTCCTGTCGACTCCATAACTCCACCAACCCAAACGGCGGTAGCGGAGTTGACATGGAGAGCCGCGGACATCGATCCCGCGCCGTGAGGACGGTAGGTAATTCGATATAAGATACTTCGACTTCAGCTCCGTTATTCATGTAGCTGAAGTTGCGTATCTTATATCGATTTTCCCCCGTAGTGTAGACCTGCCCTGACCCTCCTCCTCCTCCAACCTTTAAGACAACGTTGAGGAGCAGTTGTATTGATTCCAAACTGCTGTCCCGTCCGTCTATGGACATAACCGCAAATGGGCTTTTGTTTGCACGGATTTTTAGAAAGCAGCTGCTCTTCTACCACCCACCGTATCCTCCTGAGAGCAAGCCACTTTGCTCACCCACCACAGAACCCACCAGTCACTATCCTCCTATTTATTTAGCATGGGCCCTGCAATCAGAGAGCAGAAACAATAGTGACTGCTGACATGTCTAGGGCTCTTGGGTGACAGCTCCATTGCCAGCTGACTATTTCATAGGATCGGTACCTTGAGTTGTATTAAAGGCAACCAAGAAGCTTAGGGTAGCTGACCACCCAATACTTCACTCAGACAAAGTAAAGGGTGTAAACTGTTCTCCTTTAATTTCGCATGTTCATGTTTCCAGAAAACAAATGTCTGAAAGGGAGGAAGTTCTTTGTTAAATTTCCTATACCAGCTCTCACTTACAAAGCCCCTTTCCTGCAAGGAGCTGAAAACACCTTACAGAAGTTAATTCACTAAGACTCTCAATCTGCCTGGGAGAGAGGCAAATATTATTACACCAGCTGGGAACAGAAGCCAGAAATCCTGACTCCCTGTGCCCTGCTCTAACCATTAGATGACACCATCTCCTTCCACACACACTCTTGATTTTGCACCAGCACTGGATAAACTCTTGGGTGGGATATCATGGAATGACAGACCCTTTCTCAGTGCTGCAGATTTAGGCCTGGTCTACCCTGAAAAATTAGATTGACCTAGCTACGTCGCTCAGGTCTGTGAAAAATGTGCACCTGAGTGCTGTGGTTAGGTAAACCTAACGCCCAGTGTAGGTGCGGTTAGGTCAATGCAAGAATTCCTCCATTAACTTAGCTACCACCTCTCAGAGAGATGGCTTAACGACTTCGACAGAAAACCCCTTTCCGTCATTGTAGGAAGCATTTATATACTAGGACGCTACAGCAACTGTGCCACTGTGTCATCTGTAATGTAGACATGCCCCCAAGAGTCACTCCCTTGGGGGATTGAGGTCTGAGGGTCCTCATGTGTCACCATGCACCGTTGTCACCGGTATTGCCCCATTCATCTAGATCACATTCAGCACACACATTGCTCCCTCGATGCACTGTCTTCTCCTGAGCCGCACGAGCAAGACCCATCTTCCCACTTACACAGGAAAAAGGGAAGGGGGGAAAAAAGCAGTCCAGGTAAGCATTACACACTTTCAAGGATTCCTTTGCTCATGTATACACGAGGTAAAGCTTCCCACACACTGTTAACCCCACCACGACTGCCAATTTCTAATACAAATCAGCCAGAGTGCTATATTTGTAGTACAATTACAACTTGGAAGAACTTGTTTCATATCAGAAGACTTAGTGAAGCAGATGAATAGCTTCTACACAATATCCATGGGATAGAAATTCAATTAAAAACTGCAAGCGGCACAGGAGTGGTAGTTATTGTTCAACAGATACCACGGGGCCTTTGCTGAAATACCGCCATTAGCGGCGCTGGTTGAAAAATTCTGTTTTCCTTTATGGCAATCTGTTAGCTTGTATAAAAGTTCAATTAATAAAAACATAGAGCTGTTCTCGCACTCAGGGAACATAATGAAGCCAAGGGCTAGTTGCATATTTTATAATTATGGATTGAGTGCGTGGTGCAGCGGAAATTAGAGAGATGCCACAATCATCATAAAAATGAAAGATTGCTCTTCACTAAACGCTGAGGGCGCAACTACTGCATCCAAAACACAGTGCCTGGGCCACGCCTAGCCCTCATCACTGCTCTATGGGACGTTTAAAACTATTCTGAATGCCGTGAGCTAAATCCACCCTGGTGTAAGGCTTTGGTGGAGATCCACTGACATGGAAGGGTCACCAGGGGAAGAGGTTGCAGCAGCACAAAGTAGTCGTGACCTCTCTCTATGGCCATGGAGGTTGGTTCTGACCCAAAAGTGGGTAGTGCTGGTGGGGGGGGAAGGGGCCTGTCCGGGAGTGGAATAGGTTGATTTCATCACACCCGCCCTCAGCAGCTTCTGGAACTTCCCCTGGTAGAATCTACCCAGAAGAAGCCCCAAGGGAGCGTAGGCTTTTTGCCCTGCCTGAACCTCCACCACCTACAGCACACAGGGCCAGAACCAGTTAATCTGGCCCTGTGTTTAGGTCTAATGGTGCATCAGGGATGCAGCAAAGCAGGATGAAATTATCATATAGCTCGGACCACTGCTCAGTGCCCTCCACCTCCCCAAGCATGCACCACAGTTGCTAACACCAGTGGGAGCCAGTCAATCAGAGAGGTCCAGCTGCATGTGGACAAAAGGCTTGATGGAAAAGCAAAAATAAATAACTCTGCCAGCACATGGAGGCATATGCCAGCCTTCACCTCCGGCCTTCTCCCCACGGCACTGTTATTAACTGCTCCCTGGCCTTAGAGGATATTTGCCAAACCAATCACCTGCAGGGGTCAGGAGGGCATTTGAATAAGTCACAGAAGCAAAAAGATGTCTCCCTTGGAAGAACCGGTGCTTTCCAGCCCCAAACATAGCCCTGGGCTCCCCAGTTCTTTTCAGGATTTCTGGAGATCCCCAGGGATTTGGGATTGCTCCTGCTGCTGGGATTCAACTCACTGCTAGTAAGATGAAGTTGAAATGGGGGCTCAGTAGTGGGACAGGGCCTATTTAACTGCTCCTGGAGGTTGACAGTTCACACCCAGTCCAGAATAGTAGTGAACCAAAGCTTGTTTCCAGCTAATGACTTTTGGTGGGCAAAACGAGTGGCTGGAACTTAACCCAGGTCCCACTTGACATCGACAGAATAGTTGTAGCCGTGTCGGTCCCCGGATATTAGACCCGAAGAAGAGATCTGTGTGGCTCAAAAGCTTGTCTCTCTCCCCAACAGAAGTTGGTCCAATAAAATAGAGATGAGCTTTTGAGCCAAACAGAGCTCTTCTTCATATCTAATATCTGGGGACCGACACAGCTACAACTACTCTGTCTGCTCGGACCGGAGTGTTCTCCCATTGCATAGGCAGCCATCAAAACCACCGCAGCTCTGAGCCATGAGAAGCGTTGTCAGTACTGTGCCACAGATGCCAAGAAAGCAGAAAATCGTGATCCCTGCCAGCTACAGGAGAGAGTCTCTGGGATCTATTTGCCTTTTTAATTTCTAATAGGCAGCAGAGGAACAGAGGAAATGTCAGAGTCTCTGGAGTAAACTTCAAACCGCAGGCAGTTACGACATTTCCTCAGTCTTTATCAGCCCCATTTCTGAAGTTTTTCAGAAGGACAATTTGGGTTGTTTGTTTGTTTGACCTTAAGTTTAAATGAGTGAAATTGCCCATTTGGAAGTCTTATAACCAGAATCCATCAGATCCTTGTGCTTCAAGGACTGCCTGCAACTCCACCCCAGACAGAACCACGGTCTAAAGCACAACATTAGCCCAGAGGGGTTTTGCTGTACCTGTGGTGGGGACCCTAGATAAGAGAGATGGACCCACCAGGTTGCCTTTTATACCTAGGACCACAGGCAAGTCATGGACTCTTTAGGGCTGAGTAATTCTGAAAGAGGATTGATTGTTTTCAAACTTTCCAGAAAAGTTTGGATACCAGTTTAAGGAATGCCTCACATCTATATAAATTAGCCCCCATTACCTGAGCACCTCAGGCTCCTTTAACGTGTTGAGCTGCACATCACCCTGTGAAACAGGGAAGAGCAGTTAGCCAGGTTTTACAGATGGGGAAACTGAGGCACATAGGTGCTAAGGATTTGTCCAGAGAGTCTGAGCAAGGAATTGAACTGGGGTTTTCAATATGCCAGGCTCATTCCCTAACCACCAGACCAGCCATACCTTGCTGTGAACAAGCTACCCCCCAGCTGCCCCAACCCACACCACAAGACCCCTCCTCAGCGGATGTCAGACCCATTCACTCCTCACCCTCTGTGCCGAGACTACCAGCAAGGGATAATTGGCATTTAGGGCCAATTGTACTAGAGGTGTTTTTGTGACAGGGACACCTTGGGAGTGGCAACTTGAGGGAGAGCTGCCAACCCATCTCACATGTTGGGACAATGCCTCGTCACAGCAGCAAGGCTTGGTGCTTGGCTGGCATCTCCACGGAGCCCCATGTCAAGTGTCACCATTTTGTAACGATCTGTGTTTGTTCCTCTGGGCAGGGATAGTGCAGACTGCAGGGAATCTCAATGCTGAGAATCTGTGCCCCATGAGGGACCAGTCTGCCCCAGGGACTTAATGGTCAATATCTATGCAGGGATAGGGGTTCGGCTAATGCAGGAATTACTACAGCTTTTCCAAGGCCGGAGGGGAGGATTCCTCCACCGTCATTACCCCAAGCTTCCTGTGCACAGGCTGGTCACATTTACTCAAGCTGTGCACATTTAGCTCAACTGAGATTGAAGTGAACTGATGAGAGGTGCCCAGCTCACTAATCTGAGCCCCCTGCTTCTCCCCCCGCAACTCAATGTAGCATGAGCAGCAGCGGAAAAACTCTCCCGCCCCATCCCACCATTGTGTCTTGGCCTTGTTCTGAATGGGGCCATCTCCATTTCAGTCTCCAGGACCTATTCAACTCTTTGGCATCTCTTCAGAAGCTACTAGCACATGGAGGGTTTCATGAGATAGATCTCCAGGTCAAAGATAACATGACCTCCTTTTCAGCTCTACCCTGCCTACGGCAAAACTCCCACTAGCAGCAAAATCACGCATTTTTACTCAATCCTTCCAATGTTGCGCTGTGATATGGTTATCTACTAGGCCAACAGTCTCTCCCCTATGCTACTGGCTTCATGACCATCCTCCTACATCATGTCCAGCAAAGTTCAGGGACAGATCTGCATCTTCCTTTCCTCTGCAGCTCAGAAAGCATCAATTGTTAATCTCCCTCTTTTCTTCACATAGTTGCTGATGTGTGTGCATATGAGAGAGAGAGAGAGAGAGAGAGAGATCAATTATGAAATTTCTGTCCACAAATGGAATATAAGCCCTGGCAGCCATAACTTTTCATACAATCATAGAACTGGAAGGGACCTCGAGAGGTTATCTAGTCCAGTCCCCTGCACTCATGGCAGGACTAAGTATTATCTACACCATCCCTGACAGGTGTTCGTCTAACCTGCTAATGGAGATTCCACAACTTCCTTAGGCAATTCATTCCAGGGCTTAACCACCCTGACAGTTAGGAATTTTTTCCTAATGTCCAACCTAAACCTCCCTTGCTGCAATTTAAGTCCATTGCTTCTTGTCCTAGCCTCAGACAACAATTCTTCCCCCTCCTCCTTGTAACAACCTTTTACATACTTAAACTGTTAGCATGTTCCCCCATCAGTCTTCTCTTCTCCAGACTAAACAAACCCAATGTTTTCAATCTTCCCTCATAGGTCATGTTTTCTAGACCTTTAATTATTTTTGTCGCTCTTCTTTCCTGAAATGTGGTGCTCAGAACTGGGCACAATACTCCAGTTGAGACCTAATCAGCATGGAGTAGAGCAGAAGAATTACTTCTCGCATCTAGCTTACAATACTCCTGTTAATACATCCCAGAACAATTGCTTTTTTTGCAACAGTGTTACACTGTTGACTTATTCAGCTTATGGTCCACTATGATCCCCAGCTCCCTTTCTGCAGTGCTCCTTCCTAGGCAGTCATTTCCCATTTTGTATGTGTCAAGGATGGCAAAGAACCATCACAACACAATTTTCTCCCTGCCACATTTTGGGCATATTTTGCCTCAAGGAAAAAATAAAAAAAAAATCTTCTCTGCCCACCTTTGCAATATCATGTGGCAAGAATGACTGCCACCATCCTAGCCAGCCATAGAGACTGAATCTGGGACCTCCAGAGCGAAGCACATGAGTCTTTACAACATGAGCTCACAGGCTGAGAGATGTAACAGACTCACACTCTCCGTGGGCATGTCTCGTCTCATTTTCTGAGAGGAGACTCAGTCTGTGTCTACACTACAATCTAGGTTTGTGTATATGTTCTCATACTAGTTTTCATCAAGCTAGCGTGAGTATAAATAGCAATGAAGACACAGTAGCACTGGCAGCAGCTGGGTAAACACCAGGGAGGAAGAAGAGCTCTTTAAGCCAAAGGACAATGTAGGCACTAGAACAAGTGGGGATAAACTGGTCATAGTAAGGAGGTCCCTTCCAGTCCTCTGCTCTTAACCATCACACACTGACCAGTGGGTCACCTGAATACAGGCAGCAGAAAATGATCAGAGCTGATGTGAGAGGAAGAGCTGCTGATCTTTAGGAGCCAGCTGTGCTTGCAGATTATAATTGTTTGTTTTTTCTTCTTCCCTCCCACATTCAGCCTAGAAAACTTGTCCAGATTGCGCCCTGGGTCATGAAGTAGACAGGAAGTGGAATTGATAGGCCGCCTTCTCATAGGAGCAGCTGGAAATGAGTTCCCCCCAGTACTAGGACCGCTGGAGTCTAGTGTGGCTACTGTTGCTTGACTCCCCAGAGGGAGTCGGGAGGGGACACCCACTTGCCCTTCCAAGCAGACCAGCAGAGTTGACCCCACACCGGAGGGTGATGGGGAAGCATATTGTTACAGGAGTACTCTACAAAACAGATGTCTGTATCTAGTTAATTAATAAACAGCATGCCAGGAAAGAGTGCTTGAGAACATCCATCACAGTGCCTAGGCAATGGAGGACCTATAAAGATCATGGTGATTGTGCCCTGCAAATGGCTCCATTCATGCACACAGAGCCAAACCCCATAATGTTGTAGCAACTGAATGAACTCCCCTCCTCCTGCTTAGGTAGGTATTGTCCCTGGCTGGTGCTCTCGCCAGGGCCGGGCAGCAATTTCACCCTCAGCCTCTCCACTTCAGTCTCCCCCTGTAACAAGAGGAAAGGACCTTCTAGTAATTAACCTTTGCAGAAATTGCTATACAGAATTATTCATATTTAATAAGATTCCCTTCTGGTGCAAATGATAGGACAAAAAAACCCGCACAGGAGAGAGATATGTGCAACTCAAGCTATTTCCCAAGACCAGGTCTCTAAACTGAGCTTTGGTTGACATTCTCCCGGCTTCCAACATTAGCAACGGTGGGAGCGTGAGCCAAGATCAGCTGCCGACATTTTCACCCCCGTGTTGGCTAGACATGCTCAAGAGCAGTGTGAATAAAGAATGATATCGTAACTGCTCTTGTCATCCTCTCCACTCACCAGCTACCCACACCCCTGAAGCCATCCATGCAGGCTCGACAGCATCCTAACAGGGGAGGGAAAAAAAGAAAAGAAAAAAGAAACCTTGAGCTCTGTTTCAATCGCCGGCCCATCTCTGCTTCAATCCCCAAACATTGATAGAAAGGATTAAAGAAAGGGTTGCTAAAATAAAATGAATCTAGGATTCAAAACCAATTACCAAAGCATAATCTTGCTCAGATGGGCATGCTAAGAATAATTACTATCCACAAGATGAATGCCTGTTCTAGACACATTACAGAAGACTGCATAATTAAATATAGCAACTGATCCTCATTTATCTCCCAAGCAATTCACATTTAAAGGTTCACCTGCATGGGCTGGCAAGACACAGCATTTGTGCAAAGCCACATGGGAATTTGGAGGCAGTGCAAAGTTTTGTGGGGGGGGGGACCACACCAGCCTGTCGCTAGCAAAGGGGAAAAACACTGTTTTGAGCATTATGTGTCCTTTAAAATAATAATGTTCTTGAGAAAGGCAGAACGGGGCTTCATTGACAGCTTACACTTGATCCAAATAAGGATTATTTCAAGGAAGAAAAACTGATGCTGAAGCAAAAGGGGACGCCGTGCCAGATCTGTCTGTGAATGCTGCGGATGGCAGATTTCCAAAGTCAGGATGAAAACAGCTGTTGGGGAAAAAATTGGACCACACGTCAGCGCCCCTTATTCCCTCTTAACAGCGTCGCCATATGGGCTCGACTGATCGTTGGCTGACACAGCGAGGCCAATGAGACACCTTTGTTTCTGTGCACCTCCCTGCTAAACTCTTAAGAGCACGGCCTGTTTGCAGATATGGCTGCTATTTTGTTGTCAGAGGTTGTGCACACCGCCCTTTCTCCTGGACGCATTACTTTTAGATTAAGGAAGAGTACAAGAAGAACGAACAAGTGGCCCATTGAAAATACCCGGTTGGCTTCTGTGTATGGAAAAGCATGACATGCAAACCCAGGCCCCACATACCTACAGACTAGAGAGGCTGCCTGGATCTCAAGAAAACAAAAGACTACTCTGGCTTCTACATGCTACTTTGACAACACAAAGCATCCACAGAGCCAATTTAACCAGATCCCTGGAGAATTCCCGCATGGAAATCCCCTCTGTGGTAGCAGGTCTCATGTCTCCCCCTCCCACTCTCCCCAGCTGTTAGCTGAGGAGCTGGCATGGTCCCATTGGTGCTATGGCAGCCAGCACATCATAGACCTCTAAGGGGCACCAGCCAGGGTGGAGGAAGAGTAAAGCCAATCTTTGTGCCTTCCACGCCTCGCAGAAGAGCTGGAGCTAAAAATTTGGACCACACATTTTATCTGAGCCAGTGCTACTCAGTTGCTCCATTTTGGGTGGGGCATTATACGCCAAATAAGGGACATCCCTTAAAATACAGGATAGGTGGTCACTCTGCCACAGGTCAAAGCATTTGCAACATGGCACGTCTATATGCCTGGCAAATACTGAGGGAGTTTTAGCAAGAGCAATTCTTGCCCTAAATCCTTGAAGTCAATCAAGTTTTACAGAAGGGCGATCCCTCATCTGAGGTCTGGAGCCAAATGAATAGTGACGGAAATGATTTGCAAACAGGCTTGTGAAATCCCTGGTGTCTGTTTTCTCTGGTTCCAGTTGCCTTTCCGCAGACATTTGTGAGACATTAGCATGAATGTCTGCTTAGGAGCCTATATTTATGAGAACACAGATGTCTTGGTTTGCAAATGAGAATATTAGTGCGACAAGGGCTCACCTGGCCTCCTGTTACATACACACAATTACAGGTGTGAATATGACAAGGGGAAATTGACTGCAAAATCTGCTAGATAGCCAATAAACCTGGTTTATATCTGTCTCTCTCAGTCAAGAAGGAACCCAGTTATTGTTTAATTTGGGGTCTGTGTGTGTAGCTAAGTATAAAGCTCTTTCTTGTGCAAAAGAGGAAAGAAAAAGATTTAAAGGTTGAGATTTTCAAAGCCACCTAAGTAATTTGGATGCCCAATTAAATTTAATGGGAAGCAGGTCTCCAGCCTCCCTTCAGCTTTGAAATAATGCAATCAAACTGTCCTCAGATTTCTTAGGCTTGTTTATCTCCTGAAACATCTCTCTTCTTAAAATGCACCTCCTCCACTCCAGGAGCGATTCAATGCCCCAATGGCACCTTTAAGCACACCTCTTGAGCACTGAGGTTGTCCAAAAGCGCACCATGTGACTAAAGTGACCAATCATGCAGCTTGAGGAAAAACTGACTGACTATCAGTCACATTCAAAGGCACACTTGCCATTGACAGTGCTGAAAAATCCCCAGGCTCTTTTGTGAAAACTCTGTCGTGCAATTGCATATTAAAAACAAAACAAGTAGAAATCATGATCGGTTTGCGGACAATTCACAAATAGAATAAAGGCCTAGCCCAATTAATGAATTATTTGCAACAAACACTTTGACCAGCTCAATGTTTAAAGACTCTATCCAGAAAAAACACGAGCATGGAGAAGTCTTGCTAATAACAGAGCTTTGATGCTTGAAGTAATAATATAGTACTTTGGCACTTACATAATACTTTGCATACAATGATCAAACAGAGCTTTGCAAAGGCGAGTGAACATTATGATTGCTACGTTACCAATGAGAAAACCAAAGTATAGAAATACTGGCTTGTATTTCTGGCCATGCCGGTGTCCTGCAAAGGCAAACAGCATATTTCTACTATAACGTGCGGACATTTAGGCTCAAATTTTAGAATGTCCACTCATTTTAGGTGCTTCAGACTTGATTGTCCAACTTGATACAGCTGGATAGAGACACCAAAACTTAAGGCAACCCAGAATTAGTGGAAAATTTTCGGAATCTGGGTCTTAACTTCTTTGGGTCTCAGTTTCCCAACCATATATAGAATAGAGGAAGAAACACGTATCTACCTCATGAGGTTAATTCAAAAGTGTGCATACAGGGCATCTGAGATCCATTGATGAATTGCCCTACAGACTATTTTCATGTTGGGCTTGCTCTTACAATCAATGGCAGACTCCACGCCATTGGATCTTCAAATAGAAGCAGGATCTGGACTATTATAATATCACACAGAAATCAGTGACAAAGAAAAAGCACAGATCAGTGGGAACGTAGTCTACAGTTTCATAGATTTGAAAGGTCAGAAGGGACCGCTGTGATCATCTAATCTGACCTCCTGTATAGCACAGGCCAGAGAACGTTGCCAAAATAGTTCCTAGAGCAGATCTTTTAGAAAAACATCCCATCTTGATTTAAAAATAGCCAGTGATGGAGAATCCACCATGACCCTTGGTAAGTTGTTCCAATGGTTACTTACTCTCACTATAAAAATGTGCGCCTTATTTCCAGTCTGAATTTGTCTAGCTTCAAATTCAAGCCATTGGATTGTGTTATACCCTTCTCTGATAGATGGAAGAGCTCATTATTAAGTATTTGTTCCCCATGTAGGTACTGTTAGACTAATCAAGTCACCCCTTAACCTTTCCTTTGTTAAGCTAAATAGATTGAGTTCCTTGAATCTATCACCAATAGGCATGTTTTCTAATCTTTTAGTCATTCTCATGGCTCTTCTCTGAACCTTCTCCAATTTAGCAAGATCTTTCTTGAGTTGTAGGCACGAGACCTGGACACAGGATTCCAGCAGTGGTCACGCCAGTGACCAATATAGAGGTAAAATAATCTCTCTACTCCTACTTGAGATTCCCCTGTTTATGCTTCCCAGGATTGCATTAGCTCCTTTGGCCTCAGCATTACACTGGGAGCTCATGTTCAGCTAATTATCCACCATGACCCCCAAATCTTATTCAGCGTCACGATTTTCCAGAATAGAGTCCCCCTCCATCCTGTAAGTATGGCCTACATTCATTGTCCCTGAATGTTTCAATAGACTGGTGGTAATATTTGGCAGGGCACTTGTATCCTAACCACCAAAAAAAATGAAATCAGAAGGGAGAAAAACATGCTGGCAACTCAAGTCTCCCTTTAACCTTCTTTAAATAAATTGTCAGAAACCATACATGAACTGCTAATAGAATTACATTTTTTCATGATGGATACAACCTCTATGTGATGTAAGGAGCAGAGGTCACCTACTTCCACAAGAAGCCCCCTCAACATCTAGGTTATCAATTTTTTAGCACAAAGTAAATTGAAAACATTTAAGACAGAATTTGTACCTTGGAAGTCTCTGCCACTCTACCCTTCGCTTAACAGGCAAGTTCTTAAGCAAGTAAATCTTAAAAGCAAATTGTATTTATATTTTATAGAAGGCCTCTCTAGTCAGCACTAGTGAAATCACATCTAGAAGACTGACTCTGATTTTAGTTGCATCAGGTTAGCAATCTGAAGTGACTTCAGCAGAGTTATTCCCAACCTACAGAGGAGAATCAGGGGCCACCGTGTTTAGTTCTCGGTACCTCTGTACCAGGAAGGTGTCAACAAGTTAGAGGGAAATTAAAGCACAGCAACAAAAATGATTATGCGTTGGGAAGGAAGGGGGAAATGTGTGTGGAAAAAGTAAAAGAACTGAGTGCATATTTGGCAAAAACAATGAGTAAAGAGATGGAATAAGAGCCTACACCTAGCCCAGGTGTATGAGAAGTCTAAGGGTGTGATTCACTCCTACTGAGATCAGAAAGACTCCGACTGGCCTTCACAGGAGATGAATCCAGGAACTGGAAAGTTTGATTGAATGTCGCCTCCACTTTAATATCTTGGAGGATTATTAGTAGAGCTGGTCAGAAAATGTTTGTCAGAATATTTTTTTCAATGGAAAATGTAGTTCCTATTAAATCAAAATTTTCAACAAGAAAATTTAGATTTTAATGAATTATTTTTTTTTCCATTGGGAAAATATAGAAGAACATAAGAATGGCCCTACTGGGTCAGACCAAGTGTCCATCTAGCCCAGTATCCTGTCTTCCGACAGTGGCCAGTGCCAGGTGCCCCAGAGGGAATGAACAGAACAGGGAATCATCAAATGATCCATCCCCTGTCACTCACTCCCAGCTTCTGGCAAACAGAGGCTAGGGACGCCATTCCTGCCCATCCTGGCTAATAGCCATTGATGGACCTATCCTCCATGAATTTATCTAGTTTTTTGGAACCCTGTTATTGCCTTGGCCTTCACAACATCCTCTGGCAAGGAGTTCCACAGGTTGACTGTGTTGTGTGAAGAAATACTTCCTTTTGTTAGTTTTAAACCTGCTGCCTATTCATTTCATTTGGTGGTCCCTAGTTCTTGTGTTATGAGAAGTAGTAAACAACACTTCCTTATCTACTTTCTCTATACCAGTCATGATTTTATAGACTTCAATCATATCTCCCCTTATTTCATTTTAGGTCAGTGTGTCCCAAAGAGAAGATATTTTGGTTTGTCAAACTACATCTAAACATTTCAGTTTGGATCAGTCTGACATTAATCCAGTTGAGCTGCCACAATGCCTCATGGGAGATAAATTACTGTGCCTCAGGCCCTCATCCTCCTCTATGGGATGGGCTCCCTGGATGGACTACATCTCCCAGGATGCCTAGTGGTCTCCCCTCTGGCTGAACTATCATAATGTAACAATTTTTGAGAGTGTCAATAAATGCGGCCAAGGGTGATCCAGTGCATATAGTGTACTTGAACTTTCCCTCATCAAAGGCTGCTAAGCAAAGTGAGCAGTCACGGGATAAGAGGGAAGGTCCTCTCATGGATCAGTAACTGATTAAAAGATAGGACGCAAAGGATAGCAGAAAATGGCCAGGCTTCAGAATGGAGAGATGTAAATGGCTGGGTCCCCCACAGATCTGTACTGGGACCAATGCTGTTCAACATATTCCTCAATGATCTGGACAAAAGGGGTAAACAGTGAGATGGCAAAGTGTGCAGATGATTCAAAATTACTCAAAATAGTTAGGTCCAAAGCAGACTGCGAGAAGGATCTCATAAAACTGGATGACTGGGGGGAAAAAAAAGCAGCAGATGAAATTTAGTGCTGATAAATATAAATACAAAGTAATGCACATTGGAAAACATAATCTCAACTATACATACAAAATGATGGGGTCTAAATTAACTGTTACCACTCAGGAAAGAGACCTTGGAGTCATTGTGGACATTTTTCTGCTCAATGTGCAGCAGCAGTCAAAAAAAGCTAACAGAAAGTTAGGAATCATTAGGAAAGGGATAGATAACAAGATAGAAAATAGAATGCCACTATATATATATATCCATGGTACACCCACACCTTCAAGACCACAGGCAGTTCTGGTCACCCCATCTCAAAAAAGATATTAGAATTGGAAAAAGCACAGAGAAGAGAAACAAAAATGATCAGCAGATGGAACAACTTTTATATGAGGAGAGATTAATAAGACTGGGACTTTTCAGCCTGAAAAAAAGATGACTAAGGGAAGATATGATAGAGGTCTATAAAATCATGACTGGTGTGGAGAAAGTGAAAAAGGAAGTGTTATTTACCCCTTCACATACACACAAGAACCAGTAGTCACCTAATGAAATTAAGAAGCCGCAGCAGGTTTAAAACATAAGGAAGTACTTCTTCACACACAGTCAAACTGTGGCACTCACTGCCAGGGGATGCTGTGGAGGCCACAGATATAACCGGGTTCACAAAAGAATGAGATAAATTTATGGAGGCTAGGTCTATCAATGGCTAGTAGCCACAATGGTCAGGGTTGCAACCCCATGCACTGGGTGTCCCTAAACCTGTGAGTACTTGAAGTAGGAACCAGATGATGGAGGATGGATTACTCAGTAAACTGCCCTGTTCTGGTCACTCCCTCTGAAGAAGCTGGCACTGGCCACTGTCAGGATTCTGGGCTAGATGGACCACTGGTCTGACCCAGTAGGGCTGTTCTTACGTTCTTATCATGTCAGTTGTAGTCCAGCCTGGAAGCCCAATGACAGAGGAGAATGGGAGCAGGAGGCACCAAACTACAGCTCCCGGGAGGCACTGCAGGAATTCAGGGGGACACAAATTGAGGTTGCACTAACCCAAAATGAAACTTTTAGATCCACCAATGTGAAAACAAAACATTCCAATTAAATATATGGAACATTTCAACACTTCCAAAGCAAAACATTTTGAGAACGCTCCCTATTGTGAAAAAAAATGTGATATTTCAACTTTTTCTCATCATTCGGGATGAAAACGAGTTTTGAAATATCAGAATTTCCTGCAAGATGGAAATTCTGATTTTTAACTAACTCTAATGATTAGACCATGGAACATTCTCCCACGGGGTGCGGTAGAAGCCCAATTACTTGAGTGAACCAGAACTGGACAGGACAAATTTGACTTTTTTCGCACAAAGAGAGCAGGCACATGCAGGGAAAAGGCTATATTTACATAGTAACTTGTCAGATTATAATCCTCTCTGGAACATCCCCTGGCGTGCAATCCAGAGATGCTAACCCACAACAGTAAATCTAGCTCATGTGGCAGGAGCACTCACATACATGCATAAATACCATAATTTCACCATTATTTCAATGAGCTAAATGGAAATCAGTGAGTCAGTGTGCCCTTGTTGCCAAGAAGGCTAACAGCATTCTGGGCTGTACAAGTAGGAGCATTGCCAGCAGACCGAGGGATGTGATCATTCCCCTCTATTCGGCATTGGTGAGGCCTCATCTGGAGTACTGTGTCCAGTTTTGAGCCCCACACTACAAGAAGGATGTTGAAAAACTGAAAAGAGTCCAGCGCAGGGCAACAAAAATGATTAGGGGGCTGAAGAACATGATTTACGAGGAGAAGTTGAGGGAACTGGGATTATTTAGTCTGCAGAAGAGAAGAATGAGGGGTGATTTGATAGCTGCTTTCAACTACCTGAAAGGGGGTTCCAAAGAGGATGGATCTAGACTGTTCTCAGTGATAGCAGATGACAGAACAAGGAGCAATGGTCTCAAGTTGCAGTGGAGGAGGTTTAGGTTGGATATTAGGAAAAACTTTTTCACTAGGAGCACTGGTGAAGCACTGGAAGGGGTTACCTAGGGAGGTGGTGGAATCTCCTTCCTTGGAGGTTTTTAAGGTCAGGCTTGACAAAGACCTGGCTGGGATGATTTAGTTGGGAATTGGTCCTGCTTTGAGCAGGGATTGGACTAGATGACCTCCTGAGGTCCCTTCCAACCCTGATATTCTATGATTCTATCACCTCTTTTATTTACTTAATAAAAAAGGCTCATGCAGAATAGAGATGTTTGCAGAATATAAACATATTTCATAGCAGTAAGTCTTTATTTTTATCACGTTGAGTAGCTTTTCCATTCTAAAGGGAACTCTGAGGAAGGATAACTAAAAGTTGCAAGAGTTACTACAGCTTTGGGTTTATGACAGCAGACCATTTTTTAAACTACAGCAGCAAAATGTTGCTAGGCAGACAGAAGCCAATAAAAACACTTGTAAATGCCCTACTGAGAGACAGAGACAGAGTCTGGTACTGGAAGTAATATATGGGAGTTGGATTTTAAAACCCCAAAAATGACAACCAGTTTTTAACAGTGGTGAATTAAAGGTGGTCTTTTCATCTTAATGCTTTGGGGTGGGGGATTTACAATCCAGTACAAATACCTTATTGTGTATCGTGGGCAGCATTTTAGGGTACCAGTTGTATCCTAAAATACATTACAGAAGCAAAATAAAACAGTTACAAAACTAAACTAAAATATAATAGCTGGGGGAAAAATATTAAGACCTACAGACAAAGGGAGAAGAGAGCAGTTTTCAGAACTAATCAATAAGGTCAGGATATAAATGCAGGCTGTTCCAGACAGTAGGAACAGCAAAGAAGAGTCTTGTGCCAAAAGTGGCAAGATTGGCCTTGACCATGCATTTAAAATGTGGTATTTTGGTTCTTGGCTTATGCAGCTGCCTGGTCTCTGCACAACAACTGTCTCCCATGTAAATCTATTGGTCTCCGCAGTTTGCAGACTCCTAGTTCACCCAAGGGTTGAATTGCAAACACAAGAGGTTTGTGAATGTTGATTCTGCTCCCACTGAAGACAATAGGATTTTTTCCATTAACATCACTAGGCCAGGATTAGGCAATGAAGGATGATTGTGGGCCATTCTGGTCACCAGATTTTAATGAACACTGCAGCTCCTGTAGGCCTGATCCTACCCCGCTGAAGTCAATCAGAGATTTGCCATCCATTTTACCAGCAGCAAAAAAGCACCTTCTCATTGCTGCACTCATGCAACTTGCTGAGGATCTGGTTCTCAAGGTGGTGAATTCCCTCACCTTCAGCAGACAGCGACAGGAGCTGACTGCACACAGCACAACTTCTGATTTCATAATAGCGAGCTCTTTCCTAGTGCCTCCCATGGGAGTACTTTACAGACATTAAGCAACTGTGTGTGGGGAAGCCACTGTGAAGTTGGTCAGTGTTGTTATTTCTGATTTACAGATGGGGAAACAGATACAGAGCAGTTAAGTGTCTTCTATTGGTACTACTGAGGACCTCAGATCCTCGCAAATACATAGACATGCAGACTAATGTCAGCCAAGAAATTTGTGGCAGAGGTAAGACGAGGGATGGGGCCTCCTGATGCTCAGTCCTGTTAGACCAGGGGTAGGCAACCTATGGCATGCGTGCCAAAGGCGGCACGCGAGCTGATTTTCAGTGGCACTCACACTGCCTGGGTCCTGGCCACCGGTCCAGGGGACTCTGCATTTTAATTTAATTTTAAATGAAGCTTCTTAAACATTTTGAAAACCTTATTTACTTTACATACAACAATCGTTTAGTTCTATATTATAGACTTATAGAAAGAGACCTTCTAAAAATGTTAAAATGTGTGACCGGCACGCGAAACCTTAAATTAGAGTGAATAAATGAAGACTCGGCACACCACTTCTGAAAGGTTGCCGACCCCTGTGTTGGACAATTTTGTGGGATCCTTTAGAGAGGGAGAGAATCCCAGAAAAAGAGACCCAATCAAGATTTATTCCATCCCTTAACTCTGTGCTATCAGCTCCTTCCTTGTTATTATTTATGCAAATGTTTTTAATGCCATTGAGGGGAAAGAGAGAAAATGGAGAGAGAAGAGAGTCTATGCTACCTTTTACAATCAGGTGAATTTCAGCTGCAATGAGAGACTTAGTGGGTGTTAGGGATTGTCTTGTAAGTTATCATGAACAGCTAACAAACATGGGACGCAAACAGGGGAGATTGGGAGAGAGTTGTAATATAGTTGCTGTGATTAGGAAGGACCACAGCACCAGTGCCAGCACTGCTTTTTTCTCCTCCTCCTGTGCCTGTATCCAGAGAGAGCCTAATCATGGATACCTCTGCCTGGATCCTGGTGTGGATTTCCCAGGACTGTGGCCTGCATTTCCCCACTCACAGAAAGCCAGGCTGGGGGGACCATCCAGTGTGAGAGGTGCCTGCTGGTAGAATCTTGCAGGAAGCAGGTGGGAGAGCTTCAGGAGGAGGTGGCAAGGCTGAGGAGCATGCGTGCACATGAGGAATTCCTCGAGAGTATTCACATGGAGACATCCAAGGCTGATGACGCTATCCAGCTACAGATGACTGTCGTCTTACCACCGGGGGAGGAGGATATGGCTCTGTCACGGGGAGGACACTGGCTGCTGGTTACTTCTGGCAGCAGGCAGTGCTCCACCCCTACTAATATGCATGACTGAAATATTAGTATAGAAAGGTACAGCTTGCTGAGGAAGGATAGGCAGGGAAAAGAAGGAGGAGGTAGTGCCCTATATATTAAAAATGTATAAACTTGGACTGAGGTTGAGATGGAAATAGGAGACAGACTTGTTGAAAGTCTCTGGGTCAGGATAAAACAATAGAAGACAGTTAGCAGTTTTTCAAAAAGACATTCTTAAAGGCACAAGAGCAAATTATCCCACTGCATAGGAAAGATAAGCCAGGGTGGTCTCTTGCCATACTTCCTAACCAGGAAACCTTCAATGATCTAAAAATAAATAAATAAATATTTATTTATTTATTTAAATAAAGAGTCCTACAAAAAGTGGAAACTAGGTCAAATTACAAAGGATGAATATAAACAAATAATACAAGTATGTAGGGACAAAATTAGAAAGGCCAAGGCACAAAACGAGATCAAACTAGCTAGAGAAAATATTCTACAAATACATTCGAAGCAAGAGGAAGACAGGGTAGGCCCGTTACTCAATGGGGGTGGGGGTGGAATAACAACAAAAAATGTGGAAATGGCAGAGGTGCTTAACAACTTCTTTCTTTCAGTTTTCACCAAGAAGATTGGTGGTGATCGGACATCTAATGTAGTGAATGTCAGTGAAAATGAGGTAGGATCAGAAGAGGCTAAAATAGGGAAAGAACAAGTTACAAATTACTTGGACAAATTAGGTGTCCTCAAGTCACCAGCGCCTAATGAAATGCATCCTAGAATACTCAAGGAGCTGACTGAGGAGATATCTGAGTCATCTGCGATTATCTTTGAGAAGTCATGAAAGACGGGAGAGAGTCCAGAAGACTGGAAAAAGGCAAATATAGTGCCCATCTATAAAAAGAAATAAGGACAATCCAGGGAATTACAGACCAATCAGCTTAACTTCTGTACCTGGAAAGATAATGGAGCAAATAATTAAGGAATCAATTTGCAAACTTCTAGAAGATAATAAGGTGCTAAGTAACAGTCAGCATGAATTTGTCAAAAAACAAATCCTGTCAAACCAACCTGATAGCTTTCTTTGACAGGGTAACAAGCCTTGTGAATAGGGGGGATAGGACGTGGTATACCTTGACTTCAGTAAAGCTTTTGATACTGTCTCACATGACCTTCTCATAAACAAACTAGGAACATTCAACCTAGATGAAGGTACTATAAGGTGGGTGCAAAACTGGTTGGAAAACCGTTCCCAGGAGAGTAGTTATCAGTAGTTCATAGTCATGCTGGAAGGGCATAATGAGTGAGGTCCCTCAGGGATCAATTCTGGGTCCGGTTCTGTTCAATATCTTCATCAATGAAAGATAAAGGCATAGAGAGAGTACACTTAGTCAGTTTGTGGATAGTACCAAGCTGGGAGGTGGTGTAAGTGCTTTGGAGGATAGGATTAAAATTCAAAATGATGTGGACAAACTGGAGAAATCTGAAGTAAATAGAATGAAATTCAATAAGGTCAAATGCAAAGTCCTCCATTTAGGAAGGAATAATCAGTTGCACACATACAAAATGGGAAATGACTGCCTAGGAAGGAGCACTGCGGAAAGAGGTCTGGGGATCATAGTGGACCACAGGCTAAACATGAGCCACCATGTAACGCTGTTGCAAATAAAGCGAACATCATTCTGGGATGTATTAGCAGGAGTGTTGTAAGCAAGACATAAGCAGTAATTCTTCCGCTCTACTCTGCGCTGAGTAGGCCCCAACTGAAGTATTGGGTCAAGTTCTGGGCACCACATTTCAGGAAAGATCTGGACAAACTGGAGACAGTCCAGAAAAGAGCGACAAAAATGATTAAAGGTCTAGAAAACAGGACCTATGAGGGAAGAGTGAATAAACTGGGTTTGTTTAGTCTGGAGAAGAGAAGACTGAGAGGGGACAGGATAACAGTTTTCAAGTACATAAAAGGTTGTTACCAAGAGGAGGGAGAAAAATTGTTGTTCTTACCTTCTGAGATAGGACAAGTAGTAATGGGCTTAAGTTGCAGAAAGGGAGGTTTAGATTGGACATTAGGAAAAACTTCCTGTCAGGGTGGTTAAGTACTGGAATAAATTGCCTAGGGAGGTTGTGGAATCTCCATCACTGGAAATTTTTAAGAGCAAGTTAAACAAACACCTGGCAGGGATGGTCTGATAATACCTAGTCCTGCCTTGACTGCAGGGGACTAGACTAGATGACCTCTCGAGGTCCCTTCCAGTCCTATGATTCTAGAGTACACACCTGCTCGTACTTTAGCAATGTCGTATTCGGCTAATCCAGCCAAGAATTCCTCTGGTACATGGGTGATTTGAAAAATGAGTCAATTTTAGCAAAAATTGCTGACATTACCAACACTTGCACTCTTTAAGTCAGGATGGGATATCTTTATAAATGATATGCAGTAGTTCAAACAGATGTTCTGTGCTTGATGCAGAAATTACTGCGTGAGGCTCTCTGGTCTATGTTACACAGGAGGTCAGATTAGATTATCACAATGGTCCCTTCTGGCCTTTAAACAGGATGTTTAGAGGATTTAAACCTCTGTTCCTCTATTTCAAACAAGAACACAGGAACTACCATTGTGAGATCAGTTCATTATTATTCAATGGCTCATCTACAGTTGCTTCTTGAACCAAATCCCATGTGTTAACTAGGAATAAACTGAGAGTAGCCTCACTTCTTGGATTCTCTAAACCAGCTGTTCCAAAAAGCATTCCTGCAACAGGTGTCAAGAAACAGCTTCTCTAAACCTTGTCCCATTGTGGCAGTTGCCTAGTTTACATGCAGGTACCTAAAGCCACACACTTTTACCATTTTATTAGACTTAGTGGTTATAGACATATTATATTCTAGTCAACCAGGACACCCCAAGTGTTCCCATTGCAGCATAACCCCTCCACCACCCAACAACGTGGGCTAATTAAAACCACATTCTGGCCCCACACCATCCCCTCCCTTTTTCCATTCTGTTTATGCCTCATTGTCAAATATTTCATGGTCTATTGTTTACATAAAAACCAGAGAGTTTGGGTTGGAGTTCTGATCTTAGCAGTGCTTTTTGCTTCCCAAAAGAAACTAAACCCCAGAACGCTGAACTGCTCTGGACTGGCTAAGTTTCATACTCACCCTTGTTATCCCCAAGAGTGGCTCAGTTAACATGATGCTGGCCTTAAATCAGCACCTCTGGCATCAGCATGTTTCTTGCACTGTTCTGACATCAGCTGGCTTACTTCTGCCCTGTGCAGTCCCATAGTTAACTCGTAAATAGGTCAGAAATGTCAGATGACCATATTTCACACATTCAAGCCATTAGATTCATCCATTCTATCAAATGGAAAGCGCATTTCTGCAATACCAGATGTTTGCTGATGGGCTCTAAATGGAGCTAATGCACTCCAGAGACTACATGAACCCAGTCTCAGGTTAACACTTGTTATGCTGCTGCACGCAGCACAATCAGTTACTAAGTTGGCTTCTACATCTCATTTGCATAATATATTAACATGCGTATACCAAAAAGATGTAAGACAGGGCCTCAACCAGCAAGGTAATGAATACTCTCTGTTGAGGATACTCATTAACTCTCAGGAGGTGCTCAACTTCCACAATCAGCTTCAAACATGGAGACAGCTGTGCTGTCCCATCTTCAGCATTCGGCTGGCCTGCTAGATTATAGGTAGGGACCTTCATTTTCAGTTTTCATTTTAATTTTTCTCTGGAATTTATCAGTGTTACTACTGCAACAACAAAAAGATGAAAATCCAGGCAAAAAACGATTAATTTTTCTGGGTAAATATCAGGTTTATTTTGGTGGACGGAAAGACGTGGAAAAAAGTATTCAGTAGATTAATGGTTTGATTAATGGAATTCAGCGTGGTTTGCTGCAGAACTAAAACAGAACTCAAAACACAATGCCGCCCGAGTTTAAAATATATATAATTATAGAATATAAAACTTTTCATTTGAATAAACAGTTTACTGTTGTAGACTTAGAACTATTAGCCTATAAATCTTTACATTTAATAATAATTGCCAGCTATGGCCCATATGAGATGTCTCCAAGAAAATCAGCCCTGTCACCACATTTGGCCAGACCTCCTCAGACCCGTATACAACTCAATAGCATCCTCGCTCTCTCTTCTCCCCCTTCCAGGTTGCAATAATTTGCTGTGTGCGAGTCCTGCCCAAATCCTCTAAATAGCTTTGTTTGCCCTTGTCAGGACCATTTCGAGCTCAGCTGTACCTTATCCAGCCTGCCCATTGATGGGCATCAGATACTAGGGCATTAATCTTACAATACCAGCATTCTCTAGACTGTCACCCAAGGGCCTGGCCCAAAGCTCATGGAAGTCAACAAAAAGATTCTTTGGCTCAGCCCGCTGATGAACACATACGAAAACGTGCACAGTATATATCTGCAGTTCCAAAGGGATTAACGTGAAAAATACACGCAGCCCTATCTGCATTCCCGCTACGCACCAGGAGGCTACATTGCTCAGAGTCGGGTGCCCATTTGCAGCATCGCTGGGCCAGGCTGCATGTGCTTTCAAAGCTAAGTTCCAGGGGAGCAGAGGGAAAAAAACTTTGGGCTTGTGCCTAAACCCGGATCCCAGTGCACATAAGCCAGCTGCATTAGGGACAGGGAATGAAGGCAAGTACCTTTTTTAATGGAAACATGTCTACTGGCCCAAAGTTTTGCAAGGAGTTGGGGCCAAAGTTGACCTTATAACATTTTTTCCCCCTGGGATCCTCTCTGCTTGCGGATTCCAGCCAACAGCAGAGGTACAAACACGTGGACAGAAATACTATCAATGTATTTCTAGCTGCAGTCGGCAGAAAAAGTCTGCTCTCCATTGCACAGAGGCAAAGATGCATTCGGAAGCATCCAGGTTTCGGGATCCTTATCTGACCATTTTCAGCATAATACCCATCAGTACTTTGCTCCCAAAAATAAGCAGCAGGAAGGAAAGTGAGATTAAAAAAAGTAACAAAATAATTGTGGTGCTTCATTCATCCTCACACTTAGATAATATGGAGTTATACCTATCTCATAGAACTGGAAGGGACCCAGGGTCATTGAGTCCAGTCTCCTGCCTTTACTAGCAGGACCAAGTACTGTCCCCGATCAGTCCCCCTCTTGTGATCCTTAAATGGCACCTTCAAGGATTGAACTCACAGCCCTGGGTTTAGCAGGCCAATGCTCAAACTATGGAGCTGTCCCTCCCCACTTGATGGCAGGAGACAGCAGGCCAAATTCTATAGGATCCAAGGGGGGGGCAATTCAGTCTTTGGGCCCCTCCAATAGGTATAAATACAGACTCCCATAGACTCTCACAAGTGTGTGGGCTGATGCTCACTTTTCAATGTGCAAGTGAAAACATTCCCATTCTCTCTCTCACTCACACACACATTCCTAACGTATCAACTCTGAATTTGACTTTAAAGGAATTTATGGAGGCGCGAACCAGTCGTTAACAGGCTAGAGGAGAGGACTGCAGCAGGAAAAGCAACCACCAGGCACGTGTAAGGTGTAAGTTACAATAGCCCCCACACTACACTAATTTACACCTTCTCCCAGCTCCCAGATTCGTTAGCTAGCCCAGCTCAGTCTCATTTTGAAAAGTAGCCATCAGTGGGTTTAAGGCAGGGGTCGGCAACCTTTCAGAAGTGCTGTGCCGAGTCTTCATTTATTCACTCTAATTTAAGGTTTCACGTGCCAGTCATACATTTTAACATTTTAGAAGGTCTCTTCTATAAGTCTATATTATATAACTAAACTATTGTATGTAAAGTAAATAAGGTTTTCAAAATGTTTAAGAAGCGTCATTTAAAATTAAATTAAAATGCTGATCTTACGCCGCCAGCCTGCTCAGCCTGCTGCCAGCCTGGGGTTCTGTTCACCTAGGCTGGTAGCGGGCTGAGCAGGGCCTGCGGACGGGACCCTGGGACCCCAGACCTGCGGGGGTTCAGGGGTCAGGGCAGAGGGCTGGGGGGGGTGTGGGGGGGTGCAGGGCAGAAGGCTGGGTGTGTTGGGGGTATGGGGGGTGCAGGGCAGAATGCTGAGTGTGTGTTGGGGGTATGGGGGGTGCAGGGCAGAATGCTGAGTGTGTGTTGGGGGTATGGGGGGTGCAGGGCAGAATGCTGAGTGTAGGGGGGTCAGGGCAGGGGTATGGGGGTGCAGGGCAGAAGGCTGAGTGTGTGTGTGTGGGGGTTCAGCTCGTGGGGGTGCTCCCAGCCCCCTCCCCCTCGCTAGGGCCATCAGCTGACTGGCGCAGGGACGGAGAGGGGGCGGGGCAGGAGAGCACCACACTGGGGGAAGAAGTGGGGGAGGGGGAAGCTTGGCTGCCGCAGAACCAAGCTTCTGCCTCCTGCCCCCACAGGGGAGAGCGGGGGGGGCTGAGGGGGGCGGGGGGCCGGGACGGCGGCAGGCAGCTGCATGCTGCTCAAAATCGGCTCGCGTGCCATGTTTGGCAGGTGTGCCGTAGGTTGCCGACCCCTGGTTTAAGGACATTCACTTGAGCAGAAGAGACGCTAATCCTGATTCTCCACTGAATCACAGAACATTATGGTTGGAAGAGACATCGGGAGGTCATCCAGTCCTGCTCAAAGCAGGACCACCACCAACTAAGTAACTTTGTGCCAGCGATTAAACAGCTGCAAAGGAAAGTGCAGAGCAAACCAAAAGTTCCTCATCGGGAATAACAGGGGTTTACACCCACTTTGCACTGCTGGGAATGTCCAAGGTTCAAGGCAGTGGAAAGTGATTGTAGGAGATTCTAAAGGTAGTGGAAGCTACTCATCACATTTACCCCACCCCTTCCAACGGTAACCCTCCATATCCATGACTTGCTTGTGGCTTGCGTACATTGTGGGTTGTTGGTCTCTGATTCTATGCAAGGAATGAAAAACAAAATAAAGGCCTACCCCTGCAGCTGTCCATTGGGAAGTATCAAACTGCCATATTAACTGGGATTCGATGGGGCCATTAAGTTAACGTGCTTCCCAAAGCCAGTCTTTGTCTTAGATGTTTCCTCATGTTTCAGTGACTGAGAGTGTCAATAAAACACCAAGGAAGCTCGTTGTCAGAAAAATTACAGTTGTGCACCTGGGAGAAGCTATTCATTCTGGGGACAGGGCTTTCAGTCAAGACCAATTTAAGTGCCTGCTTCAACAGCAATTTTGTAGCATCACATGTAGCATCCCTCCATTGTGATCAGGAGCTGGACTCCTGGAAACTTCCAGCTCCTGGAAACAATGGCCACCATTGTCTTCTCAAGCCTACCTTTGCAAAGGCACCTTATGCTCAACTTTAGAGCAGCACTTTCTGAGCTCAGTGGTAATTGGCTGATTAAGTATGGCTAATGCTGCCAGAGTGTGAGCTGATTGCATAATGGTGCTAATTAGTAACTGCCAGAGCTCATTCCAGTTATCAGCCTTTATGAATGTCATTTATAAAGGTAAGAGGCCCCACCACTGCTTGCTGCAGCATTAGTAATGGCTTCCATCACCCAGAGCAAGAAGCAACCAGCCTCCCACTGAGGCTGTGCAAAGGGTAGCACAAAGGAAGCTGGGGAGTGGTGTTGCTCTCCGTGAGAGCCGAGTTATGCAGTGAGATTTCACCTAGTAATTCCGGAAAGGAAAGGAGCTCCAATAGCCCTTTCTGCCATTGCTGAAATGAAAAGTGAGTATGTACCTTCAGCTGGGGGCCCTCTCACAATATACCCCCTCTCAGCCAGGCTCTGGAGGGGCACAGAGAAGAGGTAGACCTATTCCAGACGCCTGAAGCATTGCATTGGGTAGCGGAGGGAGAGCGAAGTGCCCAATGTCCACTCTGACTCGGGCCTATTGTCACCTCAGTGACACGGTGCATTTTTCAGACATATTCTCGCTCTTCTGAAGTTTACGATGGGGTGCATTGTTGCAGTGCTTTGAGTCCAGTCTGGCTAGGTTTTCCATGCATGGCTCCTTTGCACATAGCTGACACTGTGCATGCAGTGTGCACGAATGTGTGCAAGGCTGGTTTGTATTCCCCGTAGGCATTACTTTTCCTTTGCTGGCTATAGCAGATAGAAACAACAGTACAGGGGTGGCCAAGCTGAGCCTGAGAAGGAGCCAGAATTTACCAATGTACATTGCTAAAGAGCCACAGTAATACGTCAGCAGCCCCCCCCCCCCAGCTCCCTGCCCCCCACCTGCTGATCAGCGCCTCCCCCTCCCTCCCGATCATCTGTTTTGTGGAGTGCAGGAGGCTCCGGGGGGGGAGGGGGAGGAGCGAGGGCACGGCAGGCTCAGAGGAGGGGACGGGAAGGGTTGGAGTGAGGGCAGGGCCTGTGGCAAAGCCATGGGTTGAGCAGTGAGCACCCCCCAGCACTTTGGAAAGTCGGTGTCTGTAGCTCCAGCCCCAGAGTTGGTTCCTGTACAAGGAGCTGCATATTAACTTCTGAAAGCCACATGTGGCTCCAGAGCCACAAGTAAATTTTAAAAATTCCTCCCAGACGGTGGTTTAAGAACCAAAAAGCCTGACATGGCCATGAAAATACGGCTGTATGGTAACCCCACCAAAAGTTCTTTTTAAAGAAGATGAGCCTGAGCTAGAAATGAGCTCTGTTTCACACGTGAGTCCCAGCTGCTCCCTGCCCCCGTTATTGAAGCAGGTGTGCAGGGTTCCTGCCCTGGGAACTGCAGGGCACCAGTGGATGTGGGGCTGGCTGCAGACAGGGTTGTGGGGCAGGGCTAGCTAGAGGCAAAGGGTGCGGGGCTGGCTGCGGGCAGGGCAGGGGGTGCGGCAGGGGCTGGCTGGAGGCAGCAGGGGTTGGCTGCGGGCAGGGGGTGCCCACTCTGTGGGTGCTCCAGCCCCAGAGCACCCACAGGGAAAAACTGGTGGGTGGAGAGCACCCACCGGCAGCTTCCCGCCGTGCCCCCCCACCCTAGCTCACCTCCGCTCTGCATCCTCCCCTGAGTGCGCTGCCGCTGCTCCGCTTCTCCCCCCTCCCTCCCAGGCTTGCTGCGGAAACAGCTGTTTCGTGGCAAGCCTGGGAGGGAGGGGGGTGGAGGGAAAAATGGGGCACGCCCGGGGGGAGGCAGCGGGGCCAGGGATTTGGGGAAGGGGTTGGAATGGGGGCAGGGCTGGAGATCAGGGATAGGGGGCTTGAGCACCCAACGGCTAGGCTTACTATGCCTCCCTATTTTCCTGGACAGGTTCGGCTTTTTGGAAATTCCTCCCAGATGTGGATTTGAGAACCAAAAAGCTGGACATGTCCGGGAAAATATGGATGTATGGTAACCCTAGCCACAGGTTGGCCACCCCTGTGATAGTACATTAATGTTTCCTGGGACATTCATTCTCTATGCTACTGGAGGCATGCTGAATGATGTAACCTGGTCCACTATAGCTTACTGTGTAGCTTTAACTATTATTCATAGACTTTAAGGTCTGAAGGGACCATTATGATTATCTAGTCTGACCTCCTGCACAATGCAGGCCACAGAATCTCACCCATCCACTTCTATAACAAACCCCTAACCTATGTCTGAGTTATTGAAGTCCTCAAATTGTGGTTTGAAGACCTCAAGCTGCGGAGAATTCTCCAGCAAGTGACCCGTGCCCCATGCTGCAGAGGAAGGTGAAAAACCTCCAGGGCCTCTGCCAATCTGCCCTGGAGGAAAATTCCTTCCCTACCCCAAATATGGCGATCAGTTAAACCCTGAGCATGTGGGCAAGACTCACCCGCCAGATACCCAGGAAAGAATTCTCTGTAGTAACTCAGATCCCAACCCATCTAACATCCCATCACAGACCACGGGGCATACTTACCTGCTGATAATCAAACATCAATTGCCAAATTAATTGCCAAAATTAGGCTATCCCATCATACCATCCCCTCCATAAACTTATCAAGCTTAGTCTTAAAGCCAGATATGTCTTTTGGACCCACTACTCCCCTTGGAAGGCTGTTCCAGAACTTCACTCCTCTAATGGTTAGAAACCTTCGTCTAATTTCAAGTCTAAACTTCCTAGTGTCCAATTTATATCCATTTGGTCTTGTGTCCACATTGGTACTAAGCTAATATTAATCCTTCTGATATATTTATAAAGAGCAATCATATCCCCCTCAACCTTCTTTTGGTTAGGCTAAACAAGCCAAGCTCTTTGAGTCTCCTTTCATAAGACAGGTTTTCCATTCCTCGGATCATCCTAGTAGCCCGTCTCTGAACCTGTTCCAGTTTGAATTCATCCTTCTTAAACATGGGAGACCAGAACTGCACACAGTATTCCAGATGAGGTCTCACCAGTGCCTTGTATAACGGTACTAACAACTCCTTATCTTTGCTGGAAATACCTCACCTGATGCATCCTAAAACTGCATTAGCTTTTTTAACAGCCATATCACATTGGCAGCTCATAGTCATCCTGTGATCAACCAATACTCCGAGGTCCTTCTCCTCCTCTGTTACTTCCAAATGATGTGTCCCCAATTTATAACTAAAATTCTTGTTATTAATCCCTAAATGCATGACCTTGCACTTTTCACTATTAAATTTCATCCTATTACTATTACTATTACTCCAGTTTACAAGGTCATCCAGATCTTCCTGTATGATATCCTGGTCCTTCTCTGTGTTAGCAATACCTCCCAGCTTTCTGTCATCCGCAAACTTTATTACCACATTCCCATTTTGTGCCAAGGTCAGTAATAAAAAAGTTAAATAAGATTGGCCCCAAAACTGATCCCTGAGGAACTCCACTAGTAACCTCCTTCCAGCCTGACAGTTCACCTTTCAGTACGACCCATTGTAGTCTCCCCTTTAACCAGTTCCTTATCCACCTTTCAATTTTCATATTGATCCGCATCTTTTCCAATTTAACTAATAATTCCCCATGTGGAACCGTGTCAAATGCCTTACTGAAATTGAGGTAAATTAGATCCACTGCTTTTCCTTTGTATAAAAAAATCTGTTACCGTCTCAAAGAAGGAGATCATTTTGGTTTGGCACGATCTACCTTTTGTAAAACCATGTTGTATTTTGTCCCAATTACCATTGACCTCAATGTCCTTAACTTCTTTCTCCTAAAAACTATTGCATGACAATGAACCATTGTAGCTTAAACATTACACTTCACTGGTAGAGCCTCACCTTAGCCATACTGCAGCTGGCAGTATACGGAGGGAAAGACAACAAGCCCCAGTGCACGGTCTTCGCAGTGTACTATACAAGGCATTCTGGAAGTGCAGTGCTTGTAGAAAGAGCAGACAAGCAGCGTGTGGCTTCTGAAATATTTGCTTGATGCCTGTGTCACAGTTACCAGGCTAATTACACCTCTGCCCCTTCCTGGTCCCAGGCCTCAAACCATCACCTTTCTTGAGGTGGAATCATGTGATTCTCCCACTCTCAGAGCAGGCCCTGGGCTGCAATCCCCTATATACCAACTGTGGTCATATCAGCAGGCCTGAGTTAGGTTCAGTACCTTCTGGTCTCTTCCTTTGGGGAGCAAGGAGTCTCCTGAGATCAGATAGCCTTCACCAAGTAAATTTGCTTATTTAGAACTAAGGCATTTCAGAGAAAACGATCTTCAAACAATAAAACAGTCTATACACATTCAAATCTTTCCCCGGAGAGCTGGGCAAGGCCTTAACTGTTTAGGCCTTTTCACACGACCTGTACCTGTGCCCCGCGTCAGTCTGGTCTTTCCCCAACCATCTCTGAGAGTTTTGGAACCATTCAGGGTCCCTTTGCTCTTCAGGCTCCTGGCCTTGGCTAAACAGCTGTCTGACTTCAGGCTGGAGCCTGGAAGTAGCATCCTCAGCGGTAGCAGCTCGGCCACTGTCTTGTAATCGTCCCACCTTTGGTGGGCTGTTTACCTAGAATCGTTGTGTTGCCTTCCTCCTTGTTCTTCCAACAGTCACATATCAAGTTAGATTGTTACTATATAGCCATATTGGGTTATTAGACTTTCCATGTGACTGTCTCCCCAACCACAGAACATGCAGTATTCATACAATTATTCTAATTCCTTATTCTTACATTATTACTTTGCAGCTTTACATCTACCAATGCCCAATCCTGTAGGGTGCGCAGCGCTCTCAACTTCTGCTGGAATCACGAGGCAGCATTCAGGCCCGAGGGCCGTAAACATCAGGAATGTTTGGGTGATAATAACTGTTCACATTTACAGACGCTGTTCTGCAAAGTAATTGGTCATCAAAGGCCCAGAAACAAGCTGTGATAGCCTGCCTATAAAAGAGCTGCTCTAATCCTTACAATCTTTATACACAAGCAGGCATCCTGCACGTAAAAATGTATTATCCTTCTATTATCTGGGCATTTTATGGGAGCTAGCTTGCTTCTTCCCCCTCCCCCCTTAGTTACGAACACACTCAAAAAGGACAGCCTGCCGTATTTTGCAGAGGGAAACATCTGGCAGATAAATAAATCAAGGGCTACCTTCAAAGCTGGGGGAATACGAGCTGTCTAAATATTATTTGGAGAAGTGACCATTTGAAGTTCTTCAGTTATTAAGTTCATTAGGAGTGCTAATGAAAGTACTGCAGAGAAAATGACAGAGACCAGGATGAGAGAAAGATGGAAGGATTAACAAAAAAAACAAACAAACCCACACACATTTCTCCATTCTCCATATTATTTATGGCCATTATAAAATGGCAGTGCACTTCAGGAAAAAAATAACCACAACGTAATAAAACACAAATGTATGCAGACATAATCCATGTTAAAGCCCTAGATTCTACTGAACAAAGCTTTACAGTTTTGGGCCCAGTTTTGGGAGGGAGTTAAAAAAAGAAGTTAGGACAAAAAACAAACAAACTAACCACCCTCTCTCTCTCTCTCTCTCAAAAAAAAATAAAAAATCATATAGTCCAGGGGTTGGCAACCTTTCAGAAGTGCTGTGCCGAGTCTTCATTTATTCACTCTAATTTAAGGTTTGGCGTGCCAGTAATACATTTTAATGTTTTTAGAAGGTCTTTCTATAGGTCTATAATATATATCTAAACTATTGTTGTATGTAAAGTAAATAAGGTTTCAAAATGTTTAAGAAGCTTCATTTAAAACTAAATTAAAATGCAGAGCCTCCCAGACTGGTGGCCAGGACCTGAACAGTGTGAGTGCCACTGAAAATCAGCTCGTGTGCCGCCTTCGGCACACATGCCGTAGACTATATCGGGGTAGGCAACCTATCAGCCATAGTTCTGGTCAGGGCCCCTGGTTATTCCATGGAATTTTCCATAGAATTCCCCTGTTGTCACAGAATTGTGCGCCAGAATCTCAGCTTTGACTCATTTTTAAAAATACCTTTCTAAATCTTATGGCAGTGTAAACCAATAAAGGGCTGAGTGCCTGAGTCTGCAGACAGCCCGAAATAATAGCATGAAGAGGTGTGAGCTACACCATTCATCTCAATTAGCCCCCCACCCACCCTTGGATGGCTGTAGAATATGGCATTTTTCTGAGGCTCAGTGTGGCATTTTGTTTTCAGCATCCTACACTGTAAAGTCAATGTCAGGAGACTGAAGGACCAGGGAGTGGAGCCAGCCCACCCAGACAGCAAAGCAAAAAAACCACATCCTCAAAAATTAATGGATTTATAGATTATAGAGCCAGAAGGGACCATTCTGATCATCTAGTCTAACCCCCTGTACGACACAGGCCATGGGACTTCCCTGTATTAATTCCTGTTTGAACTAGAGAATATATTTCAGAAAAACACCATCAGAACCAGAACAGATCCCTGTGGAACTCCACTTGAGACCTCCCTCCAATCCAACATCATTAATAGTTATTCTTTGTTTGGCCTTGTTTAACCAATTATGTATCCACTTAATGGTAGTTCCACCGAGCCCGCATTTCTCCAGCTTATCAGAATGTCATGTGGGACTATATCAAAAGCCTTGCTGAAGTCCAGGTATATTCTGTTAAAATTCCCCATTAATACTAGCTCATGTGTGTTAGCTAACCTTGTTACCTACCTGTAGAATGACTGATACACTTCCTTTTCCTGATTTGGATTTGCTGATTACCCTCACCATAACACTGCTATTGTTCTTTTCCTTTGGTATCCTCACCCAGAGACTCTCAGTAGGTCTGTTGCTCACTTCCTCTTGGAGCAAGTGTATACATTGTTGATATACAGCCCAACACATCCACCTTTTTTCCCAAACCTTTCAGAACAAGCTATATCCCTCAGTGCTGTTACTCCAGTCAGGGGAGTTGTCCCACCAAGTCTCCATGATGTCAATTAAGTCATAATTTTCTTTATCTACCATGACTTCCAGTTCATCCTGCTTGTTTCCCACACGCCTTGCATTTGTATACAGGCATCGAAGATATTTTGCAGACCGCCCCGTTGCTTTTCTTCGTGCCTTTTTAATGAAGTTGTGATTTCTAGACCCTTCTCCAGAAATGAGCCCCTTTCCCTTGGCTTCGTTATTTGAGCCTAGATGCGCATTGGCCAGATTTTTGTCACCATCCCCCACAGGACCTACTTTAAAACTCTCCTTATCAGGTTATCCAGACTATGTCCAAAGATGCTCTGCCCCGTATTTGGTAGATGGAGCCCATCCCCGCACAGTAATCCTCTTTCCTGGAACATCAGCTCATTTTGAAGAAGCCAAAGCCCTCTCACTGATACCACCCGCGTAGAGTTGCATTTACTTCCATGACTTGATGCTCCCTGCCCAGGCCTTTTCCTTCAACAGGGAGGATGGACGAGAACCCCACTGGCACCCCAAACTCTTTTATCCTTCTTCCCAGAGACACCATCTGCAGTGATCCACCCAAGTTCATTCTTGACAGTATCGTTGGTGCCCATGTGGATAAGTAGGGAGGGGTATTGGTCTGAAAGCTTGATGAGTCTTGACAGACTCTGTCATGTCTTGAATTCTAGCTCCAGGCAAGCACACTTCTCGGGATTTCCAGTCTGGACAGCAGATGTATGACTCTGCCTCCTCAGAGGTAGGCCCCGACCAACACCACCCTTCTTCTCTTGGGACTGGTGGTCATGATACCCCCATCCCTAGGACAATGCATGCCATGCCTTCCAGTCAATGGGATCTCCTTCTGATCCCTTAACTCAGATGACCCTTCCAAGGTATTCTCAGCAGTAGTACCTGTGCAGAGCCTGAAAGTGGTTGCTGGCCTCCATCTGTGTTGGGGGTATATTGGTTCTCCTCCTCCTCCTCCTGGAGGACACATGCTGCCAAATTTCTTCTGTGTTTTCAGTCCCCCTGCACTTCCTTCTCCAATTCTTAGGCATGCTGTGCCCTCAGTACCAAATCCTGACTTCTATCCAGGAAGTCTTCATTTTCTCTGATGCAATGCAGGGTTGTTACTTGGAGCTCTAGTCCTTTAACCTTTTCTTCCAGTATGGAGACCAGCTTGCACTTTGTGCAGAAAAAGTCACTTCTATCCTCTGGGAGAAAGCAAAACATGGCACATCCTATGTAGGTCACAACCTATCTATATGCACTATCCATATTATCCCTATCATCTATTCTGACCTCTTGCATAACATAGGCCAGAAAACCTCACTTAATTTTTGCATCAAGCCCATAAAATCTGTGAGAGCTATTTCACAGCTTTTAGGAAGATATCCAGTCTTGACCACAAGTGATGGTAATGTCAGTACACGTGTGTCACCCCTAGAACCAACTCACCTTTCCCCTTGCTCATGTAGCAAACAGAGGGATTCTTGGCTGGATTGCCCAAATACGACATTGCTAGAGTACAGGCAGGTTTGCTGCCTGCATGATAACTTACAAGGCAATCCTGAACACCCATTAAGCCTCTAATTGTAGCCGCAATTCAGCTAATTACAAAACGAAACTTAGAATCTCTTCTCTCTCCATTTTCGCTCTTTCCCCTCAATGGCATTAAAAGGATTTGCATAAAGACTGTCAAGGAAGGAGTTGATAGCACAGAGTTGAGCAATGGAATAAATCTTGACTGAATCACCAGTGTGTGTGTGTGTCTCTCTCTCTCTCTCCCTCTCTTATAGAGTCCTTGAAAGAGAGAGAAAGAACTGTCCAAAGGACAGAGAATCAGGAGGCCTCGTCTCTCTTAACTCTGCTGTCCTTGGATGACCTTAATCTGACTACCTATGTACTTATATGGGCCTCAGTCATCACCATAGTATCCGAGAACCTCCATAGCATCTTACAGAAGATACTTAACCCCTTTTTGTCTGTTTCCCCTTCTGTAAATCAGAGATAACACTGACCAACTCCACAGTGGCTTCCTCACACACAGGTTCATTAATGTGTGTAAAGCACTCATATGGAAAGCGGTAGGGAAGAGCGCGCTATTACACAGTCAGGAGCCGTGTTGAGTGCTCTCCGCTCCTCTCAATGCCAGCTGCAGTTGAGGGCCCTTAACACCTTGAGGACGAGGTCCTCAGCAAATTGCACGAGCGCAGCAATGAAAATATCCAATCTTGCCACTGATGAAATGGATGGCAAATCTCCAGCTGACTTCAACAATGCAAGATCAGATCCAAAATAAGGAGCCGCAGCGCTCATGAAAATCCAGTGACCAAAACATCCTGCCTCCCTCCTTCATTGCCTAATCCTGCCCCACTGAACTTAATGGCAAAAATTCTATGGTCTTCAGTGGGAACAGGATCAAAAGTCGCAAACCTCATGTGTTTGCCCCTCAACGTTTGCGTGAACTGGGAGTCTGAAAGCTGCCAAGAGCAATAGTTTTATATAGGAGTCAGTTGTTTTTTCTGGGAGTGCAGGGACCTGGCAAGAGGAAAGTGAGCAGCTTTATAAGCCAAGAACCAAAATGCCGCATTTTAAATGCATGCTTAAGGCCAATTTTTGGCACAAGATCCATCTCCTCTGCTCCCCTTATTGTCTGGGGCATTGTGCTTAGATCTCCCCACCATACTGATTAGTTCTGAAAACGGCTCCCTTTTCTCTTTGCCCGTACGTATTAATGTCTCTTCCACTGCTATTATATTTTGTTTTAGCTTTGTAACTGTTTTATTTGCTTCTGTAATACATTTTAGGGTGCCCACTATATACAATAAGGCCTTGAATTGTATTGGTACTGGATTTCAGAGCCCCATGCATTAATATTAAAAGATCTTCTTAGATTCTCCGCTATTAAAATCTAGCTATGTCATTTCTGGGTGGCTTCTTGCTGGCACTACACAAGATGGGTCACAGTCACAACAACATTTTGGGACCTATCAGGCAGTTTTTAATTTATTTAATATGTGGCATGTTGAATTTATAGATGTCTAGTTTCTTAAGCAATATGTTGTGTTGTACCAAGTCAAATATGTTACAGAAATTGAGGTATATCATATTGAGACCGGATTTGGGGTTAGGGAGGAATTTTCCCCAGGTCAGATTAGCAGGAACCTCTGCCTTCCTCTGCAGCATGGGGTGTAGATGGCCTTCTGGGACCATCCAGACATATCCAATCAATTACGTACCATTGCAGGGGCTCCAGACTCTGATCATCTCAGTCTCTCCCATTATCTGCCTGTGGCACATAAAAGTTTAGACTCCTGAGGACTGAACTGCTTTAATTTATCTCAATACATTGGTATCTGGGTGAAATTTAATGGCCTGTGTTGTACTAGATGATCTAATGGTTCCTTCTCTCCCTAAACTCTATGAAACTATGAAGCAGTTTATCAACAAGACTTGTAATCTCATTAAAAAAATAGATATCAAGGAGGTTGACAAGATCCATTTTTCATAACCCCCTGTTGATTGGCATTAATTTTATTACCCTAATCGTTGTTCATGAATTTTATGTCAATTCTCATTTCCAGCAACAAGCCATATAGGTATGTGTTTGTGAGGGGATAGAAGGATGAGAAAGAAGGCTATTTTATGATGACTGAGTGAGGATAATGAACCACTGGAACAGATTACCATGGGACACAGGAAATTCTCTATCATTCAGTCTTTAAATCACAATTGGATGTCTTCCTGACTGACACCATAAATTGAAGAGTTTGATGCAGCAACTACTGGGGAATGTCCCATGTCAGTGGCTCTCAACCTTTCCAGACTACTGTACCCCTCTCAGGAGTCTGATTGGTCTTGCGTACCCCCAACTTTCACCTCACTTAACTTATTGCTTACAAAATCAGACATTTTTTAAAGTGTCACAGCGCACAATTACTGAAAAATTGCTGACTTTCTCACAGTTACCATACAATTATAAAAGCAATTTGAATATAACATTGTACTTACATTTCAGTGTATAGTATATAGAGCAGTATAAACAAGTCATTGTCTGTATGAAAATTTAGCTTGCACTGACTTTGCTAGTGCTTTCTATGTAGCCTTTTGTAAAATTAGGCCAACATCTAGATGAGTTGATGTACCCCCTGGAAGACTTGTGTACAGTGATGCATTCGGGCCTTAAAATGGACACAGTAGAATTAAGTTTAACACTGCCATGTAATTTAGGGCTTGTTGCCATGGTATTTGGTGCCCTAGGTAGTATATAGAGTCTTGGTCTATCTGCACATACAGTCTGGTGATGGGTGTCAGAAGAAAACCCTGCCCAGATAGAGTAACCAAACCAGACAAACATGAAGCCACATGAGGAAATGCATACACCTTTGCCATGCACTCTCTGCAAACACTAATGCTGGTGAAACTCCACTGCACACAAAGGACATCAGCATGGTCAAAACTAATTCATCTTAAAATGTGTATATTTGCGGAAAGTTGTGCAGTCTCTATTGAATTCTAATTATGGTGTAAGATGAGACAACTCAAAGCAGAGCGCTCTAAAAGGCAGCAATGGAATTACTGTTCCAAAGGATAAAAAAAGAGATGGGCTAGCCAATTCCTGTGAACAGATGCAGCTCTGCTGAAACAGCAACAGTAGCAACACCCAAAGGACCTGCAACAGCAGGTTCTTGGCTGCAAATTCCCTTCTGAATGCCATCTTGCCGCTTCTTTTCAGAAACAAGCAGACAAAGCACTACACACATGCTGTACCTGAGATATCTGGCAAGGGGAATTCAGAGGGGGTGGGATGCTTCAAAATACACCATCCTGTGCCAAAATGTTGGGAAGTTCTGGGGACTAAGTCAAAATTTAGATATCCACATGGGGCTCTCAGGGACCTCATAAAATATCAGGGTTGGAAGGGACCTAAGGAGATCATCTTGTCCAATCCCCTGCTCAAAGCAAGACCAGTCCCCAACTATTTTTTTGCCCCAGATCCCTAAATGGCCCCCTCAAGGATTGAACTCACAACCATGGGTTTAACAGCCAATGCTCAAATCACTGAGCTATCCCTCCCTCCAGTGATGTTATAACTAAGAGCACCTATGCTAGAGTTGATGAACAAATACAGAACACCATTAAATATAGCACGTTTCATAGAATGGTTTAAAAACACTGGCCTTCTGCTTTCCTAGCTGTAAAACAGGGATAAAAATGCTATTCTGGACCTTTAAAATAGAGCTGAGTGAATAACTGATTTTCCAGTTCAGCCCCCAATTCACTACATCCGGGAGGGTGGAGAGGAAGAGGTGCAAATTGATTCGTTTCAAACCAAAACTGATTTTTTTTCCAGTTTTTTTTCCCCACCAAATGAATAATCAAAAAAATTAATTCATTTAGGACCCAAAGAAACCCAAGATGAAAGGGAAAAAAAATCAAAACAAAAATGAACTTTTTCAGGCTTTTGTTTCATTTCATTTTGGGGTTGTATTTTGATGCAAAGTGATTTTTCTTCATTTTTTGTTTCGTTTGTGGGTGTTTTGAACCTTTTAAAATATAGCTAATTTCTAAATAAAGCATTTTGAAATGAAAAGTCAAAATGTTTCATTTCAAAATGAACAAGCCATTTTGACTTTGCTGACAAAAATCCATTTTTCTTATCCAAAACTATTCACCAAATTCAACCTAAATTCACGAATTGTTTTGGTGTCTTGGAAAATGCATTTTCCAATTAATTTACCATTCACTGAAGAAGACCACCAAGCTCCATTTCAAAATTACATCTTGTCAGCAGGGCATTTCCTTCTTTGCAGAGCAAATTTTGGTGAAGAGCACGGAGATCCTATAAGACAGGAATCTCTCTCTTCCTACAGGGCAGGAGGATTTTTAAAGGTCAAGGGCTCTACTTCTACTAACTTTTGAAAAGTATTTTGAGATTCCCAGGTAAAACTTATTTTGGCCTTGAGTCCCTCACATTGGTCACTCCCTCCTGCCGTATGGAGTAAGCATATGAATAGGAAAGCTGAATATTTGCCTTCACAGTTTTAGACCCAGATTTTCTGAATTGTGTAGTGTAGGCATGAGGGACTCACCCCTGTGGCACCTCCTACTGTCATCCTGTGAATTAGCTTTTCCAGCCTTGGAGCGCCCTCTGCAGGCCGGTGTCCCAATGCTGCTGCTTGGCCCCCGGGTCCCTCCTAGGACTCCGGTGCCCTGTTATCTGAAGTGCTGCCCCCTGGCAATACACCCCTCAGTTACAGGGTCTCCCCTCCCCAGGGAACCCCCACCCACTAACCCCACCTCACATCAGTCGTAGGCTACTGCCAATCACCACCTAGCCCCCGCTCCCTGGGGCAGACTGCAGTATAAGCCACTCATCACAGGCGAGGGGGTTTTGGACCTGCTGCCTTCCTCTACCACCCAGTACCTCTATGGGGCCTTGGACAAAGCCCTTCAGCCTGGGGAGTTGCCAGCCTGGAGCTCCCCAGCTCCTCTGGCCTTTCCCCAGCCCTGCCTCACTCTAGCTACCCTGAACGTCCCAGCAGCCAGGCCCCTCTCTCTCTCTGAAAGCAGAGAGAGACTGAGTGCTCCCCGGTCCACTGCCCTCTTACATAGGGCCAGCTGCGGCCCGACTGGGGCATGGCCCAGCTGTGGCTGCTTCCCCAATCAGCCCAGCCTAAGGCTCCCAGCCCCAGCCCTCTCCAAGGGCTGGCTTTTAACCCTTTCAGGCTGGGAGCGGGTGACCACCCCGCTACATGTAGGCACTTTGCATGCCTGATATGCACACACAAACAACCCTATGATACATGTACTTGTGATTAACCCACGTACAACCGGCCATTTCTATGTTCACTTTATGTGTAAAGTAGTCAAGAAAAATGTATGTATAATATTCATCACCAGGAACTGAAGTCGGGACTTCCAGAACGGAAAGCTCCAGTATCAAGAGCTTGAGCCAGGTTGAGCTTTTTGGAGCCAGGTTCACAAGCAGAAGGCTGTAACTGATCCGCACTGTTTGGGGTTCAGGTACAGAGGGGGACATGTAACACCCACTGACCAGCAAGCTGTGCCTACTTGCACATAGGAGCCTGAGTGTATTATGGACAAAATAACCCAAGCATACTGTGACATCTCTGTACCCCAAAGCAACCCCCTGGCACCCCCATACTTACCATGGTGATAGAATTAGGATATGTACCATGGTGATAGAATTAGGATATGTTTTGTACAAAGTATGCCTTGTGAGGTATCATTCTAAAAGCCTTAATCTGTTGAACGTTAACATCCTCTTGGATTGTATATGTTGCCATTGTATGTGAAGTCATGGGGGTTTTGCTACATGTGTGTTACTGAAATATGTTGTGAAGTTGGAAACACCCACAACAAGCATTTCAGGTACAACAATGGAGAGGCCAGACAGCGTTTATGGCCCATTAAGGGGAATATACACACTCACAAGGATCACCCCAGGAACCGTGTACAATGGAAACCTCTCAGAGAGAGCACATACACAATGGAGACTGTTTGACTCACATCACAGCAAAAGATCTTTCCAGCAAGCTGGAAGAAGCTATTAAAGAGGGAAGTGACGTCATCGTTTGGCCTCACTCCCTTCACAACTCAACACCTGGAAGCATGTCTGGAGGACAAAGACTGAATTAGGGAGGTGGTCCCAGGCAGAAGAGATTTCTAGCCTATGTATGCAAGATCTGTGACCTGCCTGTATTGTCTAGCGGGGGAGACTCCACTTGATCTACATCCTGTCTAGTCTGTGGAACTCAGATTGCGATTTTACTTTCTATTTCTTAGGTAACCAACTTTGATCTGTACACTTACTACTTATACTCACTTAAAATCTATCTTTCTGCAGTTAATAAATCTGTTTTCTATTTTTTAACCTAAAACAATGTGTTGCTTGAAGTGCAAGGGACATCTGCTCAGGAACAAGGGTTGGTGCATGTGCTCTCCACATTGAGGGAGGGTTGGATGGGATGATAAACTTACTCTGGTGAGGGTTCTGACCAGAGCAAGACGGAACAGCTCTGACGTTTTAGGCTGGGGAACAGGGGGGAATTGCTGCAGCCTCTCTATCGTTAGTTAATGAGTGGCTGATGAAAGCATTCATGTAATCAGCTGGGTGTGTCCCTGTCTGTGAATGGCTGTATGAGCGCAGAACCCAGACGGGTTTGCAGCTTGTACAGCATCACAGTGTGAGAGGGAGCTCAGATTAGTATGTCAGCAGTATCCCAGTTCCAGGTTGCACCCCGGGGAACCCACCACACATACCCTTACTATATTGAGATTCTGATGCAGAACTTGCTTTCAGTCCAGACCCACCAGAGACTAACAGATAGGAAAAAAGCAGAGTGAATAGGAGCGGAAAGCTTTTAATTAACAGCCTAGCTAAAATGCCATTACAATATGCAGTTTTGTTTTTATTAATTTGCTTGGATTCAGCAGGAATTCCACCAAGGAATAGAGATGAGCAGATGCAAAGGGAAACACATTAATAAATCATGAGTGTCATTAAAATTTGTAAACTAATATCTTCTGGGAAGTCTTGGCAATTAGTCTCGGGGCTTTCTTGGCAAACAAAATATTAATAAATCCAAAAGGTCCATGTTTTATAAAACCACCATCCTGTGGAAAGGTCATTGATAGAACAATTAGGCGACAAAACAAATGGACCAGCCGGCAGCCTGACTTGTGGAAGACAAACGAGTTTCCTGGAACGGGACGGCTGAGGCAGCCTAACCGAGGAAGGAGGCCAGTGCTGGGACGCAGGTCTGTGCGCCAGCATTTTACAACATGCAGATGGGAATGATCTAATTAGCATGTCCACTGGGTCACCTTTTCTTGAGTGATAAAACAACTGCTGAGTTTGCACTGTGTCATTGTGCCCCTCCATCCAGCCGTGACATAACATTAGCCTTATTGCTTGCTGAAAGAAGGAAGCTCCAGAGATGATCGGTTTGAGCCCTGCCTGTTCCCTTACAGAATGTCACAGGGAGGGAACCAATAGAATTCCATAGAAATCTTTCTTAATCTTAGAGAATACAACCGAAAATGCAATTTTTACCATTATTACTTGTATTTCAGTATCATCTAGATCAGTGCTTCTCAAAGCCGGGCCGCTGCTTGTTCAGAGAAAGCCCCTGGCGGTCCAGGCCAGTTTGTTTACCTGCCACGTCCACAGGTTTGGCCGATCGCGGCTCCCACCGGCCGCAGTTCGCCGCTCCAGGCCAGGGGGCTGCGGGAAGGGCGGCCAGCACATCCCTCAGCCCGCGCCACTTCCCGTGGCCCCCATTGGCCTGGAGCAGCGAACCGTGGCCAGTGGGAGCCGCGATCAGCTGAACCTGCAGACGCGGCAGGTAAACAAATCGGCCCGGCACGCCAGGGGCTTTCCCTGAACAAGCGGTGGACCGGCTTTGAGAAGCACTGATCTAGAGGCCCCAACACAAAATTGGGCCCCCTTGTGCTAGATGCTGTATGCACAAATAGTCTGAGCTGGTCCCTGCCCCCAAAAGCATGCAAACTAAATAGGCAAGACAGACGAATGGTGAGAGAAACAGAGGCATGCAGGAAGTGACAGCAGTGGCAGAGCTGGGAATAGAATCCAGGTTTCCTGGCTCCTAGCTGAATGAATGATCTATCCACTAGCCCACGCTACTTTTCTATAGACCTTTTTAACTATCCTTTAGAATTTCACAGTAGCAATAGAATTCCCTATTACATTCAATAGGATGGTTCCAAAAACCCATAGAAAGGTTTTCTATTAAATGTGGTCACACCTTATATTAAGGTTCCATTTATACACAGTATACAAAGGGTTAATAAATGATTCATAGCTAGTATAAGCATGTTATAGACAGGACTGGTATATGTTATGGATAGTTATAAGCAACCTATTGACCTGTTGGACTCTATAATAATCGATTAACCATTTAGTAAACCATCTATTCATCATTTATTAACCCTTTATAAACAGAACCTTAATATAAAGCATGACTTTACGTATGATAGGATTTTTCCACAGCGTTGACTTACGAGGAAACAGCAAAAGAGCTAAATACATGCAGCGTGGGTAGAAGATGGGGAGACAACATGGGGTATGAGTACATCCTTCAAAGCTTCCCAGGATGTTAACACCAAGGAGGTAGAGGAAATATTTGGCATGGCACATAACAGGTATGTTGTATGTAGGAATAATAGTACGAAATGGAGAAAAGAAATATTGAGGCTGAATGCCAGGAGAGTGGGATGTGCTATGTAGCCTGTGGCATAGTCTGCCTAGAAAAGTGGTAGAATTTCCATCTCTTGAGACTCAAACTAGACTGGCGAAAGCATGAGAAATTGTCTTGTAGAGAACCACCCTGCCCTGACAAGGAGATGGATTGGGTGGTCTAATAGAGCTTTGCTCTGGCATAAGCCTGTGGACTCATAAGATATAGCACTAGACTTCTTGGGTCAATAGTTAACCGAAAGCTCATTCTCTCAGCCAAAGATAACCTGATGGTAGCCAGTCGGATGAGGAAAGATCTCAGAAGAAGCTAAGGGTCAAATTACTTTACAAGTATGCAATCTTTACCCAGATGTGAGAGGTTAGCACTGTGGTGTAGAAAGGTGATGGGGGCATTGAAGGGAGACAGCAGTGATCATCCTCACATGAATTGTCACAGTCCTCCAAATACCAATCTTCTTGGTTAGAGCTTTCACTCAGCTGGTCTGTTCCCTAGTGTGATACTTGGCACCCATCTCTCCAATCTTTGCTGTGGTCATCACCTAAAAACTGCCCACATGTAGCATGGGGAATAGAACTTGACGCTTTGTTCCAAAACCAGATTGTGAACTACTAGGACTAAGAAAGGACCCCAATTGGCTAGTAGCAGTATTAGAACTCTTTGATGAAATGGCTGCCAGAAGGTGACTCATAGACTTTAAGACCAGAAGGGACCATTGTGAAGGGCCGCCCAGAGCATTCAGGGGGCCCAGGGTCATCGGTGGCGGGGAGTCCCCACTTCGGCGGTAATTCGGTGGCGGGGGGTCCTTCCACTCCAGGACCTGCCACCGAAGTGCCCCGAAGACCCACGGTGGGGGCCCCCCGCCGCCGAATTACCGCCGAAGACCCGGCACTTCGGCAGCGGGTCCCGCTTCGGCAGTAATTCAGCAGCGGGGGGTCCTTCTGCCCCGGAGCGGAAGGACCCCCGCTGCCGGATTGCCGCCGATGACCCGGAGCGGAAGGACCCCCACTGCCGGATTGCTGACGATGACCCGGAGCGGAAGGACCCCCGCTGCTGAATTGCCGACGATGACCCGGAGCGGAAGGACCCCCGCTGCTGAATTGCCGACGATGACCCGGAGCGGAAGGACCCCCGCTGCTGAATTGCCGACGATGACCCAGAGCAAAAGAAGCTCCGGGGGCCTGGGCCCCGAGAGAGTTTTCCGGGGCCCCCAGAGTGAGTGAAGGATCCCGCTCCAGGGGCCCCGAAAAAGTCTTGTGGGGGCCCCTGCGGAGCCCGGGGCCTGGGACAAATTGCCCCACTTGCCCCCCCCCAGGCGGCCCTGCCATCGTGATCATCTAGTCTGACCTCCAGCACATTGCAGGCCATAGACCCTCACTCTTTTACTAGGCCTCTAACCTCTGGCTGAGTTACTAAACTCCTCAAATCTTGATGTAAAGACTGCAAGTTACAGAGAATCCACCATTTACTCTAATTCAAACCAGCAAGTGACCCATGCCCCATGCTGCGGAGGAAGACAAAAAAATTCCAGGGTCTCTGCCAGTCTGACCTGGGGAAAATTCCTTCTGATCCCAAATATGGCGATGAGTCAGACCCTGAGCATGTGGATGAGACCCACCAGCCAGACGCCGTGGAAAGAATTCTCTGAAGTTACTCAAAACCCTCTCCATCTAGTTTTCCCATCTCCGGCTGTGGGAGATATTTGATAACAGAGTCACGGATGGGCCATATGCCACTGTAGGAAATTTCATCATACCATCCCCTCCATAAACTAATCAAGCTCAGTCTTAAAACAAGTTAGGTTTTTTGCCCCCACTACTCCCTTTGGAGTGTTGTTCCACAACTTCGTTCCTCTGATTGTTAATTTAATTTCAAGCCTAGATGTACTGATGGCTAATTTAGATCCATTTGCTCTGGTGCCAACATTGACCCTTAACTTAAATATCTCTTCTCCCTCCCTGGTATTTATTCCACCTAAGTATTTCTAGAGAGAAACCATATCTCCCCTCATCCATTGTTCTGTTAGGCTAAACAAGCCAAGCTCCTTAAGTCTCCTCTTGTGCGGTAGGCTCTCCAGTCCACTGATCATCCTAGTGGCGCTTTTCTGCATCTGTTCCAGTCTGAGTTCATCGTTCTTAAACATGGATGAAGCCACATTATTTTAAGCATGAATATAATCCTCTGGAAAACAATGTGTGTTGGAAAGTGGCAACGTAATATACATGATGAGTTTGATAATAAAAAAGTATAACACATTACATCCCCTGGCGTTACTATAATCTTGCCATGACTGCAGTCCACAAGTTTCATTTCAATACAGCAAATTAAAGCAAAACTGCAACATTGTAGTCAGAAATATATAAGCATTATGTGCTATACTTCATAGCCCAAAAGAGGAAGAGAGATTGAGATCCATCTTTTTCTGCAGTTTATATTAACGCCCAATTCTGCCATCGTTATATGAGCTACGTAGCACTTTACTGCCACAAGGCCAGCTGGGGACTCAGCCTCACCTGGGTCAAGTTTAATCTACCTCCCGGATAATAGGAATGAAAATCCAGGGATTAGGTGGCAATCACGTGATCAGCCTCCTGGACTCTTATTCCCAATGTGCCAGCTCGCCTTAGGACACCTTGCAAGCTGTCCTACTGAAATCAAGCTGCACGTTTAGTGTATTTATTAGTGATCTAGAAAAGGGTGTGAGCAGTGAGGAGGCAACATTTGCAGAAGAAACAAAATGACTCTTATTCTGAAAGGACCTAATGGCTGCCATTCACGGGGAGGCCCCTACAATTTACCCCTTCATGGAACACAAGAACCAGGGGTCATCCAATATAATTAATGGGAAGCAGGTTTAAAAAAAACAAAAGGAAGTACTTCTTCACCCAATGTAGTCACCCTGTGGATCTCATTGCCAGGGGATGTTGCGAAGGCCAAAAGCATAACTGGGTTCAAAAAAGAATTAAATAAGTTCATGGAGGATAGGTCCATCAGTGGCTATTAGCTAAGATGGTCAGGGATGCACCTCCATGCTCTGGGTGTTCCTAAACCTCTGACTGTGTGAAACTGGGACATGATGATGGGGGATGGATTACTGGATAAATTGCCTTGTTCTGCTCGCTCACCCTGAAGCATCTGGCACTGGCCACTGTCAGAAGATAGGATACTGGCTAGATGGACCATTGGTCTGACCCAGTACGGCCATTCTTACGTAGACATGAGGATTTCTGAGCAAGGAAGCTGCTGTTTGTTTCTAACGTGTTCATGGAAACAGCATTCTGTGGACTTTTTTGTGAACAAACAAGGTTATACGAAAGAATATACCCAACTTGTATCATCAATTTCTCCTCCTAATGGAAATAACTCTACAAAGCCCCAAATACAAGCTAACTACATGGGCCAAAGGGACAATGTTATTTATTTTAATCATGACCAAAGAAGGATGTGAAGAACTCCAGGAGGATCTAAACAAATTAAGTAACAGGCAACACAATAGCAGATGAAATTCAGTTTTGACATATGCAAAGTCACGCATATTGGAAAGAATAATCTGAGCGACTTTCTCTTGCTTAATAAAGCCGGAGGATTGTGGTCACTGCTTATCATGCCGATCATAAATATCTCAATGTTGCCTTGTGATTCCCGTGTCTGGTCTCTGTTCTTGTGTCACACTGATGTCTCTTGTCTTATATTTGGATTGTAAACTTTTTAGGTCAGGGATTTGTCTACCATAGTACAAATAACAACTCCTAGGTTCTAAATTAAGTAACAATTCAGAAAAGAGACATGGCTGATATTATAGCAAACTCAACAGAAATATCTGTTCAATCCATAGTGGTAGACACATACACACACACACACGGGAGGCTGCATAAAGAATGGGATAGAAAATACTGAAAGTATTATCATGGCCATGGTACACCCTCATCTGGAATGTTATGTTCACTTCTAGTCACCCTATCTCAAAAATAATCTAGCAGAAACAGAACAGGACGTGGCTAGAAGATTAGAAGCTTCTATATAAAGAAGAAGGAGAAAGACTGGGATGTTTAGTTGAGAGAGGAGACAAATAAAAAAAGGGACATGATAGAGTTATAGAATATAACTATGGAATCAGGTGCGCCTGTTTACCCAATCTCTCAATACAAGAACAAGGGCATATGCAGTGAAACAAAGGCAACAGACTTTAAACTGATGAAAGGATCTCTTTTTTTCCATAATACATAGTTAACCTGTGGAACTCCATGCCATAAGATATATCTGAGGCCAAAATTAACAAAATAAGAGAGACATTCATGAAGACAATCTGAACTTCCACTTTTGTACTAGATGGGGGAAAAACTAGAAGTGAAAACTAGAAGTGAAGTGCTATGAACCACCAGGCTTAAAGATATAAATCAATCACTGGTCAGATTCTCCCTACCCTCAATGGAAAAGTCCGAATTTCCAAAGGGAAACAGAAAAGCAAAATATTTTGATTATGCAAAGTTGCTGCAATGCTCCATGGGTGTTGTAGTTCAAGCACCTCATGCTTCCATACTCCTCCATGGGCCAGGCTCCCTGATTGGACTCCATCTCCCATCACCACTGTTTCCTCTTCTAGCAAGGGGAGGTGGTGCATCCTGGCAGCGGCATGGCCACAGTGCATCATGGGAGCTGAAATCTGACTAGCCCCCTGGCCCATAAAGGAGAATAAGAGCATGAGGTTCTACTGCAACATTTCAGAATAAATTTTTTGGATTACATTTTTTGAGTTTTTTTATGAAAAAAAGTCAATGGAAAGCAAAAACTTTTTTTCCACCAGAGAACATATGGTTATTTTAAAAAAAAATGTTTGGCAAAATACAGTTTTCACAGAATTTTTTTTTTTAAATCACCCTGTTTATCTAGATAATAAGAACTTCCATGTTTGCATTATAAGGTAGGGTGTGATTCCCTGGCTCATGAACACTTACTCATGCTAGCTTTCCTTGAGCTAGCATGACTATACATAGCAGTGTAGCCACGGTAGCTGACACTACCGTGGCTCCACTACTATTTATAGTCATACTAGCTCAAGGAGAGCTCGAGCTAGTATGTCTACACATGCAGAGGACTCACACCCCTAGCTCAGGGCCTGTAAGTGATAGAAACCCTCAGGTTTCAGGACATCAGCCAACCACTAACTTAGTAGTTGGCCACACTTGAAATCATAGGCGCCAACTCCATGGGTGCTCTGGAGCTGGAGCACCCATAGGGGAAAAAAAATGGTGGGTGATCAGCTCCCCCCTACAACACCCCAGCGCCTCCCATCCCCCGGCGGGCCCCACCAATCAACGCCTCCCTCTCCCTTCCCATGCCTCCCACCCGCCGCAATCAGCTGTTTCGCGGCGTGCAGAAGGCTAGAAGGGAGGGGAGAAGAGCAAGGACGTGGCACGCTTGGGAGGGGCAGGGTGGAGGAGGAGTGGGGACAGGAAGAGGCAGGGCAGGGGTGGGTCTTGGGGGAAGGGGCAGAGTGGGGGCAGGGCCTGGGGCAGAGTTGGAGGTCGAGCACCCCCCAGCACTTTGGAAAGTCGGCGCCTGTGCTTGAAATGCTGCTGTCGTGTTTCAGCGTGGACACTACCTATGCCAATGGGAGGGGTTCTCATCGTAAGCTATCCACCTCTCCAAGAGGCAGTGGCTATGTCAAAGGAAGAATTCTCCTATCGACCTTGCCTATTGACACGGGGACTTAGCTGGCTTAACGGTGTTGCTGACAGGGGTGGATTTTTCACACCCTTGAGCAACACCACTCGGTCAATCTAATTTTCTAGCGTAGACCAGTCCTGAGAGGGTTAGGTTCATGGTGGTGTTTTCTTGTATCTTCCTCTGAAGTAACAGGTACTGGCCAGAGAACCAGATATTGGAGTAGGGGACCCCTAGACCAATCTGTTACAAGCAAGGCCAAGAGCCCTGTGGTTTTCACAGATACAATATAATACACTGTAAAACCAGAAACAACATTTTTAAAAACCCTCACCCTGCAGCAGCAGCTCCTGTGGCTTCTGTCCCACGCGGCTGGGCCCGGCTCCTCGCTCTGGGTGGTACAGCCTAGCGCATAGGGGCAGTGCCACTCAGGTTTGGCCATCCCTCCATCATGAGGTGGGGAGCGGGTAGGAATGACCAGGCCAAATCTGAGTTAGTGTCATTGCAAGCTGGCATACAGGGTCACAGTACCACTCACTCAAATTTGGCCTCGCGCCCTTACGTCATCATGATGGGGAAGCAGCCAGGCCAAAGCTCAGTGGTGCTGCAACCCCACACGCTAGATCACAACAACTAGAACTTGGCCCAGCCTCGTGGGACAGGATCAGCCATTGCCGGGTGACTGAGGAGCAAGCTTGCTTTGCATCACCCCACCTCCAGCACAGTCCTCCCAGTACCTGACCTGACCCCTTTCATCGCCCTTCTCCATTGCTAAAATTGCTAAAAAGGATAAAACTTTAAAAGAAAAAAAAAGCCACACCACAATATTCCCAAAATAAAATGAAAAATTATTTTAAAAATGAAAACATTTACAAGGCTTCAGCAATGCCTCTGTTCCTTCATTTGAATGCTGAGTGGCATTTGATCTGACTTAACCGACATCAGACAGTTAGCAGAGCAGCATCCAAACTGACTGTTAATTCTTTCTTCTCTTTTTAATTACACTCAGGACATTTTCCTATTGATTTACTTGGCTTTGTATTTAGATGCAGGGTTTAGAATAGCTTTTCTATTGCAGTGCGGTTTTCCCATTAAAAGCAGCCTCTCGTTCTAGACTCCCAAGGACCAAGAGGGAATTCAGTGGCAGTTTCTGATGCATGAAGAATGAAGGATGAAGCCCATATTTGGAGACAATATTGCACGGTTTCCCATTCTCACCTCCTCTGAAGCTTTAGTACATGGCTTACTGCTGTCTGCCATTAGAGTCCTTCTCTTCTGGAAACCGACCTGTTTGCTGACTATTCAGAGCCAGGATCAAGAAATACCATTGTCTAGGAGAGCAGAACTATTGTGTAGTTGCAAGAACATGCCCAACCCCAGAAAACAGAACAATCCAGGAGTCCCTGTACATTCTTGTAATGATTATTTTAAACCTCGTAGGAGCTCAGATATCATGATGTATGTGAGTATTTCTCAGCTTATTCTTACTATTGAATATGCCATTATTAATAAAGATTACGCATTTCTGTAATACCTTCCATGAGAGGAACTCAAAGCACTTTACAAGCCTTAATGAAACCTTTTTTATTCTGCATTTTTCAGATGGGAAAACTGAGGCACAGGGGTTTACCCAAGATCATCAGGCAAATCAATGGGGATTAGAACCCAGGAGTCTTGACTCCCAGTCTCCTGCTCTAACCACTAGAATTCAATCCTGACCGGAAATTGGAACAGAACCCAGGAGTCCTGACTCCTAATCCCTTGATGTAGCCCAGGGGTGGGCAAACTATGGCCTGCAAGCCACATCTGGCCCGCCAGCCAATTTAATCTGCCCCTCGAGTTCCCGCTGGGGAGTGGGGTTGGGGCCACACCTGCTCGGCACGCACGTTCCGCAGCTCACGGAAGCAGCGGCGTGTCCCCCCGCCAGCTCCTATGTTTAGGGACAACCAGGGGCTCAGCTCGCAGCCCTGGCCCCACGTGCCTTGCCCACAGCTCCCATTGGTTGGGAACTGTGGCCAATGGGAGCTGCAGGGTGGCGCCTGCAGATGGGGCAGCACGCAGAACCACCTGGCCGTGCCTCCATGTAGGAGCCAGAGAGGGGACATGCCGCGGCTTCCAGGAGCTGCTTGAGGTAAGCGCCGCCTGGAGCCTGCACCTCTGACTCTCTCCTGTGCCCCAACCCCCTACCCCAGCCCTAATCCCCCTACTGCCCTCCAAACCCCACAGTCCCAGCCTCGAACACCCTCCTACACCCAAAATCCCTCATTGCTACCCCACCCCAGAGCCTGTACCTCCAGCCAGAACCCTCACCCCCCTCCGCCCCCCACACCCTAACCCCCAGCCTGGAACCGCCTCCCATACCCTGAACTCTCCTCATTTCTGGCCCCACCCTAGAGCCTGCACCCCCAGACAGAGGCCTCACCCCACTTCCTTCACTCCAACCCCAATTTTGTGAGCATTCATGGCTCGTCATATAATTTCCATACCCAGATGTGGCCATTGGGCCCAAAAGTTTGCCCACCCCTGTCCTAGCCACAAGAACCCACTCCATGTCATAATTTACCACTCTGTAATCTCTGCTGCAAACTAGATGGATTGTCCAGGACAATACTAAAATGGGTTTCACGAAGCAGTCTACGTTTTTAGCATATCTTCTTCACGAGCTGTAAGACCTACTTGGAAACATGTAGTTTGAGCTGATGGCTAATCCCCATCTTCCTCTCCGAACCCACCCACCCCCCCAAAAAAAAACCTCCAAGAGGAATGTCACTATCACCTTTTCGCACAGCTCAAATGCAGCTGCAATTTCTTGGCATTAAGGCAGGATTTGCTGGCTCGTTACATTATTTATGCAGAGCAGATTGCGTGGTAATTATGCTTAAAGTATAATTACTGTGTCATTTGTACTTGTTAGGTGCAAGGCAAAAGTTTTCAAGGCTTAAAGACCCTGAAAAGTACGAGGTAAGTGAAAACGGCTGTGTTCCCTCTTAGTTTCATGGTTATTTATACATTTGCAGATTACCATGGTATAGCACAATTAGGCTTTAGAGTGCCAGGCAAGTCAAGAAGTTTCAAGAGCTGTTATGAACAATTAACTCCTAATGCATTAACTGACTCTGCTGCATGGTTAACCCCCATCCAGTAATGCTCCTGAAACTATCTTGCAAACGTGACTTTAACGTTAATAGGAGAACAAAGACGTCAAAAAGGCTGGGTGGAAAGAAGGGCAACAGAATGTCTGCGCAGAAGTGACACATTCAGTAACAGAGAGTTACCATGGACTGACTGGCAGCGTTACTAATAATTCTTGTTGCAAGTTAACAATAAACGCACTATAATGGGTATAACAGTGAAGTATAGTCCCGGCCCTTGAAAATTTCTTTTGCCCTGTACTGTGCATACCATTGAAAAACCACTTCGCTCGGTTTAAGACTCTTCCATTCTGCAGAACAGGTGGAAATACAGAGGTCGAGATCCCCAGCTGGTGCAAAATGTTTTGAATGGAGCTAAGCTAATTTACACAAGCTAAGGATATGGCCCACGTATTTATATGCTGTCTGTAAGCCTGTGTATATATATATTATTAACACACACTTATAATTGTGTGTGACACATACACACCCACCCACACACACATTTGTACATGGCATGCGTGTATATATATATATATATATATATATATATATATATATATATATATATATATTGCAGCCCAGTCTCTGCAATTTGAATCTGTTGAGAAAAGAGAATTCAAATGCTTGCATAAAACACGGTCATTAAATGGCCGCAGAAGAAACAAAGCACAACCAAAGGCAGTCAACTCACTGTATATTGGCTAATCTATCCAAGTCAGTAATGGAATAACACATGGGAGGTGTGAGCTGAGCCTGGAACTCCTGATTCTAATTCCAGTTCGGATACTGATTCCCCTGTGTGACTTCAGACATGCCTCTGCTCACCTCCACCTATGTGCCAAATTGTGATACCGCCTGCCTGCCTGGCAGAGGGGCTCAAAGGTGGAAGAGAGGATTGATTGGGATGGTTAGCTAGCTGTTTGTGCTGTAAACATGCTTTGCAAATAAAAGTTCTCCAACTGTAACAAGTATTTCTGAGCCAAATCCTTCTCCTGATGGAATCAATGGAAGTTTTGCTGTAAGTATCTGTGAGTCCAGGATTTGGGCCACCATATGAGAAATACAGAATAGGATTGGATGCCAGGGGAAAGCTCATTGGGTCAGGGACCACCTTTTAGTTTTGTGTTTGTACAGTTCCTAGCATAGTGCAGCCCGGATCCATGTCTAGGGCTCCTATGGTAAGACAAATAATAATACAACAGCTATGCGGAAGTTAAGTGGGCTCTCTCACTTAGCCAAGACCAGTCTCCCTGACATCAAGTTTTTACTGGTCTGAGTTGGGTTGTTTTTTTTTAAATGTCATTCCCCGATGTCCTCTCTCTAACAAACTTTTCTTCTGGGCATCTTTATTATTTGCATTACAGCAGTGCCTAAAGTCCCTAGCTCAGATCAGCCCCCATTGTGCTAGCGCTGTGCACACGCAGAGTAAGAGACAATCCCTGCCCTGAAGAGTTAGTGATCAAAATAAGATAACGCAGCCAAAAAAAAGGGGTGGGGGGATTATTGTCCCAATTTAACAGATGGGTAACTGACGTTCAGCCATGTGTGTGAAGGCCCACGGTGAACTTATGGGAGAGGTAGGACCGACATCCAGATCTCTTAGGTCCCAGTCAGGTATCTTAACCGGAACACCATCCATCCATCCCTTACTGGCGTAGAATTAGTGAGCTCACAAACAAAGACTGTTTTACCAGAGCAGCTCACAAACTTATTCTGATTTCCCCCACTTTTCCCAGATCAGCCAATTCAGGTTCTCTGAGTCTCAGCAGCCCATATAACATGAGGCCTAGCAAACCGCTCCCTGCCATTCACTGATTTCTATAATCCACTTACCTCCACAGTGAGCTTTCAGTAACGCTCCCCAAGTTGAAGTCGTAGAGCTTTGTTAGAATGAGAATCACCTGCAGGGGAGAAAGAAAGAAAAGAGCCTTCCTTTAAGATTTTGTAACTATGTATATAATGCATCTGAAATCACCCAAAGGAGAGCTTAGCATTTATCCATTAAAGTTGGGGTATTATAGGATCAAGTAGGTAAAAAGAAAATCATTAGCTCAATGCATCCATGTAACTAGTAACATTTATTTTAATCCTCGGGATGTTTCGCATTTGAAATGAAACATGCCAACAAGAATTCCTTTAACATTGTTAGCTGGCTTCTCTACAGCTGTAGTTATTCAAGGTCAGGGATGGAATGAGATGGAACTTGTTATCTAAGTAGCCCAATCAGAAACCACACTCAACTACTCCTCTCTTTATTCCCCAAGGTACTTGACAATGAAAGTCCTCAGACTCAGCGAAGATAAATGGAGAGAGGATTCATGCCCAGACCCTGAACCAGTCTGCGCATCCATGCTGAGCTCCATTATTTTTTATGAGACTTTCCTAAGGCGTAAGAGTTCACACTCCCAACTAGGATCAGACTGCTGGACTGGGGTCAAAATTTTCCTTGATCACAGCCAAAGGGCTTCACAATCAATGATGGGCAAAAACTCAGCGTTTCAGGTAAAGAAACATTACCTGAACCATACATAAAAGAAACATAGCCAAAGCTTTATCCCAACCATTGGGAAAAATGGGATGGCCATAACCCCAAGCAATTTCCAGGACTATTTACCTTTAGCAGAGATGTGTTCAAAGCACAAAATGCAGATTCAGATTTTGAACATGCCAAAATTCAAGCTAAGATTTTGTTTCACCCCCTTTTATAGTCAGTTCATAAGTCCCATTAAAGTCAGTGGGACTTGCATAGAATCATAGGACTGGAAGGGACCTTGAGAGGTCATCTAGTCCACCGTGCACTCATGGCAGGACTAAGTATTATCCGATCATCCCTGACAGGTGTTTGTCTAACCTGCTCTTAAAAATGATGGAGATTCCACAACCTCCGTAGGTAATTTATTCCACTGACAGATAGGAAGTTTTTACTAATGTCCAACTTAAACCGCCCTTGCTGCAATTTAAGCCCATTGCGTCTTGCTCTATCCTCAGAGGTTAAGAACAATTTTTCTCCCTCCTTGTAATAACCTTTTATGTATTTGAAAACTGTTATGTCCCCTCTCAGTCTTCTCTTCTCCAGACTGAACAAACCCAATGTTTTCAATCTTCCCTCGTAGGTCATGTTTTCTAGACCTTTAATCATTTTTGTTGCTCTTCTCTGGAAGAGAAGCATGCTTAAAGTTAAGCACATGCTTAAGTACCTGGCTGAATCAGGGCCTTGGTCAGCTGTGCTGGAAGTTAAAAGGTGTAACAGGGGTTGCTGGCGAGCTCAAACCCCTTAGCACACCTAGAGATATTATGCCAGGTGTACCCTCCCCCTCCCATAAGCCCTCCACATAACATTACTCACATAGAGTGCCAATAACCGCTCTCTCTCCCACTTCTCTTTCCCTGACACGTAGCTCTACAGATAAGACACTCCTGCCAACACCAGATTATGAAAGCTATCTAGGCATTGCTTGGATCACCATGGCAACACAACCAATGCCATATAGTCCAGGTAGAGATGGTAGCCATGTTGGCAGAAGAATTTTTCCGCCAATCCAGAGGCTTCTACCCTGGGGTTTACGCTAGTTTAACTACATCTCAGGAGTGTGATATTTTCACATCCCTGGGTGACACAGCTATGCCGTCCTAAGTTTTAGGTGTAGACCAAGTCTTAGGCTCCTAAGTCTTGTAGGTGTTGAAAAGCTGAGCAGAGCAATGCCTAAATACCTTTACAAATCTAGGCTTTGCGGCCTAACACAGTGCTTACCACGTGATTCATCCAACTGAAGTGAATGGGACCCCCTCAGGGGCAAGTCTACAGTACAGAGCTACATCGGCGCAGCTGTCCCGCTGTAGCGTATCTGGTGAAGACGCTCTGTGCCGACAGGAGAGCGTACTCCCATCGGCATAATTACTCCACCTTAGTGAGAGGCGGAAGCTACGTCAGCGGGAGAGCATCTCCCACCAGTAAAGCACCCATGTGGATAGCGCAAAATTTGCGTCGCTCAAGGGAGGGGGCTTTTTCGCTCCCCTGAGTGACATAATTCAGATTGACTCAAGGGACAGTGTAGACCTGCCCCATGCGCTACTGATTTTTTTTTTTTCCAATTTAGCAAAATTTTGAAATCTCACCCTTGTTTCCACATTTTCCAGGGCTCAAAAGAGGCCCTTTTCCAAATATTTTTGGCAATTTTTTTTTAAATGAAAACATTTAGGTTTCTGGCAAATGAAAAAAATTTCTACAGAGATCTAGATAAAATGTCGAGCAAAATTCAGAGAAATGGTCGGCCTTTTGCAAAGTTTTCATTTTCAAAGATGAGACCATTTTTTCCCCTAATAAAAAGGCTTTTCATTGGAAAAATGTTGCCCAGCTCTGCTCACAGTAGCAAGCACTACACTCCATGGCATTTGCAGGGCCAGGCCCTTAATGTGGCCTTATCTTGCTTAACAGCTACCTGGGGCAACAAGTTAAAGGCTGAAGGGAAAAGTGCAGATGTGTTAATCACTGTCACAAACCCCAGGTTGCAGTACCTTCTTATTGAGAGCATATCACAGGGAAGAGATCTATGGGAACTATAAGACTCTAGGGCACATGCTTCAGCCTAGGTTAATGGATGGGATGTCTGTTTCAAGCATTCATTCATCTTTATACTGTTGTTACTGTTCTCTCTCTTGCTCTTGTTTGGCTCCATTATTTCCTCCAGGGTAGAAATCGGGCGGGGGGGGGGGGGAAGAATAGAAGTTAAGCAGCTTCTGGCAGGGAATGTGAAGGAACAGTTGCTGGACAGATTTGAGTTAGGTTAGGTCACTCCATAAATCAATGTGACGCAGTAGGGAAATACGAAAAATACCTTCATGCTATAAATTAAAAGCTTCTCCACAGCTTTCCGCACAAGGTGAGGAACTATCAGCAAGACGTGGTGACCCAGCCACCTGGCTGCTGCACAAGTTTGCCTTTCCTGATTAACATCCCACTATCCATCATTACACGCTGGGTGATGGGGTTGGATTCCCACTTTCTCAAGGATACCCTGGTTAGGGTAGCTTATTTTTAGAATGCTTCCTATTGCCCTGGGGCAATGCTCGTGTCATATCTGAGAAGCAGCACCTCCGGTACTTAGATGAGAGCCCCTAAAGGGTGGTGCCATTAGTCACACAGGAGATGGCGCTCTTCCCTCGGACTCCTGAATCAATGCCCCACACAGCGCTAGGGGGCGCTGTGGTACTGGAAGGGCGATCTTTCTCCTGGGACGTAAAGCCACTTGAAGGTTTGATTTTCCTTCTAGTGACATGGTACTTGTTTTCCAATGTAGGAACCCAATCCAGCTTCCACTGAAGTCAATGGGAGCTGGATCAGATCTTAGATATTTGAGATATATTGAGCCCCAACATCCTGGACAGATTCCAACAGGGTAATTACATTCTGCCCATTTAATTTCCCCTGTAATTTCAAATGGATGCTGTGTTCATACTCTCTCTGTAAGGACTCTGTTCCTTACACAGCTCTTGCTGGGTTTTATGCTTATTGTAATTGTACCTTACAGTATGTAATTTATCATTAGCAAAACTTGCAAATACTAGGCCAATGGGCTAAATCCAGCTCTGCCATCCTGGTTTAAATCTGAAGTAAAGCCATCAGCTTTGGTGGAGCTATTCTGGATTGACACCAGCGTAACAAAGCAGAATCCAGCCCTACTACTGCCTTTACTGTCTGGAAACCATGCTGCAAATGAGAGCAAGGCAGAAATGTAAGCATCCCTTAGCAGTTAAACCTCACATAGGGTCCTAGAAAATAACTGGAGTTGCTTGAGGCATTAGTGATATGCAACAGAGTCCTTACAACATATCACACATACAAATCACAAACACGCACACACACACACAATGCTGGAGGCACGCTCATATTACAACTGCAAACGGAGTAGCTTCTGCCAGCACAAAACGCAGCTCTCGCTTATGAAACAAGCCACTTCAGAGACAGTACATGTAACACGTACAATAGGTTGGGGAGTTTAAAAACCAGGGAGGATTGCAGGGAGTCTTAACATACAAACCTTTGTGACTAAAGCTGTGAAAGTCCCTTTCTTCATAACACTGCTTTGTGATACTAAGGGAGCAAATGTAACTATCAAAGCAATGCCATACATACAGCCAAGACATACATCACAGACAAAGAAACAGCCAAGGTACAAGTTTGTTTTCAGACAGGCTTTTAAACAGCATGGTACTTAGCAGTTATTCACAAGAGACTTCAGGGCCTGTTTAAGACTCTGAACAGCCACCACCCTCCTAGGCAAAAAGGTTGGACAACACATTTCTGAAATAACTTGTCTGCCAGGAAAGTTACCATAAGAACAGCCATACTGGGTCAGACCAAAGGTCCATCTAGCCCAGTATCCTGTCTACCAACAGTGGCCAGTGCCAAGTGCCCCAGAGGGAATTTACAGAACACATAATCACCAACTGATCAAACCCCTGTCACCCATTCCCAGCTTCTGGCAAACAGTGGCTAGGGACACCATCTGTGTCCATCCTGGCTAATAGCCACCGATGGACCTATCCTCCATGAACTTACCTAGTGCTTTTTTTGAACGCTGTTATAAACTTGGCCTTCACAACATCCTCTGGCAAGGAGTTCCACAGGTTGACTGTGCATTATGTGAAAAAGTACTTCCTTTTGTTTGTTTTAAACCTGATGCCTATTAATTTCATTTGATGACCCCTAGTTCTTGTGTTATGAGGAGTATATAATACTTCCTTATTTACTTTCTCGACATCAAGTATGACTTTAGAGACCTCTATCACATCTCCCCTTAGTCATCACTTTTCCAAGCTGAAAAGTTACTGTTTGGCAACAAGGCATTTCCAATCCTGCTTTGGGAGGGATTCCATGTACTACCCCAACACCAGGCTCAACAATCCCCAACAACCTTAGAAGCAGAAGGCAACGGAGACAATTTCCACTGGGTTTCCAGCACGGTTGTGCAGCACACAGTTATCAGGCTGCCTCCATCCTTCCCCATCTGGAGAGAGCAGTGATCTAAGGATGTTCGGTGCCCTATGCAAGATGGAGTTGGCACATTCAATCCATTCGCTACCGGATAAGTGTTGGAGCTGAGCGAAATTGGGAATTTCCATCCTGCGCAAAATTTTTATATTAATTTTTTTTTTTGGATGAAAAGTTGAAATATCAAAATGTTTCACCAAACACAACTCTCCAAGTAATATTGGGCCGGAAATGGAGAGTCGTTTCATTCTGGCATTTTCAATCAAAATGAAAAATGTTTATATGCCTGAATTGAAAGGTTTCATTTCTGTTTATTGAACTGGGTGTTGCGAGTCATTTACTTGATGCCCCCATTCTCCCCTGGGGGATGAGCTCTGTGGCCAAAGTAATTTCCCATGATGCCCTCTAGTCATGTGACTCCCATGAGGCAACATGCAGCTCATTCAGAGGGGAGACCACATTGCATCATAGGAGATTGTAGTCAGCCAGGGAGCCCAGCCCATAGGACAGAACAGGGATGCGAGACAACCAAACTACAATTCCCATGAGGCAATGCAACCTCATGTGAAAATGCCGTTTATAATGTCAAATTAACTCAAAATTAAATGATCTGAAGTGAAATAGTTCATTTTGGTGTTCCTAATGGAAAAATTGAAAAAAATCCAGCACAATCATTTTCCAGAAACTGCATTATCTGATGAAAAATAATTTTGAAGAAAAAATTCCCAGCCTGCTCTAGCAAGCACCCACATCACAAAACACTCCTACCACTATTGTTAATTATCTTTAGTACAGTAGCATCTAGGAGCCCCAGTCATGGACTAGGACCCCGTTGTGCAAACACAGAACAAAAGGGTAGTTCCTGATCCAAAGAGTTTCCATTCTAAGGGCATGTCTACACTACAGCCCACTATAGCGCCAGAGCGAAGATGCTTCCTACATTGAGGGAAGGGGTTTTTTCCATCAATGCAGTTAATCTACCTTTCTGAGAGGTAATAGCTTGGTTGACGGAAGAATTCTTCCATCAACCTAGTTGCATCTCCAGTAGGGATTATGTCGACCTAATCAGGTCACAAAATTTTCCACAGCCCTGGGAGACATAGCTAAGTCAACCTAACTTTTAAGTGTAGACCAGGCCTAAAAATCAGCCCCCTTTGTTGGCAGTCCCAACAGACAAGCCAAGCATTGGGGAGTGAAATCCTCTTTTGTTCACTATAGGTGGCTCCTCTGGGTCAGGGTGAAAGCATGAAGACAGCAGGGACAGCATGAGGAAGCATGCACTGCTGCATACATGGCAAGTATAACGTACCTCCTCCTCAAGATAGAAGCTTTCAGTCTCCAAGACTGGTCGATCTGGTAGCTTTTACTTTGACCAAAAAGAAAAAGAACCCACAGAGAAAGAACCTGGAAATGAACCTAGATCTGCCACAGCTGCCTCAGTTTTGGTCCATATGGAAAACACCAAGCACAAGGGAATTCCTATTGTATGGAAGAAATACTAAGAATCCTTGAAAACATAAATTACGGAAGGGCTCACGAGCCCCTGAGCACCTTCAGGGGTGTAAGAACCTCTCCTGGCCATAAAGTTTTACTATGAAGGAAAATTACTTTAGTTCATTAAACCTTCCCCCAGACCTTGCTACCTCTAAATTGGTGCAGTGCTTTGCATATACCTCCATATAGATGCTCTTTGGTTCCAAAGAATTACAGTGTAAATGCATTGGATTCCTTCAGCAGCTTAATAAAGAACTTCAGAACAACTGAGAAGCATCAAGTCAAAGGCAGCTACTCTCATGTATCAAGGAGACATCCTCATTAGAGAGAGATGTGTGATCACTTTAGGTAGAGAAGCTGAGAAGCCAGCCTTGATCTGCAGCACGAAATTAATCCCTATCCTCAGCAATCAGCTTTATCAGCAGAGAGATTAACATAGCTCATCAGTAGCCCTGTCCACATATTTTCAGAGTGTAATTAATAAGGAGCAAAGGAAGGCGTGCTGTGCAGGCAGTGTCTTGATGTAAAAAAATAGAGAAGGGATAGCTTTAGCTATAAAAAATGAGAGCTCTCCCTCTCACACTCAAACACTGGGGTACGTTTTTTCATTTCCAAGCTAAATACTTGTTTTCCATAACATTTGTAACCTTTACCCTCAATGCTAGGCGAGGAAAGCTTGTCCACTATTGTAATTTGCATTTTCCGGACTCTGATGAAAGCAGCTGCACTGATGGGTAAACACAAGGGGCTGATGAAAACATGAGCCAATCGGCAGGGCTCTTCATGGACCTTCTGCAATTGAGGGGAGACCAGTGCTGGTGTTTCTGAGAGCCAACGAATATGGACCAATGAAGTCCCAGGCTGTTTGATTGCTTGCACTATAGTCTTAAAGAAAAAAAAAAGCCACGCCAATTTATCCACTGACTTAAATGTACTTTCAGTGGAGATTAATTTGGTCATTAAGCCAGTCTCTACCATCAATAGAAAGCTGCACAGTACACGATCCACAGACTGATCTAGCAAGACACGGAAACATCTGCTTAACTTTAGTTCCATTGAGGTCCATTACTTCAGTGGGACTCCTCACACACTCAAAGTTAAGGTTGTGCATAAGTTTTGCTAGATCAGGGCCCTAGCATGGAGAAAAGCACTCAGAGTCCAACCCCACACCACATACATTTCATCCATTGTTGGGTCACTTAACAGACTCCAAATTAAGGGCTGGGGAGCTTTGAAATGAATTTGGTCTCATTTTGAGTTTGCATCACGATCAGGGAATGGCGGGGGGCGGGGGCAAAAACAGCTGAAATGGGGAGGTTCCTGCTGAGGTTTGATTTGTGTGGTTTTTTTTCTTCCTTCCTGAAAAATAATGTTCACACAACCCCCTCTAGACAGGACCGTGATGCTCCTCCTAATCTCACACATATCCCCAGTCATAGACACCTGCCTTAGCTCAGTGGTTTGAGCATTGGCCTGCTAAACCCAGAGCTGTGAGTTCAATACTTGATGGGGCCATTTGGGGAACTGGGGTAAAAATCTGGGGGTTGGTCCTGCTTTGAGCAGGGGGTTGGACTAGATGACCTCCTGAGATCCCTTCCAACCCTGATATTCTATGACACTGCACTTGCTTATCTTGGGTGTAGTGGTTAACATCTGAACAATACAATTTCCTCCTGGGAAGAAAGGACAGAGGTGCTAAGTATTCTGATGGTACTTTCCATCTGAGGAATTCAAAGCACTTTACACAAACATTTAATTGAGGCATAGCCAGTACCACCACTGTAAGAAAGACAAGTAATAGAGCCTTGTTCTACTGAGGTGAGGAAAGATTAAGTCACAATTTGTTCAGCGTAACACAGTAAGTCTGGGCACAACTGGAAAGAGAAACTGATTCTCTCAAAACACCAGCCCAGGGCTTTCACCACAAACCAATTCTTTCTCGCTGGCTTTGGTGAGCCTACTCGAAGAAGCTGGTAGCTGAGAACTCTATTGGTTGAGGTGTTTCATTTCAGAAGAACGAAAGGGACTGATAACATCTGAGGGCCAGTTCCTTTCCTGGTGTAAATCACCAGGGCTCCTGTGAACCAAGCCAATCTACAGCCACAGAGGATCTGGTCCTATACACATGTTTAAAAAAAGTAAGAACAAAAAAAAAAAATCAGTACATGGCTTCAGGCAGGGCTGGCAAAAGAAACCTCTGAAAATGAAAGAAATGAGTCTAGAGATCAGATACCAATACTAAAAATGTTCACGAGACCCTGTGATCACCAATTGCTGAAACTGTCAAATGTGTCATCAAAACAAAAACTAATAAAAGAACTAAAGAAAAACGCCCTCTTTTAATCTTCTCTGCCCTGTGCTGCTTTTCATTGTTTGGTTGGAAAATAGCCACGTTATTTTGTTTCGTTTTATCCCTTTTAATGCCAAACAATAAGTACTTGGAGCCGGATCCAAAGCCCACTGAAGCCAATGGGAGTCTTTTCACTAACAACGGAGACTTCTGGGTGGAAAATGTAGCTTGGCACCAGGTAATCTGATTGGACTCTCAGGCCCTCATTCACCCCACCAGAGACCTCCCCACCCCCATCCAATTCTGAATATCACCCTCATCTGCCCCCTTCTTACTCTGGACTCCCCTTGCCCATCTGATCTGGAGCTCCTCTCCACTTACCCAGAGGACCCCTCTTTGTACAGCAGCATCCTGCGGCCTTTTCCACCTCTCAGTGTTTTTGTGAATGGCCAGCTGCCCTCTCACCTCGCGGTAGGCTTACCTGGCCCCCTCCTTTGCCTTCAGCAAGCAGTTCGCTGGCCCTCTCTCCCTGTCATTATTCACTGGGGATGGTGTCATCAGCCAGCTCTTCCCCGATGCACCACTAAGTGTCCGCAGCAGAGAGCAAAACAGCCTGTCCTCCAATTCTGCAGCAGCAGGGACTGAGAAACCCTCCTCCCACCAGCCCTTAATGCTGCTAGGCAGAAGCAACCCAGAAGACATTTGGCTATTGGAGTACGGCCCAAAAGCCAAAACATTAAAGGGTCAGTACAACAGAGCTGGTAGGAAGGTCACCCACGCCTGCTGCTGAGGTAGGGTATTTGCTCCTGCATGATGTGAGGATGCACTATGCTATCTCTGGGGCTGGATATTGGAAGGAAAAAAAAAAAGAGGCCCTGGTTCTTTCTAGTCATTAAAGGGTCCATAGCATTATTTGCAAGAAGAATATTAATTAATCCCGGTATCCTGATCAAATTTCAGAAGTATAACCTGCCTACCGCCCTGAAGCTTCAAATCGCTGCTATTGCTCACCATTAACGAGCTGCTGTGTTAACACCCCAGAGGCTGGGCTGGATCCCAGAGCATAGCTGGTAGTTTGGCTTGTAAAGCTGAAAAGCACTCCATAAAAGCTAAATATTATTCTAATCGTTGGGCATGAGTCAGGATAAGCTTGTCTTTGGGGAAGACACGGTGTATGAATCAGTCTTTTAAAGCTAGCAGCAAAACATGGGGGACAGTTGGGAAGGATCCCAAGCCAATATAAACAAACACACTGCCGGAGGGACACAACAGCTCACAAGTAGCACAAATCACAGAAGTCAGAGATGGCAAAGACCTATTAGGTTATCTAAGCCATTCCTCTGACAAGGCATGATTTTTCCTCATAGTATCTTTGCTGCCGCTTCTAGATGGTCCTGCTGCGAACAAACAAGCATTCCCACAAGAAAAGACATCCAGACGGCTTCAAATAACAGAAGCCCGCGCTTTATCTTTGTGTACCTCAGTTAAACATACCGGTAAATACAATCTCTACTGCCGGGTGGAGATATGATTTACGGGTCCTCTGTCATGCATTATAGGAGGCGATGGCAAAGAACTCATAATTTATTTTTATTGATTCAACCCACACTGGATCATATCTCCCAGTCCTTCCCCTCTGCTAAGATATCATGGCCAAAGTCTTGGGCAACTTAATTCTTTTTTTTCCCCTACTTCTTTTTCTTCTTCCTAAAGCTGTGATATGTATCTCACTCCCTAAGTTCAAGCAGGAAACCTGACAGGAAAAGAAAAAGGGCCCTCATTCCAATTATCTTTCAATACCCTCTGCAAGCAGGCAGCGCTTGTGCCGCAGTTTAACTCTGGGGAACCACATCCCAGCTCGAAGGGTAATTTAACAGTTCCCAGCGCTAGGACCTGAGCCGGGAGATGTGCTGAACTCAAAGTTTGGGGGCATGAGCTTCAGAGTAGAGCTCTCATTAAAAAGAAAAATGGATGATACAAGGCAAGAGAATGAGCGGCGCTTGCGATGTGACGAACTGCCAGGGCAAGTAAGGGTCTGAAGACCAGCCTCATTTCAGAGCAGTAACTAAAGCTTGTTGGGAATTTTCCATCTAAGTGATTTTTCAATTAAAATATGTAGTTTCTGCTAAATTGATTTTTCAATAAATAAGAAAAAATTGCTTTCTGTCAGGAAAATCTAAGCGAAATATTTTGATCTGGATAGTTTAGAACTGAATTGAAATATTTCATTATGTTCAACTAAACAAAGATTTTGTTTCAAATCAGTTCAACATTAAATAGTATCTGCCTATGGCGCCACAATGCTTCATAGAAACTGTAGTTTGAATGTTTCATACCCGCATCCTCTTCATGGGTGGGGCTCCTTAATTGGACTACATCTCCCATGATCCCCTGTGGTCTCCTCTTTGACTGAGCCACATGGCGCATCATGGGAGATGTAGTTTGGTCAGGGAGCCTGTCCCATACAGAGGAATGAGGACATGAGCAGCTGAACTAAAATTCCCAAGAGGCACCATGGCATCATAAATATATGCAGTGCAATGTGAAACTAATTCAAAGCAAAATGTTTTAATTCACTTCAGCGAATCAAAACAAAAAGTGTTTTGACATTGCTGAATAGAAATTTTTCTGAACTTTTTGTGTTGCAAAAATGATTTTGTGTTTCAAATTTTCATCCCAATTCGAGATGAAAACAAATGTCTAAATATCAGAACTTCCAGTGAGATGGAAATACTGAGTTTGGCTCAGCTCTAGCATAAGTCCTCATTGTCCTGATCTTATTTAAGTCAGTTTAGGTCTTTTAAAAAAAGAAGAAAAAAAATCTACTTCACTAGAACCACGAGGAAGCCAGTGCCCTCTTCCTAGCTGAGTTGTTGAGTTTATACTCCATCCTCTTCCTCTCCTGTGCCTTCCATCACCCACTAGTCATTCTCCCTTCAACATCTTCTTCCTCTGATGGTTTTCTTTCTGTCTTTGTGGCTGCTCTCTCAGCATTTCCCTCAATAGTTCTTTCTGATGCCTTTGCCATCTGCAGGAATCTCACAGAGCTCAGTCCTTGGTCTCCTCTTCCATCTTTGCATTAGAACTGGTCAGGCAATGCTTTTGGTTCCCATGAAAAATACGTATGAAAACAGAAAAGTTGTCTGCCGTCAAAAAAGAAAACCCCTTCCCCCCCCTATATTTTTGGCAGCTGAGAACCTAAACATTTCAGCCAAACACGGAACATGTATTTCATTTGGTCAATGGATGAAAACCCAAAATTCTTTTCCTCAAAATTGGACATGACCAATGGAAATCTCCATTTTGATGCAAAAGCCATTTTTTGTCAAAAAAAAAGTTTTAAATAAAAAATTTACACCAGCTCTGCACCTTATCTTTGGTGGCCTCATACATTTTTGTGGCTTCAGTTACCATCTCTGCACTGACTACTCAAAACTCAAGTACTTCTCCACACCCGGCCTATTGTATTTCTGACAGCTCTTTTTGAGTGCCTCACAAATCAACTCAAGCTCAACATGCTCAAAACTTTCAACTACCCCGTCCTTCACTGTCATCATATTCCCTGTCATCCATACTCTCAACCCAAGAGCCATCCTTGTATTCCTCTCTCTCTCTCTTTGGGTTCTCACATCCAGAGACTTATCAGATTTTACAGTCCCCTCCTCCTCAACATCTCCAAAATGTGATCTTTCCTCAGAAAGAGTGAGTGAAAGAGAAAAGGGAAAGAATGGGGCTCTCTGTTTTTCACAACAACATCACTTCAAACCTGTTCTGTCCCCACACACTGAAGTATGGAACCAAATCCTGGCATCCTTACTCAGACAAAATTCTCGTCAATTTAAATGGGAATGTAACAGATTGTTGGGTGCTAGGACCCTGCATAAAATTTACACATTCTTGCACTTATTCATGCCAGCAGCCAGAACAGACATGCTCTGTTAACTCCAGTTCAGTACTTGAATGGGTTTGAGTGTTTCCATCTGGAGCAGAGGGAACAAGGGGCAGGATCAGAGGGTTCCTGCACACTGCAGCAACCCTAGAACAAGCAAACTCTGGCAGCAAGTTGATGTGTGTTGTTGTTTAAGTTAACAATAAAGGAAATCCCAGGAAGGGGATAAGTTTGGATCCCAACTTTGGGTGGGTGGCAGGACTCTGTTAAGAGCAACATGGGATGCCACCTGCTCATGGGGAGGTTACCATGGAGGTTACCATGAAGTAAGGACTACTTCAAGCTCCAGTTTTGAATAATGTGGCAGCTTTGTTCAAATTTCCCAGTGTTTATTCCCTGATCTATCCCAAACACCTTGGGGGAAACAGGCCCCATGTATTTCTAAGCAGCTCTTTACCTCAACAGCAAAACTCATCTGTGGAAAAGCTGGGATCAGCACAGAAAATACATACTTCATGCAATTTGAGGGTGAAGTATCTGGATTAGGGGCCTATTCACAGCTCTCTGGAGGCTCAAATTAACATCAGCCAGAGTCTGCAGGCACCAGCTGTTCTGCACAATGCCATTCAGTTTTATTTTTCATAACATCTATTATAAAAAGTCTCCCAAAATGCTTTTACAATGTTACTATAAATAACACAATTACTGAGTTAAATAATGAACAGCAGCAGAGAGAGGTAGAGGCGACAGAAAGAAGGGCCGTTCTCAGACAAGATTGGACGTGAAATGGAGAGCTGATGAGCCAGAGACAAACAGGAAGGCACCTGAAGCCTCTTACTGCCAGGCGCTGGGACCAGACAACAGGAGATGGATCACTTGATAATTGCCCTGTTCTGTTCATTCCCTTTGAAGCATCTGACATCAGCCACTGATGGAAGACAGGATACGGAGCTAGATGGACCATTGGTCTAATCCAGTGTCACCCTTCTTATGTTCAGAGAATATTCTGCCACTTACAGTGGCTGCGCTGTGTGAAGCCACAGAGAAGAGACCAGTGCTAAGTAAGCAGAGGTAGTTGGAGCAGAAGGAAAGGTTAGATGTGTGATGTAGGTTGGAGCAAGTCCGTGGAGGGACTGAAAACCAAACAGGGCAATTTGGAAACATATTCTGAGATATGGGTCATCAGCCTGGTGGGAAACCTGGGTCTTTAGCACTAAAGGACCTGACTCCAAGCCTCCTGAAGTCAATGCGAAGACTTCCATTGACTTGAATGGGCATTGGTTCAGACCCTAAAAGCAGGGGCATTTACAGGTTGAGCTAAAAAAACAAAGTCTGGATTTTCAAAGATATTTAGGTGCCTAAAGATGAAGATAGACATCTAGTGGAGATTTATAAATGCATCTAAGCAGGCCAAACATCTCTCTCCCACTGACTGATTGATTTTGTAAGTTCCACTGAATGCCTGCCCACATCTCTAGGAGCCTAACAACCTTTGCAAATCTGCACCTAACACTATTAGCAACTAGCAGTAGTAGGTTGTTAGCCTCTAACTGATCAGCCACTAGAGCAGGACAACCCACAATTTTCCAGGATGTTATATACTGCCCCTGTTAGAAGGTGCTCATTCTGAGTGTCCAAGTTCTAATGTTATGTTGGGTGCCACTTTTACAATGACCTCCTGCAAGGGTTATCAGCAAGGTTTGAGCCCAGGACCTTCAGCTCTGAAAGTACTTGAGCTATCAGGAGCAACTCCATTAGCTGACAGCAAAAGTAGGCTGTTATCTAATAGGCCAACCACTAGAGGGGGACACTACACACACTTTGTCAGATGCACTTCTCTGTACATGAGAGAGAGGCAGAGAGTCGGACTGGGCACATTCTAGCACTTTGACAGCTGGGACTTGAAGCTGCAAAGAAAGATGTTGCAATACTCAACTCACACATCTCTATCAAGTTGGATGGAGATAGCCATTCGGCCACTGGTGTACTACTGACATAACTCAGATTTTAAAAGAAGGCCTGTGTATTACATAAGAACATAGAATGGCCATATTGGGTCAGACCAATGTGTCGGTCCCAAGCGGGGGCTCGGATAAACTCAGTGAAGCCATGCCAGGTGCACAAGTACTTATTGCCAAAGTATAATAGGCCTCCCAGCCTTCACGCATTACTAAATCTGTGATTACCAGCAACCAACCAACCAAGCAAGCAAGAATCAATGCTTATGCCCCTTCTGCTACGGACAGTCCCGGACCCTCCTGCCTTGTCCTTGAGGCTCGTAGCAGGCACTACTCCAGCATGGGGAATTCCTGGGCACCCACAAGGCCAGGGTCCGCAGGTGAGATTGTTCATCTAAAGTAATTCTCATAGAGGCTTTTAATCATCACCTCCTTCTAAGGTGGGCGGGGGGGGATATTCACCCAAAAGCAGGCTCTGGCAGGAAACACAGCTGTTTTCTATTCCCACACTTCACAGTCTCAGGCCTTCCTTATCTCTTCACTTGTTTATCCAGCCAAGTGGCTACAAGCCAGCTTGGCCGGCCAAAGCCAGTTCACTACTAGCTCCCCCCAAGCCATTCTGTAACATCAGCCCAAGGTAACTTCCGGGCAGCCCCAACACAATGGTTCATCTAGTCCAGTATCCTATCTTCAGACAGTGGCCAGTGCCAGATGCTTCAGAAGGCATGAACAGTGATCAATTTTCAAGTGATCCACCCACCGTCATTCAGCCCCTGCAACTGGCAGTCAGAGTCTTAGGGACACCCAGAGCATGGGGTTGCATTTCTGACCATCTTGACTAAAAGCCATTGATGGACCTGTCATCCAGGAATTTATCTAATTCTTTTTTAGAACTTATCTAATTCTGTTCTATTTTTGGCCTTCACAATATCCCATGGTGACGAGTTCCACAGGTTGACAGCGTGTTGTGTGCAGAAGTACTTCCTTATGTTTGTATTAAACCCACTGCCTCTTAATTTTATTGGGTGACCCCGGGTTCTTGTGTTCCATGAAGGGGTAAATAACACTTCCCTATTCACTTTCTCCACACCAGTCATGATTTTATAGCCCTCTAACATTACCCTCCCCCACCTTAGTGGTCTCTTTTCTAAATTGAACAGTCCCAGTCATTTTAATCTCTCCTCATATGAAAGTTGTTCCATACCCTTAATAATTGTTGTTGTCCTTCTCTGTACTTTGTATTGTTGCTAGCATCTGAGCAGATCTCAGTTAGATATCAAAACTGAGGAGAGCTGTTCAATTTAAAAGAACTGTTCCTACTCACCACCGAATCATCTCCAGCAGTAGGACCAAATAAGAAGCGGGGATAGTACAGTAATAATTTTAGGCCTGATTTATTTAAGTAACTTCGGTGACTCAGCCAACGCCAAAGTCTTTGGACCAAAAAAACATCCTGCTACAAAAAAACCAAGTACCACATATATGATTTCAGCTGCTTTTTGCTTGGTTGCTCCCTTGCCTCATCCAACAGAAAAGGTGCTCACACAATCAGAGGTTAAATTAAACAGCGAACGCCTCGGGTACTCCCACACCAACTCCAAGCGATGACGATCGTCACAGACGAAAATGTGAATGTAACCTGAAAGCCAGAGATTGAAATCCAGCTCTCAGGGGGGTTTGTTAATGCTCCAGTCACTGTCAAGCATGAAATGAGAAGCCTATTTATATTTTAAAAAGTCGTTGTGCTTCTCCAGTGGCTCTCTGGTTAACTGCTCAAGCCAGTGGCAGTGAGTAGAGCGTGTACAAATGGTGTCCTCTCATTGTCCGGGGCGTCGCTTTGTCCAGGTAGCACTGTATCACTGCTACCCCAATAGGCCAGAGTGGAATAACTTCATTGTAATTCATCATCCAAAAAGACGTGAAACTCATCTTTATTATCCTCCCCCGAAAGCAGAGTCCTGCATTTAATGGCAAGAAGTGCCATGTGAGATATGGAGGAGTCACATTTTTCAGAAAAGCAATCTGGGTAAACGTCTGACAACAAGAGTAGAGGAGTGGGAATTGTGGCTCCTGGCTTCTATTACCTGCTCCGACACAGACTCACTGTGTGCCTCAGTTTACACACCCACAGGGATATTAATTCATGTTTGTGAAGACATATAAAAGCAAAATGTTATTCTAAGGAAGCATCATTATCCCTCCACCAGAGCCATTCAGAGTTGGCAATTCACAGAGATTATGAAGAAAGGAGAGATGTACCTGTTGGAAATAAACACTTGCAGTTGCTTTGACTGCCTGGTTAAATATATCTCAGTTTCCACTCTCAGTGGTATCTATACGGCCCCATTGCCATAGTATCTGAGTGCCTTAGTCTTTAATGTATTTTTCCTCACAACACACCATTGTGAAGTACGCATTATCTCCCTTTTACAGGTGGGGATCTAGGACACAGAAAGACCAAGGCCAATGTCTACACCTGGAGCCGGGGGTGCGATTCTCAAATCAAGTGACATACTGGCACATTCAAGCAAATGTGCTAGAAAGAGTAGAATCATAGAATATCAGATTTAGAAGAGTTCAACCCCCTGTTCAAAGCAGGACCAACACCAACTAAATCATCCCAGCCAGGGATTTGTCAAGCCAGGCCTTAAAAACCTCTAAGGCAGGAGATTCCACCGCCTCCCTAGGTAACCCATTCCAGTGCTTTACCACCCTACTAGTGAAATAGTGTTTCCTAATATCCAACCAATATAAACCTCCCCCACTGCAACTTGAGACCATTACTCCTTGTTCTGTCATCTGCCGCCACTGAGAAAGCTGAGCTCCATCCTCTTTGGAACCCCCCTTCAGGTAGTTGAAGGCTGCTATCAAATCCCCCCTCCCGATTCTCTTCTGCAGACTAAATAACCCCAGTTCCCTCAGCTTTTCCTCGTAAGTCATGTACCCCAGTCCCCTAATCATTTTTTTTGCCCTCCGCTGGACTCTCTCCAATTTGTTCACATCCCTTCTGTAGTCAGGGGACCAAAACTGGACGCAATACTCCAGGTGTGGCCTCACCAGTGCTGAATAGAGGGGAATAATCACTTCCCTCGATCTGCTGGCAATGCTCCTACTAACACAGCCCAATATGCTGTTGGCAACAAGGGCACCCTGCTGACTCACACCCAGCTTCTCGTCCACTGTAATCCCCAGGTCCTTTTCTGCAGAACTGCTGCTTAGCCAGTCGGTCCCCAGTCTGTAGCAGAGCATGGGATTCTTCCTTCCTAAGTGCAGGACTCTGCACTTGTCCTTGTTGAACCTCATCAGATTTCTTTTGGCCCAATCCTCCAATTTGTCTAGGTCACTCTGGACCTATCCCTACCCTCCATCATACCTACCTCTCCCCCCCAGCTTAGTGTCATCTGTGAACTTGCTGAGGGTGCAATCAAACCCATCATCCAGACCATTAATAAAGATGTTGAACAAAACCAGCCCCAAGGCTGACCCCTGGGGCACTCTGCTTGATACCGGCTGCCAACTAGACATCAAGACATTGATCGCTACCTGTTGAGCCCGACAATCTAGCCAGCTTCCTGTTCACCTTATAGTCCATTCATCCAATCCATACTTTTTTAACTTGCTGGCAAGAATACTGTAAGAGACCGTATCAAAAGCTTTGCTAATGTCAAGATAGAGCACATCCACCACTTTCCCCATATCCAGAGCCAGTTATCTCATCATAGAAGGCAGTCAGGTTGGTCAGGCATGACTTGCCCTTGGTGAATCCATGTTGACTGTTCCTGATCACTGCCCTCTCCTCCAAGTGCTTCAAAATGGATTCCTTGAGGACCTGCTCCATGATTTTGCCAGGGACTGAAGTGAGGCTGACTGGTCTGTAGTTCCCTGGGTTCTCTTTTATCCCTTTTGTCAAATATGGGCACTATATTTGCCTTTTTTCAATCGTCTGGGACCTCCCCTGATCGCCACGAATTTTCAAAGATAATGGCCAATGGCTCTGCAATCGCATCGGCCAACTCCCTCAGCCCATCGGATGCATTAGATCTGGACCCATGGACTTGTGTATGTCCAGCTTTTCTAAATAGTCGTTAACCTGTTCTTTCACCCCTGAGGGCTGTTCACCTACTCCCCATGCTGTGTTGCCCAGCGCAGCAGTCTGGGAGCTGCCTTTGTCTGTGAAAACCGAGGCGCCAAAAAAAAAAAAAAAGCATTGAGTACTTCTGCTTTTTCCACATCATCTGTCCCTATGTTGCCTCCCCCATTCAGTAAGGGTCCCACAATTTCCCTAGCATACCTGCAGAAACCCTTCTTGTTACCCTTCATATTCCTTGCTAGCTGCAACTCCAATTGTGCCTTGGCCTTCCTGATTACACCCCTACATGCTCTAGCAATATTTTTATACTCCTCCCTAGTCATCTGTCCAAATTTCCACTTCTTGTAAGCTTCCTTTTTGAGTTTAAGCTCACCAAAGATTTCACTGTTAAGCCAAGCTGGTCGCTGGCCATATTTGCTATTTTTTTTGCATTTCAGGATGGTTTGTTCCTGTGCCCTCAATAAGGCTTCTTTAAAATACAGCCAGCAATCCTGGACAACTTTCCCTCTCATAGTTTAGCTATGGTAGCACAGTCAGTGGCAGTTCAGGCTAGTTGCCCCAAGTATGTTCTTATGGGATCCGAAGAGTTTGTACTCATGGCAGATAGCTCATGACGCTGATCTCCACTGCCCGTGCTACCATGACTACACTAGTCATTGAGCTAGTGTGTAACCCACACACCTCCTGGGTGTGGTGCTCTGTCCCAGCTAGTGGCACTGAGACCACTTAAAGAGAGATGAATGAGTCTGCTACAGCCTTAGCTAATGGCCATGTGGCTTTTAGCTCATGCAGTAGAGGTTCATGCATTTAGCTCCAGAGGTCCCAGGTTTGATCCAGATGACCGGGGTCTGTTGGTGTTATACCAGCTCCAGGTGTCGACATAACCCAAGTAACTCAGTAGTTGACCAGAAAATTGAATGTGAGTCTTCCTAGACTAGCATCCAAACCAGTACCCCATCTTTCTTCTCCTCTCTAAAGCATCCAATTACCAGTTCCTCAGGGGACAGGCAAGCGGTGCTTCTGGAAGAAGGACAGAGACTGTACAGTTTACTGGCAGAGGCTCCAGCTGGATGTTGTCTGCCAGAAATTACTAGACGCTGTACAGAACGACCAATTTTTTACTTGAGTACTTGCTAAAGGAAAGGGAGAGGGAAAAAAAAGATACTTGCATAACTACATGCAAATCTGACCTTGTGTGAAAGACATGCTTTCATAGATTTGTCCTCAGAAGGAAATAGTCATTTTTCCTGAGAAAAAGGTGTATTTTTTTTTTTGCAACAAAATGATAGATTTTGGTCTCAGCCCAAAGTTGCATTTTGGAAGAGGAGGGGGTAAATTTGAGCAAAATTCATTCATCAGTTTCTAAGCTCAGTAAGAAGAAACATACATTTTCCCCACTTTGAAAATATCTTGTGTTAATGTCTACGCCGGGAGATGTGGAGCAGCACAGTTAAAGCTGTCAAAGGCAATTTTTCTTACAGACTTAAGTATGCTGTTATTTAAAAAAAAATGGTGAGAAAAACAGAGGAAGTTGGATTCCAATCTGCATTAATGCAACATTATGGCTGAGACTTTCAAAGTCGTAAAAGTCAGGAAATTCAGAAGTACAGGCTCCCATGCGGATTACAGCAAGGGACATTGGAGAAGCAACATCACAGGATAAAGTCAAATGACGGGGGGCCAGATTCACCGCTGTCCTGCAGCCTTATAGTCCCAGCTAGGCTAGTTCAAAGGAGCAGTAGGAACATAGGAGTGGATGGGACCTCCTGAGCCATTGAGACCAGTCCCTGGGTGCAACACGCAAACACGTTGTATAATTCCATTCATAAACTTCACAAGCTCCATCTTTGAACTAGTTACATTGTTTGCCCCCTCTTTTGCCTGTTGGGAGGATGTTGGGAGAACCTCACTCCTCTGATGGTTAGAAGCCTTCTTCTAGCTTCCAGCCTGAATTCATTCTTCACCAGTTCATCCCCATTCGAACTTGTGTCAACATTGTTCTTTAGCTTAAATAGCTCTTATCCCTCCCTGGTGTTTACCTCCCTCTCCCAGGAGCAATCAGATCCCCTCTCAATGCTCATTTTACTAAGCTAACCAAGCCAAGCTCTTTTAGTCTCCTCTCTAGGGTAGGCTCTCTGTTTCCCTGATCACCCCAGTAGCCCTTTTCAGCACCTGCTCCAGGTTGAATTAATTTTTATCCTTTCCCAGTTATAAACAAAGCCCTCACCCCATCATTGCAGGCCTACTCAAGCCTGAAAGCACCGGAGATGGGGGTGAAAGTCGGACAGTATGTGCCGGTACCGGTGCATATGCTGCCGACATTAAAGCACTGCTGCATCCCCCCCTGTTGGTAGCCCTGCCAGTAGGGTCACTGATGGGGGGAAGAGGGCAGCTTCCCCAGGGCCAGCGATTTAAAAGGATCCGGGGTTGCTGGCCACCACTGTTGCTGCCGCAGCAGCAGCCGGAGCCCCGGGCCCTTTTAAATTGCTGCCGGAGCCCCAGGCAGCATGGGCCAGGCAGCGCAGATGGGCTGGTTGGGCCCCGCCCCTTCTGCCCGAGGCCCCGCCCCTTCTGGGGGCCCAGAGCCAGGCCCCCATACCGGTAAGTGTTTAATATTACTTTCACCCAGACCTAATAGACCCTGATCTTGCAAAGCAATTCATTGGTTCAATTCAGCAAAGAGCATAAGCACAGGCTTAACTTTAAGCAAGTCCCTAAGTTCATCCTCATTCAGCAAAGCACTCAAGCATGTACTTAACTTTAAGAATGGGCCTAAGTCCCCCTGGGACTCTAACACATGCTGAACCTAAAAGCAGGTACTGAATAAAGATGGACGTAGGCACCTGCTGAAGTGTTTTACTGTGCCAGGACCTACGTGGGTGGCCTCTTTCATCCACTGGCATGGACAGGACTCCACACAGATGTAAGGATTTGGCCATACAGTTCACACTGCAAGAGAAAGTCCAATGGTCTGGATGAGCCAATTGGCATGGAGTGGTCTGGGGGAAGATGATGCCTGCTCTCTGGAGAAGGACAGGTTTTCAGTCCCCAGGGATGGCTAGCTGGCTCCACTTACCAATCCCACTTATAAAATAGGCTAGGACCTTTCACCATAACCAAACTGCCTTTAAAAAAATAGAGTCACAGATTTAAGGCCTGGAGGTACCGTCAGCTCATCTATTCTGCCCACTTGTATAACACGGGCCATAGAATTTCACCCAGTGACCCTTGTACTGAGCCTGGCAGCTTGTCCCACACTGAAGCATATCTTCCAGGCAGGCATCCAGGCTGGATTTGAAGACTAAGCTCACGAAGTCAGGCATTGAGAAGAAGATCACGTGCAGATCCTCAGGGATTTGCAGATCCTCAGGGATGACCAGATTCCATGGGGCATTTAAAAAACATGAATGTTTATATTTGAAAGACATGAACCCATTATCTCCTAGAAGTACTTGACACTTGCATAGTCTTCCATCCACATTCTATAAAACTTTACGAAATGAGGGAACTGTCATCACCCCCAGTTTACAGAGCAGAAGATGAAGGAAGAGAACAAATCACCCACAGGCAGGACTAGAACCCAGATCTCCTCATTAGCAAGCCTCAGCTTAACTCACTAGAGCCCAGCGATCCCTCCCTGAAAGCCAGCTGTGAGGATGCATCTGAAATTTGCTAGCAATTAGCAGCTCAGTTCTCCATGGTAAGCATACAGTAGTGAGGGCAGACACAGGGCACCGTCTTGTCTCATTATCTCTAATGGAAACCTGCACTGACAGCTAAATCAGCAAACTCCATGCATACCAACAACACTTTTTGCATCGAAAAGGGAGGGGGTGGCCAGCTCAGAGCTGTCAGGGGTCCAGAATCGAAGCAGCTGCTCTCCATGCCAACAGGTGGAAGCTGTCTATAAAGCGAACAATCCATCTCCCCTTTAACCCTTTTACTGCTGGCCCACCCTCGCATCTGCTCCGACACCGTTGGCATCGCCTAGGCACAAGGCGGCAAAACGATGAATGGTTGTGGTGTGTGTGGGCCCTTCGGCAGCACAGAAGGAGCACGTTTCCTGGACGTACCTGGAACACTCAATGGTGCAGCAGCTCCTAGTACATTCGCAGGAACTGCAGGTACGTACCGCACGGGCTGAGCGGCGGCAGCAAAGACAGAAAGCCCAACAGGCTGACACACCAACATCTGACGCACTTTGAGGAAATGGTCAGCAGCCCTGGGCGAAATGACCTGGGCAGTGAAGAGGCACCTGCAGAATTGCCTTCCCACCCCTGTGGATCTTGTCTTTGTCCTTCAAAAAGCAAAGGCAGCAGCCCCCTTATGAATGGTGCCACCTAGCAGCTCACCTGTCCATGTTATGCTATGGAACAGCAATGTGTTGTTGACAAAGGAGGTAGTATGGTCTAGGGGCGACAGCGGGTGGTGGGAATTCAGGTCTCCTGGGTTCCATTTCTGGCTCTGCCAGTTGACCAGCTGCCTGACTTTCACCTCTCTGCTTCCCAATCTGTAACACTGGGGTGCCACCTATCTCCGGGATTCAATCAAGGTGTATAAAGTTCTGAGGATGAAAGGCCCTCGTGATGTGCAAAACCCAGCCCAGTCCCTGCTTCAGCCTCACAGTGTCCCATCCTAGAGAAATAAAGGAGCTAGCTCCCACCATTTCAACTGTTACCCCAAGGGTAGGGTAACCACACATCCCATTTTTTAAGCCCTGTCCTGGCCATGCCAACTTTTTTGGCAAAAGTGGGTATTTGTCCCATTTGGTCCTGCCAATTTGATTAGTTGGCAAGAACAAACGGGACAAATGCTCACTTTTGTCAAAAAAGTGAGGTGCGGTACAGAGGGGGCGAGCTGCAGTGCCAGCCTGTTGCAAAGAGGGAGGCAGGGCTACAGAGACCAGCAATCCCAGCCGAGTTGGGACTTGGGTGAGTGGCCCTGTGCAGGAGGACTCAGGCCAGCCCCACATGGTGTCCCTTTGGGAAATATGGTCACCCCACCCAAGAGCTGGTCTCCAGAATACCAGCTGCATTACGCTGGCCACGGCCATTAACACGTCCCCACTCACCAGGGGGCCTTTTCTCTTTCCCTCCCATGCTGACCATCAGACAACCCCACCATGGCCTTGGGCACACTAGCCTTCAAACATGAAATGCAGGTGGAGTCAGTTAAGTCCTAGCACCATGTATATATATCTCCTAGAACTGGAAGGGACCTTGAAAAGTCATTGAGTGCAGCCCCCTGCCTTCACTAGCAGGACCAAGTACTGATTTTTGCCCCAAAATCCCTAAGTGGCCTCCTCAAGGACTGAACTCATAACCCTGGGTTTATCAGGCCAATGCTCAAACCACTGAGCTATCCCTCCTCTCAGCTCCCTCTGCCCAGCTCCAGGAGTGTCTCCATCACAGCTGTGAGATGCGCGCTGGTACCATTAACAGGTGATCTGCCAAGGGAGTGCCAGATCTAAAGCGAGAAATCAGCCAGGGCACATTAGAGACCCTGGAGATGTACTAGGAAAACGATTCGCTATCAAAGGTTCGTAAACCAGGATGGGATAGAGTCGTCAATGAGGGGGTCTGGCTGGGAATAAGTCACACTGTTTTATTTAAGGGCCTAATTTTAGCACTTTGGATGCACAATCTGGCAGGGGAACTCAGTCCCACAATGTACCTCTGAGGCCAAGCTCTTAGCCAGATGCCAAACAAGTGTGCGCATTTAGATGAGCAATGAGACTATCTAGAGTTCTAATAGCAAAAAAACAAACAAAAGCCTTTGGAAGCAATATAAACCCTCATGCCTCAGGGCTTAAACCAACCTCTAACTATTGGGAGACCCCCTTAGAGGGGCATATTCGCCCACATCTGCCTGGAGTGTGGTTTCTTGCATCTTCCTCTAAAGCATTTGATGCTGTCTGCTGCCTGAGGCAGGATACAGGATGAGATTGATCACACTGACCCACTCTGGCAACTCTTATGTTCCAGCCAGAATCTTCCAAACCATTAGCTTTCTCTAGATAGCACAGAAGGGAATGGATGTGCAGCGAGACGAGTTGCGGGGAAGCATACTGGCTAAGCAGAGTCTTACCTGCTTCCTATTAAAACTGATAGAAGCCCTGATAGCTTCATCCGTCTCCTGCCCATTAGCAGCGTGGGTAATGAACAGCTGGGCACAAGGGATGCTGCTAATAGCCATAAGTTGCACTTCACAGGCAGGTGTCTTGGAGACACCAACATAAAAAGGCAGCAACCTCCCTGACCGTGATAACAATGCTGATGAAAATATCTGTGAGAGCGAGAGGCAGGAATCAAACTCAGAAGAGGCTACGGGCATTTGTTATGGGTGGCTGTAAGCACCGTTTCCAAGCCATGGAAATATCCATGTACCTTGCCCAGATCTGTAGAGAAAGTTGCCATCAAGAGACAACATCCCCTCATTATTGTAGCTCACCTAATGTGGCATTTCTAAGGCACCATACAGGCTCGCACAAAGGGTTACTGCAATTGTTGTTCTAGATTCCAGTGGAAATAGCGAGCAGTGGGCGAAGGATCTAAGGGAGGGTGTGGCCGAGGCCTATAAAATCACAAATGGTGTGGAAGAAAGTATTATTTACCCTTCCACACAATGCAAAAAAACAGGGGTTACCCAACTAAATGAATAGGCAGCAGGTTAATACAAATGAAAGCGAATACTTGTTCATAGACACACAGTTAGCTGTGGAACTCATTGCCCTGGGATGGTCAAAAGTATAACAGGGTTCAAACAAGAATTGGATAAGCTCATGGAGGATAGGTCCATCAGTGGCGAGTAGCCAAGAGGGTCAGGGATGCCACCCTATGCTTGGGGCAACCCTAAACCTCTGACTACCAGGAGTCAGGAGTGGATCACTCCATAATTGCCATTCTGTACATGCTCCCTAAAGCTCTGGTACACTGTCAAAGACACGATAAACCACACTAAACCACTATCTGATCCCGTACGGCAACTCTCACGTTCTTATTCCTAATACGGAGCATCTTGAAGCACAACCCTTTCCCCAAACCAAACGGATTCTTTCTTTGGCTGAATTTCACCCTCCCACCAACTTTTTGATAAAACAACCACAGGCTAGTCATTGTTCCAGGTTCTCTATAGGATCCAAACTAGTTTATCACCCTACGTCTTACACTAAAGGGGTGAGTAGTCTACAAGGCTGAGTTTGCAAAGAAAACCCTGCGGTTTGTTTTCTGAAGGGCCTGTGATGGACACAAACTTCCAAGGATGAAATCTCCTTTCCCCAATCACCAGCCACCACAGCAGGGCTCTCCGTCCACTTCAGCCAACACCACCAAGCCTCTGGTGCTTTATTGCCTAATCTAATCCAGTGCAATACAGACTCTGTAGCTTCTGGGAGTTCTACAACAAAGCTGCACAATGCACGGTGAGGTGTCATGAGTGGGGAAGCCTAAGGGTGGCACTGGATTTGAAATAAAAATTTAGTCTGTGTATCTGCTGGGTCTGCGATTCTTGTTCAAAGGAGCCTGGACTGGATAGAAAGAGTAGTTACCTCCAGGTCAGTCCAGATGGCGGTAGGAACAGATCTAGGTTACAAGACTTGTCTGGTGATGAGGGTTCAATACAACTTCCCACACCACACGGTGTGAGCAGAAAAACTCCAGGTGCTTAAGCAGAGAACTAGAAAATGGCCTCCTAGTGGGAAGTTCCTTGTTTTTACTAAGGCCATGTCTACACACCCCTAAGTGACATAAGTTTCCCCAGCATAAGTGGTAGCATGCCCAGCGCTATGTCGGTGTGAGAGCTACCGCTGCTCCTTGGGTGTGGTTTAATTATGTCAACGGGAGAGCTCTCTCCCATTGGCATAGAGCGGCTACACGGGACATCTTACAGCAGCACAGCTGCATCATGACAGCTACAGTGCTGTGAGGTCTCTAGTGTAGACCAAGCCTTAGTTCCTCCCACAGCATATCTCGGTGCCCTCTGGGAACTGAACGACCAAGAAAGCTGAGTTCCAACTCAACTCCACCAGGGGCCATTCAGAGTCTACAAGTTGGGGTGCTTTATTGAACCTCCAAAGTTTTTGATGTCCGGCTATCAGTAGGAATAACACCGGCTCTCATGAAAGCTCCCAGGAGATCGGTCTCTAGCACAAGCCACCCCTAGAGTCATCCAATGCCTTACAATCTGCTTTAATGGTTGCTGTGTCACCTCTGTGCAACATGGGTGGATTGGCCAAAATGAAATGGAGATCAAAGGCACATGGGAGCAAACAGCAGCTCCCTTTTTAAAGTCAGCTTTGCCCTGAGGAAGGAAAGGCACCACCAGGCCTCATAGGCCAAAGCCTTGTCTTTATCCACAGAACAGGTACAGGATGGGCAGTGGCAACCCAGACCTCCGGCTCTCCCCCGAGCGTGCCCTAGGCGTAATCAGGCGGGATGCCTCTAAAGCAGAAGTCTCTAAGTGCCTAAACTATAAGGCACGTCTCCCCAGGGAGATGTGGGAGTTTATCAAGGGAGGTACAAGTTGTGTGCTGCTTTAAAAAAAAAAAAAGAGCTCTGGCTGTTAGTCCCAACACTGCAGAAGGGCTGTGCAAACCCGGAAGGCGGGGATGAAAGGGACTGCTGGAGCCCCACCACTCAGGCTTCGGGTCTCCTGCCCACACCCGCCATTCCTTCACTGGGAGGCAGCCCAGGCTCAGGCTCTCCTTCCCTCACCTGGAGGTGGTGGGGCTCCGGCTGTCAGCCCCGGGGCAGCACCAGCTGCTGCTCTCTGCTCCGCCCTCAGAGCTGGGCGACAGTAGATGTACTTGGGGGGCGGGGGGCGTACAGACACAAAGACGTTCCTACAGTCTTTCTGCAGCTGAAATGAGCTAAACCGTGCATTCAAATACCAGTGTTGACATGGTGTCCCTTAGCTGTTTCATAAAACGCTCCTCTCCTGGGGTGTGAGGAACAAGCTGATTGGTTCTCGTTAGAGTGAAGCCAAAAGCAGACCCATTTATCTGAGCCCCTTTAAATCAGCAGGTTCTCACTGAGCAGGATCTGGACCAGATGATTCCTGGACTGGCCAAAGAATTGTTATTTATTGTTGTATGGGGATCTATAGTAACTGCATAAGAGAATCCCCAACGCCTCCCAAACTCTTAAAAATAGAATCAACACAAGTCATCATAAACAGGCTCCAGCAAGCCCCCGGACAGCAACATGAGTCTAACACAATAATTACAGATTCTCGTTGTAATAACTGAAGCCTAGCATGCCTCTTTAATCATGAGACTAACCCGTGGGGTCAAGCTTCATGAATTGTCACAACGACCTGTTACATAAAATTGTTTAAGAAAAGATTTAAGAAGGAGACCAAAAGACTGAATTAATTTAAAGCAGAGAGGGCCTACCACTGCCGCTCAAGGACTGTGTTAAGGTTATGACCAGTAAACAAGAGGAGCAGGGGATCAGAAATCAATGAACCACAATTGGTGTGTTGGAAGTTAAGCTTAGCTAGTGGGCAAAAAAAAAAAAAAACACCCACAATCGGGGTGGGTCCCTTAAAAAGAGGCTTGATGGAGAAAAGAAGAACTTGTACCACCACCACAGCTGCAGAAGAAGGAATTTTACCATGATCCTCCAGTGGGGACGCTTGACCATCAGCGCTGCACCAGCAAGGACCCCAGCCTGATACTTGTCAGAGCCTGCTCTGTCTTCCCCACCCTTATGTGCGTCTCTCCATCCCCTCACCCTCTATCCCCACCTGGGCTTTTTACCTGATCCTAAAATCAACTACGCTGCACAGCACCCTCACGATGAGATGAGCTGGCCCAACCAGTTGTGTTCGGTCTGAGAAGGACCGGTGAAGGAGAGGGGCCTGACCAGACCAAATGAAGGACCTGACCAGGGATCCAGAGAAACAGCTGCCAGACTAAAGCTTCTGTCTATGACTGACACGTAGGGTTGCCAACCCTCCCCCTTCGCCGGGAGTCTCCCGGAATTGCCTGCATCTCCTGGAGGCTACTGAAGCTCTGATTGAGCTAGGGTGCTACAAAACAGAATTGAAGCCAGAGCTGAGTTAGGGGCTAGCCACCCTGCGTATGTGCCCAGGGTTTCAGATGGGATCATACTCTGGTTAACTAGCCCCTCCTGCCACTCACGCCGCTGAGTCTACACTTCTATGTTCAGTCAGAGCTAGCACAGGTATGTCTACATGAACTGGAAATGACTCCTTCCAGCTCCAGCACAGACAGACCCTTAACAGCTACACCAACTCTTGCAGGTGTCACGAGTGCTTCACATTCAAGAACACTGGATTTACATTATTAATGTAAAGAAAAGAAAAAAAAAGTCGATTCAAGAGTGCTACAGCACCAGAAGGACGTGTGATATTTTTAGATCAAGGGCTTAGCATTTGCATTCAATACATGAGGCGTACATGATTAAATGAGAAATCCCTATGAACGTCATAAACCTGTAATGTTATTGGCTGAGCACTACAGAACAATTTAAAATACATGGACAGCAGCGCTAAGCAAACCACAGTCCATGTGCAACACTTGTGAATTACAGGGACTTGGCAAAGAGCTGACCGGTTGCTTGCCATGGCTTTTTAATCATCATCTTCATCCTCGCAGCACAATAGATATTAGAGATGCAAAAGGCCTATTAGCTCACCCTGAAAATCATAGGCTATCAGGGTTGAAAGGGACCTCAGGAGGTCATCTAGTCCAGCCCCCTGCTCAAAGCAGGACCAATCCCCAGACAGATTTTTGCCCCAGTTCCCTAAATGGCCCCTCAAGGATTGAACTCACAACCCTGGGTTTAGCAGGCTAATGCTCAAACCACTGAGCTATCCCTCCCCACAAAATGCTGGCTTGTTCCCTAGATGACAGCTCCGTAAACTAGCTTTCAAAGGCCTAAGTGATGTGGCTCCCACCAATTCCCTCAAGTTTATTCCAGAGCCTAACACAGTCGTACTCGCCGGATGTTTCTCCGGCTGTTCAGTCTAAATGCCCCCTTTCTTAGTTTAATCCAAATGTGGCTCTCAGTAGCAATACCCCCAAGGATCACAACAGACCGTCTCTTCCGTCAATGGCGTTTGCAGTCTGCAGATAGTCATAGATTTCTGTCCCCAAATCTCCTTATAAGTCACTTGGCCTGATATGTATTTAGCTCTTCAACTATCTCCTCATGAAATCACACTTCCCCGCCCCCTGTACATTTCTGTTGCTCGCCTCTGAACTCCCTACAGTTTGTATCTTCTCAGTGATGCAGTGCCCAGCATTTGACACAATATAGTAGGTGCACAATAATACCTGGCACTTCTATAGTACCGTCTGAGGATGAGAAAGCAGATTACATAGCTGAGGATCTCTCCCTTTGTCTATGAATTAAGCCTCACAAGATCGCTGGGTGGAAGGAATTACTGGGGGGACAGAATTCACAAATAGGGAAACCGAGGCACGGAGCACTTAAGCAACATTCTCACGGTCCCACAGGAAATCAATGGTGGAGCCAGGAATAGCAGACAGATTTCCTGGCTCCCAGGACTATGCCTTAACCACAGCATCATCTTCTTCCCCTCTTTCTCGGAGTAGCTAGAGGAGATGACGTTGGTAATCACATTGCTGACAAGGAGAAGCTGTGGGAGCGGAAGCTGTTCCAGCAATGATGGGAGAAGAGCAGAGGACGTAGCCGCTCAGCTGGAGCCATCTGTAGGATGAGGGGCAATGGGAAGATAGCTGTGGGCTCAAAACAAATGCTCTGATGGAATTTCTGCTAGCTCATGGATCTGGCCGGGCGGGGAATAAGCTCTATCGTTATTTTAGTACGTCAGCTCCTGGTCAACCCAAGGGAGTAGAGTGACCAGATGTCCTGATTTTATAGGGACAGTCCTGAATTTTGGGTCTTTTTCTTATATAGGCTCCTATTACCCCCCACCCCCTGTCCCGATTTTTCACATTTGCTGTCTGGTCACCCTACAAGGGAGTAGAAACCAACAAAAAAATGGAGAAAAGGACAAACCAAAAATAATTCACCAAACTTTGTAAAAACCTCAGAAAAGTTTTGAGTGGATTCTTTTTTTATCCAAACCAATTCTTCCAGCCAGATTCTTGTGTTGGAGGGATATTTTTAAGTGTAACGACAGCTTCCGCAAGAGCCACTTGTGACTAGAGAAAGCTTTTCCAAATGTCAGTGTCTCAGTTTCCAGTAGCGAAGGCCTCATCGAAAGAAGAACATCTCTCTGGCCTGTATTTGCACTGAAGCATCAGGATGTGGTTGATCAACTAAACTCCACCTAGATGCACATGTATTTGTGACTCCCTGTCTTATAAATGCTGTACCGTGGTCAGTCTGGTCCACGCTGAGCCGCTGGATATAAATGGAGAGATCCATCTCAGCCAGAGTTAAGTGGAGTCAAAAATTAAAAGTCAACTCTGGGTAGAACATACTCCGGCTCTAAGAGGGAACGCTGCTTTCTTGGTACCTCTGTTTCCAGGGAGCAAATCAAGAAGAGACAAACAGGTGAGGTGGTTACTAGGCAGAGAAGACCCCAGCTGGGGTAGGCTTTGATTAAATCTATAACTTCAGTGAGCCCCCAACAGCTCCATGAGAGATAAGAGTCTCCCTTCAAATGCAGTTGTACCTGGGGTGTGCTTACACAACACCTGAGTCTTAGGAGTGTAAGGTGTCCAAGAAACCCAGTCAACACTAAATCTGCAAGTAGCCAATAGTTTGTCTCTCTCATCTGAGGTATCAGCTATTCATCACAGGCAGAATGGAAAAGTTGACAAGGCATAGAAGGGAGGCTGAGGCCCATGGGAGTTTTGCCTGAGCTAGGAGTGGAGAATCTGTCCCATTGGTTGGTGCCACAATGGGACCATTACATATTTTATATTGTTTTGTGGAATAAAAATAAAACAGTAGGGTCCGTCTTTTAAATACCCTTATAGAGCTAAATGTATCCAAACGGACCAAAAAAGAACAGAACCGTCCCTAATGAAGCAGAGATGCCAGGGTGCGTCAGAGAAGCCAGCAGTGAAAAACTGCTCCGTTCCCATGGACCCTCTGAAACTGAAGCATTAAGATGCAGCTCGTGGCAGCAGGCTGATTCCGCACTGATTGACTTTCATTCGGCTCTAGACAGAGACAAACAGAACTAGAGGCAATGAGCAGTAATACATTTAGCCTTTGTTTCTATGGCATCCCGCAGTGACACCATCCCGAGCGTGCCCCCCAGGGACAATGTTTCCAAGCCCAGCCTATGTTGTTAAACACCCTTGATACACAGCGTGCCAGACACAGCTTTGGATGCCAAGCTATATTTAGTTTGTTTATTAAAACTCCACTCGCTGCATTAGCCCCTGGGAGCTGCTGAAATCAGCTTGCGTGCAAGGAGAGCTCATATATGTGTGCGGAAGGAGGAAGGGTACTGGGAGATTTGCGGGCACGTGCCAGAAACATATAGAGGGGAACAATGCAACCCACAATAAAAGCAAGATTCCAGGACAGGTGTATGTACAGCTCCTAGCACAATGGGGCCCAGTTCTCTAGGTGCTGTCTCTTACCGCCATAAATAATAATCAGAAGAACAATAGCTTCCTCATGTGCCATGCTTTTCATCACTAGATCTCTAACTGCTTTACAAACAAGATCAGTATGATAGTCTTCATTTCACAGATGTGGAAACTGAGGCACAGAGAAGGGAAGTGACTTATCAAGCTAGTGACAGAGCCAGAAATGGAACACATCTCCTGAGTCCCAGTCCAGTGCACTATCCACTAAGCCATACTGCCTCCCTCAGTAAGTAATTACAACTGTTTATAGCAGCTATATTGGCAACCTTTAGCACTGCCAACCCTCAGCGCAATGCCACAGTTCTTAGCTAATACATCCGTAGCACATACCTATTGGGACAGTAAATAGGGTTACCCACATTTTATAAGTGGGGAAACAGAGGCAGAGAGAGGTAAAGCGACTTCTTAAAACGCCACACATCCAGTGAGTTAGACCTGGGATTAGAACTCAGGAAAGCCTGGCTGCCAGACCTAACCACTAAACAACACCCTCTTGCCAGTTGTGAATGAATCCTGATTTCTACTAATGTCTCCAACATGCGTAAGTATTTGCCAAATAGTTATGTGAACAGACTTTCAGACAATCATTTACTTACATACTGCTCACTTCAGCTATGCATTATTCAGAGTGTGTGAGAAAAATCATATGGTATTGTTTCTGTTCCATGGCTAGACGGGATTTTTTTTTAAAATAGGAGAAAGAATGCTAAACACATTTTCTAATATGAATTTTCATGCTATAGTCTGAAAATTTGGGACTTTGCGAACATTTTCTTGTATAAGCTACAGGAATCCAAATACACACAACAAATAAGGAGACCCAGTGAACAATAGTCAAACTAACTGTGCTCCACCCCAAAAGTGACTTCACTTCCAGGATGCTACTCTATCCAGTATGGGTCTCTAAGATTCCCTTTGGAAGAAAAATGACGGTAGAGAAGTGAGAGATTATTTTGCTACTCGAAAGACCATGAAGAAAATTCTTTTTGACCTGACTCCTTTCCTTCTGGGAAAGATGAACCGCCAATAACTACGGAGGAAATTCTTTGGGGGCAGTAGCAGGAAAAGACATTAGAGATGACAACTGCCATGTCAGGGGCACTACACTGCAGGGAAAAAGGAAGAATGGACAGATAATGAAATTACAGAGCACTGAAAATGTCAAAGAATGACAGCACACGGCCATCATTCACCGATTATATGAGGCATTAACATGCTGATATCCCATTCCAATGACAAAGATGGCAACAAGAACAGTAAATAGTCCAAAATGAATCTGTGCCTGAGACCAGGAGCTTAATGAAACTGGCAGAAAATTAACCCCCCTCACTGTGCAATCTTAAAACTGAAAACCGCTAGGCCCTTTGCAGGGATAAAAATTGCTTAGGTTCTTTATTTCACCTCCCTTTGCTGTGATATGCTACAGATATGTCCTGTAATGGCAAAAGGCCATTCTGAGTATAGCCATCATCATGTAATCTCATAACCAAGGAACACATTTTTCATCCAACAACAAAGGGGCAGGAATAATGACTAATGACAAAGCCACACAAGGGATAAAGCTGATCATAACATGGTCCACTTGACCTGTTTCTCCCCTGCCATCTGCTGCCGGGTCTGCAGAACCCCCTGGGAGTTTTCCAAACCATATAAAGGAATCAGACTCCATAAGGTATTTGCAATTAGAAGAACCAACTTGGCTAACTGGCTAGGACATTGCAGCTCCAATACCAGGTCTGCATGGGTTCCCTTTGCCATCGACTATGGTTCTCTCTCTGAACCAGGTCAGCTCTAACTAAAAGTTATGACCACTGGATGGCTGCTCAGTGGCCTGTGTGAAAGAGTTGGTTTCAATCCAGTTCCTCCTGGAGAAGAATTTTCCGCATCAAGACAAACTCAGCACAACTGACACGAATTGCCAACCTCGCTGGCAGGCCCACGTGAAAGAACAAGGGGGGAATGAGCCACATGGACTCTCTCTCTAGCTGGACTTTAGAGGGGTGGTTTCTTCCAGCCCCTTTTGGAGAACATCATAGGGAAAAGGAGGGAAGACCCCTCTGACTAACATGTAAGGCAAAATTCAAACCTCCTGTGGGCAGAGGCAGCGCCACTGGAAATCCCATAGTTGGCCAGATCAGTGCATTTCAGGCCACATATCATATCATAGAATAGCAGGGTTGGAAGGGACCTCAGGAGGTCATCCAGTCCAACCCCCTGCTCAAAGTAGACCAATCCCCAACTCAATCACATATTGCTCCCAGCTCTGAAGCACTAATCTCTATTGCACCTACTTTACTACAGAAGGTGAGCATGAGGGGGATCGCTTAGAATAGACTCCTCACATGCAAATACCAATGGGAAAAGAAATCAGGCAGCAGTGAAATCAGTGCATGACCATAGCCTGATTTAATCAGACCTGTCTTTCTCATACACAATGGGCGTTCGGGTTTGTTTTTGTTTCCCTTTACTCTAAAACATGGCGAACTGGAAGAACAAGGAGGACCAGCTGAAGAGCAAGTGCTGTGAAAGAGACAATGTAATGGTCACCAGGTCACTTTGGGTTGAAATCCTGGCTCCACTGAAGTCAAAGGCAAAACTGTGTCATGTATAGGAATACAGTAATACCCCTTTAAATCAGTCGTGAGCCCCCAACGGTGCTCACTGTGTTCTATGCTTGAGAAGCAGCTACAATCCAACAAGAGCAGCAGTGTGTATCTGTAACTAAGCACTGTGTGTTGTGTTTGTTCACTAAATAATGGACTATTTGGTCACCGCATGTGGTTCCTTCATATTAGGTTTGTCATGAAATGATAAAAAGACAACACTGCCATTAACGTCAATGGGGTCAGAATTTCACCCCCAGTCTTTGCCAGTCACCCTGATTATAAGCAGGGTAACAATTTAACTTAGCCAGCCAACAAACCAAAGCAACAGAAAAGCGTCTTTCACCTGCAACCCTGGGACGGACCTTTAATCTTTTCCCCAAACCTGCCCAGCAAATGGCCTCTGCGGTGCCCAGAATCATGACAATGTAGGAAGGGACCTCAACGGATCATCCAGTCCAGCTCCGCGTGCTAAGGCAGGACCAATTAGACCTAAGTCATCCCTGACAGGTGTTTGTCCAACCAGCCAATTCCCGAGCTTAACCACCCTAAGAGAGAAAGTTTCTCCTTACACCTAACCTAAGTTTCCCTTGCTGAAGATTTAGCGCTGTTCTTGTTCTACCATCAGTGGACATGGAGAACAATTGATCACCCTCCTGTTAATAAAAGCCGTTAACGTATCTGAAGATTATCATCAGGTCCCCTCTCAGACGGTCATCAAGTTTGGCCTATATCATACCAAGGCTGGCAGCAAGATTCAGAGTCCTGGGGCATTCACGGAGACTCAACGCCCGATATCTTTCATAACAAGGGGAATCGAGGTCTGGTGTCTCCACTGACCAGAGCTGTGGCAGGGGTCGGTCACTGGGACCACAGGCAGCTGTCTCTCAGGTTGGCAGGTCTCAAGCAATGTAGGGAAGTACAGTTCATTGCCAACACCTTAAACTCCACCTGAAGACCAATGGGCAGGCAGTGCAGATCCAGAAGCTACTTTGTCAGGATCAGAGAGGGGCTAAGATTGTGCTTCCCTACCAACACACACACATTAACTGGCACACAGGCTCTTGACACCTCAGGGCAATTACATGTTTAAAATATCTCCCTCACCACCACAGACCGGGGAACTTGCTCTGAACAGGAACTGCCTCTGTCTCTAGAAACAGAACACACTGATTTGTGTGCGTGTTGTTTTGCAGAGTACATGGACAGATTAACCGGACTGAATAATGCATGGGGAACAGGATCTTTATCAGGGTGGAATAAGCTAAATGACTTAGCTTTCGAGAGTCAAATCAAGCCCATTCCATCAGTCTGTATGTAAACAATCAAAGAGCGTCACAGTGCTTAGCTGCCCCTCTTGCTCCGGTGCTGTCTCCTTGGGAATCCAACATCTGGCGCTGCAGAGCTTGCAGTTTTCAAATGTTTGCATAAAAAGAAGGGACTGGAGTAGAGGGTGCCCATTCATGTAGCTCACACAGCACCAGTGTTACAAGTGGGGGAACGAAGTCAGCTGTGCCACAAGCCCCAACCCAAGCTCTCAACACGACGGGCATGCCATGCGGGATCGCCTTTGAAGTGGAAAGGTGGGGTATTAAGAGGGCTCTTCTGTTAATTCACACTGTTAGCAGATGCAAGAATACTGAACAAAGCTGCTGAATACATTTGGTTGACTTTTGTTAGGTGTGGCTTGTTCACACTGTTTCGATTCTATTCATATTTCAAGAGGATGTTAAAAAGCAGCCACTAAAGGTAGGTATTTTTAAATCTGCAGGTCTGGATAACTTGTATCCAAGAGTTTTAAAAGAGCAGGCTGACCATTAATGTTGATTTTCAGTAAGTCTTGGAACACTGGGGACAGGGCCGGTGCAAGGATGTTTCACGCCCTAGGTGAAACTTCCACCTTGCGCCCTCCCTCGTCCCCGAGCCCCCACTCTGAGGCACCTCCCCTGCAACAGCTCCCCACCCTCTGCCCTGAGGCACACCCCCCCCCGCCCCAGCTCACCCCTGCTCCGCGAACGAGCACCCCGAGGACGCCGTTGCTGCTTCACTTCTCCCGCCTCCCAGGCTTGCGGCACCTAAGCTGATTGGCGCCGCAAGCCTGGGAGGCGGGAGAAGTGAAGCAGCGATGGCGTGCTCAGGGAGGAGGTGGGGCAGGGGTGAGCTGGGGCAGGGAGCTCCCCTGCATGCCACCCCCTTGCCCCCTTACTTGCTGCAGGCGGCCCTCCCCGCGCTCCCCTGCCCCAGCTCCCTCCGCCTAAATGCTGGTGGTGACCGGCGCGGCCGAAGATCCGGCCGCCGCGGTCGCTGCTGAAGAAAATGCCGCCCTCCAAATCCTAGCACCCTAGGCGACCACCTAAGTCGCCTAAATGGTTGCAGCGGCCCTGACTGGGGAAGTTCCAGAAGACTGGAAGAAAGCTAATATCGTGCCAATATTTTAAAAGAGCAAATGTAATGACCCAAGTAATTATAGGCCTGTCAGTCTGACATCAATCCCAGGCAAGATAATGGAGTGGCTGATATGGAACTTTATTAATAAAGAATTAAAGGAGGGTACTATTATTAACATCAGTCAACATGGGTTTATGGAAAATGCATACCACCTCTAACTCTGCCTCCGTGGGCCACTACTGAGAATGCCAAACTCAGGACAAACTGATGAGAAACAGGGCAAACACAACCCAAAACTGGTGGTTATTCTTCCATAAGATATACCAAACCAGCAACAAAAGTAAACTTCTGTTTCACCACACTGCCTAACAAAATTCATAAAAACGGTTTCCTTGTGGGCATTACCCCAGGTACAGAGCCATTATTCATAACTTCAAATACCAAATATGATATATGCATACAGATAGCATAATCATAACCAGCCAATCATAACCTTTTCATAGACATCTTACATGCCACATTTTGTACAAGATTTGTTGCAAATATATAACAGCGGTTGCAACAATGATCTATATGGTCATATTTTAATAAGATAACATCACACCATCTGCTAACTTGACATCTTTTTTCATGAGATTACAAGTTTGGTTAGTAAAGGTAATAGTGTTGATGTAATATATGGAGACTTCTGTAAGGCACTGAATTGGTACCGCATGACATTTTGATTAGAAATTTACAACAGTACAAAATTAACATGGCCCACATAAAATGAATTAAAAGGCTGATAGGTCTCAATCTAATTGTAAATGGGGAATCATCAAACAGATGTTTCTAGTGGGTCCCACAGGGAATGATTCTATGCTATTTAACATTTTTCTCAATGACCTGGAAGAAAACATAATTTTCACTGATTGTTTTCATATTACACAAAAATTGGGGAAGTGGTAAATAATTACAACAGGTCATGGATTCATAGCAATGTGGATTGCTTGGTAAACTGGGCACAAGCAAACAATATGTGTTTTAATATTGCTAAAGGTAAACATATACATCTAGGAACAAAGAATGCAGGCCATACTTATAGGATGGGGGACTCTACCCTGGGAAGTAGTGACTCTGAAAAAAAGATTTGAGGGTCGTGGTGGATAATCAGCTGAACATGGCAATGCTGTGGCCAAAAGGGTGAATGCAATCCTTGCAGACATAAATAGGGTATCTTGAGTGGGAGTAGTGAGGTTATTTTATCTCTGTATTTGGCATTGATGCAACTGATGCTGGAATACTGTATCCAGTTCTGGTGTCCCCAATTCAAGAAAGATGCTGATACATTGGAGACGGTTCAGAGAGGAGCCATGAGAATGATTAAAGGTTTAGAAAATGTGCCTTATAGTGATAAGCTAAATAAGTTGAGTTCTTTCAGTTTAACAAAGAAAGGTGACTTGAGCACTGTCTACAAGTACCTACATGGGAAATAAATATTTGATAATAGAGAGCTCCTCAATCTAGCAAAGGAAGGTGTAAATGGTTGGAAGTTGAAACTAGACATATTCAAACTGGAAATAAGGCGTGCATTTTTCAGTGAGAGTAATTAGCCACTGGAACAATTTACCAAGGGTCGTGGTAGATTCTCCATCACGGATCATTTTTAAATCAAGATTGGATGTTTTTCTAAAAGTTATGTTCTAGGAATTATTCTGGGGAAGTTCTCTGGCCTGCATTGTACAGGAGGTCAGACCAGATGATCACAATGGCCCCTTCTGGCCTTTGAATTTATGAACCTCACCAGGATATAAGGGAGATGGAAACTTGGGTCTAGAATAGAGAGGGCTTTTCAGGGAAACTTTGAGAACACCAATCTGGGCAGAAAGCTGAGGCTGTTAGGTTGTGTTATTGTTATTTCAATTTCCGCTAAAACTAACCCCCAGGAAAGAGCTAAGGCCCAGATCCCTGACAGTATTAGGCACCTGACTTCCACTGATTTCAATAGATGGCAGGTGCCTGAATACCTTTGAGGTTCTGGGCCTAAATTTGGGCTGTACGCTGACTGAGCATATTGTGGTGAGAGCAGGGTGGGAACCCCAGCTGCTCACCTTTGGGGTTATAGGAATTAGCCTGCTCCAAAAGGAACTAACCACCAGTACAGCGAGGCTGCTGTGTTAGATATCACATTCCCATCTGGTCTCATCCCTCAGATCTCTGCTCAGAGCGAGTGTTGGCTTCCCCTTGGGCTTTGCTCCACAGCTCAGCCCTGCCCATCAGAAATAGAGGAAGCTCCCCTGCTCTCCCAGCTCTGCACGCGGGTATAGCCTTACCCTGCAGCCTTACACAATAGAGATTCCTGGTTCCCCGCGCCCTTGGAGAAGGGACCCTTGTTCCAATTTGTACTGCTGCTCTCCCCTGCTCAGCCCACCTGAGCCTGTTTTCCTCCTCATTCTTCCCAGAGTTTGAAGTACAGACGTAATCACTGTCGTCTCAGCGTTATCCTCTAGAAATTAACTTTGTCATGGAAAGAAGTGTAAAAATACAATCATCGGTGTTAGCGACACGGATTTAGAGGCGCCCAGTCGCGAAAGAGATTTGTGTATTCCGGGGAAAGGCCGAAAACACACACCTATAAATATGTATGGCTCTGTGAAAGCGGCGGGGCTGTTACTTAAAGAAAAGCCGTGAAATGGAGACCAGCGCTTATCTGCCAGAACTACACGGCGCGTCTGTCTCTAAAGCCTGCATGCCTGGGTGTCAGAAATAAGTCACAAATGACCACGCAGACTCCTGTTACTTGATCAAGCGTGAAGGGAAGGATTGAAGGAAGCATGAGCTGACACCCACATGCATAGTGCCGGAAATCAGGATGCTCCTAGCGTATTTGAGCAATGCACCTGGCATCGGAAAAAAAACCCATGATTAGTGCAACCAGCAATGGGTGAACATCAACAGGTTTGGAGGTTCAGCTTGGTTTGGAATAGGCACCTGGGGATTTGCTTGCCTGAAGCCCTCTGCACCTACAAAACCCGTCATCCCCAATGCCCAAGGGAGGTTATTAAGAAAGAGCAGGGACGAGCTGAAGGACAGCACAATGGGAGTGAAAGAGGAAGGTTTGGAGCAGAGATTCACTAAGCGTTAGTGCACAGAGCTCTTTCTGGAGGTCTGCACAATACAACACAGGGGTTTTGGGGCGCTGGGAAGCAAGGTGGTTCCCTGAAAGGATGTCTTACAGTGGTGGTTCCTAGAGTGAATGTGGGGAGAGGGGGTGAAGAGAACCTCTGAGTTAGGACAAAAAAATACACCACTGGAGTCCGGGGCAGAAAAAGAAAAATCCACCTCAAAAGGGAAGCGAGTAGCACGGTAGCTCACTGAACTGGGCCTGGTTCTGCTGTAAGTTACCCAGGTGCCAATCAGGAATAACTCCACCAGCTGCATCCCATATGAAGCTGCTATAAGGAAAGGGAAAATTAAGCCCACTGAGACTATAATGCAGAGGGGCCAAGCCATACATTACAGTGCAGGTGCCAAACTTCCTTCGTGCTCAGGGCTCTTAGGATCTGAGGTTCTGCTTCTGACCCGTCCCTAATACAAAGAGACTGGACTGATGCCAGTCCTGTGTTTAATCCACAGAAATAAGCCAAAGTCTGTTCTCTATTTTTTAAATCCAGAGCAACAGCACTCAATGGAGGGCTGTTACTACTGGGCTTGCATTGGGGTGGCTGAGAGCAGAGCTGAGCCCCACATTTCTCCCCTCACCTCTGCCCAGGAGCATATTCTTGTCCTCAAGACAATAATTAGCTAGATCTTAGTGAGCAGTAAATGGGTTTGTGGGTGACGTGAACTGGGCATTCTGATAGTGTGGGGTGGAGGGTGGGAATCACAGCTACCAATGTTGGATGCTCTTACAGAGCAGAAGAGAGGACAATGCAAGGGGACCAGCAGCAGGAGACAAAAGGTGGCCAAAAAAACACCCCTGTAAGAATGGGGCTGGGGCCCACGAGAGGGCAAGAAAGGCAATGAGCAGAGAAAAAGGTGAGATTGGGGTCCAATGAGCCATGTTCGCTTCACGTCTAGGATTGGGCTGAGGCAGTTCTGTCATTAGCAGAGAAGTCAGGGCTTTCTGATATACAGCACCTAACAAATTGGTGGGGAATAAATGCAATTTATGGGGATCATAATGTAGTCAATTTATCCCCATAAATGAAAGCGACACAGTAACTCACCAGACAGGTTCTGGTTCTTACTGTCATTTGCCACGATAAATTTCATGATATAGCACAAGTTCCTGTACATGACTTTTCATTTCTGGGTAGCTTAGGCAAGTCAGATGCAAACCACAATGCAAAAGTCTCCTTGGTGATCCAGAAATGCACGTCTCCAACCACTTCTATTTTTATTGCTGCTATTCTTCATTTGTCTGTGTTTGTACGTGGAGCACATGAAAAGTAAACAACTGACAACCATAGAGACTGAACTGTCTGGTTGCCTTCAGACCACATGCACGCAATGTGTGGGTAACTTTCCTCAACATCCGGCCCTGCCAATATGCATCATCTTACCTCTAGAGGGACCTATCTCCAGGGGGTTGAGCATAATTAACTCGTGCCAACTATGGGGATGTGTTCTGCCATATGAATACCTATCCTCTGGGAAATGATCTAAGACCATCCAACTCAGCTGCTCTAAGGTTGCCTCAGATCTGGTTTTCCACAAAACTCTCCTGTAGAGCTGGCATTTGCTCCTCCTGCTTGGGGACTCTCTGTCACACCTTCGGCCCAATGGCTGGGATAATCCAAGGCACACAAGGGAGGTAGGCACCCAACTCTTTATTTCAATGACATTTGGACACCTAGCTCCCTTAGGCTCATTTGAAAAACCCAACCTACTGATCTTGGAATTCTGGATGCCTCTCTTGGGCATGGTCCAGCTCCCATGGAGGCTGGAAGAAATGCAAGAAGTGACTTGAATGAAAACTGGATCCTTCCTGCCCTGTCCAGTTTCTATTGCTCCCCCTATGTCTGGGGCATTTCTTCTCAACTCCCACCTGCCAAGCCTCCTCCCTCAAGTACCTTATCAAAACCCAGGAGGCTTAGCAAATAAATTCAAATAAAACGAACAAGAAAACCAGGTTTTGTTCCCTTGCAGACATATGGATTAGCCTCCCTCAACTTTGCTTCCCTGTGTGCCATGTCCCCTTGTTGTCTCTGCAGTCCCTAAATAACCAAAACTCCCTCTGACTTCCAAAGGGCCGGATTCTATGCCCACCAAAGCCATGAGGTGACATCCTAACCCCACCAAAGCCAACGGCTGCCTTGTGATTGACTTCCATAGGGCCAGGATTTTACTCAATGGAGTGTCTTTCCCTGGACTCCAGTGGCCATGGAATCAGACCCTTGGACTCTAAGTATCTGCCTTTGGGAAAGACAATCCAGTGTATTCGGGCACTTTAGGGTTCATCTGTATGGAAGAAGCTGCACCACAACAGTTGCACTGTATTGCATTTTTTGGACTAACTATCCATTCACACACGCCCTGGCCATGGAGAGGGGGGCAGGAAAAAAATTAAGACATCAAAAGGAGTAGTTTGCATTAAAGTCTTGACAAAAGGTACCTACTTTTCCTGAAAAAAAGGTTATAATGAACCTAGGAAGTGGCATCTTATAAATCCATAATTGTGACAAGCCTGAAAAAAAATGCAATCTGTTCTCATTACCTATGCAAGAGTAATTCTGTGATTTCTCTCTCTCTCTTTTTCTTCCTTGTGTTGTAACTTCCCCTGAGGCACAGGATGGAGGAAGAGATGGTTTAGCAACCACTACTGCCTCTGATCAGCCAGCTTACTTTTACCTTGGACAGAGTCCTTTTTAAGGTTAAAGACTGACCTTATCAGAGCTGAAAACACAGGCCAGATCCCCAGCTGGCACAAATCAAATGCACTGTTATCTATCATTTGTATTACATCTAAAGGACCCAATTGAGATGAGGAGCCCATTGTGTTAGGAGCTGTATGCACAAGCAGTGAAAGACAGTCCGTGCCTTCCATCTAAATAGATAAGACTGACAAAAGCTGAGAAGATAAACAGTTTGCCCAAGTTTATATTGGCGGTCAGAGCTCAGAAGAGAACCCACATCTCCTGACTCCTGGTCCAATGCCATTGCATTAAACCACACATTTTCCACTGGGCTCTGTGGACCACATGTATTTATGCTAGCTGACGATCTCACCCATGTTATATAAAGGTGAACAGGAACAGGAGATAAGGCAAGAAATAGAAGATGTGGATGGGTCATTTAAGTGGGTCATTTAAGATAAGGTAAGTGAAGTAATATCTTTTATTAGACCAACTTCTGTTGGTGGAAGTTATTACCTTATCTAACCTGTCTCTCTCATATCCTGGGACAAACACGGCTACACCACTACAAACATTTACGATAGACTCTTTACTTCCCGACTCTTCATTTTCCTTCATAGATAAAGGGCTACATTCTGCTCTCTGATACATCCGTGTAAATCTGAAGGAACTCCACTGCCTTCATTTAAGTCTTTCCAAGAATGGAGGCCTAATTCTTCTCTCCCATTGGACCTTGCAGAACCAATATAGCCACAGAAAAGCAAACTGGATTCTATTCTCCTTTGTGCATCATCAACAGAATTTGTTTCGTTGCAGAATCTTTATTCCTGGAGATGATGTAAAGTAATGGGCAGGAAGAACACAACTTTCTGATCAGATCAAAGACTGATTTTGTAGTCCTGACTACTAGGGAGAAAATGTTTGGTTTACAAAGTGAACAAATTTAGTGCATCAGATTGGATGTGTCAAATTTAATGGATGTCACTAAGTAACTGCTTGTTTAGTTTGTGGTAGTGCTCCTTGTCTGTATGTGAAACACCTAGCACACAAGAAGGGACAACCCTTATACTAGGGAGACTGCAATCTAAGGACAGGTGAAGATTGGAAGAGATGTAGAACATACAAGGTGGTACTTGGCCATACATTGACCAGATAAGATCATCTACATTCACAAAGTCAGCACAGCAAAAGAGGGTCTTGGGGAAAGGGTACAGGTGTTGTGGATGAGCTCAGGGAGGTCATAGCATGCTGCAGGGATAGCACCGAACCATGGAGACAATCATGGGAGAATCTGACCACTGGATGGATGTGGCTGGTAGTATTAATGGAGTCAGTGAGGCGGCAGGCAAGACCAAGACAAGACAAGTATGGCGATGCAGAGCTATGTAGGGCATTGAAAGTAGTGAAAAGCAGCATAAATGTGATGCCATAGGAGAGCCAGTGGATAATTTCAGAGCGATGGCGAAATGACTGGAGTGATGGGCAAAGAGAATAATGTTCGGACAGACTGGAGCAGGATGGAGGGTGATGATGTGAGGCCAGGAAGAGGAAGTTGCAGCAGCTGAGCCAGGCACCAGTGAGGGATGGAAAGAAAATGAACAGCTCCTAGATGTTGTGCAGGAAGAAATGGCAAAACTTGGACACGGGGGCGAGTGCGTGGGTCAAGGGCAAGGAAGGAGTCTAGGTTAACCCCGGATCACAGTCCAGAGCGAGGAAGGATGGCAGCATTGTCAGCGGCAATAGGGAAAGGGGGGGACAGGAGAAGGCTGGGGAGGGAAAAAGAAGAAGTTGGATTTTGGCTACACTAACTCAAGTTGATGGTGGGTGTCTGGTAGAGAGAGAACAAGCAGGATGGGATTTTTACCGTCACATTCGAGAATGCAGCCACTCTTTATAACAGAGACACACAGACTGAGTGAGAATAGGAGAGGCTGCCACGTCTTCCTCCCTTGCTGAATACTTTCTGACAGGAAAAGCACAGCTGAACCTTTCACATGTAACAAAAGACCTGCCATTCTCCAATTTCATTTACTGCAAGTGTCCATGGAGAAGTGTAGACTAGTGGATCAGTCAGTGGCCTGGGAGTCAGAGACCTGGGTTCTTTGCCCAGTTCTGCCACTGACCCACTACATGACCTTGGGCAAATCACTTTCTATGCCACTGTAAAATTGAGATGGTGATCTATTGTCTGTCTTTTCTATTTAGACTGTAAGCTCTTCAAAGCAAGGATGGTCTCTCACTATGTGTCTGTGCAACTCCTAGTCCTGGGGCCCAGAGCAACAACAAACACAAATAACTGTAACTAGCGCTGAGCAAATAATGGATTTTTTCGCTTCGCTGCCAATTCTGAAAAAAACAATTAATTGTTTCCGATCAAACCAAAACACACATGTTTTGGCAAATCAAAAAGAAAAAATAATTTGGGGTTGACCTAAACTTTTGTTTTGGGTTGAACACAAACATGCTGGTTTGATTTTGAGTGCTTTTAATCTTTTTTTAAAAATTGATGGAAATTTCCAAAGGAAAAGTTGTTTCGAATTGGAAAAATAAAATGTTTTATTCTGAAAATGTTGAAATAAAAGCCATTTCAAATTTTTTCTTTCCTGCAAGCAAAACTAAGTGGCAAAAATCGACAGGTATCCATAAAATGCTTCTGAACGCAGAATCTGCATTTTTTGCCAGGAAATGTTTGTCAAGAAAATTTGCCCAGTTTTAGTAACTACTACAAATCTAATATGTAATGCATGGTCTGTCAGTAGCCACTTGGATTTGTACTGAGTCTAAATGACAATAATCAAGTCTCAGCCCTTGTCGGGGCTGAGGGTGCATTAGACTGTACTAGTAAATACAGGCTCTGAGACACCAATATTTTGGTATCACCTGAATGTGCTACATTCAATGTGTGTGACACTGCTTTGCTGTCCTGGCTGATTGGAAAAGGCTTGTAACCAAAAAGGAGCTCCTCTGAATCCTTCCTGGTTTATAATAGCTAGCAGGTTTAAAACAAACAAAAGACAGTACTTCTTCACACAATGCACAGTCAACCTGTGGAACTCATCGCCATGGGATGTTGTGAAGGCCAAAAGAATAACTGGGTTCAAAAAAGAATTGTAAGTTCATGGAGGATGGATCCATCAATGGTTATTATCAAAGATGGTCAGAGATGCAACCCCATGCTCTGGGTGACCCCCACAGAATATGTCTACACTGCAATTAAAAATCCACAGCTGGCCTGTGCCAGCTGACTTGGTCTCACAGGGCTTGGACTGCAGGATTGTTTAGCTGCAATGTAGGTGGCCCAAAGGGCCACACCTCCATTCAAAATTCTTTAAAGGTCCATAAATGAAAAAGAGGTTGAGAACCACTGATCTACACCACAATTAAACAGCCCCGCAGCCCAAGCAAACACAAGCCAACCACAGATGTCTAATTGCACTGTAGATATACCCTAATCCTCTGACTGCCAGAAGCTGGGATTGGATGACAGGGGATGGATCACCTGATAATTGCTCTGTTCTGTTCATTCCCTCTGAAGTATCTGGCACTGGTCACTGTTGGAAGACAGATACCGGGCTAGATGGGCCATTGGTCTAACCCAGTATGGCCGTTCTTACGTTCTTGCTTCACTTTATGGAAAGGGAGAAATCACAGTGAGTTTAAGAACCAGAGTCCCGGGGAAAGCTCCTGGCTTTTCACAGCGAGAGCAGATTTTGGAGCAGAGCCGTAGCTGGCAGGGTATACAACAATGCCTGTGCAGCAGGAATACCAGGCCGTAGGTTAAAGAAATAAATCAAGGCGGCTTCTCTGCATGCCATCCTTAACTCTTGTCCCCACTCCAGTCACAAGGTCTGCCCTGCCAACCCCCTTCCCTGGCTTGCCCCCAACATCCTCTCCTCCTCTCACGCCGCTCCTCTCACACCACTATCTCAGGCTGACTCCCTCCACTACAAAGTTGTTCTCTCCTCCTTCCGTTTTGCCATCTTCCTTCCCCCATTTAATGAATCCCAAGCCCACAAATCCCAGCTGTCTTTTCAGCACTTCTGATTCACTTCTCAAAGCCCCTCCCTGCACCTGCTTCCACCGTGCCCTGTCTTCACTGGATCTCGCTAATTTCTTCCAAAAGGAAAAAAAAAAAAATGACAGACCACAACGGGACTTTCTGCATCCACTCAGCTTGTGTACCATTTCCTCTCTGTAACTCCCGCCTCCTTCTCCCCAGCCATAGACACAGACATTTCTCATCTCCTCTTCTCCGCTTACCCCTCCTCTTGCCCCGGTGGCCCTGTCCCATCTCCTCATCTGCCTCCTGTCCATTCTCATGCCCCTCCATTACTCTCCTCCTTAACCACTCGCTCTCCTCTGGCACTTTCCCCTCATGATAAAAGCATGCTCTGACCCGAAACAATCCATGCGTGGCCCCGCTTCCCTCTCCAGCTACTGCGCCATCTCCCCTCCCATTTTCCTCGCCTGTCATTTCCACCTCTCTCTTTGCATCCCTCCACTGGCTCCCACCACTGCACTGCATCAAATATAAGCTCCCTTTCATTCACTGACCACTATCAAAACGTCAACTCCCACCTCTGATCAGCCAATCACGCCGGCCTCCAACCGCCCACTCGTTACATTTTCAGACAAGCGCCTTCGCGCTGTCTCCCATTCTGTCCCTCACACTTAGGAGGCGCTCCCCATAAATATCCACAAAACCAACTCATTGCTCTACTTCAAATCCTACCTTAAAACTCCCCTTTGTTCTCAGTTTTTTGGTAGGGATCATGGCAATTAGATCACTGGTGCACTAAGATCACTGCCTATCATATTGACCTGTATTCTTTCTTTGTTTCCTTATACTACCCTGTTTGTCTCTGTCTATTTGCATCTTGTCTTACATGGAGATCGTAAGCTCTTTGGGGGCAGGAACCATCTTTTTGCTCTGTGTCTGTACAGTGCCTAGCACAATGGGATCCTAGCTGCAATGGGAATACAGATAATATACCAGTCATATCCATCCCAGGACTCTATAACCCATGTGATGACAAAACAGGGAGAAGCTGATGATGAACCAATTGCTACAATAAATCTCAGGGCTTTTTCTTTGAAGGGGAAGCTCGTCGTTAGCCAAATGGGTGCATTACTGAGATTGAGCCTAACAGGGGCAGATAGCCTGTTGCCTCTGAGTGGCTTATATGCTGCACCTTCACTTAGAACCATAGAATATCAGGGTTGGAAGGAACCTCAGGAGGTATCTAGTCCAACCCCCTGCTCAAAGCAGGACCAATCCCCAGCTAAATCAGAAACTTAGGGAACTTCAGAACCATCGGCCCATGTCAATCATAGCACCTCTCACATAGCGCTTTCTGTCCATACATCAAAAAGTGCCTTGCAAAGGAACTCAGCATCATCCCCATTTCACAGGTGAGGAAACTGAGGCACAGGGAGGTGAAGTAACCTGCCCAAGGTCAATGTCCTCACCACCACTTTGAAGCTACTTTAGGCAGGTCGACCAGTGCAAAGCGACCATTAACCTAGCAATCCAAGCAATGGCAGATTCCCCTGCTACAGGAAACTTTGGGGCCAACTTCTTCGTAGTCCCCAGCACAGTGATAGAGCCAGAGCGCCAGTGCCCAGACCTTTTCAACAACACTGTTTTAACTCCTGGTTCTGTTAGAGTCCAGGGCAAATCTCCCACGGACTTAAATGGAGCCAGGATTTCACCAGGGGTGTGTACAATTAGCACACTGCATGCGACAATCCTGAGCAGCCAGGTCACTGGTGACAAAAGGATCGTAACAGAAAATGAGCTCATCTGAAACCTTCCTGATTGATGAGCATCTGTGCATGCTTCACTTTATGGAGAGAGAGAAAGAATAATAAGTTTAAGAACCAGGTTGCCCAGGAAAACTCCCGGCTTTTGACAGCAAGAGAGTTTGGGCAACTCCAGGGCTGGCAAGTTAACAAGCAGCACTGTGACAATGCCTGCTCATGACGAATACTGTGCAGTAGATTAAGGAAATAAAGGCAGATTCTCTGCCTATTATGGAATTTTACCAGCATCAGAGTCTTCAGATCCAGAGTATGAAATGGAGAAATGTCAATGGTTCAAAGGGCTACTGGTCCCAGCTGTCCTACAGGCTCCTGACTGGAATTGCACTGAGGACGGAGGTGCAGGGACTGAATGCTGAGGACTCTGCCACAGTCTTCACAATTAGCTGGATTCTGAAGACGTTTCTAAGACTCGGCTCTTACTTCTGGGTTGGTTTGTTTTTGCCCCTAGATAAAGTGGGCTGGCAGCTCCTGGTTAACAGGTGTGTCAGGCTTCATCTCACTGTCCTTCCCTTTGTCTCTTAAAGCAGAACGGAAAAATAAAGCCCTTTTCTTCCAGACGGCTGCCTCTACTAGACTAACTCCCTTCCATTCCTCTGTAAAGGATAAATATATATTCCACCTTAATACGTTTCAGGGATTTGGAGAGCATTAGTTTCTTTGACTGAAATGTTCAGCCGTACTCAAGACAGCTGATTGTCTTGGGTCAGTAGTTTAAAATTTGCCCAGAATGAGGAAAGATTTTCTGGCGAGTCCTACTCGGACTCTAGGGCTCCCATTTGTTTCTAGCATTAGTGATCTGTATTAGAGTCCTTCCATTTGTTAAACGTGTCTCTCTTTCCCTTTCCATATTCCTCACACACTCAGTATCTTGGCAACTCCACATTCCTTCTAGCAGTTAAAATAATCCATCTTTGGAAAAGCTTTAGGCTTAACTGGTATTGGTACATGAACATGGATTTACAGTGCTGCCAACTCTTGCAATTTTACCAGGGGTCTTGTAATATCTGGGGAGGGGGGTAGGAAAGCCCCAGCTCCTGGACTCACGTGGTCATGTAAGAATGCGGGGGGGGTTGTTTTTTTGTTTTATTTTTTTATTAAAAGGAGATTTCCAGACTTCATGGCTGCAGAGAAGAACCCAGGAGGTTAAAAGTCCAGCAAGTAAATAAAGAGAACCCCATATTTATAAGTATCTTTAAAATCTCATGACTTAAGCCAATCTCATTATTTTTTAATGCTCTGAGTTGGCAATATTAGATCCAGGAGAGATCAGACACGCAGATTATTTAAAGCAACAGCACACTTTGCAAGCAAGAACCCCCATATATTCTGGAGCAAGACAGACCAAATTCTATGGTGAGGCCCCTGGATTCTGTGGCAGCTTCATTTATATAATTTAAATGAGTTGTGATTTAATTATATATGTAACTGAGCAATACAAATCCATGCAGTAGAAGCCCATGTGATGTTCATTTTGATTGCACATTACATTTGTTTTACTCTGCAGCCACATATTCTAGTTTCCATATCCTACAGATTTTTGTATAGATGTAGAAGTTGATGGGAGAAGCTGGAACTTTGGGTAGCTGAGAAGGCATGAGAGGCAGTTTGGGATGAGCACATTAGAGGGCCATTTCCACTAAAACGATCAGCAGTGAAACAGTTAGCCTTGTTGATGTTTAAATCATCATCTATAGGTTTCAGGGTTAACCACTAATTGAAATAAATGGAGCAGATCAGACATCTTATAACTGATATTTCAGGCTGCCTGTATTCTCAGACACAGTTTATTTTCAGTTCACATTCTGAGGTTAAATTCTAGCCCTTATTCATGGTGAAGGTTTTGTGTTTTTTTTAAAGAGACGAAGCTTGGATTCTGGAACATCAATTCTGTGGCAAGGGATTCTGTGGATCCAGTGGAATGGATAAATACATGAGGCCTTGATTATTACATCAACTTTGTACCTAAGGCAAAGCATTTCTTGTCCATCATTCCCTCTAAATAAAGTCTACCACCACCCTGACGCATGCCCTATAGAAATACCTGCTGTTACTACAAAGGCCATATACAACACACAGGGGACCCGACTGTTGTGCTCCGGTCATTCTGCCAAGTGCCTTCAGAGATCCTCATACTGAATACGCTCTGCAAAACCATCAGGGATGATCAAGGAGGTTGGTCAGGATGTTATATCTCAAAGGAAAAGGGGCTTGCTGGTTCCTGACAGAGGCCCCTTTGGAACGGGAGGAGGAATGAAATAGCTCCATTCCAACGTTAAGGACGATGGCAGAAAGAGTGCACTGTCATCAGGAGGGATGCTACTTAAAAGGCTTTTCTTCTGAAGACAGAACATCCATGCTCACCCACTCGACAGACAAGAGGAAGGATGATCCAGTGAGTAAGGCAGCAGGGGTGGGTCAATTCCCAGCTCTGCCACTTGTGATCTTGAGCAAGTCACTCAGAACCAGATGTTCACAAGGTATTCAGGCGCCTCAAGATGTCTAGTGGGATTTGTTTCAAAATCACCTAATACCCACTGATTTCAATTGGAGCTAGGTACCTAACCCACAAAGACTGTTTTCCAAACCCCTAGGGCCCAGATCCCCAAAGGTATTTAGGCACCTAACATTCTAAATACCTTTGAGGCTCTGGGCCTAGGTGTCTGTAGGCACCTAAATACCTTTAAAAATCTGAGCTTTCATCCTCTCTGTGCCTTAGTTCCCCATCTGTACAATGGGGATAATAGCACTGGCCTGCCTCACAGCGCTGCTGCAGATAAATCTATTAAGGAGCGTGAGGTACCCAGACACTCTGGTGATGGGGGCCATATAAAGAGATATCTAGAAAGGAAAAGCATTTACGTGACACAATGAGACCAGGGTAAACCCCAATGCTGACCGTCCCCACTGGTGGCCTCTGCAGCGCTTTTGAAAAGGCACCTTGTTCCAAAGCCTTTAATCTTATGGCGGGGATGGGGACGGTGGATTCATAGCACATCTTATGTCCATTCAGCAGGACTCCTCAATGATGTTGCACGCACTGAATAATAAGAGCCTGGATTGTTCAGCAATGCTGAGCCATGCAGCTCCTGTTGACTTCAAGCTCATGTCAATGGCTGCTCAGCTCCTCTAGAAATCAGACCTTGGTATTTATCATAAGAACCATCCCACAGCCAAATTGCACATCGGAGGCAGATGTCTAATAATTAGACAGAGACCAAACACTCCATGGTTGGAGCGCTGCATTTATGACGGTCATAACCTGGTTTGTTTGCATGTGGAGAAGAAAATGTAGTTCTAGGGAAGTAAAGGGTGGGGTGGGGAGAGAGGTATCTAATTTATCATTCTCCTACCTTGCTTCTCCTTCCTTCCTCTTTCTGCTTCTGTAGATCTCGGGACACCCTCTGAAAACTGAGACTGTTTCAGGAACATTTATAATAATAAACAGACTTGCTCACAAATTCTCCGGATGCCCTTCCTCTGCCTTCTTGGTTCAGCATGCCTGCCACTCATCCTACAGTTACCCCAGTGCCAAGTTCTCCTGTGCTGCTCCTGGCTTTGTTCAGTTCCAAGCCTGTTTTCCCTATGCGAAGCCCGCCAATTCCCCGAATACATGCCTCTGTCCTCAAGCCCTCCTCCACCCTGCAGCAAACAGCAGCATGACTGAGGTTAACACACCCGTCAAACTCAACCATGATGAATGACATGTTAATGATGTGCCTGTCTTTTTAAATCACTCATAATTCTAATAGTGATGTGCCTCAGCGCTTGCCCTAACTGCATTAGCCAGCACGGAGAGAACTCGGCATTCCTGGAGTCACTCTTGCATAGGTCACACTTGCTTTAATCAGATGCCAACAGAGAAGAAAAGCTTAGGCCCAGCCAGTGCTAAGAAAGTAAAGAAGGTGGCTGAGCTCTGGCTCTTCCCACTCTTGTGCTGCGATCAGACAAGGTGTACTGAGGCTGTTGTTCCTCAAGAGAGATCAGTGAGTCACGTTACTGGGATCTCGCGCACGTGTGAAAATGAGACCTCAATCTGATAGGCATCACATCAAACATTAGGCCAGATCCTCAACCGGCGTGAATTCAGCGCAGCTCCTCCACTGACTCCAAAGGAGACGCACTGAGTTAGGCCCACGGTAGACCAGTTCCTACTCCAGTTCAAAAGACATTTGGCACGAAGGAGCAAGCTAGCATCCCACATCCCGTAAGGTCCAAATATTCTTCACTTCTGGGTGGGGACCTAACTAGCTATTTCTCCCTCCAACCCATAGCGTGCCCAGCTCCGGGAGAAGCACCTCTGTGGAAATGGCTGCTTCTCCCACAGCTGTGGCAGTCGTTTGAATTTATTTGATGAATGTTTCATGCCACCCAATTTCAGCCTCTGTGCTGCTCATGAACTGCTGGTTGTGAATATTCGAACAACATGCAGGGTCTCCTCAAGCCATGTAGTGGTGTTTCTATTTCCTGACTGGATGACTGTGAATGTTATAAACCAGGTGATGGCCTAGACAAGTCACTGTGCTTAGATTTGCTCTAGGAATGGGAGATCAGTATGTGCTGGGAATTTTATACCTTATCTTTCCACAAGGGCATTATATTCTGGCTCCATGCGCGGACTCCTACGGCTTCCTACCACAGTCACTTATACATTCCTCTCTCTCTAAGTTACATGTGTAACTTTAGTGCCCTTGTGGCCAAGATGGAGTCTGCTCTGTAGGCAGCTCTGGCCAAGAGAAGCCATGCGCAGGAATGCAGCAGGAAAAATCCCTTCCACCCCAGGAGCACCTGTTCCAACCCCCCCAGAGTGAACACACACACACACGAAAAACACAGTGGATATAAGATAGATAGATGAAGCAGATGATCTACTACGTCTTTTTTTTTGCTCTCTAAATCCAAGTTGGAGATAAGAAATTAAATTTCAGTTTAACTTTCGCACATTCCAACATCCAAACTTATTCACAAATGTATGTTTGGAGTTCTAGATTTTACCGCAATCCTCAGACAAGAACCATTTCTACAATTGTACAATACTTGTTAAAGCCAGATATATATCATGCAAATTAATTTTTCAAAATTACTCCAAATCAACAATGAAAACACACAAAAAGAACTAGTACAAGCTTTGCCCACAGACTGGTGGAGAATATGGATGAGGTGGAGAGTTACACAGATTCTCAGCAAAAAGTCAGTCTGAGATGTTAACTAAAGTGAGAAAGGTCAAAAGCCATGTAGAGCTGGACCTTGCAAACGGAATTAAAATCAATAGTAAAAGGTTCTATAGCCATGTAAATAAGAACAAAGAAAGAAGAAGTGGGACCACTAAACACTGAGGATGGAATGGAGGTTAAGGATAATCTAGGCATGGCCCAATATCTAAACAAATACTTTGCCTCAGTCTTTAATGAGGCTAATGAGGAGCTTAGAGATAATGGTAGGATGACAAATGGGAATGAGGATATAGAGGTAGATATTACCACATCCGAGGTAGAAGCCAAACTCAAACAGCTTAATGGGATGAAATCGGAGGGCCCAGATAATCTTCATCCAAGAATATTAAAGGAACTGGCACATGAAATTGCAAGCCCATTAGCAAGAATATTTAATGAATCAGTAAACTCAGGGGCTGTGCCGTACGACTGGAGAATTGCTAACATAGTTCCTATTTTTAAGAAAGGGAAAAAAAGTGATCCGAGTAACTATAGGCCTGTTAGTTTGACATCTGTAGTATGTAAGGTCTTTGAAAAAATTTTGAAGGAGAAAGTAGTTAAGGACATTGAGGTCAATGGTAATTGGGACAAAATACAATATAGTTTTACAAAAGGTAGATCATGCCAAACCAACCTGATCTCCTTCTTTGAGAATGTAACTGATTTTTTAGACAAAGGAAATGCAGTGGATCTAATTTACCTTGATTTCAGTAAGGCATTTGACACGGTTCCACATGGGGAATTATTAGTTAAATTGGAAGAGATGGGGATTAATATGAAAATTGAAAGGTGGATAAGGAACTGGTTAAAGGGGAGACTACAACGGGTCGTACTGAAAGGTGAACTGTCAGGCTGGAAGGAGGTTACTAGTGAAGTTCCTCAGGTATCAGTTTTGGGACCAATCTTTTTATTTCTGACCTTGGCACAAAAGTGGGAATGTGCTCATAAAGTCTGCAAATGACACAAAGCTGGGAGGTATTGCTAACACAGAGAAGGACTGGGATATCATACAGGAAGATCTGGATGACCTTGTAAACTGGAGTAATAGTAATAGGATGAAATTTAATAGTGAAAAGTGCAAGGTCATGCATTTAGGGATTAATAACAAAAATTTTGGTTATAAATTGGGGACACATCAGTTGGAAGTAACAGAGGAGGAGAAGGACCTCGGAGTATTGGTTAATCACAGGATGACTATGAGCCGCCAATGTGATATGGCTGTTAAAAAAGCTAATGCGGTTTTAGGATCCATCAGGTGAAGTATTTCCAGCAAAGATAAGGAGGTGTTAGTACCGTTATGCAAGGCACTGGTGAGACCTCATCTGGAATACTGTGTGCAGTTCTGGTCTCCCATGTTTAAGAAGGATGAATTCAAACTGGAACAGGTTCAGAGACGGGCTACTAGGATGATCCGAGAAATGGAAAACCTGTCTTATGAAAGGAGACTCAAAGAGCTTGCCTTGTTTAGCCTAACCAAAAGAAGGTTGAGGGGGGATATGCTTGCTCTTTATAAATATATCAGAGGGATAAATATTAGGGAGGGAGAGGAATTATTTAAGCTTAGTACCAATGTGGACACAAGAACAAATGGATATAAATTGGACACTAGGAAGTTTAGACTTGAAATTAGATGAAGGTTTCTAACCATTAGAGGAGTGAAGTTCTGGAACAGCCTTCCAAGGGGGAGTAGTGGGACTTCAAAACTAAGCTTGATAAGTTTATGGAAGGGATGGTATGATGGGATAGCCTAATTTTGGCAGTTAATTTGGCAATTGATGTTTGATTATCAGCAGGTAAGTATGCCCAGTGGTCTGTGATGGGGTGGAATCTGAGTTACTACAGAGAATTCTTTCCTGGGTGCTGGCTGAGTCTTGCTCACATGCTCAGGGTTTAACTGATCGCCATATTTGGGGTCGGGAAGGAATTTTCCTCCAGGGCAGATTGGCAGAGGCCCTGGAGGTTTTTCGCCTTCCTCTGCATCATGGGGCACGGGTCACTTGCTGGAGGATTCTCTGCAGCTTGAGGTCTTCAAACCACAATTTGAGGACTTCAATAACTCAGACATAGGCTAGGGGTTTGTTACAGGAGTGGGTGGGTGAGATTCTGTGGCCGGCATTGTGCAGGAGGTCAGACTAGATGATCATAATGGTCTCTTCTGACCTTAAAGTCTATGAGAGTCTATAAGAAAGGGAGATATTTATTTACAGAGGGATGAGAGGAGAAAAACGACAAGGGGAAATATAGGGGGGAGCAGTAGAACAGGGTTACATCCAAACCAAGGCCCCACAGGCCCAGTAGTAGCAGTCTGGAAGAGCAGACACTGAGCAATGTGTCTGCACACAGAGTTCAGGAGTCCTGAGCAAAGTTCCAGGCCAGTGGTGAGTCTTGGGTGCTCCTGGTCATCTTCAACGTCAGTGAACTTTCCCCCAACAAACCCCTCCGGTGCCCTCTTCTGCCGCTCTCTGCAAAGCCACACAGAGCGACCACCTCCCCACTTAACTAGCTACAGCCTCCCTCCTTATTCCCAATGCAGAGTCACAAGCCCCCAGACAGCTCTGGGCAGCAGTGATACTGGGTTCAGCTCCGGCCTGTCCTTCTTGGGCGATTCCTCCCCGGCACAGTGCTCCTCCCGGCTCCTGTCCTGGGGTGCCCCAATCAGCCGCCCTGTACTTCCCAGGCTTCAGGCAGGTTCTCTGCTGCTTCCCTTTGTGAGGGCCTGCAGACTGCAGCCCTTCTCCCTGGTTCTCCAGAGCCACACCCTTCTGTCTCTCACTGCTCCCCCTCCCCGCTTAGGAAAGATTTAAAGGGGCCATGCTCTCTAAACCCCAAAGGGGTTACACGTGCATGGGCCCCATTCCCATCGTATCTGAGCACCTCACACTCTTTAGTGTATTCATCCTCACAACACCCCTGTGAGGCAGGGCAGTGCTGTTATCCCCATTGTAGAGATGGGGAACTATGGCACAGAAGGGCTACGTGACTTGCCCAGGGTCACACAGGAAGTCTGTGGCAGAACAGGGAATGAAACCCACATCTCCGAGGTCACAAGCTTTGTCCTCACCACTCAAGGAGAGGACTTGTCTCACATAACTGCATGAGAACTTCTTTTAGCACTAAAACAGATCTCAGTGTAAACAGGAGCTTCCCCTCACCCCGAACATCCGTGTGAACAAAATCTCAAATCACATGAAAGGTCACGGACAGGAGTTTCACCCAGTTCAATCAAATTTGATACAGATTTCAATGCAATTCCTTCTGAACTCGTTTTCCCACCACTTTTCACCCAACTCACCTCAGTCTTTCTAGCAACCACTGCATCCTGCACAAGGCTGCTAAAAACCCTTCCTCTTGGGGCAGGAGTGAGGGAGGCATCTGTGGATGCCAACTAAAACTCAGGCCGATCATGAAGCTGATCCATCCAGGTATTTCTAATGAAGCTTCACGTTAGCATCTGAGCACCTGTCCCCAGCAGGAGGATGTTTTTTTGGAAGATCAGCATAGGTCCTTCTTGGGTGGAACCAGGGCCGGCTCTGGCTTTTTTTGCCGCATCAAGCAGAAAAAAAAAAAAAGGAAGGAGACGGGGTGGCCGGAGCAGCAAAGCAGGCGGGGGGGAACACGGCACGGCTGTAGGCAAAGCGGTGGGGGGCAAACACGGTGGCAGGAGCGGCAAAGGGTGGGGGGAACAAAACAAAAACGGCACGGCCGGCAAAGCGGGGGAAAAAAAACAAAACAAAAAACCCTACAGGGCAGCCAGAGCCAGGGAGCAGGGGGACTCCCTGTGCTGCAGAGTGTGCGCCCGGTCTAGTGGGGGGCGGAGAAGGAGGGGGAGGGAGTGGGGGGGAGAGAGAGAAGGAGGGTGGCCAGCACTTCAGCAGGGCGTTCGCCACACGGCCCCAACCGCCTGCCAGGAGGGCTCTGCGCTGCTCCGGTTGCCGGGGAGGGAAGGACGCGGGCTGCTCTGCCGAGTTTGCTGCAGGGCGATCCCCTCCTCCGCACCACGGCCCCCTACAGGGCGGCCGGAGCAGCGAACAACAACAACAAAAAAAGTGGCCGTGCTGCCCTAGGTTAGGGCGGCATGCCGCCCCCTAGAATCTGCCGCCCCAAGCTCGAGCTTGCTCAGGTGGTGCCTGGAGCCGGCCCTGGGTGGAACATATTAGGATGAAAGAAGAAGGAACTATGAAGCATGTCTACCAAGGAATGCCACTGCAGTCAGCGTTCACGTGGGCACCAAAATCTTCTGTGGCACAATAAGACTGCCAGTGATGGACACAGGCTAAACATCCAGCCAGACCACCATAAGGCCCCAGCTAGATATCAGTCACTCACTCAATCTGCAAGGAGACGATGTCCCTTTGGGATTCGCCTTGACAATGATAAAGATGATCGGCCCCACCTGACCAAAGGAAACTCATAAGTTCACCGGGAGCTTCCAAATGTAACCCACTGGGGTGGTGTTGGCAGGATGTGGGGGGAGGCAGAAATATATATAAATTTATTTTTCAGGCTCCTCTAAACCATCGTTGGCTCCTTTCACTTTGAGACGCAGACCAGGAAGCCCTCATTATCCATTTTTACCTAGGAAGAAGCCTGGGGTTGCTCCTACTTGGCCCCACCACAATGACTAGCCTTCAGTTACATCAGGACATGGATGAAAAGTTATCCTTCAAAACGGTCACGTTACTCTGCTGCAACCAAACAAGCCTATCGGACCAAAGGGCACAGTGCTCGTGAGCTCTGAAGTTGTTTGCTCCCATTGCAAGGGAGCTCTCGGGTCTTGATTTTGCTGCGTCGCAAAGGCCGTAAAACGGTTTTCACCATGGATTTATGACATGAGTTATTATAGCGGCGGGTTTCAGAAGGTTTACATTGCTGCCTTACAGGGATCGCAGCAAATGGAACAACAGCAACGCATGTAAGTGCTCGGGGAATGGCATTATTGATTCAGAGTGGCAACAGTAGATAGGCAGATCTGACAGACAGAAACGGGGGCCTTTCAAAGCTATTTTGTTATCATGGCCCTTCGCAATCCCATTTCATACAGCCATATCCTGCAGTACATTCGAGGGTCCCCCTCATTATTTGTTTCAGAAAGTTAGTTTTGTTCCATTCATTGGTGCAATAAATCCTCTCAGCAGACAGTCAGCAGGAAGGTTGTTTTTTAGACATCTAACCATTATTGACCACTTAGCCCATAGTGCTAAATACACCATCCTGATTACTGTTTATGGTCCTCTATCCAGCATCAATACAACCTGTCCTTCTGCCTCAATGTATCTCAACCCTGACCTGGAGGCACCATATCTAGACCTAGTTCCCTTATCAGTTCATAGATCAGGGGTGGGCAAACGATGGCCTGAGGGCTGGATCCGGCCCATCAGGACTTTGGATTCAGCCCACGAGATTGCCCCCCGTGGTGCCACAGGCCCCGCGCCGCTCTCAGAAGCGGCCGGCACCATGCCCCTTGCCTCCGGGCACTCCCCCCCCCCCAGCAGCTCCCATTGGCTGGGAATGGGAAACCACAGCCAATGGAAGCTTCAGGGGAGGTACCTGGAGGTGCGGCAAAGCCAGCACGCAGAGCCCTGTGCCCCCCCCCCCATAGGGGCCATGCAGGGACGTGGTTCCAGCCATTTCCCGGAGCGGAGCAGCGTGGCGTGGGGCCGGGGCAGGAATGCAGGGAGCCTGCCCTGGCCCCGGTGTGCGCTGCTGCCACCCCGGAGCCGCTTTAGGTAAGCAGCACCGGGCTGGAGCCTGAACCCCTCCTGCCGTGTAACAGCTGCCACATTCCACCCTAGAGACTGCTGCATTTTAAAAAGTTGTGCTAATGCAGCAACCCCCCACAAGGGATTAATCAAGCTCAGACCCTAGCAGAGACGGTCTCCAAAGGTCAAAGTAAATTAAGTAAGTAATAACGACTTCATTAATAATTCATAATGATAAGAGTCACATTGTAGTGGAAGTGAGAGGCATATGTTAAAGTCCTTGCTTTGCACAGGGGAGCTAGGTCGGAACTGGTTGCTAGCACAGCGTTCTCTACTTGAAGTCTGTAAAGTGTTTTTTTCAGATCCAGCTGGAAGGATCAATCCGCCCACCCTCACTCAGCCCTATGCAGAGAGCCAGTATAAGGCCTTGGTCCCACTTAAGTCCTTCAGATAGGGCTTAAGCCGCATGTCAGGCCTCAGGGCTAGCGATCTGCTCTTGGAGGACTTTCGCCCAGGAGTAGTTGAACTGATTTCAGTGGAACACCTTGCAGGAGTAATTGCAATGGCCACCATCTTAGCTGATGCCTCAGAGATTGAGCCAGGGACCTCCAGAGCCAATGGCATTAGCTGCTACAGCATGAGCTAAACCTCTCTAGGAGAACGCTGCAACAAGTCCTATCCCCTAGGAATCAAGCACACAGAGGTGTGCCACTAAGGGTATGTCTACACTACCCGCCGGATCAGCGGGTAGTGATTGATCTGTTGGGGATTGATTCATCATGTCTAGTGTAGACACGATAAATCGATCCCTGACCATTCTCCCATTGGACTCCTGTACCGCGAGGGGTGCAAGCGGAGTCGATGGGGGAGTAGCAGCAGTCAACTCAGCACCATGCACGCTCCGCGGTCAGTCAACCTAAATACGTCAACTTCAGCTACTGTATTCTAGTAGCTGAAGTTGTGTATCTTAGGTCGATTCCCTGCTCTCCCACACATGTAGACCAGGGCTAAGACACACTCAGCAGGTTACACAGAGTGAGCAGGATTTAGTTCTGAATTTACTACTCCATTCGGAATACTAAATGACTTTGGTTCAGAGCAAATACAAAGATATCTTTTTTATTTTTATTTTTTTTAAAAGTGGGCATCTCCCCAAGCTCCCCTGGCAAACTCCACCCTTCCAAATCAGGGGCAGCAGCCAAGCGACTGGCATGCTTGTGTGATACCCAGCCGGGCCCTCATGTACAGTGAGTTACGTAAGAGTTGCTTTTTTACGTCACCTTACAAGGAAGAAACAGGAGGACGGTTGAGTGCTGAATAAAGAAGATAAAAAAAGAACCACTGCCTTCGTTTCAAGGCTCATCCAGAAAGGTTTCTCCAGCCCTGAGTCATGATGATATTGAGATCACCTCCTACACTACAAGTTTTGAGAGATGGCCTTGCAGGTGATTCAGCCCTCCCCCACTTTGCCAGCATAAAGGACAGTGAGGGGGTCGTGTAGGCAAAAGTGCCTGTTCATGTGGGCTTTTAAAAGTGAGTCTTAGTAACTTGGCAAGCTAGTAAACTGAGCTGATGACAAATGCAGGAAGCACCAGGCTCCTGTTTAATGTCACATGAAACTGACTATTGTGAATTATATGGCAAGAATGTCAAGCAAAACCGAGAAAAAAAAATCATGTGATTTTTCAGGCTTGTGATGCTGAAATCTTTACTGACACTATAGGCCATGATCTACCCTGGCGTCCATAATACACAGGCTTGGGCAAAAAAGTAACTGGGCAAGCTAGTACTTTGTTCGCACGCATCCGTTTGCACATGAACATGCTTCACAGGTGGCTGGTTATCACACACTAATGGCTGAGAAAGTGCAGCTATTTCCAAGTATAGGATAATGGTGTGATCTCTCAGATAGTATCTATCGAGGCATATGTACCATCCCCATTCACCATCACCTCTGAACTCCTGCCATGGTGGTATGCACTTATCCTCACAACAGTCCTGGAAGGTATGAAAGTATTAGAGTCCCTGTTTTACAGATAGTCCTTCTGTGCTTCAGTTTCCCACCACTGGCATTATCAAAGGAGCCTCTAAATGTTGATTGCATTTGAGTGGCTAGCTCCCTTAGGCCCCTTTGAACATCCTGGCCAAGTGAATTTTCCAAGGAGACCCAGGAAGTGAGTGGCAGAACAGGGAGGCCTTTGAGCCCCGGTCCCACTGAGCGGTAACGGTTGGTAAATGCTTTTTTAAACATGGTGGCCACTAACTCAGGTGCTACTTTCTGGAATTAGACAGCCAGCCAGGTACATCAGTCCATTTCCACTCTGGACACTTCCCGGAACCATCACCTGATGGACCTCGCCTCATTATGCCGCACTGAACAATGGACACCAGTGGGCCTGGCGCCCGTAACAGTGCAGAACGTGAGGCCCTTGTGAGCAAGGCAAGAGAAACGTTTTAGGTTGGAGCTTATTAAATCTTCCCCTCTGTGGAGGGTCCAAGCCTGAAAGATGTCCAGGCGGTAGATGGAAATTGGGGAATGCTCAGTTGCTGGCAGGACTGAGCTGCGAACCACCAACAGAATCCATGTTGCTTCATGTGCTGCATTCCCAGGAACCTTACCCCGTAAGAGTCAGCAGCTTGCAGGTCTTTGCAGAGCATTGCAAATGCAGCTCTTGCTTCCTGCTAGCAAAGAAAGCCCCAGAGTTGAAGACTGTGAGCCTCAGTTGCTATTTGGTCTCCAGTGCTGGCTTTAATTGAGTCTGGTAAGCCATCCCCTCAGAGAGCACAATGCAAAGAAAAACACTTTGCACAGTATTGGCAGATCAATTGCACAATTTTTGCAGAGGAGCAATAGATAGGTAGCTGCGAGGGATTCTCAGAAACTTTAATTTTCTCCCTGTTCCCTTTTGGATATTAAGTTTAAAAGACGCTTGTGGTTTCTGGGCCTTTTTATTTGCTCAATTTTTTTTTAAAAAAACAAACACCAGCCTTAACTAGAGAAAACCCGTGCCCAGACGCCGGCCTTAACTAGAGAAAGCCCGTGCCCAGACGCCGGCATTAACTAGAGAAAGCCAGTGTACTGTGGCTCTGCTATACAGTGGGAAGGACTGGAGCATCTTCAGCCCTTCAGTGGCTCGGACTGACCCCTATCGCTACAGCCCAGCAGTTAGAGCAGGGACATTGGAGCTTATTGTTAATTATTTGCCTTGTTGCAATAGCAGCTCAAGACCTCAACCAAGATCATGACCTCCCTGGGCTAGGTCCTATAGAAACGCATAGCAAGAGTTTACAATGTAAACAGGAAAGATAAGCCACCGGGAGCTTTGTTATTCCCATTTGAGAGGTGGGTCTCTAAGGCACAGAAAGAGACTGAGGAGAAATTGACCAGCATAGCTATTCTCGAATAACTCCCTATGGGGACACTTGTGTTCTGGGATAGCTCTAGCACTTTAAATCCACACCCTACCTTATTCCAGAATAACTTCCCCATGTAGACATGCCCTCGGGGACTAGCCCACAGTTACACGGGAAGTCTGTAGCAGGGCCAGAAACTGAACTCAGATCTCTTATAACCCAGTCCAGTGCCTTAACCAAAAGGCCCTTCTTCTCTGTGGCTTGCATTTGCATTTCCTTGCTAAATCTTCACACTGGTATCCAGGCCTGGACAGTTGGCATCCCCCGGAGATGTGCAAGGCAATCCTTGACTGAAAAGGAAGTTAATTGACTTTTGGTAACAATGTTATATTTTCACATCTTTCATCCTGAGCATTTTCTAAACTCAAATTGATAAGCAAACTATACACAGGGGTTCAATTCACCCACCACTGAAAGGCAGCCATCTCTAGGGTGAAATGTGGCAGCTGTATAACAGAGCACAGCATTCCTACAAAACCGTTTAAAACAGGGAGTGAAGAATACCACACCCAATTGAGACTGAGAGGGAATTTAGACAGGCCTATGTTGGAATCTGGCCAGAACACCAGCGCTAAGAGCCCCACTAGTCAATGCCAGAGGCTCTTTAACGATTGCCTGTCTAGCTAGGTTTTCATGCAGCACTCTTCACATTTGCACCTGGGTGCCCCTAAGGAACACGCACAAAGATTTATTCAGCTTTCGCTTCCCTAGAGTCAACAGGGTCTGGACCTTGTTTATTTCTTAGTTTCTTCAGTTTGTCTGTGATGGGAAGGCGTGACTGAAGAATGGATTTTACACGGGTGGTCAGGGTTTAGCGTCAAACCCAAAAGATGCAGGCCAGCCGCACCCTTCACTGCAGACTCAGAAAGGCATCTGTGTGACGGACCAACAATATCCTATACAAGTCTTAGGGAATTAAGATAAACATTGTGGAATTACCTTTCGTGTCTTTGGGGTCCATTGTATTAAAAATGCAACTGGATGGGGTTTGTGGAAGTGTTTGCATGTACCTTCTCTAGGAGGCTGACTGACATGCAGTTTTGGGATGGTCAATTAATTTTTTGGAGCAATACCTGTGAAAGGGATGTCCTAGGTAGTACCTGGGGAATGCAAATGACCCACTTGGACTCCACGCTTTCAAAGCTATGCTCTGAGGAGGAAAACCTATTGTCTGCCAATTACTTGCTCCTGGAAACTCCATCTCAAAGACCCCTGAACGGACTAACGGATAGACTAAAACATGGTGTGTGTGCTTCTTCTGAACTGAAGCTGTGACAAATGAGTGACCACAAGGAACACCCCGGGTGAGGATTTAAAGGACTGCTCCTGCCAGAGCCCATGAGAGAGGGGTTAATTCTGGTAAGCTTCTTAGCGTGTGTGGGGGTCCTTTTATTGTTTTTAACAGGCTCTCTCTCTCTCTCTCTCTCATGCTTTACCTTAGGAACAAACTGAGCTTGCACAGGAAGTGCACCAGGGTACCTTATAACCATTGACAATCCCGCTGATCAGTCTCTGAAGAGAAAGCTAGCAGGAGTCTTTGGGCAACCTGGCAGCGCTGGGAAAGGCAGGGAACAGTGCAGCCTGGAAATAATCCACTCAGCACAAGTCTGAGGGGAATAGGGATGCACCTGCCCTGAACTATGACAGTCCCACCTACTGAAACACCAGCACCTCTTCCTATCACACCCTGGGATTTCCTCAGTATCCTCTCATGCAAGAATGAGCCTGACCCTCCTTAATTGGTGGAATCCACTGGGAACTGATTTCCAGAAGGCTGTTGCTCCAACTGGTGAGATATTTGAAGGGCCTGATTTTCAAAGCTGTGTGCACACGTGTGTGCTTAATTTGTGCATGCCATTACTATGGCTTCGTGCACAAGCAAGGCAACTGCATGTGCAAGTGACTAGGTAGGCATCTAACTGGTCCTTTGTACATACAAGTGCCCACTTTTGCACACACAATCATAGCAACTGCTCATGCAACTTAGGTGCTCAGTAGTGCAAAGTTTTGAAATTCAAACCCAGCTTGCTATCGGAGGCGTAGATTTGCTACTGAATATTCTAATGGAAATAGAACAGTCCCTCCTTTTGATGAGGTCATGGAACAAAAGAACTAGGGGTGACCCCATGAAATTAAAGGCTGGTAAATTTATAACAAGAGGAGGCTTTAAAAAGAGCTGGTTAATTTTACTGCCAATAAATATTTGCAGTTGCTAAGATAAGGGAAATCAAATCTCATGCTTCAGGGTGTGAGCTAATTTCCACAAGAGTCAGAAAAGTCTCTACCCCTTCCCACCATGAACAGCACTACACAACCAGTAAAGGAGATTACTGGGTTGAAGTTACACCGTCTCTGTTGATCAGTGCCACAGGCAGGATACTGGATTTCAACGACCAGTACAATGAATCAATATAGCTAATGCTCTGTCCCTAGCAATTTTTTTGCATGTATTTCCATTATTTCTTTCTCCCCCACTTCCTTATAGCCTGATTTTACTCCTCAGAAGGTCAAGTTTTGTTTTCCTAGCTGTAAGCCGACAAAGTTGTTTCTGAATTACCTAAGGGCACTTCAAACACACTTTGATAATTTTGGTTTTAATTAGCCTGGGTATCTATTATCAATGCTAATGCTGAGAGACTATTGAAAGCTACAGCTAAAATGTTGATTTAGCAGCTATACCGGCCTTTAATTCCCTAGGAATAGCCAGGAGAGCAGAAATTTCCTTTAAACCCAACCACCCCGCTGTGCCCTGAAGCAACAGTGGAGCCAGGCAAGGGGAAATTAAGCAATTAATTGGCTCTTTTAAAAAAATAAAATTGTGAGTAAATTATTTAATCCATGTGCAAATTAATCACCCCAACTAGAGACCAGCAGAGGGTACGCTGTGTCTGCGTCTTCATGCAGCTCTCTAGCGCTCCCTGCTGTTTCACTCCAGGGCTGCCCATACAGCTGCCGATTTCTGCCCCCATCCTGTTTCAGTCCAGAGCCCTCCCCCTCCCCCCCTCACACATTGCTCTTCCAAAGTGGCACAGTCCTGACTCTTGACATCAACCGCCCCATCGGGAGCACTGGATGACCAATCTCGCTGAAACTGGCCAGCGTTTTTGTCAGGTTTCCATTACGTGCTCAAAAAGGGGGAAAAAACCCACCAAGTTCTTGGACACGTGGGAACTTAGCCAGGTTTGAGCTCCTGACACAAGATGTTTCCTCTGAAATTAATGAGCAAAGGGGGAAGGATGGACCACTGGTTAGGATGCCAGCCTAGGACTCAGGAGACCCGAGCTGACAGCAACTGACCAGACTTAGTGACCTAGGTGATCCCATCCAGTTTTATGTTCTTATACCCTTAATTCCCTGCTCTGTCACGGGCTCTCTGTGAATAGGGACAAGTCACCCAGCCTCTCCGGGTACGTCTACACTGCCAAATACCTTACGTCAGCGAGGCTCAGAGCCGGGTCTATAGACTCGAGCTCGCAGGGCTCATGCTATTGCACTGAAAATCGCTATGTAGAACTTCCCATTTGGGCTGGAGCTGGGGCTTTGAAACCAATTCCCCTTCCCAGGCTTCTGTGCCCAAGCATCTACATAGCTATTTTTAGCACCATAGCATGAGCCCAAGTCTGTAGAACCAGGCTCTGAGACTCGCTGCTGGGGGCGGGGAGGTTGCCACATAGACAATCTCTGTGCCTCAGTTCCCTTATCTGTACAATGGGGCTAAGAGCACTGCCCTGCCTTATAGCAGCGTTGTGGTGATAAATACATTAAAGATGACGCGGTGCTAGGATACAATGCGGTCTATATAAAGGACCTAAGCAATAAACTCTGCCCCACTTCATATCCAGAAACCAGGGATGTGATCATTCCCACTCTGTACTGGGCAGATGCCAAATACTAGCTACATTTTCCCTTTGGATACAGAGTCAGTGAAGTCCTGGTGTCATGTTAGGCAGTAACGGCATGTGATAATGGGATGTTTTATGCAGAGCATAAAGTCTCCTTCCAGCCACAGAGGTGTCAGAGTACAGGGGTCAACTCAACCAGCTGGATGGCCCCTGGCATCTCCAAGACTCTCCCAGGCCTTAGAATGGCAGAGGTAGAACGCTCCGCCCCATTTGAACACATTAAACCAATGCTGAACATTGCTACAATATCAGCTCTACTCTGCCATCGGGGGGCAGCTTGCTCTGCCCAGACCCATAGACCAGCCTGGGTGACCCGGGGTCTACTTCCATTCTGCCACTGACCCACTGGGCATCTGTTAACTGCTCTGCTCCACAGCTTTCCAAGCTGTAACACGGGCAGAACGACATAGGCCAGCTGTTGTCAAGGGCTGAGATCTATGGATGGAAGGTGCTAGATGAGATGGTAATACTGAGTGGCTGCAGTTTTCCCTAGCCGGGCCAGAGACAGGAGGAAGGTTGGTCTGGAGGATAGGACACCGGCCTTGTGAGTCATGAGACCTGTGTTCAGCTGCAGCTCAGATTTCGTGTGTGACTTTGAGCAAGTCATTTACATTACCCTGTCCCTGGGACCCCCACCTATAAAATGAGGATAGTACATGCTAGCCTCAGATGTGTTGTCAGGGTAAAACCCATTCATGATTGACTGTGGTGATGAGGGTGCCATCTAGAGACAGAACACGATTGAAATTCAAGTCCATAGAGCGCTCATGAGGCTGCAGCCAAACACGCCAACCTAAGAACCTAACCGTGGAGAGCATTCTCCAGCCCTGCCTAAAGGAGGATCCAAGCCAGCAAGCTGGCTAACCATTTTATACGCCATTAACTCAAACAGGCTGAGCTCCAACTGCAAATACTACCCACCTCCACCAAGACAGACAGGTCAGGATCTCTTGCTGGATGCCAGCTCTCACTCCCTGCTAAGGGTGTAGGCAGTGATAAAAAGCATTAGGGAGGGGAGGAGAATGAAGAAATCAAACTAGCTGTCATGATTTACCCTGAAAGATGGCACAGCAAGATTGCTCTCACCTTATTAAATCACTCCGGATTCTGTTTCCACGGTCGCTAAAACCGTCACCTACCCACATTACGCGGCATGACCTCCCCCGAGCACCACACACCCCCATCCTCCCACAAACTGTGTACGCCTTCCCAGGTTGGATCGGCTAGAAAGCCAGTTATAACACTGACTGCTTCCAGTTAGACAAAGACAACAGACCCCTTTTGCACTCCAATTCCTCTTGGAAGAGGCCGAGGCAGATACTTGAATTACGGTCAACTCCAACATCTCTTATGAATGGCAAATTCCTTTCACCTCCTCGAATGTACTTGAATGGATAAGAAGGGGATGGAGGAACAACCAGCTTCTCACTCCCTCCATTAGAATTTAACTCACCAGCCACAGGAAGAAGGTTTAGGGCTTTACAGAAGCTCTCTAATTCAGGCTGCCAAAACCTATGTGGATGGGCTGGAACCGGACTCTTAGTGAAGGGTACATGTGGGGGGGGGTGTCACAAAATTGGGAGGCAGTTAAAGATTGCACCACTTTCTCAGATCTGTGCTGGGAAATCTAATTCTCCTCTAGAGAAGGAGAGATGGTCAGCTAGGGCTCCTAGCTTCTATTCCTGGCCACTGGCTTCCTATGGGACCGTGGCCAAAAAAATTTAAAAGTGAGAGCCTGATGCTAGGCTCTTGGGTCCATATTTATATGCTTTTGCCTGATTTTCAGAAGTGCCGAGCACCCAGGAGATCCCATTGGAGCCAATCCTTGGAAGATAGGGGCTACAGAACAAGACTTTTGTTTTAAATCTGCACATGCTCCTTACGGCGTATGCAAGTTTCCCCAACTCTCAGTTCTGCCAATGCCCATTGGTCTTGGCCTGCTGCAGTTCCTGCTGCACCAGTTGGCCACGTGCGATAGAGGAAGACGCCCATCTGGAGGGATGAGATCATCAGATTCATTCACCCTCTTGGCCTCTCGTCAAGCTTGGCACCAAGGTGGTGGGAGATGACTGCTCTAATCCCATCACAGGTTTTCCCTCCGGCACTCGCAATGGGACTGCGGGAACGCTACAAGCGACTGCTCCCACCACTGGAATCGATGCTTTGTGGCTGAAATGACGCATGGCATGCCAGAGGCAAGCTCTGGTGGCAGGAGTGAATTCTTCCTCCAGTCACTGCTGCAGACAGCTCATCGGCATCACCTACCCCCCACCCCCGGAGTAATGTTAATGTTCTGAACAACAGAAGTGCAACTTTGAATGCATTCTCCTGCAGCTCATTATTTCTTAAAACAGAACCAGATCCCTTCTAAAAATAAGGGCATTAACTCCGCTCAGTGACTTCTGACATGATCTGCTCGGCATCTCTATTGCTGCTTTATTCCTGGACCTAGCGTCAGCCTTGTGTGATTTACTGCCATGCTTTCCTTTGTACAATGTGCTTGTCTGCTCACCATCACCCACCCCCACAGTTGCCCACCAACAAGGAAAGCGATCGCTGTAATTATACGCACTTAACCAAACTTCAACCTGTCAGGCACAATCCTAATGAACTGTGCTCATCACAAAGGAATACTATTTAAGCTAATGAAAAGTGAGCTCCCTCCTCCCCCCCGCCTCCTTCTCACTACTATGAAAATCACTAACAGGCAATGGTTTACTGTGAAACATGAGTAACACCATGCAGAGTGCAAAAACACATATTCCGAGGGATGGCAATCTTGTCAGAGGATTAATGACTCATGTCTGGATAATCAGATTCTGTAACAATAAAGCACCAGAGTCTTCAATACAAGCAAAATAGCCCCTACTTCTGATTCACACAGTCAATGGCTGCATTCAGTTACTTTGCTTTTTCCTGGAGCGGAACCATGCATGAAATTAAAGAAACCACCAGAAATTGAGAGTGTGTGAGGAATGCATTCCTTGAACATTACAATTCATCCCCCCACCCTGTCCCTCTATAGTATGTCAAATGCTGCTGTTAGTAAATCCATTGCAAATCTTGAATAGTTCTGTCACCTTGAGACAAATTACTCTGGTTTAACACCAGTGGTGCTCACAGCAGAATTTGGTCAGGTGGGTTCAAACACAGAACTGCGTCTGTTGGGAGTTCAAGTCCTAGGGTGACCAGATGGCTTGGAAGATGAGTTATCGAGTCATTGCCTAGGTCACTAAACAAAAGACCTGGTCAAAAAAAAAAATCCAATGTTAGTACTGCAAAAAATATTTGATTAAAAGAATTTTGTTTGAAATTTCACAGAAAAAATTATTAAAGTTTCTAAATAATTTTTTTTGCAGAGTTGTAGCCATGTTGGCCCCAGGCTCTGAGACACAGAAGGTGGGTGAAGTAGTATCTTTTATAGGACCAACTTCACTTGGTAGATGACAAGTTATCTATACAGAGCTCTTCTTCAGGTCTGGAAAAAAACCCTGAGAAGAGCCGTGTAGCTCGAAAACTTGTCTCTTCCACCAAACAGAAGTTGATTAAATAAAAGTTTTCATTTGAAAACCAAACACACACACACACACAAAACTTTCTTTATATTTCATTTCAAATGGAAATTTGGGTTTGATTTTTTTCCCAGTGAAAAATATTTGAAAGTCAAGTTGTCTTTGAGAAACATTTAACGTTTGCTGAAACTGCATTTTTCTACTCAAAGAATTTCAGATGAACAATTTCAACCAGCTCACCTGGTAGAAGTCTGGAATGAAGAGACCGAATAGATAGGGCCCTACATTCACAGTCCATTTTGGTCAATTTCACAGTCATAGGATTTTTTTTTAATTTTAAATTTCATGATTTCAGCTATTTAAATCTGAAATTTCACAGTCTTGTAATTGTAGGGGTCCTGAGTCATAAAGGAGTTGTGCAGTGGTTGCAAGGTTATTGTAGCAGGGGTTGTGATACTGCTACTCTTACTTCTGCACTGCTGCTGGCGGCGACGCTGCCTTCAGAACTGGGCAGCTAGAGAGTGGTGGCCGCTGGCCAGGAACCCAGCTCTGAAGGCAGAGCTGGCAGCAGCCGCGCAGTAGTAGGGGTAGCATGGTATGGTATTGCCACCCCTACTTCTGTGCTGCTGCTGGCGGGGCGGTGCCTACAGAGCTAGGTGCCTGGCTAACAGCTGACACTTTCCAGCTGCCCAGACCTGAAGGCAGCACAGAAGTAAGAGTGGCAATCCCACAACCTCCCTAAAATAACCTTGGGACCTCCCTCCCCCCACTCCCTGTGAAATCTGTATAGTATAGGGCAAAAGCACACAAGAGACCAGATTTCATGGGGCAAGACCAGATTTCACAGTCCATGATGCGTTTTTCATGGCCGTGAATTTGGTATGGCCCTACTAATAGATGATATAGGAATCACACTGTATTGTCAAGTGCTTTTTCCTGTTCCGTTTTAATGATTCCATTGATGTGGCATCTACAAGTCCATCGTTAATGCTCCAATCACCATGGCATCTGAGCTCAGTTTCTAAAAGGAGCCATACAATCTCACTCTCTAATAGGATTCTCACCATTCCTAATAGCCTCAATATCCCTTTGTTTAAATCTCCACCCACTGCTCCTAGTTATGCACCTCTTGGGGCACCCTAAACAGTTTCACCCCCTTATTAACAGTACTTCTTCCAATGTGTGGAGAGACACAGAGCAGCTGGAGACTGGGTTTCATATGCAAGACACAGGGATATTGCTTATGCACTGTGATCCTCTCTTGCCAGTACAGACCGGCTCCTTCCAAGCTGCTGCACTGCCAACACTCTGCAAACGCCAGAGGTGGGATGGTGGTAGAGAGTGGGCACGCACCAAGATCAATCACAGTGACAGAGATTAATAAGAGATGTGGGACTATATAGCACCAGAACTGCTGAGAATGTGAATCCCAAGGAGAATCTGCAAACCACTGCAAGTGAGATTCGCCCCTAGAATATTCATAAGCAGCAGCAGCAGCAGCACTGAGCTTGGCAGCAGCCTCTCCTCCATTCCCTCACCCAGGAAAAATGTCAGCAAAGAGACCAAAGGTGTAACTCTTTATTAGATGCATTAAAATTAATTAGCTGCATTGGCCTTCCGCAGCGCCTAACCACACTCAGGAACACGGCAGTGGTTGGATTCCATCTGATGCTCATTCCCTTCCTCCCCCCCACACTTTGCTCGATTCTTTGTTTCTCTTGAGGTAGTTCAAGTTTACCAGCCTTTACTTGACCTCGGATAGGGCAGGGTGGGAGATTCTTGCAATGGCAACATTCTCAGAAAGATGCCAGCTGAAAGGCACTAAAAAAGGGATACCTAGACTTTCCCCATTCCTTAAGGGTCTTATGATGAAATCTAGAGGCAAAAAAAAAAGGATGCAAGGAGAAAACAAGGGTGGAGGTGGAAGGACGTGATGGAAAAAAATGAGATGTAGCAAAATCAAAGCTGGTAGAGCGATGGCTCAAAGGACAGGTAAGGGAATATGGAGCTTTTCAGCTCCCAGTTGGTAGTGACCAAAAGCACTCACCCTCTGAAGTCCATTTGGTGGCCAGAGTGGAATGAAGCAGTGGGGTTCAGTCTGTTTTTTACTGGAAAGATGAACATATCACTGGGAGTCCACCAAAACTGGTCCCTGCCTTAGCAGGACCAGCAGAAAAGCCAAGAAGTGAATAGGCCACGGGGGCTAAATTCTTATCTCACCCCATGCTGACCTGGAGCCATCGCCTACTGGATTCACAATGGCCGCATTGCCAAGTGCTGCATCCACTCAGTGGTCAGAGCAGAGACTTCGGCCTCCAGGGTTGTCAGTCTGGTAGGTTTCACCAGCATTAGTTGCTTTGAACATGCAATAGCTGATAATGCATCGTATTATCCTGCAGGAGATCCAGCATCATAAACCACCTTTGGCCTCTCACTCCCAGGTAGGGGACAATCAGTTAGATCATGGAGATGCCCGGCTTAACATCTAGGACATGTGGTGCCACCAACAATGCCACATCCCCTATTGTCTTACCTATAGAATGGCACATACTTGTACCTACATATCATACCACACAGCCAAAGCATCCCCATTTGAGGCTTGTAGTTTATAGGAATTGGGTGGTATCCCTATAAATAGCTTGTGCGCCCTCTGGTGGCCCTCATTATTCATACTAGGTTTGTTGTGTAAAGAGCAAAACGCACAAGATGGCCTACAGACAGAGATACAACCACCGGTGCTAGAGAGCAGCCCACAACATGCAGGACACACAACACTCGGGCTCTCTGGTTCCAAAGACAAAAGGTTCTACTTAGTTCCGGTGAGCTAGGTAAACACAGCCAGTACAGGGAAACTTGAACACGTCTGAGTGACATCCCATCCAGTAGGGAACAGTGGAGCAAACATCAGACATACAGTAACCAGCTCCCATTGCAATACTAAGATGCTAATTTAGCATCCTGTGCAGCCTTCATTCCCCATTTATGCAAGCTAAACATGTCTGGCCAAATTCTGTTCTCCGTTACTCTTCGGCAATTGGAGAAAGTCCTACCCTGAAAAGTGACTGTTAAAAACAGGATTTTAAGGTCCTCATGTTTATTGACCCCCAGCGAGTCTGATCTGCTCAGTTCAGCTCACAAGTAAAAGGGTGGGACGTTTTCCAGTTGGCAGGTCTGCAAATTGCACCTGGGATTGGAGAGTCAAACTGGTTTATTTCCTTCTCACATATCATCATTAATGAAGGGTACGAAGGCCAAATTCTGCCCTTGCTTGCACCTGTGTAACACCATTGTCCACAGATTATATCCTCGGGGAAACCATGCAGCCCTGGGGAGTTCAGTGGGGCTTCCACAGGTGAAGCTGACTGGAATTTGATGAACTATTCTGATGATGATACACAGGAAGGCCCAGAATCCCAGTTCATTCCCTGAGCTGAGTCGGCCCTGCTGGGCTAATAGGTGCATACTGACTAGTCACCTGCCATCGACTCAGAAGGGAGCATCATGATCATCTAGTCTGACCCCCTGCACATCACAGGCCACAGAACCTCACCCACTCCTGTAATAGAGCCATAACCTATAGCTGAGTTAGTGAAGTCCTCAAATCTTCAATTAAAGACTGCAAGTTACAGAGAATCCACCATTTATTCACATTCAAACTAGCATGTGACCTATACCCCAGGCTGCAGAGGAAGGCAAAAACCTTCCAGGGTCTCTGTCAATCTGACCTAGCGGAAAATAACCTTCACGACTCCAAATGTGGTGATCACTTAGACCCTCAGCATGTGGGTGACACCCACCAGCCAGACACCTGAGAAAGGGAGGGCTCTGAGTTACTACAGAGAATTCTATCTAGTGTCCCATCACCAGCCGTTGGAGATATTTGCTAACAGCAATCACAGATGGGCCACATGCCATTATACGCAATCTCCTCATACCATCCCCTCCATAAATTTACAAGCTCAGTCTTAAAACAAATTAGGCTTTTTGCCCCCACAGCTCCCCTTGGAAGGGCTGTTCCAGAACTTCACTTCTCTGATGGTCAGGAACATTTTTCTAATTTCAAGCCTAAACTTATTGATGGCCAGTTTATAGCCATTTGTCCTTGTGCCACCATTGGCTCTTAACTTAAATGGAGCAACTATTTATCCCTCTGATGTATTTAGAGAGAGCAACCGTCTCTCCCCTCAGACTTCGTTTGCTTAAGCTAAACAAGCCAACCCCTTTGAGATTCCTCTCCTAAGGCCAGGTTTTCTTTCCTCTGATCATCCTATTAGCCCTTCTCTGCACCTGTTTCGGTTTGAATTCAGCCTTCTTAAATACAGGAGACCAGAATTTCATGCAGTATTCCAGCTGAGGTCTCACCAGTGCCTTGTATAATGGTAACAACACTTCCTTATCTCTCTATTGGAAATAACCAGCCAGAGGCATCCTAGGATTGCATTAGCCTTTTTCACAGCCCTCTCACACTGGCAGCTCATAGTTGTCCTGTCATTGACCAGTACACCCAGACCGTTCTCATCTTCTGTTGCTTCCAACTTATATGTCCCCATCTTACAGCAAAAAATGTTGTTGTTAGTCACTAAGCGTATGTCTTTGCACTATTAATTTTCATCCCATTTATATTAGTCCAGTATTCAAGGTCATCCAAATCATCTTATATGATATTTCAGTCCTCCTCCCTATTGGCAGTACCTCCCAATTGTGTGTCATCTGCAAATGTGATTAGCATACTCCCACGCTTTGTGCCAAGGTCATTAATGAAAGTGTTAAATAAGATTTGTCCCAAGACTCTGAGCCTTGAGGAACTCCACTAGTAACTTCCCTCCAGCCTGACAGTTGAGCTTCCAGCATGACCCACTGTAGTCTCCCCTTTAACTGGTTTCTTATCCACTTTTCAATTCTCATAGTAATCCCCATCGTCTCCAATTTAACTGGTAATTTCCCATGTGGAACTGTATCAAATGTTTTATTGAAATTCAAGTAGATTAGATCTAATGTATTTCCTTAGTCTAAAAAAATTCTGTTATTTTCTCAAAGAACTAGATCAGGTTGGTCTGACACGATCTCCCTTTTGTAAAACCATATTGTATTTTATTCCAATTACCGTCTAACATTATGTGTTTAATTACTCTCTTTCTAAATATGTTTTAGGACCTTGCATACAAATAAGGTCAAAATTAACCGGCCTATATTTTCCTGGATCATTTTTCCCCCTTTCTTAAATATAGGTACCATATCTGAAATTCTCCAGTCAGAATACAGCCTCCAAGTTTATGGATTCATAAAAAGTCCTTGCTGTTGTTCTTGCAAGTTCCTTTAATATTCTTGGATGGAGATTACCTGGGCCCCCTGTTTTGGTCCCACTAAGCTGTTTGAGTTTGGCTTCAATCTCAGATGTGGAGATTTCTACTTCCATATCTTTGTTCCCATTAGCCACCCTGCCCCAAACTCCTCATTAGTAACTGCCAAAGTAATCCTTTAGGTGTTGGGCCAGATTTAGATTATGTTTAATCTCCACCCCATCATCAGTGTTTAATGGACCCACCTCTTCTTTCCCTGTTCCCCCCGCCCCCTTCTTATTTATATGGCTAAAGAACCTATTACTGTTGGTTTTAATTCCCTGTGTAAGGTCCAACTGTTCATGGCTTTTGGCAGTTCTCACTTTCCCCCCTATACTTCCTGTCCTCCAAGCAGTAGATCTCTTTGTCTAGCCATCCCTTCTTCCACACCCTGCAGGGAGATGCAGGCTTCCTCTGATGACAACATCCTGATCTGTTCGGATATGTTTGAACTTAACATATGGATGGTCAAATACTGCTGGCTTGCAGCCAGGGCCGGCTCCAGAGCCCAGCGGGGCAAGCACCCGCCTGGGGCGGCCCTTTCCCGGGGGGGCGGCAGGCTGGGCCGGCGGACCTGCCGCAGTCATGCCTGCGGGAGGTCCACCGGAGCCCCGGGAGCAGCGGACCTGCCGCAGGCATGACTGCGGAGGGGACGCTCAGCCGGCGGCTCCAGTGGACCTCCCGCAGGCATGACTGCGGACGGTTCGCTGGTCCCGCGGCTCGGCTGGACCTCCCGCAGGCATGACTGCGGCAGCTCAACCGGAGCCGCCGGACCTGCGAACCGCCCGCAGCTGCGGGAGGTCCAGCCGAGCCGCGCGACCAGCGGACCCTCTGCAGTCATGCCCGCGGGAGGTCCGCTGCTCCCGCGGCTCAGGGGCGCCTCCCGGGCATGACTGCTTGGGGCGGCCAAAAACCTAGAGCCGCCCCTGCTTGCAGCAGCAGGTGCATCTTGTTAATAACAGCCAGGGGCTGGGACAGAGGAGGTCCTGCAGGGAAAACTGTGGGAAGAAAAGTTAGGGACACAAGATGGCTGAGGTAATCTCTTTTAATGGACCAACCTCTATTGGCAAGAGAGACAAGCTTTCAAGCTTATACAGAGCTCCAGAAGATCAAACACCTGAGATCAGGATGACTTCTAGGGCTCTGTGTAAGCTTGAAAGCTTGTCTTGCGTGCCAACAGAAATGGGTGCATTAAAAGAGATTACCTCACCCACCTTGTCTCTCTAATATCTTGGATTAGCATGGGCTACAATACCACTGCATACAACAGGAAGAAAAATTAGGCAGAGGTATATGGGCCTTGTATTGTTTTGAGTTATCAATCCCCCAGAAGGGAGTATGCGTGGGTTATGTACAATGAGCCTATATTGTTTTCCAAGAAGGATGGAAGTTCTTCCTGTTTAGAAGTCAATGGGGTTAAAAAGGAATTTAGAATCTGGTCTTTGAGATAGTCAGTTCCAAAGAGTCCAGTGTTACAATACTCATTTCTACCTACGGTCTCCTGGGCACTTAGGGAGAAGCACTGCAAACCTCAGCCTTTCCTGCAACTTTGGGGGATTGGGGGGTGGAAGGAAGAGACCTTACATCAAAGACTCACTCTGCATTCAGATGAGGAGGATGCGCTGCGCACTGTTGCTGTTTGAGACCTAAACAACAGTCGCTTCAGACACGGGATCGAACACTGACCAGGAAAACAAGACTTTTTTTTAAAAAAAGGATAAAAGGAAAGAAGGAATATATTGCTTCTCTCTCCAAAAAAAGGTCAAAGTTAGCCCCACCAGCAAAGCTGCAGGTGCCATTTCCATATGCTTCATGTAGCCTGAGGACAAACTATGGAAACTTTCAAACATTTGTACGAGAGAGAGAATGAATAATGAATATTTCATGTGTTGCCTGAGCTTACTTGCAAGATTCTTGGAAACTATTAAAGTGCAACCATAATATTGTCATCGTTCACTTGTCATTTTCCACCTGGCTGGCTGGGAAGAGAAGGAAAAAGACTATCTAGGCTCTGATGCCACAGTTGGAAGAAACCCTATGTCCAGTGTTTTAAGAAAGAAATTGAGAGATGTCACAACAGAGTTGGGCATTTATTTTATCAGTGTCCGGACAGACTTCCTCGTCAGATTTCATACTTCATTTCCAAGGAGTTTTTCTGCTCCTCACAGCCTACTGCAGAAGAGAGAGTTTTGTGCCATCAACAAACATTGCTCGGCACAGGCGGGAAGGCAGGGCTTCTCAGCTCAGAGCCTCCTTCACCAGTGAGGGGGTCTATGCACCACGTCCCACCTAGGATAGAATTTCTGATCTGGAGAGAGACTCCAGTGACTTCAATGGGGGTTGCACTGGCCCAGACTGAAGTCAATAGCCCAGCTCCCCTTGATTTCAACAGGATCATACTTGATGACTGCTACTTACAGTGGCTCGACCACATTTACTCCCTGCATTACTTACAATTAACCTCGGATCTTTTCAAAGGGCTGAGCACCCTTAAATCCATGGCAGCAAGAGGGTTCAGCAATTCAGGAGGTGCTTTGCACTTTCCAGGATCAATTCAGGTTAGCCTGCCCTCTAGTACACCCCAGAGCCAGTTTTCCCAAGAAGCAGTCGCTGATGATACAGAGAAACTGTTTCTCCAAACTATACCGTCATATAACAATTCAAACTTCAGATTCTCCAACTGCTGCAGGAATAAATGAGAGACAACCCCAGCCAAACAGCTGAAATAAAGAGCTAATATAACCTGTAAGTTCAATCCATCTCTATAGTGCAGATACCAACATCAATATTCAACAAGAAGAATTCAAGAGATGGAGGAATCAGACACACAACAGAGATTTGATTCAAGAGTCAGATTTCTCTCACAGCAAATTATTACACTGACTTCACACCGACATAATTTAAGACTGAGAAATCTCCTTAGAAATCAGAGATTGAAAATAAAATACACTCCCAACCCTAAGTCCCCAAAACAGGAGGGAAGAAAATTAAAGAAAAAGAAGAAAAGATCCAACCGAGAATCAGGATTAAAAAGAAAAAAAAAATCGATTCTGCTGACGATAAAGCTTCAAGTCCACATCAGAGAAGTTCAGCATAAACAACAACAACAAAACCCAAGGGATTTTATCTCAAACTCAAACTAGTATTTGTTTGACAAGGGCCACGAGGAGTCTTAAGAGACAGAGTCAAACTGTGCTGGGCCCGGATCAAACCCTTTTCTTAGTCTCCGCCGACACTGACTTGCTGGCTACTTGCAAAGGAGGTGGCTATCGGCAGTGGTACGGGAACACTTAATAGTCGGGGTGCTGAAAGCCACTCCCTTACCCAGTGATGAGCTGCCAAATTTTTAACAACGGGTTCCCTCCTCCCTCCAAAATTTAACAACGGGTTCCCTCCTTCCCCCCCCTCCGTGGGGGGGGTCGTGCCCCATCCAACCCCTCATGTTCCTTAACACATACACTACGAGACCCCTGACCCATCCCCCCCTTCCCTGTCCCCTGACTGCCCCTTGCCGCCCCACCCAACCCCTCCTCTCATTCTCAATGGCCCCCCAGAACCCCTACCCCATACAACTACCCCTTCTCTCTGTCCCTGAGTGCCCCCACCACCTCATCCAACCCTGCTCTTTCCTGACTGCTCCCCGGGACCCTTGCCCCCATTCAATCCCCCTGTTACCTGCCCTCTGACTACCCTGACCCCTATCCACCCCCCCACAACCCCCCCCCTCCCTGCCCCCGTCCCACACGGCCTGGGGAGCGGGGCCACTCTGCCAGGACCATGCCCGGCGCTGCGGGGCCCGAGGCGCCGCGCCGCCCGGCCCGACTCGCCGAGCCGCTCGGCCCGACTCCCCGGGCCGGGCCGACTCCCCGGGCCGGGCTGGCACCAGGGCCCGACTCCCTGGGCCGCTCGGCCCAACTCCCCGGGCCGGGCCGGCACCAGGGCCCGACTCGCCCGGCCCGACTCCCCGGGCCAGCACCGGGGCCCGGCTGCTCGGCGGCAGCCGCGGGGCCCGACTCCCCGGCCGGCGCTGGGCTGGAGGGAGCCGCGGTCTGGGACTGGGAGCTGCTGAGCCAACCACACCTCCCCTCCCCCTCCGCGCCCCAGCTTACCTGCTGGCTGCCTCCATGCTGCTTGTTCAGGCTTCCCGCGAACATCTGATTCGCGGGAAGCAGGGGAGGGGGAGGAGAAGGGGGCGGAGCAGGAGAGGAGTGGGCGGGAACTTTTGTTAAATTTAGCAGCCCTTAACAAGCGGTTCTAAAATGGCTGCTAAAATTTAACAACGGGTTCCCGCGAACCCGTGCGAACCCGCTGCAGCTCACCCCTGCCCTTACCCCTGTCCACACCCCACCCCAGAGCTGAGGCCAGGAGCAGGGCCGTGTCTCCAGGAGGGGAGGACCCGGACAAGAGAAAGGGGGCCGAGGCTGGGGCCACAGCTGGGGGTGGGCGCGGGGCAAGGAGCGGAGCCCTGGGGCCCACGTGCGAGGCCAAGACCAGAGCCCTGCGTAAAACCTGAGGGTGCTGCAGCACCCCCCGCACTCCTAGTTCCTGCAGCTCTGGCAGTGGGAGCTACTTCACCCTGTGAATGGGAAGAGGGAGCGTAGTTCTTATTAGAGGGGGAAAACGAACATTCTCGCAGCGTGAGTGAATTCAACTCTTGCCAGGTGAGCGAGGATCACAGCCAGTCTGCAAACGCTAATTTAGCGGCGGGCTTGTTGGCACAGAGACCTAGTGCGTGGCAAGCCAACGTGGGCACGTGTAGTTCACTAACTCGGTACGTAGACCCTGCGGCCATGTGATAAAAGTTCTGTTGTGCGCTTTAGCACAGGGCAACAGGCTCCACGCAGCGATTGTGGTAAGCTAGTGCAGTGTAGACTTCTACCCCAGCTTCCGTGCACTAAGTCGTCATATAGACGAGCTCTGAGGCACCGATATGGCCTCATTACGGTCGTGTCTGAGCATCTCAATACTACAGGGAGGTAGAGGAATGCTATTAGCCCCCTGTTTTACAGAGGGGGAACAGAGAGGCAAAGGGCTAGATTTTTAAAGGGAGTTAGGCACCTAAATGGTCACGCTGTGGCAAACGGGGGAATGGAACGTCAATAAGAAATGATTTAATACTTTGCACTTCTACGCACCTTCACACATTCCCAAACATTAAGTAAGGCCCACATCAGCCCTGCACAGTAGTTATGTGCTGTTATATCCATTGCACAAGCTGGTAAATAAAGGTCCCGAAAGTGTAAATAAGACATGCTCAGTACGTCTTCACTCCCGGCCGTATCGGCGGGTAGCAATCGATTTCTCGGGGATCGATATATCGCGTCTCATCTAGACGCGATATATCGATCCCCAAACGCGCTCCTGTCGACTCTGGAACTCCACCAACGCGAATGGCGGTAGCGGAGTCGACGGGGGAGCCGCGGACGTCGATCCCGCGCCGTGAGGATGGTAAGTAATTCGATCTAAGGTACTTTGACTTCAGCTACGCTATTCACGTAGCTGAAGTTGCGTATCTTAGATCGATCCCCCCCGCAGTGTAGACCAGCCCTTATTACACGGTTAGAAGCACCCTTCTGTTCCCAGCTGGAACCAAGGCTCCATTGGGCTAGGGAGTGGACATGAATTTACAATCTGATCAAACAGGAAAAGGAAGCAATCTGCTTAAGGTCACTGAAAAGACCAGTAACAGAGATGGGGCTAGAACCGAAGTCTCCTAAGTCCCAGCTAAGCAGCCCACACACCAGACCAAGCTGCCTCTGTAGACATTTGACGTAACTGGGGTATCTACATAACGAATTATGGCACTGCAGGTCTTACAAAGCCTCTATTTGTTTTCCAGCTGTTCTAGATGGAGAGAGACACAGACACACACGTGTGCCTTTATTCTGATCCCTAGTCCCTTTCCAGATGACAGCAGTAAATTAAACTGGGTGAGCATTAAGCACTGATCTCATCCACAAGGCAGCTACAGCTCCCCAGCACACCTTCTGTAATGTAACCGTTGTTCTGCACTTCCCCGCGCCGCCCCCCCAACACACACACACACACACACAGCGCTCCTGTTCTCCACCTGGATTATTTCAGCGTGTGGGAAAGATAAACATTAAGACCACAGTTGGCAAGGCTGGAGGGAAATGCCAGGTCTGAATTCGCCTCATTTAAAAGGGAAGGAATAAATCTTCATTAATGTTAATAAACATAATGCTAATGCTTGCGGATCAAGTTACTTTGTGCTGCTGTGGCAGGGTGAGCAAAGGGAGAAGGATTTCTAGAATCAGATCCAATGTCCAATGCAATTTCACAAGGAAATTTCTATCCACTGATACAGAAGGGGAGGAAGAGATGCCACAGCCCTGGACAAGGTTAGAGGACTATCTCCAAAGGGGCTGCGGCTATGCCCCAATTATGGCTGCCCCCGCATAGTGCACCAGAGGAGCAGGGAGGGCATAATGAACAGACATCATCTGGGATCAAGGAATGGTATCTGGCCAGCATTGCTGGACAGGTGGGCAGGGCCATAGGAGTCACAGCTCTACCCACTCCTCCGCACATCAGAAATGGAACCGGTCAGCAATTACCCACAGATACGTTTGCATCAATGGAAAATGGCTTTCGGCCTAAAGGGAAATTTTTCTGAAAATCATCAGTTTACGTCGAAAGCGAGAAACAATAACAGATTCCCCAGACTTTGGCAAGTGACAGCCAACTATATTTAGGGTTTGGGTTTTCAGCTTTTGGGCTAAAAACTTGAAAAACGTCAACAAAATATTTTACATAGAGGCAGGGAGGGGAAAAAAAATCCCGTTTCCTGACCAGGTCTAGCAGCTCAGACAGGGTTGGGCCAGGGCAGTTTCCCAGGGCCCTCCATGAATGGTCAGCAGAGGAGCCTTCTAACCCTCAGGCAACCCTGCTCACGGGTTGTTACTGGGTTGTCATAAGGTCCAGGAGCCTGGGCATGGAGCAGGACCCACGCTACCAGGCACTGTACAAAAAAACAGAACAAACAATACCTGCCGCCCCAAAGAGTTTACAATCCAAATCAAGACTGAACTGTTCCCATAAGGTAGCACTACACTGCACACTAAGCCCGGCTCTGACTCCGCTTTGAACTCAAGCCCCAATCAGATAGATGCCCAGCAAGCACTCAGGCCCTACAACCCAGCTGGGGTGGGGAGGCGGGGGTTAAAGCCTGACTCCCACTGTGACTCAGGTGCAAGCCCTGTCATCTTGCAGTATAAATGCAGCTCAAGCCAAGTCAGAAAGTCTGCGTAGTGCAGTATGGACGTGTTAGCATGGCTGTAAAACCAGGGTCCAGCAATTGAAAAACCCAGGTTTACATTACAATGAAGTGTGGCTGCTCAAGCACCCCCTTAGAAGCACTGAGTCCACAAGTCCAGGTCCCACCAATCTGGATTTACAGTGTAGTGCAGACATAACCAATGGCAGAATGATTCCTCTTAGGGTTTCTGGAGGGAAGCAAGAATAAGCCATTCTGAATTGAGAAAAGTTTCTCACATATTAGCACTGCAGGGTTTAGAAGCTTAGAGGATTAGGGTTGGAAGAGACCTCAGGAAGTCATCTAGTCCAACTCCCTGTTCAAAGCAGGGCTAACTCCAACTAAATCATCCCAGTTAGGGCTTTCTTACAGGAGTGAAAACTGTATTTCCTCAGCAAAGGAAAAAGGCTAGAGGTCACATATGGGGAGCATAGGTGTTGAATAAGAAGGCACAATTTACACAGTCATTAGCAGGCTAGAGCCAAACTAAACTATATGAGAAAGCTAGAACACCCATGGAATGGGCATTGGGTTGGGAATCAGGAGACTTGGGTTTAATTCCCAGCTCCGACACCGATGTGCTGTGTAAACGCAGACAAGTCACTTCACCTTTCTCTGCTGCTATTTCCTTTCCCACCCTCTGTCTCGTCTGTCTAGATTGTAAACTCTCCAGGGCAGGGATGGTCTCCTAGCTACACTGTATTACTGCATAGTAAAACAATGGGGACCCTAATCTGGTAATGCAAATACCACCATTGTACAAATAACTTGAAACAGGGTCCTCTAGAGACTTTGCAATATAAGAAGAGGTAAGATGAACAGAGTCAACTTGGATGCCCACAGCCAGATCAATCATGCCTCTAAAAAGGAAGAGACAGAAACAATCTCAAGAGGGAAAAAAAGCCAAACACATCTGGAGTGATTTCTCTGGAGTGACCCGAGCCCAGGCCTGATTAGTAAACAAGATCTGTCCAGGTGCTGCACCTAATTAGAAGCAGCCCAGTCGATGAAAGCAGCAGATACACTTTGGTACAATTGTCTAATTACTGCAGAGAGTTTAATGAAGTTTCCAAAGGCCTAACCCCTTGTTCCTATTAATTAGGAGACAGGTCCGTTACATTCTCAGGTTATTCAATTAGGGGAACTGCTGACACAGCTATTTCTTGTGGCACCTTAATTCACTGAGGAACAAGCCAGGCTATTTGCATCTTAGACATAAAATGACCCTTCAGCTATTAATAAGAAAGTGTTGTATTAGTCCCAAATGCTGCCACAGCACTATTACTGCTCTATCATCTGGGCACAGATCTGTCGATTGCTGCAGTATGGTTTTAGACGGGAAAGCTCGCGTTATAAAAGTTTAAATGAATTTAGCGCTGGTGGAAGGAGACCCATTTCTAGAGCTGTCAATTGCTGTCCTCAACCCACTGACCAGTGAAACCGGGTCTCTCATGAAATCTGGTCTTTGTGTACGTTTACCCCCATACTATACAGATTTTACAGGGCAGAGCCAGCCTCTCTCAAACTGGGGGGCCTGACCCAGAGGCGGTCTCAGAGGGGTCACAAGGTTATTGTGGAGCAGGGAGGCGTGGTATTGCCACCCTTACTTCTGCGCTGCCTTCCGAGCTGGGTGCCCCAAGAGTGGTGGCTGCTGGCTGAGTGCCCAGCTCTGCAGACAGCAGCGCAGAAGTAAGGATGACAATACCATGCCATGCCATTCTTACTTCTGTGCTGCTGCTGGAAGCAGCTCTGCCTTCAGAGCTGGGCTTCCGGCCAGCAGCCGCTGCTCTCCAGACCCATACAGTGACACCACTGTGAAATCTGAGATGTAAATATCTGAAATCATGAAATTTACGATTTTTAAAATCCTATGACCATGAAATTGACCAAAATGGACCAGGAATTTGGTAGGACCCTAACTAGAGCATTAGCAGCAGCATCGGCCCCTGTCAATGTGCCTCTAGCCAGACCTAGAGGGACAATCTTTAAGGATAAGAGGGTTGCTCAATACTTTGAGCATCTTCCCACGTTCACTTTGAGGAGGTTTGCATTTGACTCAGACTCCTTTCCCGCCCACTTCCTTTTGCACTGAGATGAAATATTCAAATCAATGCATAATCTGTCTTTCACCCACACAAGCGCACACCGGAAGCCACACTCATGTAATTATAGCGGCTCCCCTTAGCATCGTAAGAGAGAAGAATCCCGTCATAGTGTTTCCATTGTAAGCCCCTATTCCTCCCCACCCCCAAGATTTTATACTGTAGTCAAATAATTTGCTTCGGCAGAAATTTGGTTTCACAAGCTTTCAGCCCAGCAATGAAAAATGTATTTTTTTAAAGTTGATTTAAATCAGTTCAGTCCCATCAGTTTAGGTTCTGATGCATTCATTTACATTTGTATAACTCAGACTCAGCTCCCATTACAAAGAGAACTAGGCAGTTAGTTCACAATCCAGACTGATGCTTTTGGCAACTGACCCAAAAAAAAAAAAAAAATCAAAGTGAAACCAAATAATTTTCTGCATTTTAAATATCTCTTCAGCATGTAGAACTAGCATATGTCGATCGTATAGGGCACCGATCATTAAATACAAAGTTTCAGTTCACATTATATGCTGGTTTGATCCCACTTACAGTCCAAAATATTAAAGTTCTAGGAATACCGGATACATTCAAAGTTCTAGGATCCAGAAATGTCTGGCACATTTCCTTTGTGAACTGAAAAAATAATATTCCATTTTTCCCTCTGATCCTGAAGTCACTGACATTTTACTTGCTGTGCAGCTACTTCTGGGATAGAACAGGGAAGCTGATTAACCACACACAGCAACAATACACAAACAATGGAAAAAAATGAAGAAGAAAAAAAAATGAACTTTTTCCATATAGAATATGACAAAACTTGGTAAGGAAAGAAACGTTCTTCTCAAGCCCTCACCAGTCTATTGCAGGGAGCAAAAAAGAAATTAAAAGCAATAAATAAGTAGTTGATAATGTCCATTTAAACCTTAAAAAGCAGGTTTCATATATCCAACGTGAACATTAACTACTGCTGCATGACCTGGCTGCTATAAAACAACCGGCCCCAGTAAGCCTGCCTATCAAGCTTTATTAGCCTGATGACAAAAAGCTGTTACAGAGCTGAGGTTACCCACCAGGGCATTAACAAGAGTCTGGCAGAAGCAGATCAGACACAATTTCAGGTTCCCTCCTGGAAAATTATGAATCACGCAAGATGCCATTATTATTTCCAAGATGGAAACTATAAGCCACAAAGCAGTTTTTGCTGGGAGCCCTTGTCACGCAGTGATTGGGCCCAGGACTGGGAGTTGGGAGAGACAGAGATCTTGCATTAAGCAGCTAAGTTCTTTTTATTTAGACTTTACACAGCACAGCAATAGGAGCCTGCTGCAAGCTGCAGCCAGCCCTGTCTGCTCCCCTCTCCAATGTAAGCCCCACCATCTAAAACAGAGGGTGAGCTTTGCCACATCCCACATCCTCCCACCATGATGACACATGGGTTCTGTTCCTGACTCTGCCGCTGACCAGCTGTGTGACACCGAGTTAGTCAATGCCCCATGCCTCAGTTTCCCTCTGTAAAATGGGGATCCCTTCCTTTGTAAAGCACTTTGAGATCTATAGATGAAAGGGGCGACAGCCATAAAAGCTGAGGCCTGGGCTCCGCTGTTGCGCCTCCAGTTTTTTCCATCTGAATAGGAGTCACAAGTGCAATCCGGAGTAGTTGCTGTGACAGTTCTTAGGGTACCCAGGACTGATAGTCTGTGTTACACCCTCCCTCCAGCAAGAGAGTGTCTTGTACATAAGAATGGCCCTATTGAGTCAGACCAAAGGTCCATCTAGCCCAGTATCCTGTCTTCCGACAGTGGGCAGTACCACATGCCCCAGAGGGAACAGATAATCATCAAGTGAGGCATCCCCTGTCACTCATTCCCAGCTTCTGGCAAACAGAGGCTAGGGACACCATTCCTGCCCATCCTGGCTAATAGCCATTGATGGACCTATCCTCCGTGAATTTATCTAGTTCTTTTTTGAACCCTGTTATGGTCTTGGCCTTCACAACATCCTCTGGCAAAGAGTTCCACAGGTTGACTGTGCATTGTGTGAAAAAATACTTCCTTTTATTTGTTTTAAACCTGCTGCCTATTAATTTCATTTGGTGACTCCTAGTTCTTGTGTTATGACAAGTAGTAAACAACACTTCCTTATCTACTTTCTCTACACCAGTCATGATTTTATAGACTTCAATCATCTCTCCTTAGCCACCTCTTTTTCAAGCTGAAAAGTCCCAGTTTTATTAATCTTTCCTCATACAGAAGCCTGTGGCAGCTGGCTGTTAGCACCTATCAGCCATTCAAGCACTCCTCCAGGCTAGAAATCACCCAGAGGCAGCATGCTCCAGCCACGCCCCCTGCTTTCCCAGCATTCCCTGGAAGGTGGTGGTAGAAAGACAGCTATGCCCACTAACTATCGCTGCCTCCTAAACCCAGGGAATCCCTAGTTTAGTTGGGGCAGCTTTAATGCTGTTTTGCACTGATGGATTAGGACTAAACAGTGGGACCCCTGGATGGTGGGTTGAGTGGGTCTCAGTTCCACCCAGAAAGCCAACAGTTAAATGATACCGTGCATCTCAGTCTTGAGCTGGGAGAACAGCCCTTCACTGGGGAAGGAAAATGTCTTGATATGCAGATCATCTGAAAAATGGAGGAGGATTAACGTGAGAATGATGATTTCGAATATTCACTGTTTTGCCACAGCAGAATATGGTCATTCATGCCTGGAGTCCCAGCACATTTAACAAGCTATTCGTAATCGATCTCCCATTATGTGCAAGTACCTTCCATCATTAGAAAACCCACCCCATTCAGCAAGTCCGTCGTGTTCACCACCGAGCCGGATGTGTACTTTGCTCTGCTCGCAAAGACTATTTGCAACACGCGAGCTCGCAGCAAGATCCAAGGTGTGTCCCAGGGACAGAGAGACACTACTGTGAGATCAGGAAAACACCAGCCTCTCTTGAAGCCACTGCAAAATTACTGTGTTTTTAACCAAACAGCCCAACACTACTGGGTTGGATGCATGCAGGAATTGCTGGGTGAGATTCTATGGCTTGTGTGTGCAGGACAGGGTCGCCCGGTGGGGGAGGGGGGCAAATGGGGTAATTTGCCCCAGGCCCCACAGGGGCCCCCACGAGAATATAGTATTCTATAGTTTTGCAACTTTTTTTTATGGAAGGGGCCCCCAAAATTGCTTTGCCCCAGGCCCTCTGAATCCTCTGGGCAGCCCTGGTGCTGGAGATCACAAGAGACAATCACCATGGTTTGAAACCAACCTACTGTAGATCCAGGGTATTTTTGTCCATTTCTCTCCCTCCCCCCAGTGTTTTCAGTGGGCAGCAGAGAAAAGGAGAGCATGGGGTAAGCACATCTAATATGAGTGCCGGCTGAAATGACAACTTCAGGGGGCTTTCCTTCTTACCCGTTAAAATCATCATCCTGGGCTAAATGAACTGCAGGCTTGGAAACCATCAGGAGCTGATTAGCCCAGGGTACAGTTATGACTGATTTCACAGGGCTCACGCTCAAGTTATTCAGTACTCTATTTTTTTCATCCTGTCTGCTAAATAAAACCCTTCTGCTCCTCCTCACTAGCAGCTAGGAAATCCATGAACGGGGCACTTAGGGATGCACTGGTGACCATTGTTGGAAATGCACTGGGAGAGCTCTTTGGAAGGACAGAGTGGAAAACGGACAGCTGTCTTGCTAAATAACAGGGACCAGCTGCTATCTGGAGAACTCTCCATGCGCATGGTGAAACATGCACACATGTGCACTCCAGTGCAAATCTTTCCTCTACAACCTCACTGCTTCTCCTTGTCCCTTGAGCAAGGCTTGGTCTCTGCACACAATTGTACCTAGCGGCTAGCGCACTAGTCTGGGACTTAGGAGAGCAGGGTTCTATTACTGGCTTAGCTACTGGCCTTCTGCATAACCTTGGGCAAGTCACTTCACTATGCTGAACCTCAGTTTCCCCATCTGTAAAATGGGGATAATGGTACTAACCTCCTGTGTGTAGTGCTTTGAGATTTACTGATTAAAAGAGCTACATGGTGGTGTTGTAGCAGTGTTGGTCCCAGGATATTAGTAGACAAGGTGAGTGAAGCAATATCTTTTATTACACCAACTTCTTTTGAGCTCTGTGCAAGCTCAAAAACTGGTCTCTTCCATTGTCTGTCCAGTGTATTTATAGCGGAGTCAGTCCCAGGATATTACCTCACCCACCTTGTCTCAGGCCTGGTTATTACAGTCCTGTTGGTCAGGGGGTGAGTTTTCCCCTCTGTGTAGTTACACCCCGGTGCAGAAGCAGTTATACCTGTAGAAAGGCGATTATAAGTGCATCGACCCTCGGAGGGTTCTATTAACTCTACCGGCCCAGTTAAAGCAGTACAGTTTGCCGGCAGAAGCAGTCCGAAGGCTCAGTTTCCTCTACCTGCCCCAATAGAGAGCAATGACTTTTTTCGTTACATTACAGATTAGTCCCAGCAGAGAGGATGTGGCGGCAGAGCCACTGAGGCAGCCGCATTGGTTTGTCTGGCCTATTAAGAAACTGGGATCTCCTCTCACTATGTGTTTGTGCAGCATTTAGCACACGGGAGGCCCCCAACCTACTTCAGGCCTGTAGGTGCTACTGCGATACAAATATCTGCCGTGGGGAAGCAAACCTCTGAATCAAAGCATGAGCCTCTACTGCCTGAGCTAAGAGGAGCCTCCGCCGCTAGCCATTGCTGCGGCAGGCTCATGTACCGCTACAGGAGACCCAGCCACCAGTAGAGGGGGACAGAGCGCTATATTGAGTGTCCGTGGGCTATATAAATAGCAATGCATTAGCACCCCTTCTATATCAGCAATCGCTGTGGTTGTCAGAGAACGGTTATCCGATCACCAATGGGAGACAATCTCGCTATTCAGATGCGGTCCGAGCTATGAAAATGTTGGGGAACCCCTGCTTTGGAGGCAATATTCAGTGAGCTGCTAATGCCAAGCGCCTCAAAGCCCCATCGCTCCCCAACATTTTGATTTTTTAATTTTAAACTGAACTTTTTAAACAAACTAACAGAACCTAATTGAGGTTAATCATTTCCTGATTCCTTTGGCATTCATTGTAATAGCACTAATTACAATAAACACATCTGAAATTAATGTGCATGTCATATGCATATATCAATTCCATTCTAATTTACCACTGATTAATGTCCACAGACCGAACGTGGTTTCAATACTAAAATGCGCCTACATGGCTAACCACCTTTGCCGGCAAGGCTGTTCCCACTGAAGGGTAGAAAGATTAGATAGATGAAGACAGATATGGAGGAAAAGCAAGCAAACAATCACCACCCAGGGTTGGAAGATGAAAGCACTATCAGAGACTAGGGCATGTTCCAGTGATGAAAGACAGGGCAACCCATCTATCTTCCGGTTTCTATAGTATTCATCACATGTGCTTAGCATAATAATACTGTGCAAACTGATTTGAGAGCCTCAAATGGAAAAAATACTGTAGAAGTGTAGACAGGAATGCTCTAAGCTTCACAAAATTAGTTGAGATTTGTTCAGGTCTAATTGTGAAGGGCCGTTAAAAATAATCTGAAGACCAAGCTCCCTCTGCTAGTGTATATTTCACCAGCTGAAAATATGGCCCTGAATTTGCTTGGTGCATTTGTTCACCTTTGAGTTCCCTTTCTGCAAATATTCCAGCAAACCAGTTTAGTGGCAGGAAGTTAACAAACAGCACATTTCAAGAGAGAGTATTAGAGAATATCCATGAAAAAAAAAAGCTCATTTGAACTTAAATTTGAGGAACTGGATTCTAAAGAACTATAATCATCCAATCAGGGAACAAAAGCCTTGTGATTTATGCATCCAATCAAAATTAACCAGCATGGCTCCAATATTGAATGGCTCAAAAATCATTTGCAGACCAAGAATTGTCCTTAGAAATTATTCTGAGAATAATTTTGAAGGAGTGAATCTGAGAAAATCCCAAGCTGCTAATGAACAAGATGTGAGTAGAAAGGCAGGCTAAATTTGTGGAATAAATTGATTGCTATGAACTAGTTGCTCAGCTCTATCCACAAACACCTTATGTGTGGTAGGTAGCAATGACACCCATTTTACAGATGGTCAAACTGAGTCAGAGAGCCTAAAGGTTCTTCTGACCTTAGTGATCTGTGCAGGCAATTTGTAGCAATAAAGCTGCTTAGCCAGCACAGCAGAACCCCAGGAGGTAGAGCCCGTAGCATCAAAGATTAAGCTACAAAGGTTATGCTACATCAGACTCTTCTGTACAAAAGATCATTTCATCCTGAGCAGCTTGCCACAGCTACACAAATTTAACAGCAGAGCCTAAAACAGGACCAATGAGTCCTGCTTCCCAGATTCTCCTCTCTAACCACCAACTCTTTGACCACAGGAAGAGACTAAGAGCAACAGGGCCACTACAGTGTATGCAAGACAGTCTCAGCTGAATTAGAAACCCTCAGATCCTAACATCTCCGGGAAATTCTGATCCAGATTCAAACTTTGCTGCCCCTTCCCATTTCTGCTTTCAGCATGTGATGGGGTGGACTAGGCCCAGAGGCCCCCTGTTGGAGGCTTCAAGGTGCTGCTACACCCCATTCCAGAGAGGAGCAGAAGAGAAGTCCTCCAAGTGACCTAGAGTGGCTTCAGCCAATCGGAAGGGCTCCAGGAGCAGCCAGTCAGGGGCAAGGAGGGCCATATAAAAAGGAGCAGCAGAGCTAAAGTCAGTCAGTTGCTTTCTGAAGCTTTGTTCCTGGCTGGCTGGCTGAAAGAGCAGCAGGTCCACAGACAGCTGAATGTTGGCAGGGACTGGGGGAGCTAAGGAAGAGATCCTGGCTGGCTGCTGGGGCTGAGTAAGGATTGAGCCCACAGAGGGCTCCAGGAAGACTGTCTCTAGGGAGGAAGCCCTGGGGATACGGTCCCATACCAGGGCTGGGTGAAGGTAAAGACTCTATACCTTGGGAGGGGTTTGTTCTGTTCTACCTACAGACAGTGTCTGAGACTTGGCCAGAGGGCTGAGTCACTTAAGACCCGCTGAAGAAACCATCAGCTGGGGGGAGTGCTCATGAGAGGCAGGTGCCGACCACATTACACAAACACAAAAACCAAGTGAAACTGGGAATCAGATTCACCGAGGTTTGGGATATGTTCCTCTGAGAAAGGTGCACATCCAGTTGACTTGCAAACCTCAGGAGCTCATGAGAATCGATAGCCAGCAAGTTCCATACAAGATCCAGCTTGAGCTATGCCTCTCGGTTCCGTTCACCTCCATCTAGCAGGATCACGCCTACATCCTGGCCTGCATAATACTGGATGTCTTTTGAAATTTAATTGGGTGAGGTTACATATAGAAACCAGATACAAAAATATTCTCTGTATTTCCCAACAGGGAACTCCTAGAGATTTGATTTTACATGCCTATATATATATTCATTCACACACAGTATATGTGTGAAAGAAAAAAATTGATGGTAGAGTGGTGGCTCCGATAATGCAGCTGCTGCATTCAAGCCACCAGTATCCTCTGAGAGCATCGCTTTGTACTCATCAACACCCAAAAAGATGCACAAGGCATTGTAATAATCCCACAAAGCGGACATAACGTGCCATCAAACCCAGACTCCATGTGTGGAGAAGAGAACTGAACTGTGACTGCTACCATCAGCCTTGGCTGCCCTGAGGGCATTAATGCTAAGACTGGCTGCTCCCATTCAGTCATGTGGGGGTCTATTATTAATGGTATTTGTCCCTTCATTAAGATTTCTACTTCAGCAGGAAGGGAAAGCCTTTTAGAAAGACCATAAATTACACTGTCCTCAAAGGCACTACACTAGCTCCAGTAAAGGAACAGAAGAGGTTTTCTGGGCACAGGACTATGAGAGCCTAGGAAGAACCAAGGAGGGTGTATATGAAAACTGATCTTTATCTAAAAAAAGATTAAATAGATAAAATAAGACCAGGGAAATTTGTACCTTAAAACCACAATGGAATCCAGCTTCCAGCCTATTCCTATCTTACCTTCAGCAGTGCCTGAGTTCTACAGAACTACCCTGGCTGTTCAGCTCCACCCTCTTTATACAAAGAGATTACCCACAATTCCCCTCCACCTGCCAGAACTAAAAAGTCTTCCTCTGCATTTTTAAGAAACCCCTAATTAACTGTCATGTGACTCAACCAGCCACCACCATCTTGTAATGCAACAAATGATTCTTAAATCACATCACAAAGGAACAAGTCCGCCACTCGAATCCTGAAGGCGATTTCCCAGAATGCCCCAAGACTAATGTCACAGCTCATCCCGCCTTAGGTAGCAAACACCCTGACATGCCTCGAACAGAAGTTTGTAAGTACATAGAGGGGAATCAACTAACAGCATCCCACTGGCATCCTGTTGTACAAGCACACACTCACACCAGTTCACAACAAAATAAGGTTTCTTTTAATAACCAGCACATACCTGTAAATTATCTCCTCCTGGGAAGATGCTAAGAAGTCTGGGATACGAGTGGTTAGACTCAGGCCACAGACACTGATGCCCCAGGTTGGGACCCAGGGTTCAACAATCCCTAACCTGGGGTTACAAATGAGCATGCTCAATCCTTAGGTGTTCAATCCCTAGGTTAACAAACCCGGGGTCTAACTCGAGTTCTGCTAACCCTAAGCTTTCATTGCAGTGTAGATGCACACTCAGTCTTTAAACGTCCCTGTTACTCCCCAATATAAATCCCGTCAGAGGAAAATGTGCATATTTCATGGATTACTGCAGATCTCGAAGCAAAAGCAAAGAAAAAAAAATCTCCTGTCCAGGAAATGAAAGAGAAATAAAACCACTCACGCTAACACCTTCACACACGGCAGCAGTGACCTATGTCTCCTGTACAATTCATCTACACCGCCCGTTATTGGACACAATATTTATAGCAAGCTTTTAAATCCCAGGTGAATACCAAGCCAAATAGCTAAAGGTTCCCATAATTCACAAGTACAAAATGTAGTCTGCAGCCAAATATACTACAGCTACGAACCAGCATAATAATAGGTTATGCAAAATGGATCCAATTTCACAGGGCTATTTTAATGCAAGCATTTAACTAATCAGTACAGTCAAGGCCTATGCTGCACACCCCAGCCCCAGGGAACTTCTTCCGGCCAGCAGGAAAAGAACTTGATTGTTCCTGAGCCAGCTGCCCAGGTCCCCTACCATTTGAAGTAAAGCAGACTCTTTAGGCTGTTGGTTGCCATGTTGTTGTGGGTGTGTCAGCCCCAGCATATGAGAGAGACAAGGTGGATGAGGTAATTTCTTTCACTGGACCAACTTCTGTTGGTGAGAGGGACAAGCTTTCGAACTTCACGGAGCTCTTCCTCGAGTCTGGAGAAGAGTCTAGGTAGGTATGCTGTGTGGGACAGATTTTAAGCGTAAGGGGTTCACATGTTGTAGGAGACCACTTACCAGAGTGGGCAATTTTAGCTGTTGGCAGTGCAAAGGCCCATGACACATCATTCTGAGCCAGCCAGTACCGTGGTCGTCAGCCAGTCTGAAGTGGGTCGTGAGGGGGCATGTGGTGCATTGCTGTGAAAGCCAAATCCCCTGGTCACCAGGAACGAGTGGGAGCTGAGGCAGGGGAAAGAGCAGCTCACTCCCCCTCCATCAAAGGAGACCAAAGAGAAGACTCAGCAAACAAATTACCCTAGTGTAAATGCAGACTAACTAACTATTGGAGTCAAGGGAGCTATTCCACATTTGTAATGGACGTTGGAATCTGGCCCATAGACTGCAAGCTTAGCACAACTCCTACTGTAAGTAAACGTATGCCCTAGTGAAAGCCAGTCCTACAATGGAACAGAAGATTAGAATTCTGAGGCCCGTTTAACAAACGCCACCTACAGTGCCCTGAATCCCTAGGAATAACTTCTAGACTCTTTGTAAACCAATTTTCACCAGTGCCAAACACTTGGAGTAAATGCCTGTGACCACACAACAGCATGGCTTCTGGTGGAGAACCCAGCTCTTACCAGCCACCCTCCAGAACTGCACGAGTTGAAAGCAGTGGGAAAACCCCCTTTTTGTTTAGTGCTTTAGAGCCTAGCAGCTCTTGACCAGTTCTGAATTTGCCTGTTGCTGACTCAAACAGTTAGACCTTGAGAAAAAAAAATCAGAGTTTTTCCCTTCAACGGATGTTTTATAACAGGTTTCTGTGGTGCTGAGAAGCAGTCGAGTCTCGGCATATCCCCAGTTGCCGGGAATTACGGTAAAATTACAGAATGCACCAGCTAAGAAGTTTGAGGGGATGATCAGAATGAAAATAAACTTGACTTTCCTTTTTTTTTAAAAAATTCTTTCCCCTCATGGTATTTTGTATCACTGCATGGTTTGCCAAGAACATCGCACAATGCATCACTAAGATTGCAGATATTATTAGCCACATGCAACCAGTAGGAGTAGAGATGATCCCAGACCAAAACCCAGGATTCTCAGTGTCCCCAAGCTTTGTTGAAAGCTCAGGACTGGGTGGCTTGGGTACATCTCCAAATGCAATGGAGTATGATGATGCAAAACAATTTATTCTGTTGTCATGTCCTTCACGCAGTGCTTTGTGGACATAATTTGGTGGTCATAACCCAAGAAAAGAGGTTTTAAATAGGGAATGTCAAAAAAGGATGCAGTGGATTTGCATTGCAAGATATACAGAAGTGATCAACTTGGATAAAGCACAAGCAATGCACAACAGTGAAGAGTCATGCAGCAGGAGGCACTTAGAACTACTAAGATGCTTAAATATTAGAGCTGGTCAAAAGACTTTCATCCAAACACCTTTTCCAGTAGAAAGTGCCATTTTGACCAAAACAAAAAACTTCTCTGTTCTTTTGACCCAAACCTTTCATCCCTTTTCCAGTGGAGAAAAGCAAAAAGTGGGACAAAAGTGATATTTTCCCACTAAAACTGGGGAGGGGAAGGATTTGGGAGTGGGGGGGAAGAATCTTGAATTTTTTTGCAAAATACATCTCCATTCCCCCCCCCCGCCTCCCCACACACATACACACACACACACCAGTTCTGCTCAGTTATGGAGAGAGGCAGAGACAAAAGCCAAAGATGTAGGAACAGCGAGTGGGTCGACAATGGGTAAATAAACCAATCCAGCCCTTTAAATTTCCTCCTGTGCTGCAGGATAAGAATTTTTTTCTCCCATACATTTTAAGACCAGGAACTCAGTGGAATCCACCAAGCAAGGCAGAAAAATTGGCTGCAGGACAGGACAAACAGTGATGAATAAGGGGCTATAGCATCACAAGTGTAACATGATACAATCATAAAGTTTCCCATCGAGGACTTTGTGCCTCTTGCAATGATATGCTAGGATCACTCCTGGTTGATTGTCCATGGATGCTGTTCAAACACACTGTTCTTCCTACCAGCTGGCTGACATGATCCTTTTTATTTCTTCCTTTGCAAAGGGGAAGCTGGGTGGAAGAAGGAGACCTGCTCTTTGTTGCAATGTGTGCACTGAAGACCAAGGTTGCCCAGCTGTGCAACAGCGATATGGAAAACAAATGAATCTTCCCAAGCATTAAAGAACTAGCTCAGGTCCCTAGCTGCTGCCATTCCAGGTCAGTGCATGCAGAGTGTAGCTATATAAACATCCGTTCCCCAGGAGCTTCATACACGGAGTCCTCCTGACAACAAGTAAAGTTCTCACATGACTGGTTCCTCGAATCAGTATCTAGGGCACACTACACAGCTGGCTTCTCCGCTCCATTCGGAATAGTACAAATTTGTACAACAGCCTTATCGCTCTGATTGCACACGGTTTGTTCAAAATGTGATATCTGAGCTGGGACCAAACCAATCTGCAGGTGATAATACCCATGGTTGAGAGCCCCTTTTCTAGCCTACTAGTTCCAGCAAGAGATCAGCATTCCCATCTCCACCCACATCTCACAGACAACGGAGTCACTTCCCTTCAGGTTTTTTCATTTTCCTCAAGACTCTCCCCTCCCCGCTATGCACTGAGAAGCTGGGATCATCGTGTCCTCTAACATACAACCATTAAGTCTGTCTAGTGGAGGGCAATCTCAGTGATCTCATTTTTTCTTCCATCAGTCCATGGCACAGGGATGATTTAGCCCCACAGCTGTACCTCCCTGATAAAGCATATAACTCAGCTGTGTAAATGAAGAGCCAGGGTAATGAAGAGTGATCAATTCTAGTCCCTAATTGGCATGAGCCCAAGAATACACGAGAAGGTCATTGGTATTCCCAACAACTATCTAGTATGGAGACCCGAAGCAGAGAATCCAGCCTCTCTTTAAACCCGTGCTTAGTATAGTGGAAGGAAAGCTGTAAATCATATGGTGCCATTAAGGTGTTGGAGTTATTCATCCCATTATGGACCATAGTTGAGAGACAGTGGTATGACCCTGAAGTGGCATCTTCTAGAGGAAAGCTGTGTGATTTGGTACATGAAAGCCAACATTTTCAAATGCAGACAACTAAAGTTAGGCACCTAAGTCCCTATTTAACCACCTACCTAGCTGAAAGTGACATCCATCTCAAGGGATCTAGGTTCAAAGGCTGCTTAGATCACAGGAGAAAGGAGTGTGGTGACCTCATTCTAGTCCCCGGTGTTCCAATCTGTCTGAGTCAGAGTCCCCCCTCAGATCAGGCAGTCTCTCCTGGGCTAGCTCTCCCATAAGCAATGGCAAAAGGGATCATTGCAGTGTGCCCAGCTCAAACTTGGGCTTTCAACGTCTCATTCTAAGGAGCATCAAATTTGCCCCTAAAGAGAGAGCGAGAGAGAGACCTTCCAACACTGCATGGACCTGACTCTAAAGTGTGTATGTGGAGAATAAAGGGAGATCAAAAAATAAAAATCAGAGGAGAGGAGAAGGGATCTGAGTAAAAAGTCATGTTCTTTTTCCCAGTGAAACCAAAATGAGAGACAATCACAAAAGCCAAGAACATTTATTTCTGATAAGTGAGGAGAAAAGTCTTTTCACCACCATTGCAGTCACTTGGTGGAGACTGCAAGAGTTTGAAAACCCAAGCTCAGCTTGCACTGCCCCACGCTGTCTTCTCCTCCTGGTACAACGTTCAGAACAAGGAAGTCCATGCTACCTGAATAGACACTTGATTTTCAGTCCTGGAATCATACAGGTTAGAAAGTCTGAAGCCTGGTTCTCAATTGCCCCGCAGCTTGTGCGCCCGAGCAAAGCAAATGCAAAGGTTGGAGGAGAGGGTAACTTTGGGTATGCGGCGCAGGAATGAGTGTAGAATTTGTGAAATCCCAGACAATCTACATGGATCACAAAGAATAAGCATCTCATTATGTTTTAAGAAATCACTAATCCCATTGAAAGACAAGGTTAACAAAGCTCCTGTAAATACACCAGTCGTTTAGCAAACAGGAGCTCAAGACTCGCAGCAAATTTACCAAGATCAGCAATCTCAAAACATGCTTGGGAAAACCTGTGCTCCTGTTGGAATGCCTGCCTGCTTTCCTGTTCCTTTCCCTGGGTAGCCCTAGCGCAGAAGGTATTACAATACATTTTAACTACATCACTGTGGTGGCGCTACAGTCCCGATCCACAGCCCACTGACATAAATGGAAGGATTTCCATTGACTTCAGGCAGCTTTGGATCAGACCCTGCACAAGAGACTATTTGTTGCAGATTCTTCCACCCATATTTTAAATTAAATGCGTCTCATCAGCTCAGGCAGAGTGACCTAATGAGCTGCTCATGGGACGTGCAGCCAGAACTCACGCATTCTAATTCCAGCTCGGTCACTCACACACTGGGAAGCCTTCTTGGGCAAATCCCATACTCCTTCCGTGACTCAGTTTCACCAGCTGCAAAGTGGGGATCTGATCTCCCAACCTTACCTGGATGTTGGAGGTAGGGTGACCAGATAGCAAGTGTGAAAAATTGGGATGGTAGTGGGGGGGTAATAGGAGCCCATATTAAAAAAAAAGTCCCAAATATCAGGACATCTAGTCACCCTAGTCTGAGGGGCGTGGACCTGGCTGAAAGCCTGCTGAAGTTAATTGGCAGTCCTGGGTCTAGCTGTGACTAATATTTCTGTAGCACTCTGAAGCTACCAAGATCAGGGCTCTCAACTCCCTGTCCCCACCTGTCACCCCAGATGCCATGTGTTACCTGGACAAGTCACTTGCCTCTATGTGCTTCAGCTCCTCATCTCTAAAATGGGAACAATACCAGTGCCCTTCTTCACAGATGAATACATTAAAGACCAGAGTGTTCAGATACTCCAGTGATGGAGGCCATATTATAAGTACCTCAGATAAATAGGAAGTTCTCAGTAAGGACTAATTATTATTATATTGATCTTCCAGCTCTTTGTGCAACTGGGATAAACAGCAACATCATAAAAGATTTCATAACACTTCCCAGGGAAAAAAATCCCCCTCATTTTTGCCCCGCCCACCATTTTTTATTAAAGGAACAATCGTCATGCTTGTGACATGTGTCACAACTGAGCACCTTGGAGACTCAGCTGTCTTCAGCATGGTTACACCAGGGATGCTGTTGGTCCTATGGGGAGTAAGGAAGAGCTGAATCTCCTAACTAACAAGGGAGCCCATTCTCATGCACAGGTCTTCAGTAACTAAAGTAAGGCGATATTAAAAGAAAGTGTCTTTCGCCAACGGAAGTTGATCCAATAAAAGGTGCTCCCTCAGCCACCTTGTCTCTCTTCTTAAGAGAAAGACAGAGCATTTCTGAGACAGCAGAAGCATTGTTCCTAAAATGAAGTTTTTCCAGCGTTCTCCTCCGCTAGTTAGTTTAGCAGTAAAATGTGTCGATATGTAATCTGGCTTTTGGAATTCCAGACTACAAGGCTCTCTGGGGGAGGTCTGCTGCAGCTTTAATTGTGAACCTGTTTGGTTCCATAGCCTCTAGGAGAAGTTTCAGCAGACTGTAGGTCTATCACATCCCCAAGGCGAAGAGGAATCACATTTTTGCTAAAGACAGCTTCTTCCCATGCTTACTCAGCCAGTTAATGTCTGATCTCAGCTAGTCTTCCCAGCTCTCAGCTTTATCTTCACTAGGATTTTACCCGGAGTTAGCTAACTCGAATTAGGAACACATCTCTTTTCCTAATGAAAATAAAGCCTCAATCTCCCAGATTTAGACAAATTCTTTGCCTATCTAGAACTAAGCAAGTTATCCCATCCCTGGGAAACTATTAAAATAAACTGGCTGGCTGGCGTGTGTGTGTGTGTCACTGCCCTCCACTAGATGGAATCAGAACCACTCAGGTAGGGAGTCAGGGCTGTTACTAGGGTTGCCAATTTTAGTTGGACATATTCCTGAAGGTTTCATCACGACAATCTTTAATTCCTGGAGACTCCAGGACAATCCTGGAGGGTTGGCAACCTTAGCTGTTACATGGACTCCGGCGATCTTTCATTAGTTCAAGCAGCAGGCACCTCTCCTTTTTACAGCCATTTGATCCCTGTGGTTGCAATGGAGTCACAGCAGTTCATGATGTAATGCTAATCATAGATGGCCACTGATTTGTTACAGCATTAACAACATCTACAACTCGTTACCTGCAAGAAGATGAAAAAAAAATACAGCCGCATTCTGCAAAATTTTGCTATTTTTAATTGCAGCAGCAACCAGGTCACATGGTCAGGCTGCCACTAGCCTTTAGAAGAGTGATATAACCTGGCTTGACAGCAATGCCTTAAATAGAGCAATTAAGGAACATTTTGAAAAAAAACAGGAAAATAAGATTAGTGCCTCGGAGAATCAATCTTCAAACTGCAGCGAGACAGATACATCAGAATAATGAACTGACATCACAGCCCTATATATCAAAGGCATCCTGGCACAGGGACTAATCGCACACACAGGCAAGAGTTTAGATCATTCTCACACACACACGGCTGGGGGAGGGGAGGAGCCACCCCCGCAAGAGCCATGGAACAGGTTAGCATAGGAGAAGAGGACCTTACCAAACTCTCCTCCTGGAATGGAGATCTGAGCCCTGGGTGAGGCCCCTCAGCATTTAGCAAATTTTCTTTCATCTCAGAAAAGCAGGCCGATGCTACGGTGATGCAGGCTATAGTAATACTTAGATGGGTGGGTCGGATAGGAAGGATGGATGCTGGGCTCTGCTGAAGCTTGAGCCGCCAAAACAACCCTTGCACAAACAGCTCTGCAGTCCAGCGCATAAAAACGGACCCTATCTACGACATTATAATGGTGGCCATCCCCATAGTATCTGACCTTTGGATGGCCATCTCTTCCTTTCAGTGCCGACACGGGGAAGTGGGCCTTTATAACAACAAGATGCAGGGCACCTAGATATAAACTGGATCAGGCCAGAGCTACCCTAGTGTAGTTATTTTACAATGGGAGCGTATTTCTCCAGGGGCCGGGAGTGGGACTGAACAGCCTTATTCTGTTCCCACCTCTCCATTTGTCAGAGGGGCAGTGCGGTGCCTTACAAGGAAAGGCAGGTAAAAATAATTCCTGTCCTAGCCACTGTGCATAAAAATAACCCCTGGGCAGCAAACGCAGTGTGCACCACTGACCCCTTTGAGTGACCAGCACAAAACAGGCTGGGAATACAACTATGGAGAGAACCACAAAACTCCCTTTCCTAGAAAGCCAGCGCACTAGCCTAGAGCACCCAGAATTCACCTCCCCTTCCCCGTATGGACAATTCCCAGGTTTGTTCTACTTTGCCATGCTAACCACATTATAGCCTATTCTTTTGCACACACCACCTTCACTTTGCACACTGTTCATAACGTGGATGGGATGCTCATATCCCAAGAAAGCCATTTCGTAGGCCACACCATTCACACAGTGCTTTAGCCTGGCAAGTTTCCCAGGAGGTAGAGCCATGAGAAGCTAGCCATCCCAGACCCAGCTCTGTGCCACATTTATGGCTTGGACTCGATTCTGCCTGTCAAACAGGTTCAGCCACATTTCATCTCTCCATAAAAACATTACAGAGTTGCAACAAAATTAATTTGTTCACAGGGGAAATTAAGATGCTTGTTGAACTACGTTCTACCTGCAGCTCTGCTGGAGCTGGGAAACAAAGCAGATGCTGCCAGCAGGAGAACTCAGAGTGGGAAGAGGTGGGTAAATTTCACAAACAGCTTGGAAAAGGGGAAGGCATTGGGTTTTTCCCTTCAGGGAAAAAGCATTTGATCAAACTAACCATGCTGCTTTAATACGGGGATCTACAGCCCCAGAGAATGAAGGCCTCTATGCACAGAGCGACAAGACAAGCTTCTTCCTCCTCCTCCCTGCAGAGCATCACCCCATGTCTCTCACCAGCGGTGGTTCTTCCAGAGCAGATCTGATTGTGTAGGCAGTTCAGCCCCTCACAGTCCAGTCAGTCTTTCAATTCTCTGCCCACCACCACCAAGAGGTATGTTTTGGTGGTGCACACTAGAAAGTGGAACAAGACCATTTGATATGGTAGTAGTCCACAGTTTCAATTTTTATTTGTTATAAAAAAAGAAACACACACACACACACACACCGTGGAATTCAGTGTTTATATTCCATACATTAAAACCAGAATAAAAAAAAATCAGGTGAAAAACATTGGGAAAAAAGTTTAATATACACATTGTATTACAGTATAATTATAACTTATGTACAAAGGTATTTTTTGTCTCAGAATTTTTCCCAAAATCCTGCTTTGTGGACACTCGCATAATTTTCTTCAAAGTATCCTCACTCATGTTGAGCCTCTTGCTATCTTGGAGCTAGTCCAAATTTGAAAATAAGTGTTCTGCATCAATAGATCCAGGAGATCCACTCTAGAGCTCACCACACCACTGGTGCTCAAGTTCGGAAGTGTGTCTTGAGGACTGTTCCAAAAAGCCGGCACATTCAGTTCCGCATCATCAGGGTTAGGCATGTTCATGTAAATAGTAAATTCCCCTTTGAGATTTGGAATTTCATTTTTAGTGGCAAATGGTTGAAACCCTCCGGCATAACGGTCATAGTCTGCTGCAAAATTCACCTTGAGGAAAGGGTGCAACACCTGGATGAGATGCCAAAAAGAATCTTCAGCACCAAACACTTTGGGGTTCAGATTATGGGCCACAGTAGTCTCCTATTTTTTTTTTTTTTTGGTTCTCATGTTCTGGGGTTGGAAAGATTTCCAGAAACAGCTGGGTTTTCTTGCCATGTTTCTACTGCAGCTTGTGTGTTCAATTCAGCTGAGATTTTGGTTGTCAGGATCCGGTAAACATCTCTATTGGCAAATGTGTTGGCAGGAGCTGGAGAAAAACTCTAATGTTTTCTATGTCATACAGTGACTCCAGGTTTTCAACAATGAACATTACCTTGGTGCCTAGAATCAGGTGGTCATTTTGGTTATTTGCCAGTCTCTTCAGAGTTTCTGCTTTAGAACCAGTGAACTCCCGATGATCTAGGAGGTGCATTAGCTAGCACACTCCACATGTTATTTACATGACAGGAAGCGAAGTACAAGCTCATCCAGCAATGTGGCACAACAGGGCTAGGTAATCAGCAGCAGCTCTGCACTTCTCTGGCACTGTGCAAAACAAAGACTTCAACTTGTTTGCATGCTTGAAAATGGCTCCGAATCCAATGAAGCAAGATTTCACATCTTTAAGATGAGCAGGACACGCAATATGTAGCAGCTCCAGTTTCTGACTCTCCTGTGCAAACTTAACCATGTAGGAAGCAGAATCTATGTTAGTTGTGGCCACATCCTCCCAAGCGAGTTGGTACATCTCAAACATGTCCGTTATTGCTGCATGGACAAAAGGGCTGTCAGCAGAGGTGATGAATGTTACATCAGCACAAAACAAAGTGGGTTTATTAGCTTTGAAATAAAAAAACAAAAGGCCAAGAATCAGACGGTCCAAAGCATCGGGAGACTGTCAAAAAAATCAAATTAGACACCACATTTCCATCACTTTGTTCCATCAGTTTAGATACTAAAATGTCGTCATTTTCTTTCAGATGCTTACGAGTGAGGTTGTCTGAATTAGGAAGGGGTTTTGCTGCTGGACGGGGATTGTCGCACAAAGTCACGGGTAGGCCCCGCTGCAATTAACAGCGGTTGTCCGGCGAAACAAAGAGCCCACACAAATTCATTGACACAGTTGTGCTGTGTCATCTCTGTGGTTAAAGCCCTGGTGAAAGCTCTCGATATCGACTGTATATCCTGAAGCTCACTTTCTTCTTTAAGCTCCTTGTGTCATTTGCTTTCGACATGCTCCTTTATTCTGTCAGCACGAGCACTGATCTCAGTGCTGCAGCACAATGCATCCTCTTCACTCCCGTCTTTACTTTACTTCAGAATTTCTAAGCACCGATTTTTTTTGTTGGTATTCAGGCACAGATTTGCGTTTTTGCCCCAGGTTTGCCTTCATCTGTGGAGGAGTCATTGTTTCAATTCAGCGCCACACTAGATAGACGCAAAAAATAGGTGGGCAGTGTCTCCTTGTGAGCCAATCACAGGGCGATATTAATGTTTGGTTTGCCGACCTCCACCGTATTTGTGAGTTCTGTGTTTTACACTATGCAACTGCTTCAGTCTCAGAGCTTCGGGACACAATCACGTACGCATTAGTGTTGAACAAAAGTAAGTACCTGAAAAAATATTGAGTCAATTGATAATTGGGTGTAAATTAGTAAAAACCAAACCCCTTTGATTAAAAAAAACTGGTAGTTTATTGGTGAAATTGGTAAAAGCTGAAAACGTGGAACACTAGCTATGAGGCAGCTAATGGTTCCCATGTTAGGGACTATTTTCAGTCACTAGAGACTTAGGCTAGATTTGAACTAGCGACTCCAAGATGAAAGACTTTGGCTCCTGTTTTTGATCCCTTATGCTGGCCAGAGAAAGATGCTTCTCAAGTAATATCTTGTATTGAACCAACTTCTGCTGGTGAACGAGACAAGCTTTTGAGCTACACAGAGCTCTTCTTTGGGTCTCAAGTGAAGAAATTAAGATGAAAGGGGCCTAAAACCATCAATGTTTCAGGTGCGCTCTCCAATTCTAGAGTCTTCCTCACAGTCCAGCTCTCAGGCCCATTAGTTCCTGGCCTTCTGCTCCACCATCATTCTCCCAATGGCAGCAGCCCCCCCCCAGCAGGCAGCTATCCTACAGCAGGCAGCACTTTTGCTGCAGCCAGCCTTTGACTCACTACTCCCTGTTGCTGCTGCTGCTGCTGCCCTGACCATGGGGCTCCTGATGCTACCTGGTGGGTCCCTGGCTGCTCTGCTGGGCCTGGGCTGCGTCCTGCTGCTTGGGCTGCTCCGAGCCGCTCTCCCTGTGAGTACTCGCCACCCTGCTTGCAGCCAGCCCCTGCCACACCTCCTGCCATGCCCGCAGCCTGCCCCTGTCTCCAGCCAGCCCCGCGCCCCCTGCCCTGCCCGCAGCCAACCCCTGCTGCACCCCCCTGCCCTGTCTCCAGCCAACCCCTGCTGCACCCCCCTGCCCAAAGCCAGCCAGCCCCACACCCCCATCTCCAGCCAGCCCCACACACCCCTGTCTCCAGCCAGTTCCACACATCCTGCCCTGCCCACAGCCAGCCCCGCACCCCCTGCCTCCCGCTAGCCCTGCCCCACACCCCTGTCTGCAGCCAGCCCCACATCCACTGGTGCCCTGCAGTTCCCAGGACAGTAACCTTGCACACCTGATTCAATGAGGGGGGGCAGGGAGCAGCTGGGACCCACACATGTGCACACCCTAGGGTGACCAGACAGCAAGTGTGAAAAATCGGGACAGGGTGGAGGGTAATAGGATCCTATATAAGAAAAAGACCCAAAAATCGGGATTGTCCCTATAAAATCGGGACATCTGGTCACTCTAGCACACCCCCAGGAAGTGGCAGGGACCCACACATGTGAAACGGAGCTCATTTCTAGTTCAGGCCCATCTTTTTTTAAAAGAACTTTAGGTAGGGTTACCATACAGCCGTATTTTCCTGGACATGTTAGGCTTTTTGATTCTTAAGTCGCCACCCAGGAGGAATTTAAAAAAAAATTTTATTGTTAAGTACGACTCCCAGTGAATGAATGCATTCCCACTTCTTATGGAGAAAGGTACAAAAAATACATACTGTGGCACATCCCTTAAATCAGAACTTTTTATAGGGAACAGGTTGTTAGGATTTTGGCAGCTCATCACTGCCTGTACTGCTTCCAGCAAACTACCTCAAAAGGATTTCATAATGTGGGGAAAATGAACATAACACGATGCATGGTTTCAGGACTAGAGTAACTAGAAGGGCGAATGCTGAAACAGCAGGAAATCATGGAATTTCATCACCCCTGGACTGTTAATCCCAACAGGGAAAACGCATCAAGTGTTATATGGAAAACAGAATCTAATAACCAAATAACCTTCATCCATTGACCTGCTCCAGTCCAGTTGTGATTCAGGCTGGAGAAGGAAGAACAGAGAAGCACACGTGGTGGGAACACAGACTTAAATTCCTGACGGTGATACAGTTAGTCTGCACTACGGCTGGATACAGGGAGACCTAGAGAATTAACTCTTAAAGCACCTTCCCCTGCACACTTCCTGTTCCAGCTTCATGCATCGTCCGGGGTGTTACAAGCTATTTAAAAAAAGAGCAGCAGCAGACAAGTGACATCAGTTAATGTCTTTGATCTCTGACCTATAAGGGTATGTGCTGGATATGCTCATAGTGAGAGGCAGCCTTGTGGCTTTGCAAGTTATGGAAAGCAAATGCAAATTCCAGCTCTTTAGCCATTTGGTGGTTTTTTAAATTTTTACACTGGAACAACAGACCCGGGGATGGCCCAGGTCAGCTGACTCAGGCTTATGGGGCTAAAAATTGCTGTGTAGCTGTTCAGGCCCCAGGCTGGAGTCCCCACCAGCAATTTTACAGCCCTGCAGCCCAAACCGGAGTCAGCTGACCTGGGCCAGCCACAGGTGTTTAGTTGCTATGGAGACATACCTTAAGGGGTGCTGCTTTAGAGAGCCAAATTCTGCCCTGATTTACGCCAATGCAACCCAACTGATATCCTGCAAGAAAAGTTCGGAGCTGACAACAGCTGAAGAGTTAAAGTCATGCCACAATAATAATAATAAAAAAAAGTTGCAAGTGCTGCTTCTGTGCAGTCTGGACCAGAAGGTGACAGGCCATCAGATATGCTAAAGAGAGAGCGAGACGTTTCTAGGAGTTTGTTTAATGCTCAGCAGGCATTTCCCCAGGAAGTCACTGAATGTTTTCAGACCCAGGGTCTGTGCAGTGCAGCTGTTCATCCTCTGCTCTAATGTTCAGATAATGGGGGGCGGGGGACGTTATTCCAGTGCTAATAGCAGCAAGGGATTGATAAACTATCTGGACACAGGCTTATGGCCCCATCCTGAAAACTGACTGACTTGCCAGGGATTCAGCACGTTGAGAATCAGGCCGCTGCTGCACACAAGTCCTGAGCTATGGTGCTTCTGTGGCCTCCCATCACTGCATTCTCTGAGCACTTCACCGTCTTTAAGGGATTTGGCTTCACAACATCCCTGTGTGGCAGGGCAGAGCTATTAGCCCATTGCACAGATGGGGAACTGAGGCACAGAGAGGCTATGTGACTTGCCCAAGCTCACAAAGGAAAGCAAGGACTTGGACCCAAGTCGTAGGCTAGTGCCCCAACCACCAAGACATCCTTCTTCCACTCACCATCATGCTCTGCCGGGACACATGGGACTCACCCCACAAGGTACCGAATGCTCCTCCGAAGCGTCAAGTGCCCTCAAAGCCGATTGCAGTCAGTGGGAATTGGCGGCGCTCAGCACCACGCAAGACAGAGCTCTTAAACCTAACGTGCACTATTCCCTGTCCATTTAACGCAAACCGAGACCCAGATCCACCAGCATTCTGCCCTTCCATCCCCCTCCTCACAACCTGGCAGTCTCCTGTCCCAAACCACTCTTCATTCCACCTGAACATTGTTCAGCATGTGCTGCATGTCCCCTCGCTAGTGGCAGGTCCACAGAAGATAATGGACCACTACTACTAGCAGCAAGGCGAATTATTCTTTCAGCTCACATGCCAGAGTCACACTTTAGCACTGGCGGTCCCAGGTTCTATCCCTGGCAATGACCCATGAATGCAGTCATGACCACAACATGCTTCTCTTCATCCCCTGGTACCTTGGATTCACCATTAAATTTGATTACTGGCCCTTGCTCTTCTTGACAAGGAAATCTGGATCAGATTGTTTAATGGCTTTGTCCCTCTGGGCAAACTTCTCTCCATAATGGCAGTAGGATGAGCAACCAGCAAACTCAGTTTTACTTACAACCATTAGCTGAAATTTCAGCTGAGTTAGTCTCTGCAGAGGTGGAAGGCTAGAAAGCACTAACCCTGCTGAGCCACCAAACTGCTGAGAGGTAGTTAATTTCAACAACAAAAGAGAAGAATAAATAAATAAAAGAGGGTGCTCACTCAAAAGTGTTGAAATATACATGGACTGCATAACGTTGCTTTGATAAAATCCCACTTCTCTCTCCTGGTTCTCTACCCAAATGCCTTAGTTAGGCAAACATGGGGCGAAGGCAGATCTGGCTTCATTTGTCATCGCCTACCAAGATGTACAGTGGAGAAGTCAGAATTCAGATGGAATTGACAATCACTGAACATGGACTACAGCTGACTGTCCCCCCCTTCTCTGAGCTGTGCTATCAAACCACTCCCCTCCTGCCCCTGGTGAGTTCTGGGGTGGGGGAAAGAGGTTCCATGTTGTGTGACCAGATTCTGAGCTGTGACACATTGGCATCTCCAGTGGAATGACTCTGGATTTACGCTGGCGTCACTGCCTTCAGGATCTGACCCACAACACTTCCAAGTTCAGTTGATTTCTAGGGTAGAATCAGTGCATTCCATAAAAGCAATTGGGAGTTCAGGCTCCCAGCAGCCTAGTGACTGACTGCACCGTGACATGGATCAAAAGGCAAGAATGACCATATCCGCTAAGCACAAGGTTTGGTGGTTTCCAAAGCAATGGGTGACAGGTATAAAATATGGAATAAAGATCCTGAGTATAAACATGCAGTGGGGACTGAAGAAGACAGGAGCCAGGAGCCCGGCCTTGGACAAGGGGTGAGGCTATGGCTTTGCAGCGTGCCAGGTGGCCAGTGTCCCGCTGCTAGAATGAACCACTCTGCTGGAAGCACAGAAATAAGAGCAATGCTGGAAGGGGTCATTTAATGGTTTAAGCACCAGTTCATCCAGGTACTTAAGCACGTCAATAGCCCCAGTGAAGTCAATAGGATTTCTCACGTGCTTAACACCAGGCATGTACCTAAAGGGCTGTAAGCATTTGGTTTGAAACACCCAGGCTCCCTGGGCCCCCATTTGACCACTCAGATCCACATGGAGAAGGGAACCCTCTGCTCAGGCTCTCCCCTTACCCCTTCAGAAAGGGATGGTTCATCTTTGCTGACTTAGCCTGCAGGGCTAGGGATCCATATAAGCACAGGGTGGGGGCAGTGGGTAGTGCTAGGTGTGCTATACATGATCTGAACGAAGTGGGGAATCCACGGGGGCGGGGAATCAATGGACCTCTGGGAGGCAGAAACCCCAGTTAGCAAGAATTCTAGGGCCAGCAAAAGATAGGCGAGCCCCTGACACCATGGTGAGACTAGAGGAGAGAACCATAGGGCAGTGACTTAGCTCTAAAAATAGGTTTCATGGATTATCCTGAAGCCCTTTCCAAGAAATGAGAAAGAAAAAACCAAGGCCTCCTGCTGAGCTCCCAAGTCCCCAAGGAGTTCCCCAGCATTGCCTGTGCGCATGTGGATAAATCAAAGTTACTATTTTCTCTCTGCCTGCGTAAGACAGCATCTCAACTTGCAGGCAAAAATAGCTGTGTAGGAGGATGCTACTAATCAACATGTTCTCCAACACCCAGAGGCTCAGAGACGAAGGGTTCAGTTGCTTGTGATCCTGGCCCACTACGGCAGGAATAAACTATGCTGTCTAACGTCTTCACAGCGCCCTCCCCGTGCATCCACCTTGGCACACTGTGACCTCTGACTGCAGTGGGAAGGGCTCCAGAGGATATTTGCAGGGTGTCTTATTGCTCACATGGTATCGAATTCAACTGTCAGCTCTTTGCTGGCAAGGACTATCTGTTCATTGTGTGTTTGTACAGAGCCTAGCGCAACAGAATCCTGGGTCCATGACTGGGGCTCCTATGTGCTACCACAAGATTATTAATATAAAGAGCGCAGCAACCACTGGGTTACAGGCAGAGCTGGCCAATGTTTTTCCATTAAAAAAAATTGTTTTCCCTGATAAAAGTGCCATTTTGTCATAAACAAGTTTACATGGGAAATGTCCAATTTCAATGTTTTGGGTTTGTTAAAAGAAAAAAAAAGTTGCTGAAAATTGATGTGTGTGTGGGCGGGGTGGGGGGGGAGAACAGGTTTTTTGATAAAAACCTTTGGAAGAAAAATGTTGATGAGAACATAAGTGTAATGGCTTTCATTGATTCCCTCCCCCCCCCCCAGGAATGAAAAGCATGTCCCCACTAACTAATCTACGGCTTCCTTTGAATGCCCATCCAGCCACTGGTGCTCAAATGCCATTGCAGAAGGAGCTCTCCTTGTTTACTCTCTCTGCATCTCAGGGCACAAAGCTGGATCTGAACCAGGATCTTCATTTCCATCTACTTGTATTAAGGTAGCACTGCAATTGAGATAAGGGCCCCGTGGTGCTAGGCACTGTACATACACGTAGTAAGAGATGTTCCCTGCCCCGAAGAGTTTATGATCCAATCAGACAAAACAGCAAAAGGGAGGAGACAAGCAGCATTATTAGTTCCACTTTACAAATGGAGAATATAATCTCTCTGCCTAAGTGACTTGCCCCAATTCATACATGCAGTTTGTGGCACCAGTCCGACTACTTCAGTACAGAATCATCCTCCTCTTCCAGCATCTTCCTCTCCCAGTTCCAGGACTGGCACATACAGAATCAGCGTGTCCAATCCCAGCTCATCCCTACTGTAGAGCCAGAGCAAAGAGCCCTCAAGAACGGGCACGATCAGTGGTCAGGATTCTGTAGCGGGGGTTTGACATTAACAGAGTCAAGGTTTTACTCCGAGTACATTTTCATAGTATTTAAGAGGGTGACTGAACTCTAAACTACTGCCTGCCTGCTCTGTGCTGTTCTTCCCACAGACTGGATTCCCTGCAAACAGGCCCTAGAGATTTCAACCATGCGCATGCATAGGAGTCTGTTGGAAATGTGTTGACTAGAGCAGCAAAAAAGTCTGCTGGAAGTCCGTGTTGACAACACTTCCCCCCGACCCCCAAAAAAAAAAATTAAAAACCACCAAATGGCTAAAGAGCTGGAATTTCCATTTACTTTCCATAACTTGCAAAGCCACAAGGCTGCCTCTCACTATGAGCATATCCAGCACCTGTCCCAGTGGGACACCACTCCTGATTTGAATGTCAGGGTGCTCCATAATTAATAGTTACACCTGAATCTTCACAGGATATTCATGCAATAAAGTCACTCAAGTGCTCCTGCTGTCAAATACAGCTGATTTCAGGATTATAAATCTGGAGAAACTTCCTCAGCATCCTGAACTTTAATTTTAAAAGTTATAGCAATAGAAGCAGAATATAGCTCCCTCAAAAGAAAGCTTCCATGAGCTGGAAAAGACTCTAGATCAGGGGTCTCAAACTCCCGGTCTGTGGCACATCTGTGGCTGACGAACCTCCCCAATGTGGCCTGCAGGGCTCCAGCAGTTTTAGGGCTGGGTCTCTCCCTTGGCCCCCACCTGCTGCCCCTGGGTGATTTACAATGGCCCAGGCAGCGCAGCACAGCGGCACCTGCCTGCTTGCTCCATGCGTCTGCCAGCCCTTTCCCGTAACCCCCGGGCAGGGCTGTACCTCCGCAAGCTGCCCCCACCCCAAGTGCCCCTGCAGCCAATGGGAAGCTGCAGGGGCGGTGCCTGGGGGCAGCACTGCGTGGAGGCCCCCCAGCCCAGCCCCCCCTGCCCTGGAGCCCCAGGTAAGTGCCTCACCCACCCCAACCGCCTCCCATAGCCTGCACCCCCACCCCCTTACCACACACCCCCAAACTCCCTCCCAGAGCCTTAGGCAGGTGGGGGGCAGAGTTTGGGGTGGGGTTTTGGGTAGCATGAGTGACATCATTGGCCTGCTGGGAGGATTTGGGGACTGGCACTGGCCCTAAGGTAAATGGAGTTTGAGACCCCTGCTCTAGATCATGTGAAGGGATTAGATTTTACAGTGAGAGGAGATTTAGAAATCCTGACCGGATTATATTAAATCCTGCTCCAAGTGTAGTTAGTGGTCAAACTCATTGACTTCTATGGGATTCTCCTCACAGCCACAATCCTTTTGTTTCACCTGTGCACCTAAATCAACTGTCCAATAGTTATTTATACTGGGGCCACCATTTTGAAATGCCGTAACCTGCTGGAGCCAATGTCTGTGTGTCCTATGCCTTTGTATCCATGTCAGATTTTTTAAAGCCAGAAGGGACCCTTAGTCTGACCTTTTCTAGAACACATGCCATTAATTTCACCCCACCCCTGCTTGGAGCCCAATGACGTGAGTTGGACTAAAACTTTTCAGTCCTCAGGAAACTAGTTGCATGCTTTGGGCAGAGACCAGTGGGAGATCAATATGCCACCAGTGCCAAAGATCTCTGCAATTGCACGGCATTAATTAGGGGATATATTCCAAAGAATGTTTTGCATCCTACAATAACACTTCCAAGATACTCCCTAGTTCAACCATGAGTTACCGAGATGGACAGTGTTCTCTTTTTCCACACAGATGATTAATTCCCACCACTACAGAATCCACTGGATGAAATTCTCTGGCCTGTGCTACGTAGGAGCTCAGATGAGGAGCACAATGGTCCCTTCAAAAAACCATGTAAGATGATAGAACCCAAGAAAAACACAGACACTGGGCCAAATTCATCAGTGGGGTTACACATGGCCCATAGGATGCAGAAGAACAGGACAGTCCTTTGGGGGGGGGGGGGAAACAGTAAGTTGGCCATTAATACAAAGAATATCCTACACTAGTCTGAGTGCAGAGCTATAATTATAACAAATACGGCTACGATTTTGGTAGAGAGGTCAGGATAATTGTGAATTTGAATGACATCCACAGACTCTGGGGGAGGGATAGCTCAGTGTTTGAGCATTGGCCTGCTAAACCCACAGTTATGAGTTCAATCCTTGAGGGGGCCATTTAGGGATCTGGGGCAACAAATCTGTTTGGGGTTTGGACTAGATACATTCTGAGGTCCCTTCCAACCCTGAGATTATATGACTACAGGTCTGGTCCTGGCTCCCTACTCTAGGCATTGTGCCCTGGCCCACATGGTTGCAGTGCCACTCGGGTCTGGCACATCCACCCCACTGGAGATGAAGGGCCAACTCTCTATCTGTGGAGCGGCGGATGTGCCAAACCTGAGTGGCACTGCAATCACATGGGTCAGGTCACAACACCTGGAGTAGAAGCTAGGCCCAGCCCTGCAGAACAGCCACCACTACTGGGCAGGTGGCTTGCTCTCCAGCCCATCCTCCTTTAAGCCCCCCACTTCTCCCCGTCAGTGATTTTTCCCCTGCACCTCTGCTAGAAGCTTTTTTAATAAAAGTGTCTGACAAAATTGTAGTCCTAATGATCTATGTTTTGCCGGGAATATTAAACCTCATGCTTCAGGTCTTAAGACACAATCTCTATGAGAGATCAGGAGACCACCTGATGGGGGCAGGGCACATCATCCCATGGTGGGGTTCTTACACCTTCCTCTGAAGACTCTGGTGCTGGCCATTCCTAGAGCCTAGACGAGATGGACGTTAGGTCTGATCCAGTCTGGCTGTGTGATCGCTGTCAGCTGGATCGGTCTAAGCCCACATGCTTTGCCTTGGGAAAGTTTGTCATTGCAAGCCCAGCACGCTACGTTAGATTGTGCTGGTCACATGGAACCCTACATGGCCCTGAACAGTTTGCTTTTCTCTTTCAGATTAGAGGCTCTGAAATATGCACCGCTGGGGTCGCTGTTCCCTGCCTTTACCATTGTTTCCCCCTTGCATTCAGTAATATTTTTATCATGCAGTTTTGGTTAGAGGTCAGATTTTCAGACACATTTTCTCAGGAAACTGATGATCAAAGGCATTTTAATGGCTCTCAAAAGGAAGTGCGCCAACAGAAAGACTTGAAAGCCGTGCTAAGGACACAGCAGTTATCAAGCGGAGTCAGACTGCAGCTCTCTCTAGGCTGGTATGAACGCTACTGGGAGTGCTGAGAGGCTCCATTGGCCTCGGCACTGTAGTTACAAATAGCAAGAGCTGGTTGCTGACCCAAAGAGCTCACAGTGTAAACAGACCAGACATGGTTATGAGGCTGTTCATAACCATCTCACTGTTCCCTTGTGCTCCACCTGTTTGGGGGCCCCAGGCACAAACGTTGGGAGAAAGGAATTATTTCCACTTTACAGATGGGGAAAAGTGAGGCACAAAAAGATCAAGTGACTTGCACAAGGCCACCACAGGGAGTCCACAGCAGAGCTGGGCATCAAACCCCGAAACTCCCAAGTCCTAGTCTAGAGTCTTAACTGTAAAACCATTCACTTTCCCTCCTACAGCAGTGACCGTATATCTACACTGCATATTAAGCCTGGGCTCTGAGTCGGGTTTGAGCCCAAGTCAGACTCAGGTCAGCAAGCACTCAGGATATGGGTCTGAGGATCCTGATATGAGAGTGGGTCAGAACCTGAATCCTGCTGCAACTCAGATCCAGCAATTAAAAACCCAGATTTACAATGCAGTGTGGACACTCAAGGATGTGCTGAGAAACATCAACTCCACAAACTAGGGCTTAGTGTGAAGTGTAAACATGCACCATTTACTAAGGCAAAAATCCTTCCATGTTGTCTCTAGCCAATTCTGTAGTATTACCCAGGCATCAGATGTTGGGGGTGAGTGAAAGTGTGAAAATTCTTTCCTGATCCTCAGAGGCGACCACCTCGTACCTTGAAACAAGAGGTTTAGTTACACTTAAAAACTACTTGCTTTGCTTAAAAGGCATTTTCCTCTCTTACTGGTATAAATCAGGAGGGATTCCACTGAAGTCAAAGGACTTTAAACCACAGTTACTGGCCTAAAGCCCGTGTGAGATAACAGGCCCAGCAACATTAATATTTTGAAAATATCTATTTAATGACAATGTAGGAGACGCTGCTAACTAGAACTGAGCAAATTTGCAACAAATAATGTACTGAATAAGTGTGGCCTCTGTCTGTGAAATGTTTCTGAGCAGGTCTCAGCTTCCTCTATTATATTTACGATTTGAATGTGTGACACTTTAAAAATTAACTACGCCTTGCAAACGATTCACTGCAAACATTCAACACTTAATACATGAAATTAAAATTCTTGCTTAGCTGTGAATGGCCATATTTATTTAAAAGTGGAGCGGGTTTCGAAATGATTATTTCCCTCCATGAAAAATTTCCACTAATATTGCTTTTTCCATTTGCATCAACATTTTTCATTGAATTTTTGGGGAAAGGTTCACTGAAATGCCAAAAAAAAATGTTTTGGTTTTCAGCAACCCGAAATCAAAGCAATTAAGTTTCACACCAAGTTTTTGAAAAACAAAACCTAAGTCATTTGACAAAAATCTGAATTTTTTCACCAGGGGTTCCATTTTGTTGAAAAGGTGATTTTGCACCCAAAATAAAGTTCCAAAGAAATGTTTTCAACCAGCTGTATATATAAGTTGCATGGCATTGTTTCTATTCCTTAACTGGAGAAGCATAACAGTTGGTCAAAATTTTTTAGTCCAAAGACGCCCATTTTCCAATATCATTCCCCCCCTCCAAAGAAGTTTCCATGAAATTTACTCAAAATTTATAATTTCAACATTTTGATTTTTGTTAAGACACACCATGTAAATAAATAGACCCAAAAATTCTTATTCAAATGTATATTTTGTACAGGATTAAAAAATATTTTTTAAAAAAAGTCTTATTTTTCTTCTTTCTCCACCAATTCTAATGAACATTCAAGCAATCTGGGTGAAAATACTTGTGGGCATGGATTTAAAAATTCATTTCCCAATAAAATATTTGCGCTCCTGATTGAAATTTGTTCTATGAATGATTAAGCCAGTGACAAGCTTAAAAATGAAACACAAAGGGCATAAGCACAGCCCAGGCAAACTCATTTCAGTAAATACTCATAAAAGTCAGTTTGCCAGATTCGCCCAGCTCAGAGATTGAATGTTGGCCTTAGTCAAAGGAGCCCTACCTTTATACAAATGACTTGTCTGCATGAGCTCATGTTTTCCTGCACCGAAGCGCGCATGTATTTAGAGATCCCTTTGCAATGCTATTAAATTACCTTTGGCTTAACTCATAGCAGGTTGACATCATTGAAATGGGATACTTAATTTCCGTAGCACAATAGATCAGGGGGGTGTCACTCCCTGATCCTTGGCCATATTTTCAGATTTACTGTTCACATTGAACCATTTTCCAACCTCTGCGTTTACACATTTGGAGCCTAGGTTCCTAAACACTGACTAACAAGTACCATTTGTTCATTAATCCATTCATGCTCCATGTGTATTTTTAAATATATACAACTTTAGATAATGTTTTCACCCTTCAGCCACGAGGCCGAGAAGTGAACTACACTTAAATGTACACACAAATGAGCTGTTCTTTAGAAACTGCATATGAACTCAGTGATGCCTCTATCAATCAGCTGGTAAATGCACAGCTCCTAAGTCTACTATGAGAATGCGGGCAGGGGGGGAGGGGGAGAGAGACTGACCTCTCACCCTTATTTTTAATAAACAGGGATTTAGGACAAGCCTTCCACTGGCTCCAGTTACATCTGAGCCTCTTGCACTGATAAGAACAATTCATTTCCCAGCAAATGGAAAAAAGGTGTCAGGATCTGACAGTAAAAAAAAAACGAACAAGTACCAGATAAGCGTCACAAAAACATCACCCAGCTTCAGAGGCGGGGCAATTAGAAGTGACCGGAGAAGATGCATTTCCTCTACATCTTTCCTCCAAACAGAAGCCTTTGATTTTAATCCAGATTTGTTAATTAGGTTTATTTAAAATATCTAAATTTAAATCCATTTATTGCTGCCTGTTCTCTCACACATATACCCTCCCCATGGCAATGACAGGTGCACTCCCACAGTTTGTTATCATGGTAAAAACTATGTTGTGCTGCTTTATATTAAAAAAAGATTTTCTTCCTATGTATAGGAAGAAAAAAAAACACTTCACAGTACAAAGCAGTACAAGTATATCATAGAATCATAGAATCTCAGGATTGGAAGGGACCTCAGGAGGTCATCTAGTCCAACCCCCTGCTCAAAGCAGGACCAAACCCAACTAAATCATCCCAGCCAGGGCTTTGTCAAGCCTGACCTTAAAAACCTCTAAGGAAGAAGATTCCACCACCTCCCTAGGTAACCCATTCCAGTTCTTCACCACCCTACTAGTGAAAAAGTTTTTCCTAATATCCAACCTAAACCTCCCCCTCTGCAACTTGAGACCATTACTCCTTGTTCTGTCATCTTCTACCACTGAGAACAGTCTAGATCCATCCTCTTTGGAACCCCCTTTCAGGTAGTTGAAAGCAGCTATCAAATCCCCCCTCATTCTTCTCTTCTGCAGGCTAAACAATCCCAGTTCCCTCAGCCTCTCCTCATAAGTCATGTGTTCCAGCCCCCTAATCATTTTTGTTGCCCTCCGCTGGACTCTCTCCAATTTATCCACATCCTTCTTTTAGTGTGGGGCCCAAAACTGGACACAGTACTCCAAATGAGGCCTCACCAGTGCTGAGTAGAGAGGAATGATCACATCCCTCGATCTGCTTGAAATGCCCCTACTTATACAACCCAAAATGCCATTAGCCTTCTTGGCAACAAGGGCACACTGTTGACTCATATTCAGCTTTTCGTCCACCGTAACCCCTAGGTCCTTTTCTGCAGAACTGCTGCCCAGCCATTCGGTCCCTAGTCTGTAGCAGTGCATGGGATTCTTCCTCCTAAATTCTCCCTATGCTATATTGGGATAGTAAAAAGGGTGAAGTTGATCTAGATACAGTGCCCCTCTCTCAAAAAGGGTGCCCCAGTCCATCTGCATGCATCCGCACAGTTTTGCATTAGTGTGTTGTTTCATTTTAATTGCATGTTTCCATTTGGAGATTCAAACGGTGAGGTCTCTTGGCAGCAAGGATAAAATTAACCACCTAGACAGGTTTACAGATGAAGGCTGCTGGATGGGATTCCCAGCCACAGCGTGTTTCAGAGATGGACAAAGATGCCATTCCCCAAGGATTAATCAGCAATTCACCTTCTGTACTGTTGGCTGGGTGGAAATTCTCGAACTCAGTGCCATGGTCACTCGTCTTCATGGCACAGCAGCTTGCCTGGAAAGACAGCTCTATCTTGGACATAGATGTGTCCTATCTGGTCCTAATTCGAGTCCCAATAGCAGGTGCACATTGGCAACAGTCAGGGCTACTGTTACTCCATCTCTTTCATCTGCTTTCAAGTTAGAAGAGGGCATCACTTTGTTAGTGGAATGAAACTGACACAGGGCTGTTCACAGGTTTTCTGGGTTCTCCACTAAATGAAGTTTGTGATCAGTTGAAGTTTTATGCAGAGTGCAGACACTTCTCAATCAAAAATCTGATCACTCAATATTTGAAACATTTGGGGGTTTTGGACAATACAAGTATCCTGTTCAGAAACGTCACTGCAGTGCCCCATGGGAGTTGTAGTTCAGCTGCCTCGTACTCCCACACTCCTCTATCGGCCAGGCTCATCAGCTGGACTTCTCCCAGGATGCACTACAGCCTGGGGACAGTCATGAGGCACTGCTTCCCATAACTGAAAGGGGAGACTGGGAGATGTAACCCGACTAGGAAGCCTGGACGATAGAGAAGAATGGGAGCCTAAGATAACTAAACTACGATGCTCACAAGCCATGGGGCAGCGTTTCAAAGTTAAAATATTTCAATATTTTGCTGAAAACTCAGTTGCAATTCTTTGCCATAGAACTGATGCCTCTGACAATTGCCCCCCGCCCCCCACCTTGCCAATAACAGATGTCCTATAGATCCAACTTTCAGGGAATTGAGAGCATGACCTACCCTGCCCACGAGCAGAACTGCAGAAACGGGCTGACTAGTTAGAGAGGAAAACTTACAACCCAACTTCTCAGTGTACAGCTGAGAAGGCTCTGGTTCAGCTTTGGAATGGATTTGCCGTGAAGACTTGGCTGGGTTTGTTTCAGCCAAGAGAGGGCTCTGATTGAATGCTACAGAAAGGCCTCATTGCCGAGCAGGAGCTGCACAGAGGACATGGGATCCAGCCAGTCCCTCAGCTCCTGTCAGTGTACAGCCAGTAATTAAGCTTCTCAACCTTAATACACCACCTTCCCAAGAGTTCCCAGATAGGAAGGCAAGGATGCCTGTGCCTGAAGCCAGAGCAGGTGTGGGGGGGAGGGGAGTTTTCAGATCCTGAGCACTGCACTTGCCTGAATAGCAAGGTCCATCTTGCTTTTAAATAAATAGTTCATATGATGATGTAAATATGTATTTATAAAGCCCTCCCCATAGCCCCAGAATGTGACCTCCTACAACATAATCACAGGTTAGAGCATAAGACTGGCAATCAGGAGAACTCCGCTCCGCCACCGACTTGCTGTGTGATCTTGGGCAAATCATTTTCATCTCAGTGCCTTAGTCCCACCACCTATGTAGAGTTAATGGGTCAAATTCAAATGTCCTTTCTTAGCGCTCCCTCTAGCCAACTCCAAGCTGACAGGGGTACCTCGGAGTAGGAACTAGAGTATGAATTGCAGGATTCGCTTGTTATTGATAGTAAAGCAAAGCAAGCTCCCAGGCTCTGTGGTAATGCTCGCTTTACAGATGTCTATTAGACAGGTCAGAGAGACAGATAAAAACACAGTGAAAACACCAACCCCTTCAGCAAATGAGTGGCTCCAACTCACAAAGGGGAGAGGGAAAGATAAATACTCATCATCATTGTTTATATTGCGGTAGCACCTAGAGGCCCCAAAACCAAGCTTGTGCCCCTATTGTGTCAGGTGCTGTACAAACATACAAGGTCACAACTGTCCAGCTGCTGCTGCATCGTGTTCCTTGATGCATCTTTTTCAACCCTAGGAAAAAGGGTTGAAAAAAATGCTGCCCATTCATCCTGATACTCCCTGTTGGCCAGAGACAGATGACGTCTTCTATAAAAAGGATTCAAACAGCCCATTCTGCAATGCTACCCCTTGCACTCTGCTGGGAAAACCCCCACCCCATTGCTATATTCTCCAGTTGGCTATGAAAGCCATTTCTCCCAGCACAGAGAGCCCGGCATCCTCTCCACAACTTGAGTGCAGCTGGGTAGCCCATGAGCAAGTGCCACCTACTCCTTCAATTTCAGTTTTTCAAAGCAACCCTGCAATTATTGCTCCTTTGCAAATGGTCGAAAGCACAGGGGCTGTGCCAGAACTCAGGTATCATGCAACAGATAGCCCCCTTCTGAAAGCCAGCCTCAGAAAAGGAGCCAGGCTCCACTTCCCATAAGCCCCTAATAGCTGTTGCTAAGGAGTAATAGTGTCCTACAGCTGTGCCAATGATGGCTATTTCAGTTCACTGGCCGTTTTGAAAAAAATGGAAGAGGCGTATCCGATTGAACCAAAAATGGAACTTTTTGGCAAATCAAAAAGTCATTTTGGGTCAAACAAAAGGTTTTGTTTTGACAAAAATCCAAACTTTTCATTTCAGTTTGAGCATCTTTTTTCTTTTAAATGAAGTTAAAGACACTCGGAAACAAAAAGCTGCCTCAAACTGAAAAAGAAAATCATTTTGAAAGTGTCTGAATTTTTTTTTTTAGGTTTCTTTCAGCCAAAACAATTTAGCAGAACAGATTCGAATTCACAAGATGCAAATGCACATTTTTCATTTTAAAAAGCTCCAGGGCGGAAAGTGGGAGGAACAAAACTTTGCCCAGATCTAACCTGGTCTATCCAAGAGCTCTTACCTCTGCATCCAGGTTGCATGGCAAGTTGCACATCCCCCCCCTCCATCTGCCCATTTTCTTGTGTATTTCTCCATGCACCCCAGTTACCCTTATATGTGAATGCCTCGATATCCTTCATCGACCTGTGTGGCATGGAAAAATTATTCCCATGAGGAACTGAGACAGAGAAGCTAAGTGACTAACCCAAGTTCACAGAAGGAGTATGTGGCAGAGCAAGGAGTTAAACCCACTTCTCCTAGCGTCCAAGCTAACGCCCTAACCACTATACCATCCTTCCAGTTTGGACACTCTCCTGCCAAGCACTAGGGGCAGTGGATACTTGGTCATGGGGTTGAGAGGGCAGCAGATTAATTGCTAGTGTGACTCAGCCTCTAAGAAGGAATAACAAACCCAAGGAAAGTATGTAGCCCCTGCAGCTGGATTTGAACCAGCAACCTAGAGTTAAATGACTAATCCCACCATCCCTCAGAAGTCCTCGTTCCAAACAGACTGACACCAGCCACTGCATGAGGCCCCAGGTGGCAGCAGCTGCACCAGCCCCAGAAATGACTACACAGTATCTAGCAGGTGGGATGATAGCTGGGGTCTATCATCATCAGCCCTTTAAGTAAACCTGGGCCCTTGCAATCTGCTGCACTTGGATCCTTTGCCGCCTACTCCCCCAACCTTCCAGACAGCCTTGTTCCCCTTGACTGGAACCTGGCAGGCAGAGGAAGAGAAGTGGACAGTAAGCTGACACAAACTGAATTTCCGAACAATTCAAGATTCCCCTCAGCAGCTCATCCAAGAGGAGATAAAGCCGTTTTCCCTTTGTGCTTTCACTACAAGAGCGGGGCTGTCTAAGCCAAGACCTGAAGGTTAAATAAGAGATTCGATTTTCTTCACTGGAACGGGTCTCATTCCATACTGTTCTCCCCTCCCCCTGGCTCGGAGTGGAGACAGGCACATCTCAAAACGTAAAGCAAGAATTTCCAGCCAAATCCATTTCTTTGGTGAGGCTGAGCACCCTGCTGTCCCACAGACCCACAGCTCTCAGGGACCCCAGTGTAAATCAGGAGTAACACAGTTGATATCAGTGGGTTTACACCAGATTTCCAGCAGCATAGCTAGCAGTACACTTCTCCCCCCCACAGAGGCAAGTAAAACAGGTGGGATTTTCATCAGAGACAATAAAAAATTCAATTTATGGTTCCTGATTGTGCAGGGCCATTTGCACAGAAGCTGTGACACCAGAAGCTGTGGAATCTCTCACTTAGAAAGGAAATACCATGCTGTTTCATGATCCTTTACTTTCCAATAGCCACAGAAAAGCGTGACTCAGACGTGTGCAATGGCAGTGGTAGAGTGGCTAGGTTCTTATCCTGTGCCCATCACTGCGGTGTAGAGGCATAGCCAGGAGGGCCGTGCAAAATACATTTAATGAAATCCCAAAGCCTCAAAAACGGAGACTTCTGCATTTCATTTTAATTTCCTCAAACTGGCCCAGGTTCACTCAAAACCACGACCCATTCGTGATTGAAAATAGTTGTTTCATTCAAAGCTTGGCCTTGTTTGAGGGGACTCTCGGGCTTCATTGAAACTCGAAATTCTGTCGTGGCACAGATCACTTTGCATGATGAAATGGGACGTTCCAAACTCTCCCTCGCCTGTCTGTGACAAGCACAATTCTGGAGAAACCAGAGAGCTCTGAAGGAAGCTGGAAATATTTTTCCATGAAATTTCATGGAAAAACATTCCCTATTTCTGCACAGCCCTAATTGTTCATTTAATTTCACGGTAGCAAGGCTGCCAAAGTACTACCCTGACATAGCACTTGGGATCATGTCACCCTCTCAGGACTGATCCCAGTGACTACAACAGCCTACTGCTAATAAATAACTAGTGGAGCTGCTCTGTTGGGTAAGGAGCTTAAGGCTGCCAGTTCAAACCTTATCAACAGCTGTGGTCATACACACACAGCAATGTACAAGAGAGCAAATTTTAATCTCTATGCATTTGGGATTCAGGTTCTCTTCTTGCAGACTCCATTTCTCATTAGCACATTTCCTTCAAGCTGCTGGGGGGAGGAAAGATATTAAGGTGCTTCATTCGCATGAAGTGCAAGTAACTCCAGCTGCATTCTCTGGGGGCCTGCTAGGATCCACTGCACTGGGGTTTGCCTGTAACTGAGAAATCTGTCCCAGGTGGAAGGTGCTAACTAATGAACTAGTGAGGAAGACAGGCCTGGAATAACCTCAGCCTCCGAATTCATCTGGAAAGGGTCACAAACTGCTCTGACCAACCCTGCCATCCCCAACAGGCTCTGGGGTTGCCCCAGAATTCTCTATACTTCCCAAGCTAAGGAAGCCAGATAACGCTCCTGGGGATTGTGTCCCGTTCACATGTCAGACAGGCAAGCATGGTCTCAATTTCCCACTGGGCCGGTGGCTCAGAATTATAAGAGCATCTGGGAGCCCAATGGTCTCAGAAAATGTATTAGTTTGGGATGAAATTGTATGCAACACAGAGCCCATACGAAAGAGCAAGCAGAGGGCCATTTGCTGGTTGGGAAAACCCTTACCTGGATTCTCATTGTTAAGCACAAGAGGTTGCAGGTTCAACTCTGGAAACTGAGTCTCCTGAAAGCTGTAGAGTGGAAAGCCTTCGGGAAAGTCCTGATTCAGGGCTCACCACCACAGGCCTTTCTCTGCCCTGTCTCAGTCTCCCAGTGACACCAGTTTAGTCTCCAAGTCAATAAACTGTGTCAGCACCAGAATTGTATGAAGAGGTCTTAGTCAAGCAATGACAACTCATGTGCAGGCTCAATCAGGATGGGGAAGGCTCCTGAATACATAAACCTAACAGGACCACAGGCTTTGCTCAGGCAAAACTCCCACTACAGTAACTAGGAGCTGCAGCTAAGCTTAGGCACCCAGATTTGACAATGTTGGCCTTAACCTTTGTCACAGCTTCCCCACCTGTAAATGCTGTAATAATGTGCTTAATTGCAATGTGTTATTTAGCCATTAGAGGTCTCTGTATGCTGTCCACAGTTCCAGAGCATGGCCTTTGGTAAACAAAGTAGAGTAAGCTGGAACTCAAGTTGTGTGGAAGCCTCATTGTTTGTGTCTGTAGCTGTGTTTCTTTACAAGTGCCTCCTGCTTCAGAAGATCTGCGATTCCACAGATCATGACAGGGTCAATACAATGCCCTCCCAGAGGTGGTGAATAAATGAATGCTTGTACAGTGCTCTGAGTATGCTATTTCATCTTTCCAGCACAATATATGGGACATACATGTAGCAAGGCACATCTTGGGGCTGGCACAAAAAACGACACCCTTTTAAGCCCCTTTTTCCAGACTATCAAACCTTAGCTCTCTGTAGATTAGCTCTATTTCCTGCTGAATTTTGGACAGGGGACAAGGTAGTTTGGGTTTAATGAGGAGGATCGGGCCAAGGATTTATTTTCATCCAGATTACATGGAATAAGGTGTTATCTGCAGGAGAAGGCTGAGGAGTCATTCCCACCTGAACAGGTTTCAGCTGTAGCTTTACTATAATCATTATTACTATAGCTGGGTACAGATACAGGGCCCATTCCAAAGCTGGTCTAAAACCTGCTCCATACCAGTTTAGGATCTACATGCTCAAAGGTCAGGAGAAGGGATGTTATTGTTTCCTTTTTCAAACCTGAAATGAAGGGAAAGGAATTAGTGATCATCATCCTTTCCCAAGATTTATTCACACACTGCAAAAAGATCTGATTCTGTCCTCGCTTACCAGGGCCGGCTCTAGTTTTTTTTGCCACCACACCCCACCCCCACACAAAAAAACAAAAACAAAAAAAAGTAAGCTGATCGGCGGCAGCTCAATCGTGCCACTTCATTCTTCTGTGGCAATTTGGCGGCGGGTCCTTCGCTCCCTCTCTTCCTCTTCAGCGGCAGCTCAAAGAGAAAGAGGGACTGAGGGACCCGCTGCCGAATTGCCGACGACTACTCGGACGTGCCGCCCCTTTCAATTGGTTCCTTCCTTTGCTGGTGCCTGGAGCCGGCCCTGTCACTTACACTGGGGTGACGCTAGGGTAACTCCATTGTTTTCAACAGAGATACTCCTGATTTACATCCAGAGTATGTGGGATCAGAATGATCCCTGTTCTCTAGATGGCTGTGTGATTGCATTAGGGACATTCCCCCCCCAAAAAAAATCAATTGCATTTGCTCCTAGTTGGATCACCCTTAAATCCTTTCCATTCTGAGATCCTCCCCTAGAAGCCTGTTTAGAGATTTTTAGCCCTTGTCCAAGACACGCCGATGATGCTTTTTCCTTCCTACTGAGTCATCCTTATAGGGATCTTAATTTATCCGGCAGCATGAGTGTGCATCCAAACATTTCCTGCATCCTAGTGCCCATCTCAAACACCAGAAAAAAAAATAATCCGAAGAGACTCTTTGGACTTTGGGTTGATTGTCTCAGTTGTAAAATTAACTAAAGTAGGAAAGGAGCAGGCAGAAGAAAACAAAACACACTAATTGCTAATAACAAATATGCACGCCTGGCAACCCACAGAAGGCCTGCTAGAAAGGAAGGGGGTAATTGGACAAGTGAATTCATTGTGGGCTTCAGAGCAAGGTCATTAGATGACTAGGGTGACTAGATGTCCCGATTTTATAGGAACAGTCCCAATATTTGGGAACTTTTCTTATATAGGCTCCTATTACCCCCCATCCCGTCCTGATTTTTCACATTTTCTATCTGGTCACCCTATTAGATGACTGAGGGGAGAGAGTCGATAGCTCACCCACTGCCACCATCCTGTACTGAGACCTCAAATCAAGAATAAGGGGGCTTCTCTTAAGCTTATTACTTCATTCGAAAAGGCTGGGGGGGAAGGAATCAAAAACACTTTTTCCTTAGTGTTGCTTTCTCTCTGCATTAGCCATTCATGTGGGTGGTCTTGTTGGGAGGGTGCAGACCTGGGCATCAGGGGAGCTGGTTCTCATGCGCCCTAGGGAACTCCTTAGATCAAGGCTCTGAGACATGACAGCAAGAGAAACAGCTGAGCTTTACTGATCTCACGTATGCAGGGCATGAACATTTGCCTAGTCCCGCCTAAGCGCCCAAAGGCCCATCCCAGTGTGCATGGGGCTCCGTGTAAAATTTGAGATGGATTCTCTAGGGGCAGGCCCTTTGGGTCTGGTCAGCTGACCAAGATGACGTCCCCCATGAGATTGCAGATTCTAGCTCCCACTCTGCCCCAGCTTCCTGGACAAGCTACTTAGGCCAAAATTGGCCACTGACTTTGGGTGACTTTTTTTTTATTAATTATTATTAAGGTGCCCAATTTGAGACACCCAGGGCTCCACAACTCCAGCTCAAGGCAATGAGAGCCATGGGGGCTCAGGAGAATTAGTTCAAGTTGGGCACCCAAAGTTGTAGCTGCCCAAATCACTGGCTACTTTGGAAAAAAAATGTAGCTGCAGAGTCTCTCGTGCCTCAGATTTCCCTTCTGTAAAATGGCAGGGAGAATACCACCAGCCTAGCTCTGAGCAGTGTGGTGAGGCTCGATGGACAGCTCTGTAGAATTATTTAGAATGAACAAAGATCACAGGGTCTTGACTGAGTCCATAGGAGATTGTAGCATGCAATTTTGGGGGTCCTGTTTTAATTGGTTCTTAAATATTATTTTCCTTACTCCTGCATAGGAAAAGTGTCAGAACCACCTCCTGATGGGCACACCCACCAGCTGCAAAAGTAGCATTTCTCTGTGCCAGCATCCTCCCCCACCTACACACAGCCCCCAGCCAGAAGCAGAAACAATCTACATCGCAGGTCTGGTTCAGAGCTCAGACACAATCCCACCCTTGTCTCTAGATTTCCCCCATGGCAGCACCTCTCTCACACAGGGCTTGTAGCCTGGGTTTCAAGGGGACGAGAACAGGATGCACCTGTCAGAATTTGGCTGACAATCTCTACCTGCTGCATTTATTATTTAAGTGGGTGGTGTTTCAGTACAATTATAGAACGTATTCAGGTACAACGTAAGGGCACATTAATGAATAGAAAGCAACACCAGACACATCACCCCCTCTGATCTCAGTCACCAGGATGGGGCATGGGAGACTGGCAGCCTCTAAGGTTAGCTGGTGTCGATCCTGGTAATGCTCCCCAAATCCAACCCCTTGGATTGAACCCGGGGACCAGCTGGAAGCTAGTGCAGGCTGCAGAGCACAGGTGTAACAGGCTCCAGGAGGGAACCACCACAGAGTAGATGGGCAGCTCTGTTCTTTACTGAGTGCAGCCAGACTAACTCAGCAAGGCTCTGGGCAAAAGCAAAGCAATGAGTTGCCCTCCCTCCTGGTCCATGGAGCTGGAGCTAAGCTTCTCCACAGCTGCTGCTCCAACCTGTCTGGTTTCCCCTGGCAACCCTCACCATGGCATCTAACCCTCAGGCCTGGAGTAAAACCTTATGGCCCAAGTACATGTAGTGGGGGAGCCTCCAGCCCTACCCCTTGCCTGCACCACCCTCCATAGAGCTGCACCCCACTGCTCCACCAACAGCAGAGTTTCACCAGGTACAAGGGATTCCCCGCCCCCCACACAGTGTACAGCAGAACCCGCTGGTTCCTGTGGGTTGAGACCAACCACAGTTGTGAAAGGCAGCAAGGGGAGGGGTGCATAACTGGGAACTAAGGGCCTGATCCTGAGATCAGATGAGAAACTCACTACAACTCCCACTGCCATTAGGGACAGGCCAAAGGAGAAAATTCCACCCCATAGGGCACGCTCTGCTCTAGCCAGGGCCGCCCAGAGAATTCCAGGGGCCCGGGGTCTTCCAGGGGCCCGGGGTCTTCCAGGGGCCCGGGGGGCCCTTCCGTTCCTGGACCCGCCGCCGAAGTGCCCCGAAGACCCGCGGCGGGGCCTCCCCGCCACCGAATTACCGCCGAAGCGGGACTCGCCGCCGAAACGCAGCCCAGTCTTCGGCGGTAATTCGGCGGAGGGGGGGCCCGCCGCGGGTCTTCGGGGCACTTCGGCGGTGGGTCCCGGAACGGAAGGGCCCCCCGCCGCCGAATTACCGCCGAAGACCGAGCTGAACTTCGGCGGCGGGTCCCGCACCGTCTTCGGCGGTAATTCGCCAGCGGGGGGTCCTTCCGCCCCAGAGCGAAAGGACCCCCTGCCGGCGAAGACCGGGAGCGGCAGAAGCTCCTGCGCCTGGCCCCGCACAAGAGTTTGCCGGGCATCCCGGAGCGAGTGAGGGACCCCGCTCCAGGGCCCCCGAAAAACTCTGGTGGGGGCCCCTGTGGGGCTTGGGGCCTGGGGCAAATTGCCCCTCTTGCCCCGCCCCCTCTGGGCGGCCCTGGCTCTAGCTCATTGCTCATGCTCCCTGCAAGGTCATCCACCCCCTGCACTGAACACCACAGGGCAATTCATTGAGATGCCATCGTACCATGAGGCCTTGCCCCACCTTACGGTTTTGCTCTGGCACCAGTCTTGGTTATGTCTGAGCATCTTTCCCACTCTGGCTGGCAATGTTGGGCCCCTGGTGGACTCAGGTGACCTAGCACAGAACGAGCAGGTTAAATCCTAAGAAACAAATGGTAGAATATAGGGAAGGGACCACAAGAATTCGTCTAGTCCTTCCCGCCTGTGCTGGGGGAGTCTGGACTAGGGAAAAAACCTAGAAACAAGAGTTGCCGCCAGCAAAGATGGGATGTAGGGTCAAAATCTCCCAGCTGCCCCTCTGAAATCCCACTAAGATCAATGGCGTCATTCCAAATTTTCACCAGTGCAAATCAGAGCAAGAGTTGGCCCATCTTAACCCCCCTCCCCAAGTGCTTCACAGTGTTTTGAGGTCTCAGCTACCTTTTGAGGCCACTGCATCCCTCTTATTACTTCTTTCCTGCTAAAAGTGAGGCACATCACCACACCTTCCTTTCCCCAAAACTTACACACCTGCGTCATGCAGCTGCGAATGGGAGAGGCAGAGGCAGTGCTGTTGTAAGCCCCCCTGGGGCAGGGATCATCTTTTTGTTCTGTGTTTGTGCAGCACCAAGCACAATTGGGTCCTGGTCCACCACTGGGCCTGTAGGTGCTCCAGGAATACAAATCAATAAAATAGATTAATAAATAAAATAATATTCCCTGAGGATGTGACTGAGTTTTAATACTGGAATCACAGGGCCAGATTCGGATACCTTTTGCTCATGGTGATAGCACCTTGCTCCACAAGTGGTTCCATCAAATTCAGTCAGACCTCTCAGAGTAAGGTACTTTCATGGTGAGTAATAGTATCAGAATCAGATTGAGATTCCCAGGCCAGAAGGCACTGTTGTGATCATCTGGTCTGACCTCCTGTATAACACAGGCCAAAGAACTTCCCCCAAATAGTTCCTAGGGAAGATCTTGTAAACAACCAAACTAGGTTTAGAAGTTGTCAGTGATGGACAATCCACCACAAACCTTGGTAAGTTGTTCCACTGGCTAATTACTCTTGTTGTTAAAAGCTCATGCATTATTTCCAGTCTGAATTAGTCTAGCTTCGACTTCCAGCCATTAGCCAGTGTTACACCCATCTCTGCTAGATTGAGGAGTGCATTATTAAATATTTATCCTCCATGTAGATACTAGTAGACTAAACAACTCATCCCTTGACCTCTTCTTTGTCAATAGATTGAGCTTCCTGAGTATCACTCTAAGGCAGGTTGTCTAATCTTTTAGATCATTCTTGTGGCTCTTCTGAGCCCACTCCAGTTTACCAACATCCAAGTTCCAGCTAATAGAGTTAAGGCAACCTTGCCCTTTCCCACAAAGAGTTCAGAATTGTTCCTACAATATAGCTGGTGTCCCGTCTCTAAATGACCCAAGTGATGGGACTTCTGCTCCCAGTAGCAACCAAGGGTTCCTGGACAGGATCCCATTAGGTTTCACACTGGTCAAAAGAGTAGTAAAAAAAGAGAGATAGTCCTTCTCCCAGAAGGGCCCAAATCTATTTTGATGTCAGGAAGCCACAGGTGAGGTCAGCTGCAGGAGCATAAGGTAGTCTCTGCTCACCTACACTGTACCATTACGCTACTGCATCACAGAACGGAGCATGCACACAGCAGCACAGAAAATATGCACCACCTCTTTATAACATAGCAGCAGCCTCACCACTGAGCAAGGAAGATAGAGGATTGTGGGGGCTGGGGGAGGGTTGCCAATTTTGGCTGGATGTATTCCTGGAGGTTGCATCATATGACAATCTTTAGACTCCAGGACAATCCAGGAGGGTTGGCAACTCTAGCGTGTGGGGGGGACTGCTCCATCAGAGTATTAACTACACTTGTTTTGCAATCAGATTTAGCTGCAGTAGAGGAAGAGGAATAGTGTTGAGGCAATCAGCCCCTTTTAATTGTTTCTCAGGCATACTTTGGGGGGGAGGGGAGGGCGGGGGAAGGCAGGTGAAAAAACAAAACAACGTCAGGTTGCCTACACTTATTTTGTCCTTGCTTTAAAAACAAACAAAAACCATCCACACAAAGCCAAAATCCTGACAGAACACCACACCACGCCACGTTCCCCTCCCAAACCAAAAAGCAATTTTGAAATCTGTCACCTATGTACTCCTGCAGGCACAGCGCCTATTAATAATTCATCACAATATTACAGTCATTACTATATTTTGCAATAGCACAACGCAACACTTCTGCAGAACTCCCTGCAAATCTCCTTGCAAAGCCATTAATAAATAAAATGCAATTCACCATATTTTCAATTTGTTGTTTAAAGGCTAAATATTTCATCAGAACTAATTCATTTTACATAACCAGAGAGGACTCCCCACTCCAAAAAAAATCCCTAGTCCTGCACTTTGCCCATGTTTGAGATTAAATTACACTTTAAATATTGTATCAGAAATTGAGTTCTCACTGTAATGTTTATGTAGCAGCTATTAGACCACAAATCCCTGTGGGCTGACTGAGTAGCCACAGGCTGGCTGGGGACATTCAGAACTTTGTTATGCTGCACAGACAAGACCTGGGGAAAGATTAGGAATGTAGGATCCAAGAGGACATCACAGCATTGCCTGCTACCAACTCCTGATTCACCACAGAAGGATGACAAAGAAAAAGCATCTTAGTACAAGATGTAACATCAACACTTACTTCTTAGAGTGTTTTCCCATCAGGAGGTAACCAGATAAAGGTGTGCATACTATCCCCAGGGAGGTCCTTCTTGGAAGTTCTCCTGCTCTGTTCCTCAAGGGCTCTTTCCCTGAGAAACCTCCTCTCTCTAGGAGTAGTCTCCCCTGACTTCTGGCAACCTTTTATTGGGCCCAGGTGTTCTTTAATTAGTTAACTGCCAAACAGCCACCTAGGCAGTTAAATACTTACAGGTGGGCCAAGATGGGTTCATTCTCCATAAAGAAGCCCATCATGTGTAGAGAGGGCCCTGACTCACCTTACAGGTGGGGCAACTGCACCATGACACCCCATTTTACAGATAGGGAAACTGAAGCATAGGGAAGTCAAGTGACTTGCCCTAGTTCACCCAGCAAGTCATTTACCAAGGCAGAAATAGAACCCAGATCTCCTGTATCCCAAGCTAGTGTGCTATCCACTATGACACACTGCCTGCTCTGTATGGATCAGGCCATGCACAGTGATCCAATGCCCATTGAAGACAATGGTAGGACTCCCCTGGATTTCAAAGGACCTTCCAGCCCCATTTTAGCAAGGTTATTTAGCACAACTGGTTGCAGTTTTTCACTGAAACTTATTTTGGGGTGAAAAACGGCTTTGAGCAATATATATATATATATATATATTACAGAATTTGTTTTAATCAAAATTTTCCAATTTCAAAATGAAAAACTGAACTTTGCTAAAAATAGTCTGTTTACATTTTTAAAAATTTCACTTTTCAAATCCTGAACATTTTTACACGAAAAATTTAAACTGAAAACCATTTTTGAAAACCCAAGTACTTTTCAATGTTTAGTTGTGGCTTTTCATAAAAACTAAAATTTTCAAAAGTTTCTTGCAAAGAAATAATTTGGTGATTTTTGCCCCCAGGTGTAGTACTTGAGCACATGCCTAATTTTAAGTGTATAAACAGATCCATTGATGTCAATGAGAACTCATGTACTTAATGCTAAGCATGCATGATATTGCTAATTTTGGGCCTGCATCAGGCCCTATATATAGCTTTCTCCTCATAGATCTCAGTGCCCTGAAATAAGAGTATGTAAACATTTTTATCCCCATTATACGGACAAGGAAACTGAGGCACAGAGTGATGAATGGACTCATTCACTGTCACAGAGAAGTCTATGGTAGAGATAAGGAATAGATTCCCTGTTCATTCCCCCAGCTCTTGAGTACCTAGCCAAATATGCATTTCAATTGCCCCATCACCACCATCAACAGTAGAAAAATAGTATTTCTTGACACCCCCACCACCACTCACTGATCAGCGTAGACTCTGAAGCATGAGACTTGATAATGGACTCATTTGGGAGCAAAGCCAAAATCATGTAGTGATGTACTCTATTCTGTGTTTTATTGTGCAATTTCCTATATTACAATATATACCTGTAATAGAACAAATTATAATTGAACTATATGGGCCTGAATCCAAAACTCACTGAAGTCAATGTAAAGACTCCCATAGATTTAACTGGACTTTGGATCAGGCCCTATATAACAAGCAGTAGCAAAACATAGGGCTACTTAAACAGCAAAGAGAAGAATTAAAAGGGATTCACAATAATACACCCACCGTAACAGCACCCTCTAGCCAGGGATCTCCGTGTATTTCACTCACCCTAACTCATTCACACTCAGTAGCTAAGGATACTAAATCTAGTCAGGATCAAAGCCCATGGAAATCAATGGAGAAGCTCCCATTGAATTCCATGGGCTTTGGTCAGCATTCACAGAGGTGCAGCGGGAGCAAGATTTGCTGCTCAGGGGAGCAAGCAGATGGATAGTTGGGCGCGGAGTGTCCTACCAGCCCAGCTATGACCAGATGCCAGGATTAGCATAGCCAGAGCCAGACAGTGCTGCAGTCAAACCCCAGCAAACAAGATGTTGTTCAGAGCCAGGGAAGCCACTTGACAGCAATAGTCAGCATCATAGGCTCAGATCATCATAGAGATGCAGGGCTGCAGGGGACCTCAAGAGGTCATCTACTCCATCCCCCTGTGGTGAGGCAGGACCAAGTAAACCTAGACCATCCCTGTCTGTCTAACCTGTTCTTTAAAAACTCCAGTGATAGGGATTCCACCACCTCCCTAGGTGACCTGATCCCACCTTTAACTATTCTTATAGTTAGAAAGTTTTTTCGTAATACCTAACCTAGCTCTCCCTTGCTGCAGATTAAGCCGATTACTTCTTGTCCTACCTTCAGCGGACATGGCTCTTTATAACAGCCCTTAACATGTTTGAAGATTTGTTTCCCCCCACACACACACACACACCTCGGTTTCTTTTCTCAAGATTAAACATGCCCAGTTTTTTTAAGCTTTCCTCATAGGTCAGGTTTTGATGACAACATAAAGTGAGGCCCAAGAGCCATTTTTGAACTGCCCAGTTCTCAGAACTCTGAATGCTGTTTAAATAATTGCTGTCTCCTTGGGTTGCCAAGTCCCTTTCAGGAGACAGTTTTCTGATGTACCAGGCACCTCAGTAGACTTATGTTTATTCTGGTTAATTTAAAGTGACCAGATGTCCTGATATTAGGGGCTTTGTCTTATAACCCTAACCCTAACCGTCCCAGTCCCGATTGTTCACACTTGCTATCTGGTCACCCTAGGTTAATTACCAATGTCTTTTTTCTGACTCTTGTCAACTTTTAGAGTAGTTTGAAACTGTTTTGATGAAATGTTTTCATTTGAAAATGCCATGCTGACAAAATGAAAAATTTCCACAAAACCGTATCAAATTTTGACTACATTCTGTTTGAAAGACATCCGGAAAGAGGCTTTTGATTTTCCATTTCAAAACAACTTTTCATTTCAAATTTTTATATACAAAATTTAACAAAGAAAGGGTCAAAAATCAAAATGAAATGTTCTGAATTAGTTTTGTTTTGGAATGTCATCTCACAAAATAAACCTTTCAAAATGTAGGTATTTTGGCTCAATTTTAGGTTGATTTTTTTTTTAATCACAATGTGTTGTGGGATGGAAAATTGTTTTCTAATCAGCTCTACCTACTATGAAACACTGAGATTCAACCAGCAGCCTAATGATGGGCAGCACCTCATTCAATCCCCAGCTTGCCTGAGCCATCTAGCATGCCTGAAAAAGTCTCTAGGGTCTGAGTTTGATCTCACCAGCTTTTAATTTTCACTGACTGGAGCAATTATTCCAGGTTTACCCTGGTGTCAGTGAGATCACAACCAAGCTCCTGGATCTTGGCTTCATCAAATTATGGTTCTGTCTAGGCAAATTTTCTAGGACAAGACTGAGGAGAGCACAGGTGCTGCAGTTTCATAACGAAGAACGAAATCCAAATAATTGGAAAGGCAAGTCCTGGCCCATCAGCACCTTTAGTGCTTCAGAACAATTATCCCAGTGTATAGAACTGTGAGGGTGCTGAACAGAAATCCTGAGACAGTGCTTTCCCCATCCCCTGCGCCAAGAAATCCACCATTAGCAATAGTTTGTGTGTGTTAGTTAACAGCCTCAGCTCAAGGCCAACATGATGAATGACTTTTAAAAGGAATGATTTGCTATAGTAAACTGCCTGCTTTTTTTAGAACCCCAGGAATAATACTTTGATTTCCTATTAGGCACCTGGTGAGCGAAAAAGGCATCCTCAAGAACACTGCCCTGCAAATCTAGGGGTGTCTGGAGGTCCTTGACCGGCACTGTGAGCAGGAGGAAACGCTGCCTGTCTTCACACAGAGCGCTGACCTACACAGTGACTGGGGCAGCTTTTCAACATTTAGGTTTTGCTTTAACCAAGGAACGGTTTTGACACAACCCACCAGGAAGAGACGTCTGGAAACAAAGCAGCTCCCAAACCAGGGTGCCCTGGAGAGCTGAATGGTCATCGGGGGCTGACCGCGCTTGTTTTCAGCTAGCTAAGCAGAACGCCCTCGGCAGGGGGAGGTGCAATGGAAATAGGGTGACCAGAGAGCAGGTGTGAAAAATCGGCACTAGGGTGGGGTAATAGACACCTATGTAAGACAAAGCCCCAACTATCGGGACTGTCCCTATAAAATCGGGACATCTGGTCACCCTAAATGGAGAGCCACCCTGCAGAGCACAGTTACTATTTATCAATGAGTTTAAAAACCACTTAAACACAATTACATATACATGAGCTGCTTGCCTAATCTGACTTGGCCCCGTAAGCAATGGCTGTAGCTGTCAATGGGGTGTTATTCCATTGTGGCTGGGGGGTCCACACAACAATCTCATTTTACGCTCAACACGATACAAAGTTTGACAACCTCAAGCAGATTCAGATGAGCTCAGGTTTAGGAGCCAGGAAATTCTGAAGTTTAAGGCCAGCTCTGACAATAACTGGCTGTGTGGCTTGGAACAAATTGCTCAGGCCTCAGTTCTGCAACGCATTTAAGCAGGGGCGGCTCTAGGAATTTCACCCCCCAAGCACGGCGGCACGCCACTGGGGGCACTCTGGCGGTCGCCGGTCCCGCGGCTCCGGTGGATCTCCTGCAGATGTGCCTGCGGAGGGTCCGCCGATCCCGCGGCTCCGGCGGACCCTCCACAGGCATGCCTGCAGGAGGTCCACTGGAGCCGCGGGACCAGCAGACCCTCCGCAGGCACGTCTGCAGGAAGTCTACCGGAGCCACCTGCCGCCCTCCCGGCGACCGGCAGCGCGCCCCCCGCGGCATGCCGCCCCAAGCACGTGCTTGGCGCGCTGGGGTCTGGAGCCGGCCCTGCATTTAAGTATGTATTTATTTCCCCTAATAAAGCAAAGCACATGCTTAAGTCCCATTAAAGCCAATGGACTAAAACGTGGCCGTAAATGCTTGGCTGAATCGGGGCCTTAAACCTATTGGTGCTTCAATTTCCCCATGTGTAAAATGGGGACAACGCTCACTTACATTATAGCCACTTGTACAGCATAATCCAGTAGGATTTAGAGCACAGTACAATAATTTGTACTTCAAAAATAGAGAGAAATGGGTAATACTATAAATGTGACACTGGCAGTCCAGCTCACCTGGTGGTTGGTATAGTTAAAATACATTAGTGTTAAGAATAGGTCTAGTGTTGAGATTCTATAGAATGCTTGTGGGATGCAGCATGTGTGCACCATGAATGCAGGGGACTGGACTAGATGACCTCTCGAGGTCCCTTCCAGTCCGATGATTCTACGTATTAATCCTACTTATAATATCCGTATCCCATTCTAGAAAGGCAATACTTAAGTGTTTGCTCTGTAGCTGTAAAATGTTTGTTCCGAATCTACGTAACTCAAATGAGAGGGAAAAAAACCAAAATTCCACCTAATGCAAAATGCTGGATGGATACAGAAGGTGTAATCTCCTGCCCATCGGGAAGGGCTATTGAATTCAAATGGTCCATAGTGGAACACAGACTCTGTCAGTTGCTTCTCACACCCACCTACAAAGAAGTTACATGCAGAAGGCTTGTCCCATCAGCTTGGACTCTAATGAGGTGAGGCTAAAAATCCCTGAGGAGAAGGATTTGGGGTCTTTTTATGCTGTTTGGATTCTAGGAGGCAAACATTCCTAAACAGAAGCAGGAGACTAGAGCTGGTATATTTCAGAAGCTTTATCACTATCTGAAACACAAGACTGCAACTCATTTGGGGGTGTATGTTTATCCGTTTTAACCTTGTAAATAACTTTTTCCTGGTTAATAAGCCTTTACTTAGTTTATTATAGCACTGACTTCCTACGTGGCCTTTGGTGAGAGACCTAAGGTGCAAATTGACCTGTGACACCACATTTTAAAAAAAAAATGTTTTAGACATTTTTGAGGAACGGGGCTGAATGGAAGAGGAGAGCAGAATATAAACCTTCCTTCTCTGGTTTAAGCATTCCGCTAGTGGACGCAACGTGGCAGTGAAATGGACCAGTCTAGTTTCAGTGTCCAAAGCTCATTATCAGTGAAATGCAACAAAAAAACAGCACCTAAATAGTATGAACAGTGCAAAGTAAAAAAGGCTTTTAAAATATGACCACTCTTGCAAACCTAACGTGCTATTAGTGGCAAGGAGGTGAAATTATTTTGATCACATATGATGAGTCATTAGGATACCACTTACACCATGTGAATTGGGACCCAGTGGAGCAACACCAGGGCAAAACCATTACAAGTGCCACTGGAGTCTGGCCCGTGAGTCTCAGCCTGACAGCATCCCTTTAAAGGGAAACGCAGATGTGCTGGCATCCATTTCCCCTCTCTCTCTTCACTTCATGGCTGGATTGATTACTTAACCAGCGGTCTAAAGCTTCAGTTAATCCAGCAGGAATTTATGCAGCCTGGCAGGTACAGATGACCCATTCAACTCCATTGATCTAAGTAAGTAGGATAGAATTCTGCTAACAATACCACGGTGCCCAATCTTTGCGTGAGAGCTCTCCTGAATGGAGCATGCCCCAGACTCCAGCACCGCTCACCCCACAGGCACATCCCTCCCCCTTGGCTCCTGGCTGGGATTCGACTCCAGATGCTCAAGCAACTGTGTGAAATGTTACCTAGGAACAAGGAGTGTCGGATTCCCTGGTGGTTGTCACCACCTTGATTTGGGGTTGGGATTTGTTTGATTTCTAATTTCTCTGATTAGATACATTCATCATTTCCTACCTAGTCCCTTCCCCACCCCCAGCAGGAGCTGGCAAAGCCCAAGTGCTCAAGGAAAACAAACCAGCACAAGTCAAGCTCAAGCATCACCCTGGAGGGAGACTGTTTAAATAATTAACCTGGAATCTCCATGGGCTTTCTCACAGCCACCACTGCCTGTCCGTGAGAATTCCCAACCCACTGAGAGCTTCTGGGAGGGAAACCGCCACCGGCCCTATGCCCACCAAGGAGAAAATGAGCAAACTTGACTGGCATCCTGCCTAGCAGAGACTCAGACACACCCTGATATCAGAGAAACAGAAAATACCACAGGGGAAGTGTGACGCTACACCCCATAGTCTTCATACAAATATTGTTATAATATGATTATAGCATGACTCGGAGATGTTTTGTGCAAGATAATGTGAGATCTCACTGGAAAGATTGATTTGCTGAATACGATTCTCCTATTTGTATGCATGTATCATTTTTGTATCTAAAGTTAGGAATATTGACTATACATCTGTACTTCAAAAGTGTTTGCACATGGGGAACACCCACCAGACAGAATGCAATCAATTTGGCTGGCTAGCTAGCTGGGGACAAGTCAATAGACCATGAGGGAGAACAATAGGTCTTTGAAGATGCTAATCTCCCACTTTCCTGGGATGCTACAAATGGCCTTTGACTCATGCCTGCAGGGTCATGTGATGTGTCACCTGGTACTGGATTCCATGATAGAATACCAGTATTTTTCCACCGAGGAGGGGAGGAACCACACTTGAAAACAAAGGATTCCCACCATATGTAAAACCTATTTAAGACAGGGAAGTGACATAGTGAATGGTTGTTCTTCACTGAATCCCCACCCATGACGACTGCTAGGAACATCTAAGAAACAAAGACAAAGCTTGGGGTGGGGGAGGGGAGGAGAAGGATTGAGCTCAGGCTGCGAAGGTGTCTGGCCTATGGGGAAAAAAAATACCTGGAGTTTTAAGCTGCAAGCAAAAGCAGCTTGCCTTCAAGAACCTCTGCAATCTGCCTAAAAGATCATTTAGGGTGAGAAATTGCTAGTTATAACCACTTTAGTATATTAAGCTTAGCTTACATGTTTGTTTCATTTGCTAGGTAATCTGTTCACTATCCCTTATATTCACTTAAAATCTGTCTCTTGTAGCTAATAAGCTTGTTTTCTCTAAAAACAGTTTCTTGAATTCATAACTGGGGGCAAAAAGCTGTGTACATCTTCCTCCACATTGAGGGAGGGAGCAAATTTCATGACTTATGCTGTACAGGTCTCTGTGCAGAACAAGACAATTGAGTTTACACTCCAGAAGGGGGTGTGCATGTGAGTACTGGTTAGTTCCTTAGCTGGGTCTTCCCATCCAGAGCTGATTTCAGCATCTGTGTGTTTCTGCAGTTGGGTGTTTCCTTACCTGTGTGTGTGCTGGAGAAGGTTGGAGGGCCTGGTTCAGCAGGACAGCGTAAGGGAGCCCAGGCTGGTGGAATAGGCGGGCTCAGTGGTACCCCGTATATCAGGTGGAATCCCAGAGTGGGGGGTAACCCATCACAGGAAGGATCCCAGCCATCTGATCCTAACAGATCTCTCTGATCTTTGGTCCATGGGAGAGTGGGGGAGTTGGGGGAGAGGACTGTGCAGTGTCCCTGTTAATGTGCTGCCTTCAAACTCAGTGCATGTGAACAAGAATCTCCAGTGTTACATGGTGATTAATATTTGCAGAGCCGGTGCTAGGCGTAAACACACTAAACAATTGCTTAGGGCTCCGAGAGCTCAAGGGGACTCCCCACAGTCATTTTTTTATTATGTGGGGGGGAAATATTCCTCTTAGGGCCCCCAATGGGCTAGCACTGCCTCTGATTATTTGTAATTCAGTAGCACTTAAGAGTTCCCCACCAGGGATCTGCGTTAAGCAACACACACACACACACACACACACCCCAATCCAGGCCCCAAAGAGCTTACAATTAGTTATTTCCTTCTACTTATAACCCTAAATGCCAATGCTATCCAGAGACCTGATCCTAGTGGCCATCCCCAGGCAATGCCTTTGGCACACATGGGCAAGGGCTGTGGCATCAGACCCCAGCTAATCACCAATTATTTTGCCCTTCTCTACCCTCTTTGCTACTACTTTGCGCCCTCTCCTCCCCTCATTTCTTGTCATCTTCCTTAGTTCAACTGCATATTGTATTCCCATTGGCTGAAATTTAAATGAGTTAGTCAAGGAGCCAGAAGTCAGAGGAGCCAGAGAGACATAAGGACCATATTCTTCTAAGCCGCATGGGTATAACTAGGGGTAAAATGTAGTCCTCTAGCCATTACTATTGTATAGCGTAGATCTAGCCATATATTACATAATGGATTTATACACATCTTTAAAATACACACACACAGTGACTTTATTGCAGATAAGCTGCTTAACTTCTAATGGCAACGGTTGCTACAGAAAACCTTACAACAGGTGGGAACGTGCAGCCTTGGAGATGGCAGGTGTCAGTTAATCCATAGAGCAGGTACAGCAGAGGACACACACACACACACACACACGCCACGGAGTGGCTACCACTGCCAGTGGGAGTATAGGTAAGTCTCCACAACTCATGCAGGCTCCTGTCTCTCTGCAGAGACTGCCAACAACAGTTCCAGTTCTTCTACATCAACCCTTATCTCTGAAGAAAAGGACTAAGATCTCCCAACTCATCTTACAAGAGGCCCAAATAGCCATCCAATGGCAAAAGAGTTCAGCCATGGTCTAGGATGTGAGGTAGCATTTTTCAAGGCTTTAGTCATCCTCCCCCCTCCCCTCTTCCTATGAAGTTTAATTCATATGCTGTTCCTCACATCTGATTGGTTTGGTTTTTCCTCTGGCCTTCAGGAAACAAGCTAAATCGAGTACAGAGTGAAGAGTCACCAAAATATCACCCTATGCACCAGCACCTGAAAAGGCAGGTTTCTCCATTTGTGTCAACACGAGACCAACCAACAAGGACAATCTTAAATTAAAATGGACCAGAATAAATTTGGAGCCTGGAACAAAGAGATCCATGGTACATGAAAACTGAAAGTGTAACATTAGCAGCTATAGTGACTTGATTAGAGCAGCTGAGTTTCCAATGAAAGCTGATGAAAATACAGTATTGAAAACAATTAAGTCAACTGGGTCCTGCTCCAGGCTGGTCTTTTAATTGTGTTTATTTATTTTAATCCTTCGGAGGCTGGGTGGATATTATGGGACAGATCATCCAGGGCTCAGAACCAAACCGTGGGGAGAACGTTTCAGAACAGCTCAGCAGCTCCTACCGTGACAGCTCCAGCCACACTTTTACATGAGTTCAGCACCCAATGTCTGAGCTTTTCTGAAACTATGGACTTATCTACCCAGGAACGTTTTACCAGTTAGACTGGTATAATTATACCGGTATCGATAAGCTGTTCTAGTTATACTGGTATAACTCCACAGGTGAACACTCTCATTTCAGAGCCAGAGTGGCTTTTGGGGGTTAACTTAAACCCCTTCAAAAGTGACATAAGTTAATCAGAATAAGAGTGTCCACATGGGCAGTGCCACAGGCATGGGCGGTGAGTATAACAGGGCAGGGGAGGCTAAGCCTCCCCAAACCCAGACCGTGGCCCACCCACACTCCACCCAAGGCCCTGCACTTGCTTCCCTTCTCCCCCAAAGCCAGCAGAGGCTCAGCTTGGGCCAGCAGCCTGGAGCTGGCAGCTCAGGACAGCTGGGGTGGGCAGGCCAGTGCTTTGAACAGCCAGCGCAGGCTACTCCAGCCGGGGGGGTGGGGCCTCAGGGCTCCAGCAGGCAATGGGGGAGGCAGAAGGAGCAGAACCGGGGGCTAGCCTCACCAAAAGGCGGATTCATGCGCCACCCATGGTCATAGGGTGGTCTACTCACCACTGGGTGGCACCACCTTCTGGCCATATTTGGGAATTAGCGCCACCAGGCAAACACCTCTTCCTGTGGTTGAACTCCATCACTCTCTGAGAACTCAACCACTCCTGCTTCATGCCTGGGCTCTCCAGTCAGGTCCTGTATTCCTCTGCTTCCGGGGTATCAAAGTTTCTCCTCACCACTGGTCTCAGGCAGTCTTCTCATTCACTGCCCCAATGGTGCTACTTCACCAGCAGCTGGTAGCGGACCCCAGGTGGGACCTCTACTCCAGGTTCCAGCTCAGGAGCGCTCTAATCAGGAGCCAAGATCTGCACCATCCTAAACCTTATTGCTGTATCCCTGGGCTACTTTGTTTTCTCTCATCCTGAGAGTGACTGCAGCCTCATTCTCTGAAGCCCTTAGCTGCTCTCAGCTACTGACCTTTATACAAACCCCTCCTGGTCCTGTCCAGCGAAGCCTCATCTCTAATTAGTCCTTGTTCCCTGGCTCATCCTCCAGGTGCAGTCCAGGCAGCTAACTGTCCCACCTGGCCCCCTTAACCCCTTCAGGCCTTGGGTGGGGTGCACAACCCATCACAGGGAGTTATACCGGTATAACTAGAGTGCTTTAAATTCACACCTTAGCTCACAGCAGCATAATGTTCCCTTGTAGACAAGCTCTTGGAGTTCTTTTGAAAAACTGGCCCCAACACTGAGTGGTGAAGCTTCCGGCCTGTAGCTCAATCTAAGGCCTGGTCTACTCTAGGAAATTAGGTCACTAGAACTATATTGCTCAGGGGTATGAAAAATCCACACCCGGAGTGATGCTGTTAAACAAACCTAACCCCCTGTGTAGACAGCACCCGATCAACAGGAGAATTCTCTCATTGACCTAGCTACTGCAGAGTACCTGTGCTGATGCCAGAACTCCTCCCACTAGCATAGGTAGCATCTTCACCAAAGCACTATTGCATTTTAGGTGCAGACAAGCCCTAAGTACTCATAGGGCCTACACCAGCATAGCACTCCTGAGGGGCAGGGAAGGATCTGTAAAATGGGAACAATGCAGGGAATGTGTAGCTGAGCTAGGAAGTGAACTCAGGTCTACTCAAGTCTCAGGCCAGGGCCCGATTCACTTGCACACCCTTCCAGTCCTATAGATGGGGGAGATTATTAGGCCAGGGCACTGGGAAGCAGACCTTAGGTGCTCTATTCCTGCCACTGACTTGCTCTGTGTCCATGGGCAAATCACTTACAGCTAGAGTCTGCCCTGCATGCTGGGTACGAAGCTACTCTGCAGCTACCAAGAGGAATCTGGAGTCGGTCAGCATTCCTCTGGGGATGAAAAAGCCAGCGCAGCAGCTCCATCACCTTTGGTGAGGGTCCAGTCTGTCAGCCAGATGGTGGGGAGGGGACAGAGTCCCACACCTTCCTCTTTCAGACATCAGGAACACAGAGAGGGGCATGCTAGAAAGGAGCAGGTACAGTGCCCCCCAGTGGGCAGGGCCGGTGCAACCATTTAGGCGACCGGCACTAGGATTTGGTGGGCGGCATTTTCTTCAGCAGCGATCGCGGTGGCCGGATCTTTGGCTGCCCCGGTTGCCACCAGCATTTAGGCGGAGGGAGCTGGGGCAGGGGAGCGTGGGGAGGGCCGCCTGCAGCAAGTAAGGGGGGAGGAGGGTGGCACACAGGGGAACTCCCTGCCCCAGCTCACCCCTGCCCCGCCTCCTCTCTGAGCACCCTGGCTACTTCACTTCTCCCGCCTCCCAGGCTTGCGGTGCCAATCAGCTTAGGCGCCGCAAGTCTGGGAGGTGGGAGAAGTGAAGCAGCGATGGCGTGCTCAGGGTGCTCGTGCACGGAGCAGGGGTGAGCTGGGGCGGGGGGGGTGCCTCTGGGCGGAGGGGAGCTGCCGCAGGGGAAGGGGGGCGCCTCAGGGCAGGGGCTTGGGGACGGAGGAGGGCGCGAGGTGGAAGTTTCGCCTAGGACGCAAAACATCCTTGCACCGGCCCTGCCAGTGGGATTCTGTCCAGCCCGGCACAAAGGTACAAGAAATAAGGAAGTTCTTCGCGCTGCCTCCCCAGCCCTTGTGCACAGAGACAATCAGACCTTTAAGCCCCGCATTACTTCAGTTGGCCAGTCACGTGGGCACAATGATACCTCCCTACGTCACAGTACTGTTGTGAGGCTGGATCAGTTGACATTCGCCCAGCACCTGGAGTGGAAACACACACACTGCTGATGAGAAAGGCCTCACAAATTATTTTGTGGGCTCACAAAACCAGTTTCATTCCATGAAACTGTATTTCCTGCAACTTAATCCCCTGGGATTTCTGCGTGCGCCCTGAAAAAATGATTCCATTACTTTCAAAATCACTAGTTAACAAGCTTCCTGTTTAGGGGAACTTCCTATAGGCTCAGTGGGCATACAAGTAGGTGACCCCTCTACTGTGCCTATGTTTCCTTTGGACGCTCTGCTTTCTACCTACCGGCTCCCTGTTCCACAGTCTCTCTGCATGTTTCTGAGGCCTTGTCTAAAGCAGAAAATTGCACCCATTTAACAAACTTGATTTGAAAAGTGATTTAGTTGAAAGGCTGCCAGCCTCTGACGCAGATGCACTTAAATCAGTTTTAAGTCAGGCGTTTGCACTCATTTAACTAGATCAATTTTAAAATTATTTTAATTGAAGCAGTGCAACTTTCAAGTTCAGACAATTTTATTCTGCCCACTCTTGGTTCCACTTTTCATCCTAGTTTTCCCCTCCTTCCTTCTCCCTTTTTCACTCAATCTCATGTAAGTGAAACACAAGCTCAACACTTGAGTGAGTTTAAAACTGTATCACACTAAACTAAATATTTTTAGGAAGTAGTGATGTCCAGTGGGTAAGGAACTGGTGTGGGAGACCTGGGTTCTGTTGCTGGCTCTGCCATTGACCTGCTAGGTGAGGCTCAGGCAAGTCACTTTGCCACTGTGTGCCTCAGTTTCCCCATCTGTAAAATGGGGAAAATGCTACTGACTTTCCTTTGTAAAGAGTTTTGACATCTGTGGACAAAAAGGGCAATAAACGAGCTAAATTTTATTACTACAGTATTTTCCATCACCTCTAAAGTGCTGGACTGGAAGCCAAGACCAACCAGGCACTGGTCCCCCCGCAATAGAGGTACCCTTTGTGAAGTGTGCCTTTAAGTGTTTAGCTTTGTGTTCAAGGAGCCCCACAAAAACCCCTTTGGTGCATGTGGCAAGGATGGGTAGAAATATGATGGCTCCTCAGTGCTTTTGCTCTTAGGTAATAATAATTGGAGATATACCAATCTCCTAGAACTGGAAGGGACCTTGAAAGGTCATCGAGTCCAGCCCCCTGCCTTCACTAGCAGGACCACTTTTTGCCCCAGATTCCTAAGTGGCCCCCTCAAGGATTGAACTCACAACCCTGGCCTTTAGCAGGCCAATGCTCAAACCACTGAGCTATCCCTCCTGGAGCCTCTCTTCAGACACAGCTCATGCCAAGGGGCCAGTTCCACCTTCTTTTTAGGCAAAGAGATGTTCCAAGGGCTCCACCGTTTAGGAGCATTAGCGATCGTGCCGCACTGTTTCCAAGAGTAACACAAGAATGCTTTATATTCATCCAGCTCCTTCGCTCACGTTGCTTTACCAACAATACGAAACACATTCATTTCAGTCTGGTAACAGCCCTATAAGGGAGGGAATTCTCATCATTTCTCAGACGGGGAGCTGGGCCACCAAGAGACTAGAACTGAGCCCAGATCTCCCAACACCTACACACCAGTGTTTAACCATAAGGCCAGCCTGAGTTAGTGGCATTATTCCCCTGGTTGAATTACAATGGGGTAATGAGCTTCCGCCTACTCGGATTCCCTCTGCACTTTTAAGTGGATGTGATTAATTCCAGTCTTAGCCCTTGATCTCATCCCAACCCCCACCCCGGCCTGCTCTACACTGGCAGTGGCATGTAGGGTGTGTGTAGCAACATGCCACAGTGAAAGGCTGGCTGTGTCCACACTGCTGCGTGTAATTACAGGTGGCAGGGAGAGGCTCTGGAAGCAGGAGCAGCTGGGGTCTCTCCCCATGGTGGTCAAAGGCTCCGGCAGCAGGGAAGCAGCGGGACATGACACTGCTAAACATAGCGGCGTGGATGGGAGATGCACCGCTTGGGTGTGTAGAGAGCCGTGTAAGGTACGTATCCTATGGACCTACGCAGTGCCTCACCATCTACGCTGCTACTGCTACCCATGCTAGGCGGGCGGGCAGCATCCATACTCGACATGCCGCTGCCAGCGAAGACCTGCCCTCAGAGGGAAGGGGAGGCGAGAGGGAGCTGAAGGCTACAGACATGAGAGAGGCTTGTGTGATGACCCCCTCTTGGCCAGCACACTGGGGATTGAACCAGAGTCCTCCAGAGCTAAAAACATGAGTAGCTACAGCATGAGCTGAAGTCCCCTGACCCCTAGGCTGTGTGGACTTGGCACAGAGGCAGACCTAGAACACACACTCACCAATGGGTCACACTTGCACAGAAGAGGGGCTAGAGCAGGAGTGATGATGGGAAACCAGGGCTGCTGCTGAAGTGATGAGGAAGTGGCCAGCAGTGACACTCTGCAAAGAAGCGAGGGTGAAGGTTAAGACTCTTTCTGCCTGCCGGGAAGAGACAAAGGAGTCCATTTCGGGGAGCCAGGAGAGTATGTGGGCCAGAGGGTCCTCACTTGATTGATAGCAGGGGGAGGAGGGTTACAGGCTGGCATGAAGGAGTGAGGATGAGCTGACTTCACTGCCCCAGTCTAGGACTGGGAGATTTGCCTGCAGTGCTCCAAGAGTTAACCGCATCCCTTTTCCAATCCAATCACAGGCAGCTGCTGTGGAGATGCCAGGGATTTTGGAGGCAGAGGGTTCAGGCTGGAGGTGAGGGTTGTGGTCAGCAGCAGCAGATGAGCCTCTCAAGCAACCAAGATCCTATCTTCAGGCACTGGCAGTAATGAAAGAGAAACCAAAGGGGAAAAGAGAGCAGAAGCAACAGCAGAACGGTCTGAGATGGGAGCATAAAGCATTTGATTATGGCGTGTGCTAAGACTATTCACCTCACTGTGTAAAGGAAGCCTCTTACAGCTGGAGTTGCACTGAGTCAATGATGCCAAGTGAATTTCCAGTATTAATATTTTAGCAACATCCATCTTCCATAATGTATTTTGCAGCCCCCTATGTCCCCCCTCTCCATTTGTGCAGCATTTCACTTTATTTTATTAAATGTCCACACTCCCTCTAGTGTTAGACTCTGCACTGGATGTGCTTTCAATCTGCAGAGCCCGAGATCTCTCATTTCCAAAGCTTTTGCCCCGAGGTTATATGGGGTCGTGTTAGCGCTAATTAAGAGCAGTGCTATTTTGGGCAACGAGGTCCCGTGATGCTTTTCAGACCTGTCCGGCTGGTGTTTCTGTTTCATATCAAGGGATAAAGGAAGAAAACACCCACAACAATCTTTGGATGTTACTGACTAGGATCATGCTCCAATTGATTTCAATGGGAGAAGTATCATGTTCTCAGCCTTTTTAGAATAAACAATTACAATGCTGCAATTATTTAACTTCTGCCTTTCTTGATTTCCTTTGTATTCTGGCAGTTTGTTGGCCTGTTAAACTGGGAATTGCCCCTAACTGTAGTGTGAACTATTCATCATAATGATATTTAGCACCCCCGGCGCCCTTTGGACCCGTGTTACAAACATTAGCCAATTAATTAATCCTCACATTTTCCCTGAATAAAATATTAATATCCCCTTTTTCTAGCTGGGGAAACTGAAACAGAAAAGAGGCTGGGATTTTCAAAAGAAACTAAGGGATTTAGGATTTGGAAAATCCCAGATTCAAAGTCAGTGCCTGCATTAGATCCCAGTTAGACCTGGTTCCCAGTTCTCTGATCAAGCCACTATGATTTCATTATTCCCTAGTAGACTAGTGCATTAAAGTAAAGTGAGGTTCAGTATTTTATTAAAGGGACACTATCAAACCTTTAAACTCAAATGTTAAAACAGGGCCCTGTGCTATGATCCCACACACGACCCCATTGTGACACTGCAGGAGAACCAGAAAGTGAAAGGGACTATAAACGAAAAGTGAGACTGACCAGGCTAGTTTTAACATCCAAGCTGAAAAAGTAAACAATCAGGTAAAATCATGACAAGTAAAATAGTATAGGGTACTGTTATAACATGAACAAGGATTATTTTAAAATCACATTTATATATTCATATCCTCTTTGTACACGTTCTTTGTATGTGTTTTTCTTCTCAATTGCACTGTTTGGTTTTGCAAGACTAAAGCCATAAAGCAAAACAAAATCTAACTACTGTGAGGGGATTTTCTTTTTATTAAAATCATCTCTCTGAGGCATCCAATTGTTATTTGGTTGATCTGTGTCAGCGACAGGGAACCTGTGCCAGATGATGCTGAACCAGCTGTCAGTTTTGGACCTCGAGTGGCGATTTGGACTTTGTGAAAGTCAGAGTCAGCTCTGGTGGGATGGGAGCATATTGGAAGAGAGATCCTGACAGGGAAGAGGAGTAAAACGGGAGAATGCCATACCCTTTTACGGTGCTGTATGTCAGCTGGTTACCTGACATGGGAGTTGAGTACACTCAGCACTCGCGGGATCGGGGCGCTAAGGAATTAATAACGTAGGGCCAAATTCTCATCTCTCAAGCAAAGATAAAGCTAAATGAAAGTGCTGTGCTTGGAAGGGAACAGAATCATTCCCTACCCCCCATATAGGGCACAGAACACCGGTACAATTTGACTGCAGCTACTACTACTGATATATCCTCTTGCATTCAACTCATCTGTGGAGATGCAATCCAGTGGATCGGGAAAGTTCACAAACCCACTGGCCATGTGTCCCCTTCCCCTGCCCACCCAGGAACCCCTGCAGAGAAAGCCACTACAGAACTCGGCTCCATGGCACACAGGAGCTGCATAGCCTTCAATGATCCTCAGGTTCCCTCCCTCGCCTTCAGCTCCACTGCTATGAAATATCCCAGGCCAGATCCTCAGCCGGTGTAAATTGGCCTAGCTCCAATGATTTCAACGGAGCTACATCTGTCACAGTGTGGATCTTCGACAGTCACGGATTTGACCCATAATGCTGTTCAACTCACAAATCACTGCAAGTTAACTAATCCTGACAACTCAGGGCAGGTCTAACCTGGATCCTTAAACCCAAACCCGATTAATTTTAAACCTGACCAGATCCCAACCCACCCCTACAACTTGGGCTTAGATCTAAAACCAGAACTGGCCTGGTATTGGTTTAAGATCCTTAGACGCTTTCTTGTCATTTTACCATCCTCATACCAGAATCCAAACTCTAGCTTGGCCTCAAACCCAAACCTAATCCAGATCTACCTCCCTTTACACCAGATACTTCTATCCCCCATTTTACAGATGAGGCACAAAGAGTTTACATAGCCTGATCCTACAAATCTCCCACTGACTGGCAGATTGGGTCCCATGTAATTTACTCAAAGTCACACAATAAGTAACTGGGTAGAGTCAGGATTAGAACTCAGGATCCTTTGTTCCTAGTACTGCATTCTAATCATTAGACTGCAACATTTCCCAGATGTTACTGCAGTATTATTACCCAAAATCTCTATCTACTAATCCAGTTATAATCCTGGTCACTTGATCTGATTTATTTTCCCATTGCCTAGAATACAGGACACCTCCACCTCACTGGCTGGAGAGAACTCCCCTGCCTACCATCCATTCTCTACCCAATTTAAACCAACTTCCAAGTCATCTTTTCTTGCAAGTAGATGACTCTTCTCCTTAAACACACAGTTGATTCAGTTTCCATTTAAATCACTGCAAAATCTTGGATACAAATCATAGTCCCCATCCTACATTCCTTGTGCACCCAAAACTTTCGGGCTATACCCTGAAACTGACTGCAACCAGAAAACTGAAAATGACCAGATCACTCTTCAACCATGCGCTGTGATAGCAGCTGTGGCCTGGGACTTTAAGCAGGGTTGTGGGGCAAGAGTATTTTTTTCTTAAACTTGAGATATACCTATCTCATAGAGCTGGAAGGGACCCTGAAAGGTCATCAAGTCCAACCCACTGCCTTCACTAACAGGACCAAGTACTGATTTTGCCCCAGATCCCTAAGCGGCCCCCTCAAGGATTGAGCTTACAACCCTGGAATTAGCAGACTAATGCTCAAACCACTGAGCTATCCCTGCAGTCTTAAACAGGTTTAGAGGCAGCACATAAGGCATGCAGCAGCAAACCCCTTAAAGTTTCTTTCCATGAGATCTCAATCCAATTTTTCAATGAAACCAGCCTGGAGATAAGTAATTGGAAGGAAGGATCCTCGGGCTCTTTTCCCATGCCCTGGCAACACAACAAAAACCTCACCGTGTCAGCATTCCATTTTTATTTCTCCACCCCCCCCTTGAAACATTAATTAAAAACTTATTTTTTTTCTGGCAAAGTCCCAGAGAATGATTTTAGTGACAGACTTCATTATTAGGCATGGTAGAGAAGGGAAATGCATTAAGATATTGTGACACAAAAGCTGATTCCAGTGGGGAGGAGACTACCATCTATAGCCAGAAACTATGTGGAAAACAAGTCTGGTTAGCACAGCAATTAAAATATCTCCCAAGTGCAACACAATTAATCTGGTCACTCTGTCACTATCTTGCATGTGAGAAGTAAATATTTTAGAATGGAACCCAAGTGGAGCACTCCAGCAGTAATGCATGCTTGCCCGCCAAAGCCTGCGTTTCCTGATGAAAAATCCTTTCTCAACAGAGCTACCCATTTGGAATTATAAATAATTCCCTCTCATGTTCTCCCCACCACATAATGTATTGTTAGGCACCTTAATTAAAAGCCACCTGGAACAGATTACAGCCACTGGGCTCCCCCACTTGTAATTCACCATTGCAAAGGTGAGCAATATCTCGATGACAAACAATTTGTATGTTAGCAACTTGGCGATCTCATCAGATTATTGCCAAAGGCATTTGTTAGAGTCACTCCCGACTAAGGGCTGACAGCAATGCAAGTTCTTATACCACTTTCCATGTGCTGGGGTCATTTGTCAGCCCATTGAGCAGGAGGCTTCATTTGCACAAGGAGAGGGAAAGAATTCTGGTGCTTCTGTGTATCCACATGATCTAAAGGGGTCTGTTCTCCCCCTGCCTCCAGATCTTTGTGTGGAACTTGCATCTACATGAGCCAGAGAAGATAAAGAATTAAAAGGACTTCTGGACCATTTACTCCAATCCCTTGCAGTAGTTTCTGCTACACTAACCCCCAAAACAGGGCCTGCTACCAGTAAGCACAGCTATATTTTGTGCTATAGCATGAAGTCTGAGTCTCTCTATGGATAATTGATATTTGTAATGTTTTCTGAAAAAAAAAACTTTAAAATATTACGTTTCCAATTCTTCTGTTTGTGAAGAAAACCCCTTCTGAACATGAACCGCTGCAGTGCAGTCTTTGTCAGTCTGCAAACAGAATGAAAGAGTAACTCTAAAGGAGGTGTAAACTGCCACATTCCTCTCAAAGTGGGTATTAACTCTGAAACCTAGTGGGGGAAGTCCCAGCAACTATTTCAATCATTCAAGACTCAAATCATCAAAACTTTCTATGGAATAGTTTAGCCCCCCCAGGACAGAACTCTGGGTGGGGTGAGGAGAGTTAGAAAAATCCAGCAGATAAAGTGATTTCTACAGGTAGGAGGAAGTTTGTGGGGAGTGGAAACTGTCTGGAGCAATGAAAACTCTCAGGAAGATGGGGAATAGTTAAAAAAAGAGAGCAAGAGAAAAGACTGGGTGACATAACAAGTTTAAAGGATACAAATACTCAACTAACAGCATATTTGTGTCCTGTGTATGTTCCCAGAGGATTTGCTTTAAAATAAAAAGCCTCTGGATTTTCTAAAAATGATCCCAACAGATTTTAGCAAAATTTCTCCTGAGTTTCCAAAAGCCTTTCCAATGAGCCTTTTCTTCTGGTCTACAACTGCATTACTCATCCCTACAGTGAGGCAGCCTCAGTAACCTCTCTCAATAAATTGTTCTCTAGGATAACCCAATTTACTGATAGAAAAGTCTGCCTTATGTCCAATGTAAAATCCTCCCTTTTCCAAGTTCAGTCACTTATGTCACACCAAGCCACTCTTAATGGATCTGCATAGAGAGTCTGCAACCCCCCCTTGCATCAATAATATTTTGCATTTCCACAGCAATTGCCATCAGAGGATCTCTGTTTTATAAACACATATATACATTCTGCTCCACAACACCCCCTTTATGGGAGGTAAATAGCATGACCCAGATTCTACAGGGAAGATTAGTCAGAGAAGGGTTAATAATCCCGTCTAAGGTCACATGAGGCAGGGGCAAGAACAAAACCCAGATCCCCAGACCTTTGCTTCTATCTCAAGGCCACCCTTCCTATGCGAAAACACAGACAGCAAAAGTTCGACTCTTGGGAGTTTGATTTTTTTCAGTGAAACTGAAATTCTCTCTCTCTCTCTTTTTCTTTTTAATATGAAGTGGCTTATCAAAATCCTGAGTAACACAATGCATTGAATTTGCAGGTCTCTCTTTTGAGAAGGGAACTGAGATTCATTTATATTCCCAACCAACACCCTGATCTTTTTTATCACAGTCTTTTCTTTTTTTCCTCTGAAAATCAATCCGGTTTTAAGAACCTCCCACCACAAGTGTTTGCTTGGAAATTTGCTGTTTCACTAAACAAATCTTTATTGATAGTTTAAAAAAAACCCACTGTCATAGGCAAGAGAGATCAGACTTTCAATCAATGCAAAGGAGAACAAAATGGGGAAAGTGCATCCCACTTCCCTATTCATTGCTTTGGTAGACTGAGAACTGAATCATATACATATGCCCTCCTCACTGCCCCAAGACTTCCAGTATAATGACGGGCCATGAGTTAATATCCTCCAGTATTTCTAATTTCCTTTCCTGCAGCTCCACTTCCACTGCCAGACAGTTAAGAAAATACATGATTCACGGTTTTAGGTTAGGCAGCATTGTGGTCTTGGTGGTCAGAGATATCGTAACCCTTAGCCCTAATCTCAGCCAAACCATTGGTTCATTGTGTGACCTTGGGCAAATTGCTTAACCTCCTTGTACCAGATTCAACCCAACTGGAAAATTGGGTAAACGCAGGACTGCATCTGCCTCTCCCTGATAATACATGAAAGCACCTCCATACAGTGTCAAGTTCAAGCATTTAACTTTCCCCGTAGACTCACACAATACACTGCCTTAAAAAACAAATAATAATGAATGACAGACTATAGTGTGTATTCTCCAAAAGGGACAGTAAAGGAAACTGAGTCTCTAAGTACCAAACCTCACATTTGACAAACCATGGAGTGAGAACACTATTATTTATTAGCATGTTTGCTTGTCACTTCCACAAATACCACTCAGTTACTCCCTTCAATAAATACAGCCACAAAAGTAGCCAAAAGGTTTCCATGCACAGTGTCATGACAGAGGCAAAACCTTAGTGAGAAGCCCTGAACAATCTGACAGTCTTTAATTTATTAGCCTCATCGGTGACCTGAAGTTAAAACATAAATAAAGCTGCTTATTTAAATGACACATTTCTACAAAAGAGAGATCTAAGCAAAGGAGATTTTTAAAATCCCTTTCTGAAATGCACCTTGAAAAATCCTTTATTTCCAAAGTGCCTGGAGAATGAGTCCCCTTTGCTAGTTTAATAAGAATTACAAATAACTATTAGGAATCTATACACTAGCTCCTTTTGCTAAGCCTCCTTCAATTCAGCACTGAAATGAAAACAAGAAACAGGGCTTATTAGGCTGATTTTTTTCACTACATTCCTCCATACATTTTTAAAGAAGCCTTTGGACAACGTAATGCTAAAACATACCACATGCAGCTTTCAATGAATGTTTATCTTCATCTTAAGTGATTCATGTCTAGCAAACACAGCTACCTTTAAAAACTGAATAAATCTAGGTAACATCTAGATAGCTGTCGGCATGATTAGGTAAGTAAAAATAAATAACAATGAGATAAAACTTCCATTCAGAAAAGCACAGAGAGATGGCTGAATTGTTCACTGCCTAGATAGGCAGGCCCCAAATGATCATTCAACCCCAGGTGTAATATAATTTTCAGATCTGGTCATTCCACTTTATACTTCTAATTGCCTTGTGCACATTTCCAATATAGGCAAAACAGTAAAAGAGGTATTTTCAAGGCAGTGAGTACCTGCAATAATCAGAATAATGGGCACATTGTCACCCCATATAAGGGTTTCCTGAAGCCTTTAAATTATGCCTGCTTTCAGGCTTTATGGTGCAGTGGAAATAGTATGTCTTATATCAGGTTAAAATAAAATTGAAATTCCCTTATGGCTGTCCTGGGAGTATTATAAAGCATGGAGCTAGATAGGGGAGCAGTTGCTAACATAACAATGTTCCTTTCACCGCTCTCTCCAGCAGGCAGACGCTCGACACAGATGCTTTTCAAGAGCGCCACCTTTTGACACAAACCGGGCCCAGCAAGTTTCCAGCGCAAACTTTCACTGGTGCCTCAACTAATTTTTAAATTGGTCATTTATTGACTGAGGGGGAAAGGCATTATATGCAATTGATTTTTTTTTATTGTGCTTCACCTTCTTTGCTCCTCTTTCAAACCCATTAAGCAGCGTATGTTTTTACTGCTTAATGAATGAATACGAGCGGCGTCGCCTCGCACAGGCAGAGCACACACAAGCTCAGAGACTTTTTCTTTTCTTTTTTTTTTTTACTGCCCATCATTCATTTCCCAGCACAGCCCCGCTGAAGCATCCCAAGGCCCAGATCATAGATATAAAGAGAAACAGCAGAAGGAGAATCAGTTGGACAGATGCAGGGGAAGCCAAGCAAGGAGGAGTCTCTCTCTCCTCCCTATGGAGAGGGGAGGGAAATTGGGTTCAGACAAACCCTCCGCTCGAACTTCCCAGAGCTCAGAGTCCGCCTATGCAGGAGGGACGCGGGGTGTCTCTCGTCTCTCCCCACCCCCTTGTGCGAAAGAGGCAGCAGCCTCGTGAGACGCGCGCCTGAACCCCGGGCGCCGGAGCCAAGGCGGATTGTCCCGGCGCGGTGCGCCCGGACCCCTTCCCCTCCCCGGCGCCGCATCGCTCCCGCGGCCACGGCTACTCACGCTGCTGTTGTGGCCCGACCAGTGCACCATGGCTTGGTTGTGGGCCGAGTCCCCGCTCAGGGCGCAGGTGGTGCTGGTCAGTTTCAGCTCCTCGCCGCCGCGCAGCTTGGCCACTTTCCCTTCCTCTTTGGAGCCTCTGGCTTGAGTCCGGGTGACTTTCGGCCCGTCCGCCCAAGGGCTGCCCCCGCCTGCCGGGCCATGGCCAGGGGCGAAATGCTGGGGGGCCCCGCTGCTCCTCCTCGCCCTGGGCAGCAGCGGGTGGGGGCTAGTCCCTTTGCCCACCGAGCCGGCCGCCTCCTGGGCACCTCCGGGCGGCAGCGGCGTCTCCTCCCGGCCAGAGGCGGCGGCTGCTCCGCTCCGCTTCGCCATCCCCAAGCGCTGCCCGGACGGAGGATTCCCGTGCGCCTCCCCAGCCCAGCCATCCCCCTTCGCCCGGCTCCTGCGAGCGGCCCCCGGCCCCTCCGCCGCTCCCGCGGCCGGCTGGACCCTTCCCCAGCCCCGATCCTCTTCCAGCACCACAACCAGCGCCGCCTCCTCTTCGTCCTGGTCCCCGAGCCCCCATCCTCCGCCGGGCTGCTCCTCCTGCAGGGCTCCTTCCCTGGCCAATCCCACCTCCCTGCTCCCCGGCCAGCGCAATAATCCCCGAGGCGGCGGCGGCGGCGGCTCCTGCTGCTGCTGTTTCACCCGCCAGGAGGACGAAGAAGGCGCCGATGATGAAGACGAGCAGGATCTGCAAGTTATTTCAGCGCCGGTGAAACACCAAAGGGAGAGCAAAAGCCATGTCCAGGCGAGCAGAGCGATGTAGCAAGCTGGGTACCAGCCAGTCCCCCTCTCCATGCCTGGCCGACGGAGTTGGGGAGTTTGGGGGGGTTCTTAAGGGGCGGGGGGCTGGGTTAGCAGCTGTAGGATTTGTAAAGGCTCCTCTCTTCCCCCTTCTCAGCCTCGGAGACGGTGACCAGGAGGGAGAGGGAAAAAAAACCCAACTCTCTCCCCGGTAGTTGGATCTGTTCTTTACTGTTGGTGGGATTTTTTTTTTTTTTTGAAAAGTGCTTTTCAGTGAAACTGTTCACGTTCAAGGATTTGATCAAGTGAGCGGGTTACACCACACGGGGGAGGAGCCGAGGCGCCCTAGCCAAGTGCGGCGGCTGAAATATACTAGCAATTCACCAACCACGCTGCTGCGTTTCCGCTGGAATGGGCGGCGGGGGGGGGCGGAATATTGGTGGGACGCCTGGAATCAAATAGCTAGAGAAGGATCGCCTAGCTCTGTGTGTGTGTGTGTGTGTGTGTGTGTGTGTGTGTGTGTGTGTGTCACATACACTCACAGGTCAGGAGAAATGCTGGGATTTCCTTCCTTGGCTATTTTGTATGTACACGCACATAGACACCCAACATTGTTATAATAGAAGGATCACCCAATACATCTCCTCGGACAGGCAGACAGACATAGGGGCACAGGGACAGACAGAGAGCGAGCCGGTCTATGAACCAGCACAACACAAAATAGCAATGGGACGATCAATCCATATTTCTCCTGACGCATGTCAATCTCTATACCATCGGTACACACAAAATAGTTACAGAAAGATCACCCAGTATTTTTCCATAGATAGACCGACAGACCGGGTCTCTCTCTCTCTCTCTCTCTCTCTCTCTCTCTCTCTCTCTCTCTCACACACACACACACACACACAGTCTGTCAGTCTACCTATGGAGAAATATACAACAGAATACCTTGGGGGCATAACGCAACACATCTGCCGGAGGATCACCCCAGTTTAGTATTTCTCCAAACCTCTGTGTGCGTGTAAGAAAAAGCCACAGGAAGGTCAACCCAAGTATTTCTCCTGACACACAATCGAGTGTGAAACAAAATATCTGTGTCTGCGTGTGCCCAGGCTAACCTGACGTGTGCGGACCAAAACACCTCTGTGTGGACACGAAGCTCACCCTCCCAGTATCTCCTCTGAGGTGTCAATGGGAGCGAGAGCTGGCATTTCTTGAGAAACAAACGTGCGGACGTGTCTGTGTAAATCAAAAATAGCTTTGGGAAGAAAAGCCAGCGTTACTGCTGAAATACTGGGGCGGCGAAGGGAACTATTTTGTTCAGAGCGAAAAAGAGCCACAGAAAGCCCCTAGTGGCATTTCCCTAGGCTTGTGTAGGACCTGGTGGGTGGGGATCTCCCCGCAATCAGGACACCCACTTTCTGTGTCTCCATCGTGAAATTCAAAGCGATGGTTGGCGGCAGCAGCCTCGCAAACTGGGCAACGTGTGAGTCGTTGGGGTCTGATGGGGGGGGGTTGTTTTCGTTCCCCCCATCCCCAAGTCCGCTCAGGTTGCAGGGTTGGGTGCGACAGGCTGGTCTGCTGCGTGAGCGCGGTGGGAAGGGAAGCCCGGGGCGGGGGGGATTTCTCATCTCATAGAGGGTCACTATTGTCACATTCACATGTCTCCAGGACGGGACCCAGGTCCGCTTGGAGCAATTAAGAAAACGATGGACTCCAAAGACAGGTGGACACTTTCCTTTCGGATTTCTTCCCTGACCCCCGCCTGTTTCTCTCTATTTACAAGGACGGCGTCAATCCGTTTTGTGGCCAGCAATCGCTGCATCCCGCTGCAGAGCGGAGCCTTCATGTGTCTACCCCTCTCTCTTCTAATCCTGGGATAGATTATTGCTCATTCCGCGGCTGTCTGCCTACGTACCCCGGCCGGGGCGCCCCCGGCAGAAGCTGTCCCGCCGCATGGAGGAGAACTCAACAGTTTTCTTCTGATCTGGAGTCAACCCGGAGCGTGGAAGGGGTTGCGAGGGGAGGATGAATCTGGGGAGGAAGAAGGATCTGGGGAGGGCTCAGTAGTTGCTACATTTTAACTAATAGAAAAGGAACTTGGAGCTGGGAGGGGGGGGGTGAGAGGTCCCCAGGAAAGGGACATGGATGGAAGCCGAGCAGCTGGTCTGGATGCTGCGGTGCCCAGCCACCGGTGTCTAACTGTAGTGTAGACAAACCCTCAGGCTCTAACGCTGGGGGTGGCGGGGTCGCTTTCCCCCCTCTTGCTTTGCAATTTCCAGGAGAACTACTCCGGCCTGCGGGGGGAGGGAGCGGAGGGAGAGACCCATCAACTTTTGCACTAGAAAAAGAGACACATTAAGTCTGGCTCCTGCCAATGGGGCTGCAGCATTGTGCCATCCGCGGGCAAGGAAGGGGAAAGGGGTTTGCTGGACTGCAATGCAGGTCATGTTAAATTATTATATATAATGGTGTAGCCTCCCTGCCAAGGAAACCAAGCGTGGCGCGCAAATAGAGAGCTCCCCACAGAGCGAGACCCCCCCCCTCCGCCCCCAGACCCACACACCCCCCCAGAGACTACACAATCTGCCCAGTGCCTCTGCTGGTTAAAATCACACGACACGACTCCCTCATTCTCCTAGCGGTGTGTAAACACAGCGACTCCTCTTGGACGGGGTAGCGCCATGCCTCTACTAGGAGCAAGGAAGGACAGGCTCCGTGCCTGAGGATTTCCCTGTCTGCAGTGTTGTCGGAGCCACCGCGTCTCTCTGAAGAGTGCCTCGGCCGGAGCCGTGCAACGTGTGGACAAAGAGGAAACCTTATTTCATTGTTGCCACTCTCTAGCCTCTGGAACCGGCCACCGGGGTGAAGAGGGAAACCCAGAGGGATGGGTGAAATTGACAGTTGTATCCACTGCCTATTAAGACTCCCTGCTGTCAGCCAGAGCACTTGGAAACAACAACTCTCGCAGCATAATATATATATATATATATTTGTAAACACAGTGACACAGTTCTTTTAATTAACGTGGAATCCGAATAAGTGGGAGTTGGGGGTGGGGTGGTAGTCAAACAAATCAACTTCCAACCATGTTATTTTTGGTTTGGGTTCTATTAGGTTTCAAAGCTCAGGGCCAAAATGTTTAAGGGGTGACATTTTATCTGAGGGGGGGCAGAGAGATACCAAAGCCTTAGATGGAATTTATATAGAAGCACACACAGGACATTGTAATTGTGGGATCACATATCTGTACGCTCTCTACACGCACAGAAACGTGATATCTCACAAGATGCTACAGCAGGAGGAGAAGGAGCTCTTGAAAAAAAAAAATCAATCGATCAGCCTATTCCATATGGTACACACAGTTGTGTGAATTTCCCTGTTCTCCAGAGTCCCATTCCTCCCATTTCTGGTAGAAATTAACTGTGTCACTCCTATTAGCTCCAAACAGAAAAGGAAGAATGCAGGGAACCATCAACACCGCCAAGGGGAATGGGGCTGACACCCTGAAATAGGGACACCGATCAGTCATCCGGTCAGAGAATCGGGATTGCCTCAGGATTTTGCAGATTCCTTTGGGCCAACGGTTGCTTCTTCCTCTCTGCTTCCTAAGCATTCTGCACTAAATTAAGGACCTCTGTCAACATAAACATCTTCCTCCCAGAGACTATGAACAGAACATTCAGAAGCCACCATTAGAGCTTGGTTAGCTACTTACAGCACAGAGATCATCCCTTTTACCCCATTCGAGAATTATCCAGGAACAGATTCTGATTTAATTTATTACAGACTTGCTCATCATTTCAAATTGTTAAACAAAATAGTCATGAAATCTATTCCTTATTCATGTCTTGACTGGCCTGACGTGGGCCCATGACTTAGTCACATAGGCCCAGATGCTCAAAGGTATTTAGGCACCTAATTCCCATTGAAATGCATGGGTATTGGGTGCCTAAATACCTTTGAAGATCTGAGCCCAGCTGCTCCCTAACTTGATGACAAGCGTTCATAAACAGGAGGGAAAGGTGTTCAGAACCCGAGACAGGTAGATGGTTCTGACACAAAACCTCGTGAAACGGCATTTCCTCAAGTATCCAAGAGATCTTCACTGTCTGGGAGCATCCTGGCAGATTAAAATGTTCCTTGTACAAATGTTGTGAGACACGAATTAAATGGGATGTGAACACTGTCAAGGTGAATCTGTGGTTTTCATTCAAATAAATGCTCACAAATATTTTTTTATTATTATTATTATTTGCATATTCTCCCAGTTCTGGTAACCATTCTCAGTTACCGCTCAAGCCCCAGTGAGGTTCATTAAATAGAAACCACAGCTCACATAAGACTAGATTTTCAGAGCTCAGAGGCTGATTTTTCAAGTGGTCAGCACTCACCAGGGTAGAGTTTCAAGAGAGCTCAACTCCCATTTAGGCACCCAGATAAGGGCCAGATTTTCGAAAGAAAAACTGGAAAATGTGGTCTCTAGTGTCTCCTCTGCCATTGTTAAATCACACACACTGACACAGGGATGCTCTGTTGAGGACCTTGTGACTATACAGAACCTCATTAAAATCACTTCTTTGTCAACTCCCTAATCCCTTAATTCTGAAGAAGGGCATAATAATAACTCCATTGTGAGAGTGAAAGAAAAAGTAGTGCATGCTCTTTAGATTTAGGATTGTATGAACAAGGGAGTGTATGTGACATTGCCCTCTACTGGATGGATTGAAAACTGCTTAATCGTGTATTTCCATACTACTAACTGCGGAGAAAGATTCTCTGTTAGCTCAAGTGTTAGACCTTTGCTTTAGGAGCAAGAGTATCTGGATTCTAACCCTGCTGCTGTTTGAAGTTCTGAGTGGCCATAGTGCATAACGTAGCAACTATGAAGTGCTTAGACAGCCATAGATTTGTCCTAATATATTTCCAAGAATAGAAACTGAATAATCCTACCCAATATCCATTACAATCTGATTTAATCCCTGGACTAATCCATTATAATATGGTTTAATCCCTAACCGGCTGCAAATATCCATTCAAAGAAGCAGGAGCTGGTGTTAAGATTCTGCTAGACCATGTTGATTTTTTAATTGATTGCTTAGTGTTGTAAGGCTCCTAGATGCTGTGGCTACAGGCACCAACACAGATTTCTAAGTGTGTGTGTGTTCTGGAAGGCAAATTAAAAGCACAAATTCATGATAGCTGAACATGCCTATAAACAAGTGGCATCTGAGTTCCATTAAGGAAATCCTGACAAATATTGCAGGTTTTTGGATTTGGGGGAAGGGAATTTCAGGAGAGGAAAGGAAGGTTCGAATGATGCCTCCCGGTTTAAAGTAAGTAATAAATAAAGAGACACCTACGCTGCTTCATGACCTAGCCTTAATCAAGCATATTCCATAACTGGACTGTATTGCTTGTGTCTGAAGTAGGGTTGGATTCTGCTCCAGTAAGGCCATTAAAAGTTTTGCCATTTCTTCAATAGAAGCAGCTGCATATACTTGGACTGTAAGATGTTTGGAGAAAGGATTATATATGCCCCTCTGCTTCCCAGATCACAGCACATGCTCAAAGGCCAGATATTTTCAAATATTCAGCACCAACAATTGGGGCCAGATTATTTATTTGTTTGTTTGTTTTTGTTTATTAGAAAGAAAACGCCGCTCCTCATTAGGAACCCAAAGCAAGGGGCCACATTTTCAAGTGCTCACCGTGTTTTTGTAAACTTAGCCCTGAGAGTCACCAAGGAGGCTGCTGGGTTCTGAGTGTTCGACGATCCAGGCCGTATTTAGGTTCCTAAATGGGAGCAGAGCTCCTTTGAAAAGTTGGCACCAACTGTGGCGGGTATAATGGAGAGGGACGTAATCATGGCTTAAAATTTATAATATCCAGGAACATGACAAGTAATGAAATGCTCCCTCTGGAGAAAAATCAGACTGCATAAACAGGGAAGTCTGACTAATATGGGCAGGGTCATTCATTCAAAGTAGTAAGTGACTAATTCTCCCAAGGTGCTACTGCAGTCTTCAGGTTTGGACTGCCCTCTTCACACAGCTGAAAGTGTGGAAAGCTCAGACTTTTGAACTGTGCATATCTAGTATGGATTTTCATTTAACACTGGGAATGAAGCACTTCTGCAGTATTTAGGTTGACTGGACCATTTTATGGATAATTTAAGGTTAAAAGAGGGACATTCAAGGGATCCGCTCATGGCTGACTGTGGGAATGGGACTGCGTGGTTTAGTAAGTGCATCATGTTCTGTTAAATCACCTTCATGTTTCTGAACAATTAAAGCCAGATTCTGCTATTCTGGCATAGGGCCAGCAGTACCGTACGATGCAGGAAGTTCTAGTGAAACCGAGCTCGCACACTGCTTCCCCACAGAGCAGAGAGTCACATGCAAGGTTTCAGTCCTCATCCTCAATGGTAGGAGCCAAGCGTACCTAAAAGATCACCCGACCCTCAGGAGATGGATTGTGGCACAGCCCATCTCCAGGGTAAAATTCATCGGGGCAGGAGATAGAACTTTCTGGGGGGGCCAGTGCCAGACTGTGGAACGAACTCCCCTAGGAGCTGAGGACCATCCGAAACCTCAGCACCTGCAATGCTAAGTGCACTTCTTCAACCTGTCTTCAGTCATAAAAGAACACGGACAATCTTAAATATTTTTAAAAGGAACAAACCTCACAATTGATTCCTCTGGGGAGAAAGAGAGAACCAGGAATGTGCTCAGCTGCAGTGGTGATAGACCCACCCAATTAAAGAAGGGGGGAGCGAGCAGCATTGCCTGCTGCTCCATGAATCCAGGTCAGTTTCCCCATGTGGACACTGGAGGGAGGTGCAGGGGTTAGGGGTGCAGCAGGGGGTGCAGGAGTTAGGGGTGCAAGGGAGGGGTGCATGGGTTAAGGGTGCAGGGGTTAGAGGCACAGGTGGCACAGTTCAGGGGTTGGAGCAAAGTGGGGTGGGGAGCCTGGGGGGCCCAGGTCAATGGGGAGGCACCCACAGGGGCCAGGGTCAATGGGGAGAGTGCCGTCCTCATGGGGGCCAGAAGCGCCAAAATACAAATTCGCTCCGGGTTCCATTTTCCCTAGGGCCAGCCCTGGTCCATCACCACATTTGGGCTCAGGAAGCAATTTCCTGCCGGGTCAAATGGGCAGAGATCCTGGGGGGTGGGGGGTTCACCTCTACAGCATGGGGCAGGGGTCACTTGCAGGTTTAAACTAGTATAAATGTGAATTCTCTGTAACTTGCAGTCTTTAAACTATGATTTGAGGACCTCAGTAACTCAGCCAGAGGTGGGTGGGTGAGACTCTGTTGCCTGTGATGTGCAGGAGGTCAGACTAGATGATCATGATGGTCCCTTCTGACCTTAAAGTCTAGGAGCCTCTGAGGAAGAGCCCGCACTATTATCAGCCCACTGTTCACAGTCCACCCCAAATGGAACGCTGGTGACCCACAGATCACAGAAAACCTCTCCTCTGATCCATCTGCAAGGCAACGAGACACCACCGTAGACAGAGAAGGAGCCAAAGACAGGAAAGGAAGGAAAAACCCCCATGAGCTGCATTTTTCCAGCCCACAGCCCCAGTGCACAACCAGAGAAGTGGTTTTGAGAGGCTGGAGCTGCTGTGACCAATGAAGCACCTCAATACAGGTGAGTAAAGGATTTACGCTGCTCCAAATCCTCATCTACTTTCCCCACCTCATTATCCTCACCAAAGAAAGTCTTTCCCTTGCCACCCCCCCCCCGCCCGCCCCACAACCTAAGGTGGGCCTAAAAGAGAAACAACAAGATGTTTTGTTTCCTAGTCTCCGGTGTAGCTAAACTCAAAGCAACGTTTCTCTGTGAAAGCAGAATTTCTTAGTAAATTGGAAAGAAACACATCCAGCTGGGCCCCCTGCCTGTGATGGTGGAGTTTGCCAAGAGACCGCACTCAGCTTGCCTCTGCTCTGTGCTATTCTGTCTCATACAGTAAACGCAGCCTTTTAAGACTTTCACCTCAAGTTATTTCTTTTCTGGATCTTAGGAATAGCCCCCTAGAAAAGACCCGTTGCACTCCAGCAGGTCAGGACTTTGTACCTGTCAGTTAGAGCAGTGGGAAGCACATTTACTGGGGAGAAAGAAAAGAAAAAGAATTAATTAAAAAAACAGAGCAACAGGCTGCTGACCGGAGGCAGGAGTCATGTCCCCTGCCCAACCCTGATAATCCCCATCACTCCTGGGGTCAGATTCAATGGCAACAAAACCAATAAAGTCTCAGACATGCTCCTCTCCGGGGTCTGGTTTAATTAAGCCCCACACAAATGGTTTTCAAACAATTCTAGAGGAAACTCTTCCCACCCCAACTACCTAGTAAAGCGGGTCAGGAATTTTTGACACAACTTTTTTGTGGCAACATGGACACCGGAGAGCGCTGCTACCAAGGTAGATGCACATTGCTTGAGCTCTGGAGAGGCCCATGGGGAAAACCTCAGACATTGTCCTGTAAACCCCACCATCCAACACCAAGAAATATTGCAGCTGATTACTGAAACCCCCCTGTTGACTCTAGCTCACATCTTATTCTCCAAATCCGAAACCATCAATAAAACAGAGGAGATCTGCCTCCCCGCCCTACAACAAAATGGTGCTTGAGCCTGATGGAACACAGAAAGATGAATTCAAACTGGAACAGGTACAGAGAAGGGCTACTAGGATGATCCGAGGAATGGAAAACCTGTCTTATGAAACGATACTCAAAGAGCTTGGCTTGTTTAGCCTAACCAAAAGAAGGTTGAGGGTGGATATGATTGCTCTCTATAAATATATCAGAGGGATAAATATTAGGGAGGGAGAGGAATTATTTAAGCTTAGTACCAATGTGGACACAAGAACAAACGGATATAAACTGGACACTAGGAAGTTTAGACTTGAAATTAGACAAAGGTTTCTAACCATTAGAAAAGTGAAGTTCTGGAGCAGCCTTTCAAGGGGAGTAGTGGGGGCAAAAGACATATCTGGCTTCAAGACTAAGCTTGATAAGTTTATGGAGGGGCTGGTATTGTCCCTTCTGACCTTAAAGTCTATGAGTCTATGAGCCGATGGCTGTACTACATCAGCTGGTCATAGATACGGTTGAAATGAAATCTACAGTTCCCATCCTATCGACCACCATGATTGAGATTCAGAGCTCACTACAAGCTCTACCCGGACAGCTGGGTGAAGCAGAACACAGAATTTCTGAGTTGGAAGATGATTTCAAAGAAAACAAAGTACAGGTTATGAAGAACTGTAATGATGTCAAGATTATTAAGACCAACCTAACTGATCTAGAAAGCCATTCAGGACCCAGACAATCTGTTTTTTTGGCTTCTGTGACCGGGTGCCATTTAGGCTTGCCAGGTGCCTGGTTTTTGACCGGAAAGGCTGGTTGAAAAGGGGACCTGGTAACCCTAAATGATATCCAAACCAAAAGTCCAGTTACCACTGGGTGGGAGGAGGCATCGAGTCATTACCCTGCACCAGCATCAATTCAGCCGGGGCCACCTCCTACCTGCAGGCAGGCTCCTTGAGACAATGCAGCAAGTGACAGAGGGAGAAGGGGAGAGGAGTGAGTGATGGGGCAGGGCTTTGGGGGAAAAGAGATGGAGAAGGGGCAGGGCATCAAGGGAAGAGGTAGAGCAGGGGCGAGGCCTTGGTGGGGAGGGAAGAGGCAGGCCAGGAGGTGAGGCCTGGAGGGAAGAGGTGGGGTCCAGTTACTAGCAATTAGAAAGGTGGCAGCCTTGACAATGTAACATTGGGATGGTGGGTATCCCTGAGGGAATAGAGAAAGGGAAACCCTCTGAATTTGTCCCTAAACTGCTAAGTTGTTGGATCTGCCAGTAGATTTTTGTTTTGATATAGAATGGGCACACCAGGCCCTGGCCCCCACACCCAGCTGCAGGAGTTCAGCCTAGAGAGCCTTGATTGTGAAGTTTACCACCTAAGGAGCTTATTCTGCAGAAGTCCAGAGAGAAAGAAGGAGCAGTTATGGGGAGACCCAGCTCTTAAAATACTGCTTTTAAGATTATGCCTGTGATGTGGTTGCAATGAGGTTGCAACCAAACAAAGCAACTGGCCAGGAAGACAGACTTGGAGTATTTTATTAAATACCCAGCAACGCTTCATATTAAGAATGGTCAGAAGATATTATCATTCAGTTCCCTGCCGGGGGCAGTAACATACCTCAAAAATCTGTAAACTCTTCCCTTGCAAGAGGACACACCTATGGAATGATCCAACCATATGGCTTTTATGTTCTGCTCTCTAGGATCTGACATGGCTGCTCTAAACAAGTTGATGGGTGCTAGCTGATAATGATACGTTCGTTCCTTTGGTTTTTGTTTGTTTACCTCTCTCTCCCTCTCATTGGGATCGAAAGGTTAAAAGATTATTATCCATTTATTTCCAATTGTCTTAATTCATGGTAAAGGAGCATCAACGGAAACTCTTTCAATTAGTAATACTTATCTCATTGCTTTATTAGATGATGCTTCCTTATGGACTAGGGTTGCCAACTGTCTAATCACACAAACTCCAACACCCTTGCCTCGCCCCTTGCCCTGAGGCCCTGCTCCTTCTCCAAGGCCCCGCCCCGCTCTCCCCTCCCTCAGTCACTCGCTCTCCCCCACCCTCACTCACTTTCACCGCGCTGGGGCAGGGGGTTGGGGTGCAGGAGGGGGTGGGGGCTCTGAGCTGGGGTCGAGGGATGTGGGAGGGGGCTCTGAGCTGAGCCTGAGGCAGGGGGTTGGGGTGCAGGAGGGGGTGCGGGCTCTGGGCTGGGGTTGAGGGGTTTGGAGTGTGGGAGGGGGCTCTGGGCTGAGCCCGGGGATTGGGATGCAGGAGGGGGTGGGGGCTCTGAGCTGGGGTCAAGGGATGTGGGAGGGGGCTCTGAGCTGAGCCTGAGGCAGGGGGTTGGGGTGCAGGAGGGGGTGCAGGGTGAAAGCTCTGGGAGGAAGTTTGGGTGCAGGAGGGGGCTCCTGCCCCTGTTTTATCACTTAATTCCTCTTTCTGCCCCCTTCCTCGTACCTTCCCGTGATGAGAATTTCCTTCTCACTCCTGTAGGATACACACTGGGAAGCAACACACTATCCCTGGCGTATATAACGTTTGCCGCTCAGATATGCAAGAACTGTATGCTGCTCAGGAAAATTCGCTATTTCTCATTTATTCACAAAGCAACTTTATATTTTATCTGGTGTTGTTTAACAATGATGGCTCCGATAATTAAATGTGTCTCCTGGAATTGAAAGAGTCTTAATAACCCTATTAAAAGAAAAAAAATATATACTCAATGCTTAAAAAAAAGAACGTTGACATTGCAATGCTCCAGGAGACACATCTGACAGACCTTGAATCTTGTCAACTGAATAGAGATTGGGTAGGCCTTGCAATTTCTAGCTGCTTTAATTCTAAAGGGAAGGGCGGTACTATACTAATACATAAAAAGTTGAATGTGAATGTTCTGAGCACAAGGTCTGGCAGGGCAGACTTACTGTCTTCAAGGCTGAAACTGGCAATTCTATAATCATCTTTGCCAACCTCTACAGGCCAAAACAGGATGATCCCGAATTTGTAATGAGTGTAAATGACGTGGGACACCACCCTATGGCTGGAGACTTTAACAAAACTCTAGACCCTGTCCTTGATAAATCTTCTCCTCCGTACCACGGCTGATCTGCGTGAAGACTGGGTAATCCTACACCCAGAGACTATAGGGTTTTTTTCTGCAGCTCATTCAATATATTTAAGATTTGACCAGGGGTGCTGAAACAATTTGTAGTGCAGGGGTGCTGAGAGCTATTGAACCAAACTATAAACCCAGTATATAATGGAATCCACTTCAACCAGGGGGTGCGGAAGCACCTCCAGCACCCCTAGATCGGACTGTTTCTTAGTGTTGCAACACTCAATCAGTTCTGTCAGTGACTGTAGTATTGATACTGTTGTTATCTCTGACCATGCACCTATATATCTATCTTTTAGGCCCGCAGGGTATGCACCCCCAACTAAAATGTGGAGATTAAATACCTCTCTGCTGTTTGGTAGATCATTATTAACTCTATCCAGCAGGAGTTAGGATTTTGTTAAAGAACAACTGCCCCCCACCGCTTCATCAGCTGCCACACTTTGGGAATCCTTTAAAGCCTTCATCAGCGGCCGTATCATCTCTTATGCCAGCTTTACAAAGAAACAGAGAGAACCTAGAATTGATGCCCTTGTGAAGGAATTGAAGACGTTAGAGGTAGACTATGCTTCTGTCCCCTCCCCAGAGAAACTCAGAACTTTCATCAAGCTCAGATATGAAATCAACAAACTTCTGTCCCAGAAGGCTGAGTGTGCTTCAAACAGAATAAAGTAAAATGACTGGGAATCTGGCGAGAGAGCTGGCAAGCTATTGACACAGAGACTTAAGCAAAAGGCTAACAGAAATAAGATTGCTGATGTGTGTCTGTCAAGGTTCCTCCCCCACTCTGAACTTTAGGGTACAGATGTGGGGACCTGCATAAACACTTCTAAGCTTAACTACTAGCTTAGATCTGGTTTCACTGCCACCATCCAGATTCCTCAGTCTGGAACACCCTCTTTCCTCCCAAAACCTTCCCCTCCCTGGGTAGCCTTGAGAGACTTTTTCAACAAATTCCTGGTGAACACCAATCCAACCCCTTGGATCTAACACAAGGAGAATTTAACCCCCCCCCCCTTCCCTCACCAATTCCTGGTGAGTCCAGATCCAATCCCCTTGGATCTTAAAACAAGGAAAAATCAATCAGGTTCTTAAAAAGAAGGCTTTTAAATTAAAGAAAGAAAGGTAAAAATCATCTCTGTAAAATCAGGATGGAAAATACTTTACAGGGTAATCAGATTCATATAGCCCAGAGGAACCCCCTCTAGCCTTAGGTTCAAAGGTACAGCAAACAGAGGTAAAATCCTCTCAGCAAAAAGGAACATTTACAAGTTGAGAAAACAAAAATAAAACTAACACGCCTTGCCTGGCTGTTACTTACAAGTTTGAAATATGAGAGACTGGTTCAGAAAGATGTGGAGAGCCTGGATTGATGTCTGGTCCCTCTTAGTCCCAAGAGCGAACAACCCCCAAAACAAAGAGCACAAACAAAAGACTTCCTCCCACCAAGATGTGAAAGTATCTTGTCCCCTTATTGGTCCTTTGGGTCAGGTGTCAGCCAGGTTTCCTGAGCTTCTTAACCCTTTACAGGTAAAAGGATTTTGGTGTCTCTGGCCATAAGGGATTTTATAGTATTGTACACAGGAGGGCTGTTCCCTTCCCTTTATAGTTATGACAGTGTCATAGAAGCAATAAAGTATATACAACACAGTCGGATATTAATAAACAATTGCAACAGCTTTATTCAAAATCTATCTTCAGCTGAAGAAGGAATCAGTAAAGATGGCCTAGATAACTTTTTTAGTGGATTGTCTCTACCACAGATCTCTGACTCTCAGAAGAAGCTTTTAGATACCCCTTTAGAAATCGCAGAACTGACTCAGGCTGTAAAAGATATGAAGGTTGACAAGACGCCTGGCGCAGATGGATTCCCAACTGAATTTTAAAAATAGTTCTCTGAAACTTTAATACTAGATTGACGAATATGTTTAATGTGGCCAAGAATGTGGCTAAGAGAAGCTATCAGCACCCCACACAGACAGTTCAATTGGTGCAAAGATGTGCACCACCGACAGAAGCATAGCGTGGACACACAAAACTGATTTAATTACTGCAGTGGCTGTACGTTGACATAAGTTAAGTCGACTTAATTTTGTAGCATAGATTTGCCCTTAGTTGTATTTTGTTAAATTTTTGTTTCTAAATCTCTCGTACTGCTGAATTCCAGCTCTCTGGATTCCAGTTCAGTGCTGTGGATGTAAGAAGATAAGGTCAGTGGTATAAGCATTAACCTGCTAAATCCAGGGTTGTAGGTTCAGTCCTTGAGGGGGCCATTTAGGGACCTGGGGTAAAAATCTGTTTGGGGATTGGTCCTGCTTTGAGTAGGTGGTTGGACTAGATGATCTCCTGAGGTCCCTTCCAACCCTGACATTCTATGAATTTAGTAACTATTTGAGATTGTCAAATAGAATTATTTAATCAAAGATTAGTACAGCACTATACAGAGTACAAAAAGAATAAATGTATTACCATCCTTGGTGTAAGGTAAAGAGCTGGCCCTTGTCTCTCTCTTTTCTGTAGCCTGTGTGATGCCAGCAGTTTGCACTCCCGATCTAATTCCCCAAACCTGTGTCTTTTTATGGGGTTTGAGACCAAAAAAAACCCCTTCTTGGAAGGAAAAATACTTCCGCACGATTCATTTCACTGTATGTCCTGTTTTGACATTTTCCTTTTACCTCATTACTGATGGAATTTCTTTTATGGTATCTATAGTTTACATGATCAATAAGCTAAAGGGAATCTTAATCCGGTCATTATTTGTTTCATTCCTTACAGAACCATCTGCACTAACAATTACCCCTTATCGACCACCCAGTCCATTACAGAAAACATCTGTCATAGCACATATTCCTTATCAATCACCCAGCTTTGTTTATACTTTTACTAGTTTGAGGGTTCTTTTCCCTGGACATCTACACTCCCACAGACTTGAAGGCACCAGCCATAATGAAGTACAGTTCAATATTTGAATTACATAAAGTTTCTGAGCACAAGTCACTCACAGGTTAAAAACCAACACGCTGGGCTTTAGAATTCAAACACACACTTTGCTAACACCATGAAGATTTGGGAAGAACAGTTCCTATGTTAATAAGCTTAATGTACAAGAAAATTGAAAGGGTTAATATTTCCTAACAGGTACTAGCAATAAGAACGGCCATATTGGCTCAGACCAATGGTCCATCTAACCCATTATCCTGTCTTCTGACAGCAGCCAGATGCTTCAGAGGGAATGAACAGAACAGGGCAATTTCAAGTGTACATCCTCTGCCGTCCAGTCCCAGCTTCTGGCAGTGGATGGTTTAGGGACACATTGTGCATGGAGTTGTGTCCCTGACCATCTTGGGCTAACAACCTATCCCCCATGAACTTAGCTAAATCTTTTTTGAACCCAGTTATGCTTTCGGCCTTCACAACATCCTCTGGCAATGAGTTCCACAGGTTGACTGTGCGCTGGGTGAAGAAGTACTTCCTTATATTTTTTTAAACCTGCTGCCTATTAATTTCATTGGGTGACCCCTAGTTCTTGTGTATTGTAAAGGGGCAAATAACATTTTCCTATTCGCTTTCTCCACGCCATTCATGATTTGTCATTTCTTTTCACAAAGAAAAGGGGAGGGATAGCTAAGTGGTTTGAGCATTAGCTTGCTAAACCCAGGGTTGTGAGTTCAATCCTTGAGGGGGCCACTTAGGGATCCAGGGCAAAAATTGGCCCTGCTAGTGAAGGCAGGGGGCTGGACTTGATGACCTTTCAAGGTCCCTTCCAGCTCTAGGAGATTGGTATATCTCCAATTATTATTTATTTCTAAGTTCTTTTCATTTTCTTTTATAGCTCAATCAGGCTCATCGTCATTTTACTTCTACTAGGTGGCCTGATGACAGTCCCAAAGGGTTAAAATAAGGGAAAGTGAAATCTAAATACACATAATATGCCTGCTATGTAAAAATCCTTGAGCTTTTAAAGCAATCAGCAATGGCTGAACATTCTTCCGGAGTGTACTGTACTCGGTTACTGCAATAATGCATCGTAATACAGTTTGCATTGATTAACCACAAGGTACATGTACTTCATCCGCAAGCCGAGAGGGAAAATGAAGGAGGATCTCTTTTTGAAAGGCCACAATTGCTTAATTGTCTAAGGAAACTGCCACACACGTTTACCAGTGTGTAGAGGGGACAGGGCTGACCCACCTATTTCCATAGTTCAAGCAGACCAACACTCCTGGACTACATTAGGTCTGGTCTACACTACGATTTTAGGTCGAATTTAGCAGCATTACCTCAATTTAAGCCTGGAGCCGTCCACACGACAAAGCCCTTTTTTTCGACTTAAAGGGCTCTTTAAATCGATTTCTTTACTCCACCTCCGATGAGGGGATTAGTGCTGAAATTGGCCTTGCCGGGTTGAATTTGGGATAGTGTGGACCCAATTAGATGGTATTGGCCTCCGGGAGCTATCCCAGAGTGCTCCATTGTGACTGCTCTGGACAGCGCTCTCAACTCAGATGCACTGGCCAGAAAGACAGGAAAAGGCCCATGAACTTTTGAATTTCATTTCCTGTTTGGACAGCGTGGCGAGCTGATCCGCACAGGGGGCCATGCAGAGCTCATCAGCATGATGTGCACATTGCCGGGTCAATTTCTTGTTTTGATCACTCCATCTATCTTTTACATCTTAGGCTGGCAGCAGACGGTGCAGTACGAGTGCTAGCCATTGTCATCTCCTGGGTGCTCGGCAGAAGATGCTGCATTATGATTGCTAGCCATCATTATCTCCTGGCTGCTCGCCAGAAGACAGTGCAGGACTGCTAGCCATTGTCATCTCTTGGGTGCTCGGCAGAAGATGGGAATGACCTGGCTGAGTCACTCCCATGTCTGCCCAGGCGCCCCAACCAACCTCACCGATGTCGGCTAAAAGAGCACCCAGGAGTATGATGACAATGGCCACCAATCGTAATGCACCATCTGCTGCCAAAAGGTAATGAGCTGATGCTGTGTAGCAATGCAGTCCCACATCTGCCAGCACCCAGGAGACGTACGGTGACGGTGAGCTGAGTGGGCTCCATGCTTGCCGTGGTATGGCGTCTGCTCAGGTAACCCAGGAAAAAAGGCACAAAACAATTGTCTGCCACTGCTTTCACTGGGGTGGGGGCTGATGACATGTACCCAGAACCACCCGCAACACTGTTTTTGCCCCATCAGGCATTGGGATCTCAACCCAGAATCCCAATGGGCAGCGGAGACTGCGGGAACTGTGGGATAGCTACTCACAGCTACCCATAGTGCAATGCTCCGGAAGTCGACGTTAGCCTTGGTATTGTGGACACAGTCCGCCAACTTAATGCACTTAGAGCATTTTGTGTGGGGACACACACAATCAACTGTATAAAAACACTTTCTAAAAAACTGACTTCTATAAATTCGACCTAATTTCGTAGTGTCGACATACCCTTACATTAATGCAAAGCAGGTTCTCCCACTTTGTTGTTATTAATTATTGTTATTAATTACCCTGGCTCCTTGCACCAGGGCTTAGAGGTGCTGATGTTCTACAGCACCCGCAGCTATCCTCAAACAGTCAAAAACGTCGGTGTTACTGCAGAATAAATGGAGACCTAGAGCAGGGGTGGGCAAACTACGGCCCGCAGGCCACATCCAGACCGCGGGGCCGTCCTGCCCGGCACCTGAGCTCCCGGCCGGCCCCTCCCCTACTGTCCCCCCTCCCCCACAGCCTCAGCTCGCCATGCCAGCAGTGCGGCTGGCTCCAGCTGGGCAGCGCAGCTCAGGGGTGAACATAGGATGTCCTGGCATGCCCCCGCCCCCACGAGCAGGGGGCCCCAGGGCCAGGCATTGGCGCACCCCCTGCGGGGGGGAGGGGCTGCACTGATGGGGAAGGGGAGCAGGCAGGCGGTGCGGGTGGCAGGAGCACAGGGAACGTGGCCGGAGGAGTCAGGAGGACACTGGGCGGCCGCGCAGCTGGCCGGAGAGAAGCAGAGCTTTGAAGGGGAAACCGCCACTTCTCTCCAGCTGCTCCTCCTGAGTCCTCCGCCCATGTTCGCAGGGTCACATTCTGAAAGGGGCGGGGGGGTGGTTGGGGCAGGGGGTTCTGGGATGGGGCGGTCAGGGGACAAGGAGCAGGGAAGGTTGCATGGGTATGGGGTTCTGAGGGGGGCAGTCAGGGGGTAGGAAGTGGGAGGGGCAGAGGGAACGCTGTCTGGAGGGGCACAGCCTTCCCTACCCGGCCCTCCATACCGTGTCACAACCCTGATGTGGCCCTCGGGCCAAAAAGTTTGCCCACCCCTGATCTAGAGCAATAAACTGATGGCTGCCAAAACACAGCATGTCGGAAAGGAAAAAAGATAAAATCAGGCAGAGAAGGTAAAAGGGAGCCTATGGCTCAGGGGATCAGTAATGGAAGACAGGGCCTTTCCCTCTCAGATCAGTGGATCAAATCCCGCCCCGGCTGATAATAGCCAAGGGAGGTTAGTATGACCAGGCGATGGCTGGCTGTGGTCTGAACCTAGCACTGGGGCGCAACACCTCCACAGGTGTAATCCCAGCTCTGACAATTCCCGCTGTAACTTTGAGCAAACCACTTCGCATCTTCCTCGGCGCTGCCACAGACTTCCCATGTGAACAAGGGCAAGTCACTGAGCCACCCTACGACTCAGATCCTCATTGGTAAAGTGGGGACAATGCTACTTAACTACCTCCCAGGTGTGTTGTGCAATGTTCGTAAAGCATGTTAGCTGTTCCCATTTTATAAGCCCCCTTTGTATGATCATGTACTTCACAGTAAAAGTCCAGCCCACTACTTCTTACAGCAGTCATAGCTCGACTATTACTATGAAATGCGCTCTCACTTTTCCTTTGTAGGGAAGTGCTAAGGGTTATTGTGCCTGATCCCAGCCCAGTCCATACTGGTCAAGTGACCAGGCCCACAAACAGACAGCCCTAACTTGCATTGTGCATGGCACGCCCAGCAGAGGTGCCAAGCATGTGGGGGGCGGGGAACACATGGGGCTGATGCCTGGGATGCTCTGGGGCTGGAGCACCCATGGGGAAAAAAAGGTGGGTGCTGAGCACCCACTGTCAGCCCTCCTATCAGCTCTCCTCCCCCACCCCCGCAAGGCCTCCCACCCACCGGCGGGCCCCACTGATCAGCACCTCCCCTCCCTCCCAGTGCCTCCTGCCCGCTGTGATCAGCTGTTTTGCAGCACGCAGGCAGGAGGTTCTGGGGGCAGGGGGGTGGAGTGAGGATGCAGCACGCTCAGGGGATGGGGAAGAACTGGGCGGGGGTGGAAGGGGGGGAAGAGGCAGGACAGGGGTGGGGCCTTGGGGGAAGGGGTGGAGTGGGGGCAGGGCCTGGGGCAGAGCTGGGGGTCGAGCATCCCCTGGCACTTTGGAAAGTCGGCACCTGTGGGGGAACAATGGTTTTTTTTTGTTGGGGGGGGAGAACCATTGAAGCCCTTTTTGCTCTGAAATTCAACCATTTTTGATTTTCTGAAAATTGTCACAAAACTTTTCTTGAAAAATTTCAAACTGATCAAAATTGAACATTTTAATGTTGGGGGGGGTATTTGTTGTCCCCCTTTTCCTTCCTCTTCTCTCTCTCACCCCCCATTCCACCCCCTCACACATTTTCTATCATTTTTGCCATTCATCTGAATGCTGCCCAGGGTTTTGCTACACCAAGCCTATTTAAAACTTCCCCATCGTTTGCAATGGGAAACCACAGCAAAAGTGACCATGAAAAGGGTAGAAATGTGGATCTCATTCATTCTACTGTAGCAGTGGCAGAAAGATTAAAGAAAATAAACGGTGAGAAAGGACTTAAAAACAGAAGTTTGGTATTCTGAAAAACTAAAATCTCTAGGTTGGGTGAAAAACTGGAATATTCCAAAAAACGGACGCTTTGTCACAACAATCTCTCCTTGAACGATTTTTTCTTAATTTAAAAAAATTTCATCAGAAAAAAATTTCAAGCTAAAAATGTTGACCAGCTCTAGCTTGAATGAGCTGTGGAGAACTAACTCCTTCTATTCTACAGATTCCAAGGCAGAAGAGACAATTGTGATCATCTTCCATCCTCCTGCGTAATGCAGACCATAGAACTTCCCCAGAATAACTTCTAGAGCAGATCTTTTAGAAAAAATCCAATCTTGATTTTAAAATTGTCAATGATGGAGACTCCAAGTTGTCCCAGTGGTTAATTACTCTATTAAAAATTTACACTTTATTTCCAGTCTGAATTTGTTTAGCTTCAATTTCCAGCCGTCGGAATATGTTGTATCTTTCTCTGCTAGATTGAAGAGCGATATTGAATAGTTCTGCATGTAGGTACTTACAGCCTGTGATCAAATCACCCTGTAACTGTCTCTTTGTTGAGCTAAATCGACTGAGCTCTTTGAGTATCACTAGGAGGCAGACTTTCTAATCCTGCAATCAGTCTTGTGGTTCTTCTCTGAACCCTCTGCAATTTATCAACATCCTTCTTGAATCGGGGGCACCCAAACTAAACAAAAAGAACCAGCAGCTCCTGTGGGTCCCAAGCACCTGCTGCCATAATAGAAGGAGCGGAATACAAATTCTACAAACAATGCGGGAGCAGGTGAGAGTGGGTATTGCGGGGTGGGATAGGACTGGGATTAAACACATTTTAAAAGTAGTCCCACGCAGGGCTCTAGTAAGGGCACAAATATACTTGCTTGCCCCAAGGGCTAAAATGCCTAGTTACGGCACTGGCATCTAGAAAATGTTCTTAAACTAAACCCAATTATCATTCACATTTTTCTATTACATTTTTCCTCCCAGCTGATCTGGCTCATAATTGTTTTCAGCTTTGTGAAATTGACCCTTTTAAAACACTCAACTGTATGTAGTGCTGGCTTGGGCTTTGTTCTTTTGCACATTATAAATGTGATCACGTCATGATCACTTGTACCTACGTTACCATTAATTTTTCGTTCTGTGATCAGTTCCTCTCTATCTGTCAAGGCAAGGTCTGATATAGAATTCCCCTGGTTGGTTGCTACACTTTTTGAGTTAGCAAATTGTCATCTATAATATTTAGAAATTCTAAGGATGTTTTAATATGAGATCACGGCATGAGACCGCCAGCATAAGTCGCTCTAACTGAAGTCCCACACGATCATGGCAGATTTTTTTCCTCACTACACGTAGGTGTGTATGGAGCCAGTCCTCCTTGTTAGGAGTATGTACTGTGCCTTTAAGAGCAGAGAACATATTAAAGAGAAGGCGATTGGTCTAGGAAGAACCAGCTGGAAGCAGTCCAGAGTCAGCTTCGCCAGTAGCACTGCAAGGAGCACATAAGAACATAAGAACGGCCATAGTGGGTCAGACCAAAAGGTCCATCTAGCCCAGTATCCTGTCTTCCAACAGTGCCCAATACCAGATGCCCCAGAGGGAATGAACAGAACAGGGAATCAAGTGATCCATCCCCTGTCGCTCATTCCCAGCTTCTGGCAAACAGAGGCTAGGGACACCATCCCCCTCCATCCCAGCTAACAGCCATTGATGGACCTGTCCTCCATGGCTCGCCTGTGCCTTATGAAAGTGGGAAGGCTATGCCCTGCAGCTTTTTACTGGCTGTAAGGGTAAGCAACAAGGGGGTATTGGGGATGGAAAGGAGCGAACCGGGGGTGGGGTTTTGGGGAGGAAGATGTGGCATGGGAGCGGGGCCTCAGGGGAAGGAGGCGGCAAAAGGGCAGGGCCTGGGGGGGAATGGGCAGAGCCTAAGGGGAAGGGGCGGGGCAGGGCCATGATTCAGGCACTCATGCCCCCCCACACACACACTTTTAGGAAGCTTCATCACTCCTCCAGAAAACTCTTGCAAGAGTTTCAAACAGAGTTTTGATGGATTAGACAGATAGATATGCTCGAGAATCAACATTTCTTTGTTGAGATGGATGGTCAGAAAAGGCATTGGCACATCCAACAGAATGGATTGCTCCAAGGGTCAGTGCTCTCACTCTTGCTGTTTAATATCTACATGAATGATCATCCAGGATTTCCCAATGTGCAGATTCACTTATGCAGATGATCTTTGCATTGCCACTCAGTCAGAAAGATTTAAGGACACTGAGCGCATTTTAACTGGCTCCCACATGTACTCGGAAAATACTATCACACATGGTTCCTGAATGCCAATTCTAGTAAGACACAAGTGTTCACCTTCCACCTCAAACACCATCAGGCCTAGCAAAAACTCCACGTATCGTGGGATGGCACACTCCTTGAGCACTCTAAACATCTGGTGTACCTTGGGTCACATTAGAACAAACGCTGACGTTCAAAGAGCACATCAAGAAGCTGAAAAAGGAACTGAACTCCAGGAAATGTGAACCCCAGAAGTTGGTCTACACAAAATGGGGAGCTGGCCCCCCAAAAACAAGTCTCGCCCTGTGTTACTCAACTGCAGAGTACTGTGCCCCAGTATGGGCATGCTTAAACCGGGTACACAAAATTGATATGGAACTCAATCAATCTTGTAGGATCATCACAGGGACTTTGAAACTGACTCCCACGCAGTCACTATAGTGTCTCAGGGGACTGCAGAACCATCCGTGAGGCTGGATGCCTTCCATAAAAAGGAGAGACAAAAATAGGTGCATGATCTAAGACATCCACTGCATAGACTCATTCCACCACCTAAGAGGCTGAAGCCCATAAAGAGTTTTGCCTCTGAAAATCCCTTACTTCACAATATCAACGCCAAGCTACAGACTAACAAAATGGTGGGAAACGCCGATGACCTTGGAGAACCTGGTTCCTTGAGAATAACTCCCTCCGGTCACTGACCTCAAATGAAAACACAGGGATATTCTAAGTCGAGTGAGAGCGGGGGTAGCAAAGACTGGTGACAGAATGACCAAGTGGAAGCTGGAGATGTGGATGTGGAGAGTATAGGCAAACACCTGAACATTGCCTCATGCAGAGCCCATGCCAACCTCCTGAACTCCCGAGGAACTATTTTAGAGTCATAACACCAGGTCTTGGATGCAGTTCTGGAGTGACATGCTTTGAGGACCTCTCAAAGGGGGTCACATCTGAACCCTATAAATTCATCCAAATTTACTATGATTGTTAAGACTAATGCAGACCAATGCTCTATTCACAGGCCATCAAGGTGCACTAACGATTCTTAGGGACATGACATGGAATGGGATACAGTTTGGAATTAAATTCTGATCATATGTTGGAAGAGGTTTGTCCTCAGTAATGCCTCAATATCCCATGGAAAATAGAGGCACCAATTCTTAGAATTGATGCTATTCAGAACAGTGCTCAAGCAAGTGCTTAACTTTAAGTACTGAAACCAGTGAGCCTTAAGCACACATGTAAATTAAGCATTTTCATAAGTGTTTTGCTGAACTGGGACCAGAGAGAGCAGGTCCCTGTACTCATAAAGATACATTAAGTAAAACTGAGGGAGGCTTGTAATCTGATCCACGAGGTCAGGTGTTTTTTTTCCCCCAATGCTGTTCATTAAACTTGGATGGATGAAACAAAAGGGTTTTTACTGGAGTGGTTGGCAAGAGCACTTTGGGGCAGGGACAGTCATTTGTTATGCTTGTACAGCCCCTAGCACAACAGGGCCCAACCTGCTTGTGACCTTTCAGCACTATTCCAACTTAAATACTAAATAACAAGAGAGCTCGGGGTGTGCTTTGAATTTTCAGCAGAAGCTTGTGTCCCGCAGGAGGACTTAATTAAACACAATGAAGATTTCAGTCTGTCAAGTCTCCTCTTTCCTGTTCTAATTTCCAGTGCACACGACTGGCATATGAATGCATTTATTAGTGGCCATCTTGCAGAGCAGCACCAAGATGCCTGGATGTCCTTTTCCCTATGAAGTCCATAGAGGAACCTCAGACTGGTGCAATATCTTGCAAACTGAATATCATTTGCATTGAGGCTGGTGAATTTAACCTTTACTTGAGAGTTTAAAATCTGGTTCTTTAATCTGTTTTGTATTTCTTTATTGAGATCATTTCTGCCAGTAGCCGTCACTCATCAAATTTAGTTGCCCAAGTTACAGCCTTGGAGACTGAAAGGTTTTTCTTCAAAATTACCTGCAAAACAGACACAACATATGCCTCCAGAGTGCAGATTTCTCACACAGGAAGCCCACTACTTTGTTTTATTCCTGATCCCCAACGGAGGGTAGGTCAGTCTCCATAATCATTCAGTCCCTGGTCTCTCCGCTGAGGCAGTTGACACAGGAGCTAGTTGCCCTCCATTGCACTTATCTCATGCCTTCCAGGGGATCTCAAAGTGCTTCACAAGCATGAATGAATGAAAACCCATCACCCCAAATGGTGATTTTGGAGAAGGGTTAACTGAGGCATAGATAGATTAAGCTAAGCTATGGATGCTCAGTTAGCCAGTGGCAGAGCCAAGAATATACATCAAGAGTCCTGACCCTCAAAGCTCCAGCTACTGAAGACACTCACGCCCATGTGTCTGTGTGATTATTTTTTGTGATGCTGACACCCACCAACTCCTTCCATTCATTACACCAAACAGCTGTCAGATGCCCAGGACTTTTCATTCACTACCACCCACTACCGCATTTGAACTAGGTATTCAAGGGTGAGTGGCTCCTTATCAACCTATTCTACTCCCCACTTCAGAAGAGGCGCCTGCAAGCTTCCAAAGGTGGGCAAAGGCCACTCGTTCATTCTTGGTCCCACATCTTCATTCCTTTGAATTCACCCAGTGAAATTAATAGGCAGCAGGTTTAAACCAAACACTAGAAAATACATCTTCACACAATGCAGAGTCAACCCCTGGAACTCGTTGCCAGGAGACGTGAAGGCCAAAAGTATAACTGGGTTAAAAATAAATGAGGTAAGATCATGGAGGATAGGTCCATCAGTGGCTATTAGCCAAGATGGTCAGGGATGCCACCCTATTCTCTAGGTGTCCCAAAACCTTTGGCTGCTGGAAGCTGGGACTGGATGACAAAGTGGATCACTTGATAAAGTGCGCTGTTCTGTTCTCTCTCTCTCTGAAGCACCTGGTACCAGCCACTGTCGGAAGACAGGAAACTGGGCTAGATGAACCATTGCTCTGACCTAGTTTGGCCGTTCTTATGTTCTTAGTCTTCCACAACCTGTCCCATCTTGCCAGAACTGCAGGACACAAAGTACTTCACTAGCATTAATGCAGTTCTGAGTATCAACCCATTACAGGGGCTGCTCAGGAGGATACATAATCAATAGCCTCCTCATCAACACCTCCCTAAAGATGTCACGTTAAAGCCTGCACAAGCAGCAGTGGAGAGGGCTGCTGTTTTACTAGCATGCTTGCTATTAAGAGGGCCTGACCCTGCAAGCTACCGGGACCCTCCTTTAAAGGGCTTGGCACCATCAACTCCCATTGAAATCAACAAGAGTGACCACAGGGCCAGGTTTATGGTCTGCCTGTGAGATGTACCATGCTGGTGCAGATACAGAAGCAACAGGAAATAAATAGGCGATATCCCTTACTGGGCCAACAAAAAGCCAGCTAGACAAGCTTTGGAAAACCACAGATTTCCTGATTCCCCATTTATCCTGCTCGTTGTCTATTTATTTATGCCCCTGCAAAGTAGATACAAAATGCCACCATTCTGGCTGGGTAGCATTTCACACTGTGCTGTGACATAAATAACTGCCCAAGGAGCAGGAAAACAAAGAATCAGGCCTCCTACCTTCCTCAGGAGTGTGGAATTACAGACAGAAAGAGCAACCTGTGGGAGAATTGCCATAATAGAGCAGGCTCCCTCTAATCTAATGTCCTGACACCAATAGCAGCCCATTCACGATGCTGCAGAGGAACCTCCATCAAGCAGTTATGCCCTGATCCGAGAGTACTTGCTCAGGCAAAACTGCCATTGGCTTCCTCCTGAGTCCACCTCCTAGGAGAGTGGATTTGATGCACGAACATCAATACACTCAATCTCAGCGTGAGTACCAGGAGGAAAGATTATGTATTTCAGATTCAATTTCACACCAACTCCACCGCAACAGGCTCCCATTCACAGCTCCAGGTGCCCTTGACACACATTTAGAGACACAGGCACACAGGAGATACAGAGTAAAAATCCAGCAAAGCAGCAGCTCCTCTTCCTGCCATGTTACCACCCCGCATTAGTCACACAGACATTACACCAAACCAACCCCACCCCCCTCTGCCTCAGCCCTTTGCCAAGGCTCACTCCCAGACGAACTTTGCAGCATGCATAAAAGGGACAAGAAATTCAGGCTATTTCAGACCTCGGGGATGTGGAGTTAGAGCTGTCCAGAGGAAAGGAGCCTTCCCAGAGAATGCTTTGCCAAGAGTAGTTTCAAATGCAAATTCAGCTAGAAAAGCTTTGCCCCAGACACCTTCACCTGGGAAGAGAAAGGAAAATCAAACAGCTTCATCTCTAGGAAGCAACATTGTGGGCCACAGTAAGAAGGAATTCTGGCTGACCAGACCAGCTTTCTTGGGGACTTGTGCTGCTGCTGGCATTAACACGGGACAGCGGCTCTGATGCTCCAGATTGTGACTACTCCACAAAGAAGTGAATTGTCCTTACATCCTCTTCCCCACCCATTATAACACGAGCAGAGACAGACACAATTCATTTCCCCAGTGTAAGTTCAGCGAGGTCCCTGCATTTGCTTATATATTAGGCATTTCCATATCAGCATCAAAGCTTAACAGGATCACAGTAGCTGTCATCTCATCTTTACAGCTAATCACAGCATATCTCCTGCCTTGGGCGTGACTGGTTTCTGCTTCGGGGTTGTGGGTGATGTGAAGGGGCCCCAGCGTTGTGGTGGGTGGAAAGAGAAGTTTTACAGCTTGCTTTGTCTCATCATTTTGCATTTGGTTATGCTGGCCAGTTGCGCCTTCATCACGTTGGTAACTAGGCCTGATCCAAAAGTGATCCATCAAAACTTTTACCTCCTGTGACCAAATGCACCCCTGCATTCAGACCCTCCACACTACTGCAATAAAGAGATGCCTCCCCACCAGAAAGTCAGGGTTTGGACCAAATAAAAATGTGCACAGAAGGTATCTGCTTTCCTCAATTTTCCCTTTTTTTTGGTTGGAAAACTAAAACATCTTAAAACTGAAAAATACAGTCAAAATAATGAGCATTTTTCAAGTTTTGGACAAAAAGAAAAAGTTTTCAACAAAAGTCAGGATTTTCCATTGGTGGAGGGAGGAGCGACATTTTCTGACCAGCTGTTTGCAACACAGGTGAAAGGCCTTCCTGGCAAGCCAGCACACTAAGTCTGTAACTGCATCAGAGACTGCAATGTACAAATTTAAGATCTAATCCTAAAGCCCTTAACATGAGCAGGCCAATAATGGTCTCCATTAAAGGCCAAACACCTTTAAATCGTTCATAGGTTTATACTAGTCATCAATGTAAGCAAATAAATTCAGAAGACATATTAAGCCAAGTTCCACTCTCGGAGACAACAGGGTACAGTCAAAGTAATTCTCCAGGAGTCAACGATGCTGCATCTAAGTTATACCAGTCACTGAGAACACAATCAGTAAGAAGGTGCCATTTTTACACACCAATTTCTCTGACTGTAATATCATATTTTAAAGACAAAAGCAGGATACCCCCTCCACCCTTCTCATGAGGGCAATTGATATGGCTGGAATATCTCTTCATTAGCTGCTGGGGCTCAAACAAAATGCTTCTCGAACCAACTCCATCTGAATGTTGCATTTTGTAATCCCTGCATCTCCGTGATGTGTCCACGCAAACACACCATGGCAATGATTGATCGATTCTCAATATTCCATCACTTATGATATTTCCAAGGTAAACAACTTCCTTCTCCATTGGGAAATAATATCCACGCTAAATCAAACTGCAGGGTACTAAAGTCAGAACCAAGAAAGTTCACCTCCCCTGTATTAATCTTAAACTGTTTATGATAGATCAAGATATTGATTCTCTGAATCTAATGAGAATAGTGTGGTCTGAAATAACTTTAATTGATAAGGGATAAGATAAAAGAACCAGCCCCTTGGAGATTTGTATCTATAAAGGAACAAAATACGCAGCAGTAATGCATTTCAAACCCATGTTGGGGTGGAGGAAATCTTGGCTCGTGCTCTGGATGTCAAGGGGCATATTTGGGGGCTCTGCCAAGATAAGCAGCTGGATTTTAAAAACAAAACCCCACCACCTCTGCACGGGACTATTTAGAAAAGCTGGACATGCACAAATCCATGGGTCCAGATCTAATGCATCCAAGGGTGCTGGGGGAGTTGGCTGATGTGATTGCAGAGCCATTGGCCATTATCTTTGAAAATACGTGGAGGTCCTGGACAATTAGAAAAAGGCAAATATAGTGCCCATATATAAAAAAGGGAAGAAAGAGAATCTGGGGAACTACAGACCGGTCAACCTCACTTTAGTCCCCGGCAAAATCATGGAGCAGGTTCTCAAGGAATCCATTTTGAAGCACTTGGAGGAGAGGAAGGCAATCAGGAACAGTCAACATGGATTCACCAAGGGCAAGTCATGCCTGACCAGCCAGATTGCCTTTTATGATGAGATAACTGGCTCTGTGGATATGGGGAAAGCGGTGGATGTGATATATCTCGACTTTAGCAAAGCTTTTGATATGGTCTCCCACAGTATTCTTTCCAGCAAGTTAAAAAAGTATGGATTGGATGAATGGGCTATAAGGTGGATAGAAAGCTGGCTAGATTGTCGGATTCAATGGCTCGATGTCTAGTTGGCAGCCGGTATCAAGCGGAGTGCCACAGGGGTTGGTCCTGGGGCTGGTTTTGTTCAACATCTTTATTAATGATCTGGATGATGGGATTAATTGCACCCTCAGCAAGTTTGCAGATGACACTAAGATGGTGGGGAGAGGTAGATACTCTGGAAGGTTGGGATAGGGTCCAGAGTGACCTAGACAAATTGGAGGATTGGGCCAAAATAAATCTGATAAGGTTCAGCAAGGACAAGTGCACAGTCCTGCACTTAGGAAGTATTGCATCCAGTTTTGTCCCCCCACTACAGAAGGGATGTGGACAAATTGGAAAGAGTCCAGTAGAGGGCAACAAAAATGATTAGGGGACTGGAGCACATGACTTACAAGGAGAGGCTGAGGGAACTGGGGTTCTTTAGTCTGCAGAAGAGAAGAGTGAGGGGGGGATTTGATAGCAGCCTTCAACTACCTGAAGGGGGGTTCCAAAGAGGATGGAGCCAGGCTGTTCTCAGTGGTGGCAGATGACAGAACAAGGAGCAATGGTCTCAAGCTGCAGTGGGGGAGGTCTAGGTTGGATATTAGGAAACACTCTTTCACTAGGAGGTGGTGAAGCACTGGAATGGGTTCCCTAGGGAGGTGGTGGAATCTCCATCCTTAGAGGTTTTTAAGGCCCAGCTTGACAAAGCCCTGGATGGGATGGTTTAGTTGGTGTTGGTCCTGCTTTGAGCAGAGGGTTGGACTAGGTGACCTCCTGAGGTCTCTTCCAACCCTGATATTACATGATTCTATGACTGAGAGCATTGTGGAAAGCCCATCCATGAGTGAGATGCAATGGGAGATGTTGAGCCTGATTCACATTACACTAAAACCACTCTGGCCATATAAAGGGGCCCTAATGGGGAATGAGTTCCGGTTACAATATAACTGCCAGAGCAGTCTATAGGGACCCCAGTGTAAATGAAAACCAGTCCTGCTGGTGCTCAGCTCTTTGGAAACTCTGACATTTAGAAACAAAAAAGAGGGAATAGGCCCAAGAACCGGATGGCTCAGGGAACTGGTAATGGAGCTACACAGCCACTCAGTCTAGGATACAAGAATGAATACAGCCCAGATCAATGGGACCATAAGTTGTAATCTATTTGTTGACCTGCCTGAAGCAAGTTTATAGCCTCCTTCCAGTTTCCAGTGGATGGTGGCCCACACCAAAGAGGCATTGACCAGTCCCTTCTCAGCATCCTCAGCTGGAGGTCAAGGAACAAATGGAGTTGGAGATGCACTTATGTCCGCTCCTCCTAAATGTGACTCGTGCAGATCAGGGTTGGAGCTCTGCATGGCTGTTGCCTGCACTTTGCACAAGTGAATGATTTTCAGCCTCCTCCAGGGCTGTCACTTTGGAAATCACTGCTAACATGCGATTTGTCAGAGACCAATTCCTCCTTTAGGTGTGAGAGCGAGGTGCACTCTCCATGCATCTGCTTCAATTCCTCCTCCCTCCAAGGCTCTGTGCTGTGGAATGATGAGTGGAACTAGAAACAGGTTTCAGAAGGGACCTCGCTTGGTGGGACATCACAGGCTCAGAAATGCAAATTGGGCCCAGGGGTTTCTATCACACAAACTCTAGAGCCTGAACATGTAACCCTAGCCTCTCAGCATGCTCCATAAGGATCTGCCTCCTGCAATTCTGCCTGCTATGGCACTCACAGCTCAGAAACACGTACTGTGTCCACCATACCTCCAACCTGAGGGAAGTCTCACCTGAGCCCATCCTAAAGTGAGTGGCAGGACAGAGGAGCGGTTTGCATTCCCATCCCATCCCCATGCCGTGAGCAGGAAGGCAGGGCTGAGAATTCAGTTCTCCCAGATACTAGACTACATGGTCAATTTCTGTCCCTGCTTGGACACAGTCTAGCTGACTCCATAAACCTTGCAACTCTACTCCACTCCACTCCCTTCACTTTAGCACTCTCCATTTAAAACCACATTTGAAAACTCCTCTCTCTGCCTTGCCAATATTGCAATTTCCCTCCCCCTTATTCGTCCCAATCCTGCACTAGTGAATGGCAATGTAGCTTCCCTTTGACTTAACATCAAGCAGCGTAGGATCTAGTGCCCTATGGATTTTCAAGAATTTCAAAGGCCAAATTCTGCTCCCACTGAAGTCAGTGGTAAAACTCCCATAGACATCAGTTGTATGGAGTATTGTTGTATCCATATGGGTCCCGGGACATGAGAGAGACAAGGTGGGTGAGGTAATATCTTTGATGCAATAAAAGATATTACCTCACCCACCTTGTCTCTTTAATATCCTGGGACCAACATACCTATAATACTTCATACAACAATGGAAGATATTGAATTTTGCCACCTGAAATGGAGCTCCATAACTTGAAGAAAAAGGAATCAAAACTTAACAGTGACATCAACTCCTGAAGCAAATTCAAGAAACAAAACATCATCCCCAGATGTCCCACCATCTATAGCCCTCTGACCACTACACAGAACTCCAAACATGCTGAACAACTCTGCAGAAGGACTTCAAAAGTACTGAGGAACCACTTACTGTACCTAAGATAAGAACATAAGAATGGTCATACTGGGTCAGACCAAAGATCCATCTAGCCTAGTATCCTGTCTTCCAACAGTGGTCAATGCCAGGTGCCCCAGAGGGAATGAACAGAACAGGCAATCACCAATGATCCATCTCCTGTCCCCCATTCCCAGTTTCTGGCAAACAGAGGCTAAGGACACCTGGCTAATAGCCATTGATGGACCTATCCTCCATGAATTTATCCTTTTTGAACCCTGTTATAGTCTTGGTACTCCAGGTATTCCAGAAAGGACCATCTCAACAAGAAATTGACAATGTTCCCGCTCACTGGAATTTAAAAAAAAACAACGTACATGGAAATCATTCAAGAAACCCAAAACAACTGTCAAAGTAGAAGTTGGTCCAATAAAATATATTACCTCACCCACCTTGCCCACCCACACATAGACATCAGTGAGAGCTGAGTTAGATTAAGACCAAAGTGCTTCAGACTATCCCAGCCTGAGTCTTTAATTGCATTATTTCACCCTGCATTGCTTTTCTCAATGCTCTTGGCAGAAAAGATGCTACGCAGATTATTAGTCATAGCAAGGCATGAGTTCCAAAAAACCGCTTTGAAAAAAACAAGACAGCTGAATTATATGGAAGACATTAATTCACCTAGAAAGAACAATGATGCTTTTTTGACTAGCTATGACTTGCACATGAACTCTGATTAACTCCTGTCCTTTTAAGTCACATTCTTCTAAATCTGCCCCCTATTTCCTTCCTCCATCCCTCAACCACACAAAAAATTTGTTTCTCAAGGGGGTTTGGATTTTTTTTTTAAACAAGATCAGTGAGGAAAAACTGTTTCTCAGCGTTTGGGGAAAAGCCGCATGTTTTGTTGGAGACAGAGAGATGACAAGGTTCTCATAAAGTTTGCTGACCTGAAAAGAAAACACTGCATTTACAGTAGTGTGAAGGGAATCTGTTCAACTAATTCATTTACATTTTATTCCCCTGTAACGTTAAGAATATACCCCTTTATGTCTCCCAGATCAGATGACATTCCACATCAGAGACATTCCGAGGCACAAAGGGCACTGTCACGCCCCATTAAGTATTAGTGGACTTTTCTCAACCAATTCAAGTATTTAAAAACTCCCTAGAAAACACATTAATCAAGCAGATCCACAGTTGTGTAAAATGATGACATTTTTAAATGTACCATATTTAATATGAAATGGGCTGTCAAGCAGCCCGGACATACTAGATTGGCATAGTCCATTGAACGTCTAGTCTTATGAATAATAGCTGAAAGCACTGACTTTTATGTGAGTGTGTATACACACACACATACGTTCCTGTTTCTATAAAAAAAATTAAAAGGTAAGACTTAAACATAGCACCGATTGCTGAATACAGCATAAATTGTAATCCGAGCAGCCTCATAAAGCCTGTTTCAGAGCAGAATAAGACTGATTCGCCTATGTGAGAAAGCCAATATATATATTTACATGCTTCGTAAAATTTATGGTGCATATTTTAAAATAGATGTGACAAAGGCATTTGCAATTTACAAAGGGGCCACTTTTCATGATCTTGCAAAGATAAATGGCAAGAGGTATTCCAATCATGAATTAAACAGCACAGATCCACTGGCGGACAGGAACAGGGAATGATTCGCTTTGAACGTCAGGTCCACATGGGGATGGATAACGTCAAACAACACAGTGCCACAGACCTCTTCCAGGTGTATATAAGTAATCAAGATTGAGGTGGAAGGCATTAGGTGCAAATTAATGAGTAGCCTGAAACTTAACTGTCATTTTCTGTGTCGTGCTCCATCATCCTCTCCCTGCTGGTCATTAATCCCTACAGAAGCTCCCTTTTCTTCCTTGATTGCTATTGCTGGAATCTAATATGGAAATCAGCCATTTTCTGGACTATCCTCAGTGTGTATCAGATATATGCACACATCAGGCTCCTGGAGAACTACCCCATGTCTGATCTCCTCAGAGCTCAGGTGGGAAACACAGATAGGAAACCATCAATGGAGTTACCCCTGCAAAAAGTCTCCCCACTGAAGTCAAGGCAATTGTTCCAGACGTACACCAGCCTGAGTTCAGAATCTGGATCCAGCAAGACAAGGCTAGCTTGTATGCTAGGTAGGAAGGAGTGAGCTTAACGGAGGGGAAGGTAAATAAGGAAAAGTCAACAACTGGAGGGTTCAAGATAAAGCAGCCCCTCAAGCTTATCTGACCCTCTCCCGCCACCATGGTGGGCACATTAAGCTCCTTTTGCACACCAGCTGAAAGTGACGCCACTTTCCATGTCCATCCATTGTTATACTACCTTCCATCCAACCGCGATCTCGTGCGCCACCACTGCTGTGCAACACATTTCACAACACCAACACGGGTGGAAACCAGCATTTCTTTTCATGGGGCTTGCAGGCTCTTCACTATTTCAGATTCCTCGGGGTGCTCTCATTGTACAGGTATAGAATAGACGCTGACTGCTAGGGAGCTTGTCTGGAGAGTCTAATTTGTTGCAAAGATAAAATACATGTAGGCTTTCAGGAAAGTAGTGCCCACCCCCAAATGAAAATCCTAATCACTGCACCAAAAAGTATAAGGGAGGCTGCCACTGCCTCCACCCCCAGCCATTTTGTTTGGCGTTAGGCATGCTCAGACCACAACTTTCCCGCCCATCTTTCCCCAGTTTGAGGGTTCTGCGGGGGCTTAGGGAAGGGATTGGCACTGAGGTGCCTGCCTGGGGCAGCAGTGCACATGACCAGTGGCAGAAACTTAAACAGCTTGGGGACTTTTACAGGGAAAATGTACGCCCCGAGTGAATTTAGGCACCGACAGGGTTAGACAGCAGCTGAGTGGTGCTTTGTGAATCACAGTAGTGCTTAAAATTGGGACTTAGATGCCAAATCCCTTTGTGGAGCAGGGCCCTAAGTCTTATTGAAAGTCAATGGAATTTCAGCTCCTTAGGCCTTTCTCACACTTTCTCTCGCTTATTTCCACTTATTCCAGTAGGAAAAATAATTGAAACTGGGAAAATGCAAAACCCCAAACCTTACAAGTAAAAACGAAAAGACTGAAACAAAGTTTTTCAAAATGAAACAAAAACCTGACTCAAACTTTTGTTGAAAAGCTAAAAACTTTTGACCAACACAAAACTTCCACAAATTTTCTCATTTTAGTCAAAAAAGCTCTTTTATTTTGGTCAAAAATACTTTTCAACAAAACAATTTCAATCAGCACTAGTACAACAGTCAAGAAGCAGCCCGTATGCAAAAAGCATCTTATGTTTAAAAGTATGTGAACTCTTCGCAAGGCTAGTTATTTTCTTCGCTACTGAGCTAGACTCAGATCACTGCACAGGAAAGGAGAGCTGCATGTAAGGAAACTTGGCTATAAATATGACTTATTCTTAAAAGTTTTTATTGCACTTACAAGACACAATATGGAGGAAAATTACCCGGCAGTGTCAATTTTCTCCAGCAACTGCTGCAAGAAATGGTTTTTTTAATTTGCACTACAAGAAAAGCCCATTGACTGGCTATCGGTTTCGTTGTAATAAAAGCCTGCCTGCATCAACCAGTTCTCTGCAGTGTCACTGTGGCATGAGCCAGGGGAACAGGAAGGCTATATTTAAATTAACCCCTGAGTCCTGACACATTTTTTAATTCAGTGAGGAGCAAGGTTTATAACTCTGTAGAACTCTTAGAAGGGGAAGTGAGAGATGACTTGCAAAAAAAGGGCCAGATTTCCTGGGTGCTTTTCAACTATCAGACTGTGTATATTGTCTGGTTCTCTATGGGCTTGTCTACACTACATGTTATGTCAGTATAACTTACACCACCCATGGGTGTGAACAAGCCACCCCCCGGAGTTACAGTGACATAAGCGCCGGTGTGGACAGTGCTGTGTCGGCAGGAGAGCTTCTCCCGCCAACACAGCTATGGCCTCTTGCAGACGTGGTGTTGTTATGCCGATGGGAGAGCACTCAACCAGAGTGTGTCTTCACCAGATGTGCTACTGCAACAAAGCTGTGTCGCTGCAGCTGCGCTGCTCCAGTGCTTCTACTGTAGACTAGCACTAAATCTTGCTCTGGTACAGGTCAGACCCCACATCGCATCCCTCCCCAAATCCCTTTGGTAGTAGCTTGTCTCCTTCCACACCAAATTCAAGCTCTCTGCCATTGCCTTCCAACAATCTCCACCGTTTCACTCCTGTCTACATCTCCCCGCAACCATCCCTTCCTCTTTTTGCTTCATGCTGTCCTCTCTCCATAAAACAGCCTCCCAAAGCTGATCCATCACACATGCTGCTCTGTCCGCCTCCTAAGAATTCACTCCTTTGATAAAGCCTAGCATTATTCAGCCACCAGCATGTGCGTGACTTGTTTATCTGAATATTCCATTTGCCCATCCAGATAGACCATAAGCTCCTGCAACCAGAGACCCTATGTGTGTGTTTGGAAAGCACTGTGTACACTTACAGCATCCCACAGATAATACAGGATTAGCTGAGCGCTTAAACACATGGCGAGAGGTAATCAGTAAATCATGGGCCCACTTGTGGTTAATTCATTCCTATTCAGGACATTTCAAGAGTCCTGACCATTTGTGTGTGTTGGACCCTTCCACCTGCATGGTGTGAATTTTATCATGAGCTGAGAACAACCATTCTTAAGAAAAAAAGGTCCATCAGTTTCTTCCAGCAGCAGGAAGAACAGATCTATGGCTTTGCTAAGGAAACACTGGAAAGTAAGTAAACAGCCACCCCAGTGAGCATCCATGTAGAATACCTAGCTCTTACACAGCATTTGTTATTGCTAGACCACAAAGCCCTTTACCAAGGACAGAAGTAATTTGCCCCCATTTTACACATGGGGAAACTGAAGCACAGAGCAGTGACTTACTCAAACTCACCCAGCAGCAGAGCCAGGAACAGAACCTAGGACTCCTGTGGCTAAGACCAGTGTGTTAGCCACTAGGCCTAGCTGTAGGGTGGACTGTTTTACTTACATAGTGGAGGAGAATAATTCCCTCCCCTAGTGAAAGTTTATTCAGGAGGTCTGAGTAGCTGATCATACCAACCCCGTCTGTTCTTAGAAAAACTATTTCCCCTTTGAGGTTGACTTCTGCAGTTCAGGGTTCAGGCTCGACGAGCCAAACCACTGTAAGAAACATCAAGGGAAGAGGGGAAGACAGTGGCCAGTGGCGTCAGAAGGTAAAGTGAGGAGTGATGGGATGCAAAGAGGAAATGCCTAGCCTGGAGGTTTGCAACTCTAGACGAGCCTTCCAGATAAATCATCCCGGAGACGTGGCTCTGCCACTTTCAGAGTAGATGCCACAAAACATTTGGTCAATCATGCAGGGGACAATCCTACAGCGGACAGAAGAAGGAGCTCAATTACTGCTCCAGGTTCTATGATCGGCTAATGGTGCTGTTGGCCCTGTAGGCAGAGTTCTGCACTCATCTCAGAGCAGCGACGTGTGACCTCCTAGTATCATTCTCTGGCTTGAGGGGCCATCTTCATCCCTCGCCCCGGGAAAGGGACTTGAATGGTGGCTGAGGGAATGTATCAAAACAACCCTGCAATTTCCCTTAAAGGAAGCCAATAGCTGAGCTAGAGGATGCCCTATACATGGGCTCCTCTGGGGCTCGCGCCACTTCCTCCCATGGATGTTACAAGAGCATCACAGCTTTCAGCTGCATGATTCACCAGTGATGTGTGAACCTCCGAGCAGAATTTTCCATCTGGTTGGCATTTGTCAAGCTACTGTGTGGTGTGACAAATGGAGCCAGATGGGCAATCTTCCACAGGCAAGTCATTCCTAGTGGGCGACACACACACGGATAAATTAGGAGGATGAGCCGTCCGCAAATGTAAGGAGCCAAATTAGTGATGCTGGCAGCATCTAACATTTTCTTCCAGGTGTCTGTGACTGATTCTGTGGAATTCAACTGATGTGTACTTAGAAAATTAGAGCTACTTATTTTTTGAATCCACTGGCGGCAGGGGAATCAGAGGGGATACAGTCTGATTCTCTCTTTCGCCAAGCCCTGCCATGCAGAAAACAAGCCAGAGTTGCAGCCTCAACCCATTCTCTTTTTAAAACAAAACCTAATACTACCATGGTTTAATACCATATGTAAATGTTAATGAGAATGAATTAAAAATAAATTTAAACCTACCTCGGTGCTTTAGTGCAGGGGAGTCAGACAGAGAGAGGTAATCAACAAACGTGAGATTGACAAATCGAGGCCCTGAATCTGCAAACACTCTCACACAAGTGAGTAACTTTATCCATCCGTGTAGTCATAGAATATCAGGGTTGGAAGGGACCTCAGGAGGTCATCTAGTCCAACCCCCTGCTCAAAGTCCTGTGGAATTCCTTGGGACTGCTCATGTGAGTAAGCGTTTGCTGAGTCAAGGCCATCCTTTCAACAGCTAAGCCAGTGTTTTCCTAATGTTGAAAGTTGAGGTTTCCCCCCCACCCCATCCCACCAACCTGTAAGAAGAAACTAACCCCATACTCCAGCAACATCCACCATGTGTTGTTAAAGGCCCACACAGAATGAATAGTCACTCAGAATCCATTGTGCAGATCTTCATGATATGTCCTCTCCTTTGTTACTTGCTTGGATGAGCAGTGAAAGAATTAAACACGTTGCAATTTAAAGTATCACCATTGGTATTTTTATGGCATGCACTGAAAGGAATGAGTCAAGTCAGTTCACACCTCAGTGCTATTGTTTCAGGCTCTCTGCAAACTCAGACACACAACACTGCATCAGCTACATTTTAATCACATTTTAAAGTTTTTCTTTGCAACCACAACAACTAGAGACTTAGGCCTCATCTACACACAGGTCTGGTCCATATAACTATTTTGGTTAATAGTGTGATTTTTCTACTGAAATAGTTAAATTGGTACAACCCCAAGTGTGGATGCAGTTATTTATTCATAGATTATAAGGCCAGAAGGGACCATTGTGATCACCTAGTCTAACCTCCTACTCCAACTTCTAGGAATTCTTTTGGAGAAGTTCTATGGCCTGTGTTATACAGGAGGTCAGACTAGATGATCACAACGGTCCCTTCTGGCCTTGGAATCTATGATGGGCTCTGGGGCTTACTTGAATTAATTCCTGTTGAACAAAGAGTATCTTTTAGAAAAACATCCAATATTCTTTAAAAATTCCAGGGATGAAGAAGCCACCACAACTCCTGGTAAAATTGTTCAATGGTTAATTACTCTTTCTGTTAAAAATGTGTGCCTTATTTCTAATCTGAATTTGTCCAGCTTCAGTTTCCAGACATTGGATCTTTTTATACCTTTGTCTGCTAGACTGCAGAGCCCATTGTTAAATATTGGTTCCCCATTATTATCTGTGATCAAGTCACCCTTAACCTGGTCTTTGTTAAATTAGGCCGCATGAGCTCTTTTAGCCTTTCATTATAATGCATGTTTTCTAATCCTTTAATCATTCTCCTGTCTTCTCTCCATGTTATCAACATCCTTCTTGAATTGTGGACACCAGACCAGGACACAGGATTCCAGCAGCAGTTGCACTAGTGCCAAATACAGAGGTAAAATAACCAACTTACTCAAGATTCTCCAAGGATCACATTAGCCCTTTTGACCACAGCATTACACTGGAGTTCATGTTCAGCTGATTATCCACCTCAATCCCCATGTCCCTTTCAGAGTCACTGCTTCCCAGGATAGAGTTCCCTGTCCTGTAAGTACAGCCTGCAATCTTTGCTTCTAGATGTATGACTTTACATTTGGCCATTTAAAAACGCATGTTTGCTTGTGCACAGCTTGCCAAGAGATCCAGATCCCTCTCTATAAGTGACCTGTCCTATTCATTATTTACCACTCCCCCAATCTTTGTATCACCTGCCAACTTCATAAGTAATAATTTTATGATGTCTTCCAGGTAATCGATAAAAATGTTAAATCGTGTAAGGCCAAGAACTGGTCCCTGTGGGATCCCACTAGAAACACTCAGTTTACAATTACATTTTGAGACCTATCAGCCAGTTTTTAATCCATTTAATGGATGCCATGTTGATTTTGTATCATTCTAGTTTCTTAATCAAAACGGCATGTAGTACCAAGTCAAATGCTTACAGAAGTTTATTACATCAATAACCTTTATCAACCAAACTTATAATTTTGTAAAAAAAAAATATATCAAGTTAGTTTGACAAGATCTATTTTCCATAAACCCACACTGATTGGCATTAATTATATTTCCCTCCTTTAATTCTTTATTAATCAAGTCCCATGTCTATATTCCATTGTGCCAAGGATTGATGTCAGGCTGACAGGCCTATAATTGCCCAGGTCATCCTGTTTACCCTTTTAAAATGTTGACACGACATTAGCTTTCTTCCAGACCTCTGGAACTTCCCCAGTTTTCCCTGACTTCCTGGAAGTCAATATTAACAGTCCAGAGAGGTCTTCAGCCAGCTCCTTCACAGCACTTGGATGCAAGCTATCTAGACTGCCTGTAGTGGGAGAATTTAGGCTGTGGCAGACCAGTGCACCTGCACAGGTGGGCAGCCAATCAGAGAAGGACTTATTGGGAGCCAATCAGGGCCCATATTGGAGGCAGCCAATCAAGGCCAGGATCAGTCCTATAAAAAGGCTGCTCAGGGAGAGGAGAGGCAGTCTGTCCCAGGCCTTTGATAGGGGAAGGTCTGTCTCCAGAGCTGGGAGACTAGCACCTGGGACAGCGCAGTGCTGGGCAGACCCTGGGGAGCAGAAGGAAACTCCAGCCTGGTGTCTGCCAGGCTGCAGGCCCTGAGGGGAAGGGCCTAGCCGGTGCGAGGGGCTGAAGGGGAAGCAGCCCAGGGACGTGGACAGATGGAGGGAGAGAAGGAGGGCAGGACAGCTGCCACTAGAGAGTCCCTGGGTTGGGACCCAGAGTAGTGGGTGGGCCTAGGTCCCCCCCCCCCCCGCGTCTCCCTTGCCTTACACCCAACTGATGGGAGTGGCCATCTAGGGCTGCACCAACTCCTGGCCAAGAGGGGTGTGACTTTGGGGGTGCAGTTGCCCACATTGGCTGGGGTGCAGAGAGACAGCTGATTGACACACACACCCCAGAAGGGGGTGAGGATGGACTAAGGGGCACTGCCAGAGGACAGTGGCTCAAAGAGGATGCCGCAAGTTGGGAACAACATGGGTCCACTCGCCAACCGAGGGCGAGATGACGGATGGGACACCACCAGAAGAGGGTGCTCCACTGGACTGAACTAGTTCCCAGAGTCACCAACAGGAGGCGCTGTGGTGGTGAGTCCCAACACTGTTACAACACCTTACACCAGTACAGTTTATTCACCTTCCCTACAGATATATAAACCACCTTTTTTTTTACCAGCATAACTGCATCCACACTGCAGGGCTGTACCTCTTTTACTATACTGCTATTGTTAAAAGCAGTACAATTTTTGGGTGCAGATAAAGCCTTACAGTTTTTTTTTAAATGAAAGCTGAAACTCTGAAGAATGATTGGGAAGTCTGTCCAGGAACCCTCCCACTAAGGGGTCAGGCCCCACACTTTAAGTCCAGCTGATCTAAGCACAATTGCCAACTTTCATGTGGTAAATAAGTACCTGACTTCCACAATAAGCCAAAAATCAAGCAAATCCCATTTCAAAAGAAGGCCAAAACAAGCCAATCCCTAAGAACCCCAATGCTCTGTGTGACTAGATCCCCCACACACCCCCGGTGTGCAGTCTGGGACTGTGGTGGGCCCGCTGTGCACCCCTGACTCTCCCCCTCCCTTACCCCTGCTTGCCGGAAGCCAATGGAAAAAAAAAAGCAACAAGCTACAAGCCAAAAACTAGCCAACAAGCAACTCACAAGCCAATTAAGCCAAAAACAAGCCCAATTTCTACGGAGGGGTTTTCCCATGGGTTTGGCATGTCTGGATCTAAGCTGAGAAACCCAGAAGGGAACCAGCATCAGTGGCACAAAGGAAGGGGGTTTTTTAAGGTTCATGTTTAAATGAACTCAGGTGTTATTAGTAACACAGGTAAGGCCATTTTGAAGATCATTTTCCAAACAGTGGTTTTATTTATGAAGTAAATTCCTCCCTCTCTCCCCCCAGTCACCTGGGGACACAGGACAAGTTACAAAGCCATTGAAGTATCATCAAGACAGAATTCTGCTTTTATGTTCTATCCTTTCACCCCCCATCCCCTGCTCAGTTTGTCGTAGCTATTTAGATTGTAAGCTCTTCAAGGCAGGGACTGTCTATTGGCCTGTCTGTGCAGTGCCTTGCACACTGGGAGCTCAATCCCAGCTGGTCCCTAGGCACTACTGTAATTACTTTGAAAGCCCCTATAAATAAAAAAAACTTTACACAGCCAACACTAAAGCTGGTTGAGTCAGGGCCGGCGCTTCCATTAGGCGACCCTAGGTGGTCGCCTAGGATGCCAGGATTCGGGGGGCGGCATTTTGTGCGCTTCCCATGGGGCGCACGGGAGCTTCCGGTTCTGCTACCGTCGCGCCGCCGAAGAAGGACCTTCTGCCGACGTGCCGCGGAAAACAGTGGCAGGCAATTGAGCAGCTCAATGACTGCCGCTGTCGCCTGCGGCATTTCGGCGGAGGGTCCTTCTTCGGCGGCGCGATGGGAGTGGAACTGGAAGCTCCCGCGCGCCCCATGGGGAGCGCACAAAATGCCGCCCCTCGAATCTGCCTAGGGTGCCAGAAACCCTGGCACCACTCCTGGGTTGAGTATAACACCTTTCTTCCCCTCAGTCATGAGTGGGCTGATATTTGCTAATGTATTCACTATTTGTAGCTTTTCAAGGAGTTCATGCAGAGACAATTTCAGCCTCTGGATTGTTCATGAATGGTTTGCGATCTATGGGGCATGACTGGTCATCTAAATCACTTTTGGGTGGATGGGTCTTCCTTGATGTCTACTCTGACTCAAAGAGACTGTTACAGCCTTTAGCTCCGGCACTTGCTTTCTAGCTCCAGCGCTAGCAACTTATGATTTTTGCTCTGAAGGTTCCTGGTTCAATCCCTGGTGTGTTAACCAAGATGGTAGCCATCGCACAAACATGATCAGACCAAATACCCATTGAGAATTCAAATGAGTTTGGACCCAGACTGTTAGACCAAATAGAGAGGATTCTCAGTGGAGAATCAGGCCCCTAGTCTGCTGACTTCCAGGTTCCCCCTGGTCTAATGCTGAATTAACAGAGTATAACCCTTTAACACAGAAATTGGGAAGGACTGAGGTTCCCCATTTCCTGTCCCTGGCCTGCACTCACGGGCGGGGGGGGGGGGGAGCCCCACCCCTTCATTCCTAGAGCAAAATGAAACAGAACTTCTCACAACAAGCAGGAAGTCAGGGGAAGTTTACGAGAAATCAAGACTCTACGGTGATCCTGGTACATTGCTGCAGGGAAACGCAATACATTTTTCCTTATGTTCATGACTTTAGACAGCTCATCTCTCTCCTCAAATATTTATCTCCACCTCGACCTTTCTTGGCCCATAAAGGCCCTCTCTGGCAGTAATGGAGTTGACATTCTTCTGAAAAATGTCTCCCGCCATTGTTATGCTGGAGCTGGCATTAGCAGGAGGCGGTAGGGGCTGCAAGGCTCTGCCCTTGAAGCATCACCGTCACAGAACAGACTGCTCTCTTTTAGGTACAGAATCTCCCAGCTTCCTGTTCATTTTTGTCTACTGATGTAGCTATGTCTGTACAAACTCCTCCTCAGACAAGGGAAAACTTTTTATGCCTATGCAAAGTATCTTCAGCAGGGCTTTGCACTGGTGCACACCCAACGATATAGCTAAACCTGTGGCTAAAACCCCAGTATAAATATGTGTCAAAGCTGTGCCCATTTCATGCCACTACAGTCCAGGAAGTATCAAAAAGAGGTGCCTTTCCCCTAAGCGACTGCATAATTCAAACTCGTTTCCCATGTCTCTGCACTAGTTTGAAATGCATGTTCAGGAATGCTATTCCTGTGATGTTCAGCATTGTTATCTATTCATTAAGCACCAAATATACACTTATTGTTGTACCAAAGGAAGACCATCCTTCGTTCTATCTAAATAGAAAGCCCTTTGTTCTTTTATATAAGCCTCCTTCGCCCAAAAGGACCCCAACGCACTTAACCATACCAAAAAAGTTTCAGTCAGACATGCAACTGCCTGTGGGGTGGAATGCAACAGCTGTTTAGAATATACCCCCTACTAAAATAGCATGGGGGAAACTTTATGCTACTCCTTGGAGTAGAATTTGACCAGGCCAACAGAACTAACCCTCTTACTAATACCATCATGAGATTATGACTTGCCCAGCCTCACATAGGGCATCTACAGCAAAGCAGGCAATTGAACTTGGGTCTCTCAAGTCACAGACTAGCACCCTAACCACTGGACCATGCTTCCTTTTATGACAAAAAGATTGGTGCTGGAATACATTGCAATGTATGGCCCAATATGGCATCACCACTGGGTTTCCCTAATTAATTTCTTTAACTTTAAGGAAAGATTCAGTGCTGGAAAATTCACTCCACCCCCTCCCTTTTCTCTCTCTCCTTCCCCTATATCCTCCTCCTCTCCTCTCCCCCATTCCCGTCTTGTCTTCAAAACCCCACGTCTTTGCACTCAAAAATGTCATAATTCATGGGTGACACATCCCAGCCTGAGTTATGGCAGCTGAGTCATCTCACAGCTATGAGTGAGGTGCTATGGTGACAGGCACCTTAGAACTGCAAGCTCCTTTTTTGGCCACGGCAGTGTGTTATCTGTGTTCTATCAAAAGGCAGGGGTGGGAGGGAAGGGGCAGGGTGGAAGGAGGGTGGTGAACACTGAAGAGATTGACAGGGAACACAGGTGGCCTCAGACTAAATTACATCTGAAAATGCTGTCAAGCACTCAAGGATACCTGGAGATCCATAAATGCAGCTTGGGGCGGGAGGTGAGGGGGAGGCAAGGGACATGATGAGCCAGATCCTCACTTGCTGTAAATTAGTTGAAGCCAGTGGAGCTCTGCTGAATTATTCCAGCTGAAGATCTGGCCCAGTAGTTCCTCACAGCTATCAACCCTCTTGCTTATGAGAAGAAGGTAAAATCAGGCACCACTGTTGAATCTACCATGTGGCACAATCACACAGACAGAGGCATAAGCACTGAGTAGTTGTAGTAAGTGTTGTAAGCAAGACACATGAAGTAATTCTTCCACTCTACTTCACGCTGATTAAGCCTCAATTGGAGTATTGTGTCCTCTTCTGGGCGCCACATTTCAGAAAAGATCTGCACAAATTGGAGAAAGTCCAGAGAAGAGCAACAAAAATGATTAAAGGTCTAGAAAACATGACCTGGGAGGGAAGATTGAAAAATTTGTGTTTGTTTAGTCTGGAGAAGAGAAGACTGAGAGGGGACATGGTAACAGTTTTCAAGTACATAAAAGGTTGTTACAAGGAGGAGGGAGAAAAATTGTTCTAGTTAACCTTTGAGGCTAGGACAAGAAGCAATGGGCTTAAATTTCAGCAAGGTCAGTTTAGGTTGGACATTAGGAAAAACTTCCTAACTGTTAGGGGGGTTAAGCCCTGGAATAAATTGCCTAGAGAGGCTGTGGAATCTCCATCATTGGAGATTTTTAAGAGCAGCTTGGACAAACACCTGTCAGGAACGGTCTAGATAATACTTAGTCCTGCCATGAATGCAGGGGACTGGATTAGATGACCTCTTGAGGTCCCTTCCAGTCCTAGGATTCTAATATCAGTGCTGTTGAGGCCATGTAACATGGAAGGAGAGCTAAGGTATGTGACTGCGGCACATGTACATATACCATAGAGTCCAATGGAATCTATGATATTGGGGACAGAGTACAATCAGGGGCGGCTCTAGGAATTTGGCCGCCCCAAGCAGGGCAGCACGCCGCGGGGGGCGCGCTGCCGGTCGCCGGTCCCGCAGCTCCCATGGACCTCTTACAGACGTGCGCTGGTCCCGCGGCTCCGGTGGAGCATCCGCAGGCATGCCTGTGGGAGGTCCACCCGAGCCACGGGACCAGCGCACCCTCCGCAGTCATGCCTGCGGGAGGTCCGCTGGTCCCGCGGCGCCGGTGGACCTCCCACAGGCATGACTGCGGAAGGTCCGCCGGAGCCGCCTGCCGCCCTGCCAGCAAAATGCCGCCCTAAGTGCGCGCTTGGCGCGCTGGGGTCTGGAGCCGGCCCTGAGTACAATGGTATTTATGATCAAGGCTATTTCTCCCAGAGACCAGCTAGCGATGGGCAAAGCTCACGTGGTAGAGGTTTGTTTGGGATAAGCACCCAAAATTCACAAGCTCTTGTGCCTGCAAAACAGGGAGGGAACTATCACAAGAGAAGGCTGGCCCGTCAGCTCCCTAGGACGTCCTACTTCTTTTCAGAGCACAACAGCAGCCTCTGATGGAATCTTCACCCTTCTTCTTCCACCCCAAGCGGTGACCCAGAAGTTCAGAGGCTTTTCAAAGAAAGACAATGAAAAATGAAGCAGTTACCTGGAATTTTCTAACCCTCCCAAGCAGTGTGGGCCTAACCGGAAAAGGTAATTCCTTACTACACAGATAGTCCCACTGCATCCAAGATTTCCACCCTCAGCTAAGGGATTACTGAGTATCAGGACCGTGGAATCAGGCTCTCTGTATTAAGCCAGACTCCAAGCAGTGGGTGGAAGGTGGAGGAAAAGCTCATCTTACCCAAACTGGTTTGTTCACGCCTACTGTTTCCATCACTCCCCACCCCTTCTGCTTTTTTGCAGACACAAGCACTTTTGAACTTTGGGTGCTTATCTGGAACAAACCTCCAACACATCCGCTTCACCAATCTCTATTAAGTCTCTTTGCAAGAAATTGCTTTGATCATAAACATATGCTTCCGGGTCCCATTGCACGCCAGCCGCTTTCACGTCTGTGGGGACTCAAAATAGATGCATCTGCACTGGGGGAATGTCATTCCCACCCTAGGCCTCCCTCTCCCCTTCCTTTGGGGACCGCAGAAGTTCCTCTGCTACCTTGCCAAGGGTCCAGGGTTCTGCTGGTAATTGGGGAATGAAGCCAAGGGCACGAATCTGAGGAGCGGTCACTCTCTGCACAGCCCTCCCCTCCAGACTGCACAGATACCCAACAGCTTCCCCCTGGGCTGCACAGTAGCAATGCTGCCACAGGAAAGGAGAGGGTGGGGACATTTCACCTCCATGGATCTTAGGGGATATCCACTGTCTTAGAAGGATGACTCCTCCCGCTGTACCAAGGGCAGGGGAGGGCAAACCTCACCTCCTTTCCAAACGGATCCCCATCGTCATGCTTGGGTGGTCAGGACCACTGCCAGAGTCGAGGGGCCTCGGTCGGGAGTCAGAAATGGGGCTGGAGCCTCTGAGCAGTAGCCTGAATTCAGGACCAGGGTCAGAGTCCTGGTACTGATGCCAGGATGCAGGAATGGAGCCAGGGGTCAGGGGCCAAGCCAGGGTCCCCAGCCAGAGACAGAATCCCAATATCAAAGTCAGGGGTCAAAGCCGATGTCAGAGATGAAGCCGGGGGTTGGAACCAGGAGTCCAAGTTCAACGATTCAAAATGAGGGTCCAAGCCACGGTAGGGAGTCCAAAAGCCAGCCAAGACACAGGTCTATCACTACAGCTATCAGGGGAGGCCACCTCGTTGGGCAGACACTTCCTAGAACAGCTCCTGCGCTTCAGTAGGGTGCCTGGACCAAGCAAGGGCCGTTGTCTGTCCAGCCTTCTGAGGTGATACTTCCTGGGATGTTTACCTCAGGGAGCAGCATGGAGGCGTCAGCCATCCCACAGATGTGTGTTCGAGTCTTGGCCCTGCAGAATCTCACACCTGTGCCCAGACACTCCATTTCCTGCCTCCTGTGGGAGGTTTCCCCGCACAGGGGAGACTTCCCTGTCCCCAGCCTCAGAATAAATATCATTTAGTTCACAAACTGGAATGAGCAGGGGCAGAGGGCAAGTGGCTGAAGGCGATGGACCATAGCCTGTATTTCTGCTGGAAATGTTGCTGCCTAAGCACACAAACAAATAGCAAAGAGATGGAGGAAGCAGGCAGAAGCAGCTTACACCAGCAGCTTGATTATTCGTCTGAAGGTCTCCCGGCCAAGTGTGGTCTCACACGAAACGGGTACGTCTACACTGCAGGTGGGAAGTGTCACTGCAGCACGGGGAGCCAAATCCAACCTGCCTTTGATCTAGGTAGTTACACAGGCTGGCCACTCACCGGCAATCACACGTCCCGATTGCAATGCTGACACTTCCGAGCCCTGTCTCTCCCCAAACAGCCTCAAGCAGCAAACGCCATCAGACCTGCTGGTGAGAACTTTGCTGCTGAGTGTCTATTACCTGGGCTAATATCCTGCGCTGCTGCTCCTGCGTGACATTCCCGCAGGCCTGGAATAGGAAAGGCCCCGCCGCATGACTGTTTACTCATTAGCTCCTTCTTTTGCTTGAGAGGCTGCCAATTACCTCATTGATCAACTCTGATTGAGAAGCTCAGTGACAAGCCTCTCATCGGAGCAGGTGAGGCGAGGATTAAATCTGCTACCCAGCCACTTTGCTGGTGCTTTCGCATACCTGGGCCTGCGAGGACTGATGCAATTTCAAGGCGTATGCAGCAAAGCATAGGATTGCTTTTATCCCCTCCATTGCAATAACCCCATGGGCTCGATTCGTCATTGCATTTGCACCTGTGTAAAGGGGACGTAAAACATTCTCATTCTGACTTGGTAGCGTTTTGCACTCTCTTTGCCCAGGTGTAGATGAGTGTGCAAGGGGAAGGGCGATGAGAAAACAACCCTGTGCATGTAACTTGCAGGCCGCTCATTTAGTGGAGAGCCACTAGGCTAATATAACCCCCACACCTACTCCGTGTGACACTCTGTCCCCTCTAGGGGTGGTTGGGTCATATAGAGAGGCTCATGGGCCTGCTCAGCCTTACGTAACAGACCCGGGCCTTCTGGCTCAGGCAATATCGGCTCGTGTTGAGGTCCGAAGTTTAATCCCTGCTGCTCTCAACCCATGCGATGGCATTACACTGCAGGAAGCTCATTTAACAAAGAGCCGTTGAGTTTCTATGATGTTTGGATTCAACATACACACCACATCATACCTGACTTTCAGATATCACAGCTGTGGGCATGTTAGAAATACACAGACTTGCCCCATTGTTCCCTTACATGTGAAACCTATTAACCTGTTCTGTTAATAACCAAGGGAATTTGCATGTCCAACTTCTGTCCTAACACCATGAACAGAAACATTCAGCTAGATCATTTTCAAGATCTGGCCTAAGCACAAAGTGCAACCAGTTATTACTCCCTCTTCCTTCTTAATTCCATAATTACCATTTTGCAATGTTTAGAATTCTAGCAGCTAGGTTTCCTGGTGATTTTAATGGTTTACATGAAGTATATTATTCAGCCACTAGATGTCTCTGTTTTTCAGGCTGGTTAACAAAGGAGACACAGCTGGAACTCAAACTGTGTAGAAACCTGTTTGTGCATATAGTTCTGGCTTTTTTTCCTTTAAATAAGGATGCACTTAAGGAGAACAGTTAATCCTATATAGATAGTATCATAGCCAGTCCCAAGATATCTGTCCTCTGAATACTGCTGGGGTTTTCTTAGGGCAGGTGTACACTTAAAACGCTGCATCGGCGCAGCTGCACCAGTGAGCAGTGCTGCTGTAGGGCTTTAATAAAGATGCTCTATGCCAACGCACAAGAGTTCTCCCATCAGCGTAGTTAATCCACCTCCACAAGAGGCAGTAGCTACATCAGTGGGAGAAGCTCTCCTGCTGCCATAACACTGTCTACAGCCGCATAGAGGTCAATATAACTACGTCACTCGGGGGTGTGGATTAGTCCCACCTCTGAATGACGTAGTTCTACCACAGTAATTCTCTAGTGCAGACTACGGCTTAGCCTGTGCATTGAAATATGTATTTCTCCCCCACCCCCAGGCCCAGTGCTGCACTCACCGAGTGACCTGCACATTTTTGAATCTCATAGCAACAACTGCCTAATGGACAGAGGGACCACTAGCAAGTCTAGTGCTGCTCAAAGCGACATGACACAAAAAGCCTAGACGTTCTTTAGCATTTACTATTTAATTACAAGCAATTTACCATGCCATGATGGTCAGAAAAATCACTCACCATGAGAAACTAAATGCATGATTATTTCAGTCTTCTTCACCATGGTACCAGTTAGCTAGGAATCAATTCTGCATGCTTCAAGAGATAAATTCTCCATGTGGATTGGATTGTGGCTCTGGAAGATAGAGCAGTTGCTTAGCACTTCTGGTAGACAAATCTTACTCCGCCGCCTATTCTAATGTATGCATGACCTACCTGGCCCATATTCACCCTCTCTCTTCTATTGCACGCATTAGGTGAAAAATGAACAGGATAGAGAGTGTTTAGGCTTCAATGCCTCCATCTAGAAGTGCCGTGACTGCATACAAGGTAAGTCATCCTTGAAAGAGATCCCATTTCCAGGCCAGTCTACCTTCCAGTGGCATAAGAAGAGCTGATGTATCATCATTCATACACCACATTGCCTTCCACACCTCTGGCTGATGGCATGAGGAAGTGCTCAGTGAGAAATATAAAGCCTGAAGAGCTAGACAAGTATTCCTACAAGGCTAAAAGTTACACTGTATTCATATTAAAATGTCTCCTAAGCCTCGATAAATTTTAAGAATGGGTCAATACAGATAGCGGCAGAGTGATAGCTGGAGGGGCCTTGAACATCAGAACCAGGAAGACGGATTGGCAGGACACTAAGTACAATGCCAGGTAACTGAGAAAAAAAATCTATGCCAAGGTAATTGCCTCTCTGAAGCTCACTGTCAGCCACACGGCTGCCTACTCTGCAGCTTGTACTGCTCTAAGCCAACTTTAATAGGGGTCTGCCCCTTTAAGGGCCAGGGAGCCAGGCAGCAGCCAGGCCTGTTCTGGAGCAGAGCCCAGTGGCAGGTACTGGGAATCACATGATCCAGCTGGATAGCACCTAGGGCAGAGGTGGCCAATCTGAGCCTGAGAAGGAGCCAGAATTTACCAATGTACATTGCCAAAGAGCCACAGTAATACGTCAGCAGCCCTCCCCTCCCCCATCAGCTCCCAGCACCTCCTGCCCACCGGCAGCCCCACCGATCAGCACCTCTCCTCCCTCCCCGCACCTCCCGATCAGCTGTTTTGTGGAGTGCAGGAGGCTCTGGGGGGGAGGGGGAAGGAGCGAAGGCACAGCAGGCTCAGGGGAGGGGGCAGGAAGGGGTGTAGTGGGGGCAGGGCCTGTGGCAGAGCCAGGGGTTGAGCAGTGAGCACCCCCTGGCACACTGGAAAGTTGGCGCCTGTAGCTCCAGCCCTGGAGTCGGTGCCTGTACAAGGAGCCTCATATTAACTTCTGAAGAGCCGCATGTGGCTCTGGAGCCAGAGGTTGGCCACCCCGGATCTAGTGACTGGGCCTGAAAACTCCCAGACGGGGATATCAAGGAGGGTCTCAGCACGTGTGTAAGAATAAACAGAGCCCACTGGGGAAAGGGCTACAAACTGAACTGGGCGTGTCCATCTTTTTGTCCCAGCCTGGTTATCAGGTGCACCAGTCTGCACTGCCTAAAGCAGCAGCTTTATTTTGCATGGATCAGTGTACGTGGCCTCCCTCGGGACAGGATGGGCTGGGATGCTTTGGGGGAGCTGCAGTTCTAGCAGCCACGTTCCCATGAAGGCAGTTTCGTGGTACTGGAGACTTACCCGGGTGTTGCTGCACCGTACGTGTTGCTTACACAAATTAGTCCAGCGATGCTCTGATGGGGTTGGGACTCACCACAGCAGCGCCTCCCACTGGTTACCTCCAGGAATTAGCTCAGTTCATGGGACGCGCTCTCTGCCGGTGGTGTCCCGTCTGTCGTCTCTTCCTCGCTGGTGTCTGGACCTGCGTTGCTCCCTGCTCAGCGGCGTCTTCTTCAGGGCACAGCCCCCTAGTCCATCCTCACCCCTTTCCGGGGGGGGTTAGCAACAGTCCTTGCACTGGCCTCAGTGGCCAACCACAACCTCCAAAGTCTAGCCCCTTGTCTCAAGAGCCGGTTGCAGTTTGTTTCAGCCACTCTACTGCATGGCCAGGTGCAGTACAAGGGCGGGGGGACCCAGCCCTGCCCACTACTCTGGTCCCAACCCAGGGACCCTTTAGTGGCACCCTCCCTACCCTCCTTCTCTCCCTTTGTCCATCTGTCCCTGGGCCACTTCCCCTTCGGCCCCTTTGCACCAGCTAGGCCCTTCCCTCAGGGCCTGCAGCCTGGTAGGTAGTGGCTGGAGTTCCCTTCTACTCCCCCGAGCCTGCCCAGCACTGCGCTGTCCCAGGTGCTGGTCTCCTCCTCTGGAGACAGACCTTCCTCCATGAAAGTCTGGGACAGACCACCCACTACTCTTCTGGGCAGCCCTTATATACGGCCAAGCTGAGCCCTGATTGGCTGTCTCCAATCCTGGCCCTAATTGGCTCTCAGTAAGCCCTTTACTGATTGGCTCTCTGGCCTACTCTAGCCGCCTCTCACCTGGGGGTGGAGCAGCCACCCCACCACAGATGCATAATAAAATATGCAACAGCGTACCCCAATGAATATTTATGAGTTACACACTAACACCAATGAAGCCTCACCATGACTGCTGCCATCACCAAATCACCATAATAAGATGTAACAGCCACAGTGACGTCAACCTATGTGATGCACCAATGTCACATGTACTGACTGTGTCAGGGGCTGAAGAGGTGGATTCATCTTAGTCTAATGCAGGGGTCCATCTCAAGCCCACAAGTGCCTACAGCATTGCCATGTGTGCTATAATGCCATACTCACATATCTCTGCAAATGAAGGGCTCTTGAAGCTCACACCTGCCTTGATGCTGCTCCAGAATAGGATCTGACCACGGGAATGTGGCCAGCCGCTGGGTGCTGCTACATGGAGCAGCCATTTGTAGCCAGCCTTTAAATCCCAGGTAAAGAATATCAAGCTAGCAGCTGAACTAGAGAATCACACCGTTGCAGCACATCCACACGAGTTAGCCTTTTGGGGTACACCCAATGCACTGCACAACCACGCAGCACCACCTGGAGGAACTGTGGATTGTTGCACTTCCCCCACAATGTAATGCCGTAGGCACATTATGGTAGTGGAGTGTAATATACCAGGCCTTAGCATCCGGACGTGTACTTTAAGAGGCAGAGGCTGAACCCTGCAATGTCCTTGCACTGACCAATGTCACGGAAGAGAGTCACCAACCTTCACCACACCAGCTGCCAGACTGACTGTGGGCCTGGAGTCATTGCAATGTAGGTAGCCCTGCTCCCAGAGATAAAAGAGATGGAGTTCAGGATTTTCATTCGTCTTCAAGGGCTTGGTTTTGGTAGGTTTCCCAATCTTCTTTTATAGCAGGACTCTGATTATTACAACCCTCTTGACTTTTTTGTGAGGCTTTTATGGCCCACGCAGGTTTTCCAGGGCCTTGCCCCCTGAGAAAAGGAGGTGTAGCGTGGCAGTGATTGACATGCCTTTTGCTGAGGGGGTAAATGCCTACAGAAGGGGCAAAGCAGTAAAGAATTACGTTTTGAAGGCCAGGTCCTCAGCTGTTAGAAATCAGGCAGTGGAAAACAAAGTCCAAGGAGCCTATACACTAACCTGAATTTCAAACATAAACCATTCTAGCATACCCAAGCGTCCTGCTTTCATAAACTGGAATGTGTACGGACACAGCGATGTATTGTGCTGAACATGTTATTAGTGTGTATGTGCACTACTGCCCTCTGTTGGATGGCATGGTCATGGCTCTACGCTTTCTGCTACTGCCAAGTTCTCCTTGTGTTCAAGTGAGAGCAGGCTGGGGCCTTCGGAGCAGAGAGAACTGATTTCCTACTCTATTGTTGCTAGGATGTTCTAAGAGGCCTTGGTGTGCAGCGTGAATGACAAACATGACATTTAATGTGGCTACAGATTTGCTACTGACATTACATCAGCCTTGCAGCTGTAACCATCTGCAGCAAGGGCTTGGTCACAAAGGACTTGCTAATTAAAAAAAAAGCCATGTTGACATAAGGGGCAGTGTAGTAACAAAGAACAATATTGATATAGGTGCACCACTCCAAAGCCTTCAGACATCTGTACGAAAACAACCAGATACCAAGGATCCATTTACCAAACATGACACACACAGTCTTAAAGCTGATCTGAAATAGGGAGGAGGAAATGGTCTGGAGCCCTTTTCTTCTTATTTATGATGGATAAACGAAGTCTATGAACTAGCAGATACTAGTCATATCACTTAATGCTCTCCCAATGCTATGCTGATGAGGGCAGTATAACAACCTATATAGAACAAAGTAACATTTTCCCCTGCTTTAAAACAAATACATTAGAAGTTAGGTCTTGTCTACCCTGGATGATTCTATGATCACTAAAGATCTAAGGAAATGATATCACAAGAGTGAAAGCTGAGCAACTGAGATGGGGCAGATTTGTTTTCAAGTCACAATTTTTAAAATGGGCTCCAGAGGTGACCCCGGCAATTACAGGCCAGTAAGCCTGACTTCAGTTCCGGGGAAACTGGTTGAAACTATAGTAAAGAACAAAATTGTCAGACACATAGATGACTATAATTTGTTGGGGAATAGTTAGCATGGTTTTTGTAAAGGGAAATCATGCATCACCAATCTACTAGAATTCTTTGAGGGGGTCAACAAGCATGTGGACAAGGGTGATCCAGTGGATATAGTGTACTTAGATTTTCAGAAAGCCTTTGACAAGGTCCCTCATCAAAGGCTCTTAAGCAAAGTAATCTGTCATGGGATAAGAGGGAAGGTTCTCTCATGGATTGGTAACTGGTTAAAAGATAAGAAACAAAGGGTAGGAATAAATGGTCAGTTTTCAGAATGGAGAGAAGTAAATAGTGGTGTCCCCCAGGGGTCTGTACTGGGACCAGTCCTATTCAACATATTCATAAATGATCTGGAAAAAGGGGTAAACAGTGAAGTGGGAAATTTTGCAGACGATAGAAAACTACTTAAGATAGTTAAGACTGTAGGCAGACTGCAAAGAGCTACAAGAGGATTTCTCAAAACTGGGTGACGGCAACAAAATGGCCGATGAAATTCAGTGTTGATAAATGCAAAGTAATGCACGTTGGAAAACATAATCCCAACTATACATATAAAATGATGGGGTCTAAATTAGCTGTTATCACTCAAGAAAGATCTTGGAATCATTGTGGATAGTTCTCTGAAAACATTCACTCTATGTGCAGCAGCAGTCAAAAAGCAAACAGAATGTTGGGAATCATTAAGAAAGGGATAGATAATAAGACAGAAAATATCATATTGCCTCTATATAAATCCATGGTACGCCCACATCTTGAATACTGTGTGCAGATGTGGTCACCCCATTTCAAAAAAGATATATTAGAACTGGAAAAGGTTCAGAAAAGGGCAACAAAAATGATTGGGGTATGGAACGGCTGCGGAGAGATTAGATAAGACTGGGACTTTTCAGCTAGGAAAAGAGACGACTAAGGGGGGATAAGATAGAGGTCTATAAAATCATGACTGGTGTGGAGAAAGTAAATAAAGAAGTGTTATTTACTCCTTCTCATAACACAAGAACTAGGGGCCACCAAATGAAATTAATAGGCAGCAGGTTTAAAACAAACAAAAGGAAGTATTTTTTCACACAAAGCACAATCAACCTGTCGAACTCCTTGCCAGAGGATGTTGTGAAGGCTAAGACTATAACAGGGTTCAAAAAAGAACTAGATAAATTCATGGAGGATAGGTCCATCAATGGCTATTAGCCAGGATGGTGTCCCTAGACTCTATTTGCCAGAAGCTGGGAATGGACGACAGGGGATGGATCACTTGATGATTACCTGTTCTGTTCATTCCCTCTGGGGCACCTGGCATCAGCCACTGTCAAAGACAGGATTCTGGGCTGGATGGACCTTTGGCTGACCCAGTATGGCCGTTCTTATGTTCACATTGCATACAACTATTTGTTTTGGTCAATGTTAGCTAGGTACTTATATGGCCCACTATCAACTGAGCCCTTCATAACAAATAATGAACTTATACTCATTGATGAACTTATACTCCCCGATTTTGCTCCAATGACTAATTGACATTTTGGATAAATAAAGTCTTTGCTAAAAATTTTAATCCCTCTCCCTTCAAGTAGTGGGTGAGCACTCCCAATGCACTTTCTCCAATACACCCAAATGGTCTCTTCAGCAAAACCAGGACATCCAGACTTGATATTCCTGATATTTCTAAGGTAAAAATGAAGCAAAAAGAGCCAACCACCCGCTTTTACTAAAGAAAGAGAATCCTTCCCCTTGTGCTCCACCTGACAGATTTCAGACCCTCTTTATCCAGCCTAAAGAAGGGCACACGTCCAGTTTTTAGAAGCCACTTGTAAAGCACAAAGACTTGGTAGCAAGCGAGGTGATTGCTCCATATGCCTGTCCCTAGATCAGTTCAGCTGACTAGCAGCAGGAGTTGTTTTCACCAACACTTTTAAAGGTGTCTCAGTTTAGTTTACACGGTGGAGTGTTAGAAACTATCTTCAGGCCACATTTAAGAGCATGACTAATGCCACCCAGCTTGCTCCCTCCAGTGTTTCAGTAGCACTGGACATCTTGTTCTCTCCTTTCCTCCCTGTCCATTTTAGAAGCCCAGTTCTTCTCTCGCTCACACAAACAGAGTCACTCCTGACTTTGGGCCTGAACCAAAGCAGAGACTCCTATTGGTGGCAATGGGCTTTGAATCAGGCTTTCACGGCAGGTGGGAGTGAGGTCAGAGTCAGGCCGTGGCTTCCAAGAGCAGGAGTTGTGTGGAAGTGAAACAATGAACTTTGATCATCTAACTCAGCACTTCTATTCTCCACTCAGACACAAGGGCTGCTTTTGGACTGGCATTTGGTTTGCTCTTGTTGCTGCTTCAGGCTCACCAGCCACTGATCAACTTTATGTGTTTTTTTTTTCTCTTCAAATTAATAGGAAACTCTTTGGTGCTCCCTTGTGTTCATGTTTAGTTAGCAAGCTGGGAAGGAGAGGAAAAGAAGTGAGAAAGAGCCAGCCACGTCATGAGAAGCTACTGCAAGTGGTTTTCAGGAAGGCATCGCATAAAGGCACTCACATCACACTCCAAGGTAGCAGCAACAAGATCCGGGAAGCAGAAGAATGAACAGTGGAATGAGGCAAGGGTGAGAAGAGGCTCCACCAGAAGCAGAGCTAAAGTCCGCTGCTGCTGGGTATGGAAATCCACTCCAGGTTATTTTTCTTCATTCCATTTGATTTGCTGGGCCAAGGCAATCTTCGTTTTCATCCAGCATATGCTTACGTAAAGGAGGACAGTTGAAAGGATGATCATAGTCTAAAAAAATATTTTCTTTTCCTCTGTGGCTTATTTAAAAAAAAAATAGTGTTTGTAAAAATGGAATGGTCTTTGTCCCCTATTTGTGCTGGTCACTTCCCTGCTGCTCTTCACTCAGCTTGTGTAGCCCATGGACGAGCATGTGTTACAGGTTCCATTTCATGCCCGATCCACAGAGAATATGAATGTGTCACCACAGCAGCTAAAGAACCTTGGCTCCCGTGGTGGCATGTGTTTAGCTCTGCGAGTCCCCAGTTCAGTCTCTGGTGTGTCATTCAAAATGGCGGCTGTCACACTTGGAGAGTGGAACTGGATGGGTTTCCTGTCCAAGATCAGAGGCACTGCACTGGAGAGCGCTAGCTCTGTACATCATTAGGAGGGTGCAAGTTACACACAGAGTGGGCAGCAGTAATTATAAAGCAAGACCACAAAAACCCTTCATCTTAAATCCTCATGTTGGCTGCATTTCCCATTACAACCCCTCCTTCCCAACCGAACCTGTTAGTGAGTGACTTACACCCACTTACCAGTGGGCAGGTTAATAAGTTGTAGCTGAATCTAGATTTCGATTTCCAGTCTGTTTCGCTTTGGATTTGATGCACTAGCACAATGCTGTTTGTAATTCCGGTACTATAGGCAAATGTTTAAATATTTAAACAAAAGAAACCCTGTTGACAATGAATTTTTAACTCAAAATGAAACATTTCCATTCCTGTTTGTTTTGAAGAGTTTTATATTTAAAAAAATCCTAAATTTGGCTCTTTAATTCCACTAGACACAGGAGGATCCACAACTGGATACCTGTGGTCAAGAGATTCCGGCTACAGCAAAATCACTTGATTGAAAACAGTTTGCCATTACACTGACACTTTACTAGCTGGTTTCACAGACTTGTTTCTACCTCAGATCTGAACCACCTGAGAGGGCCAGGCAATGTGTGTGTTAACAGGATGTCTTGCAAGGAAGCTTTGTGTGGAAGGCTCTCTTCTCATTAGACCTCAGATACCAGAGTATGAGATTTGCCAACATGCAGCTATTGGAGTATTCGTTTTCCTAATATGCATGTACCAGTTAATGACAAATGAAACGCTAGATTGGGGATGAGGAATAAACTCTAAAAATTGGATGAAGCTGCAGGTTTCTCCTTCTGTATGAACCAGTAAAGCAACAGGAGAGCTCGTAGTCCAGCCACAGTCCTATGAACTATCTGGAATATCCCAGCTAAGGGCTTGCTCCTAAAGCCTTTTGAAGTAAATGAACAGACTCCCACTGATGACAGGCCCCGAGGTCTTTCCTAGCTTCACTCTTAGCCTCTTCTCCTAACTCCTTACCAGAGAGGATCCGATATGCGAGTCAGCATCAAGATCAGGGAGCCATTTTCTGTAGGCATCGTGCATCCATTTTCACAGACACAGCAAGACATTAGCTTGCGGCAAAACTCTACCACGGTTGCCGAAATCACTGCTGCCTTAGAAAACCAAGTTTGCGCAGGGCAATTTCGATGATTTTTTGTTGGTGTTGTTTTGCGCATCCCTGCAAAAGCTGCAATCGATCACATCTAGAAACCATTACATTGTAATGCAAAAGGATTATTGAACAGCACGTCATTAATGGATCAATACTGGTTGATTGGGCCATGGGCGTGTCAATGTTGCATTGATTTCTTAAATGCTGTATTGGTGAAAGTGACCTGCTTAGCAGCCTTCTCGTCAGATCCATCTATGAAGGGTTCCAGTGACTTCCCATTCTACTTTTGACAACAGCTTTATGGCCAAGTCTCATATGTGCGCCTCTTCCCCCCTCCACACACACACACACACACACGCCACACCTTGTTGATCTCCATCCACTGTAGAGGAAATAGGGCTGGTAAGAGGGTAGAGGAAGGCAGATGTTTGCTGATCTGGTTCAAAGGCAGGCAAAAATGCTAGGATTTATTCTAATATTAGGTAGAGCCAAAAAGGTTCAAGTGAAGACAAGGGTGGGGAAAAGAGGGAAAGCAGTGATCAGACATGAGCTCATTAGTAGCACTGAGTGAACCTCTGTGGCAAGAATCCCATGGCTTTCAACTGGAGCAAGATCAGAGCTGCAGCTTGAAGGACTGGTTTGAGCAGGCAACAGAACATTTGAGTGTTTATTCAAACATCTTGTGTCTGTAAAACTGTGTTGGAAGAATCCCAAGAAAATGCTTTACTGAGATCAAGTGGAGAAATATCATCCTACAAGAGCCGCTTGTAGGTATTTAAGCAGAATAGGACCTAGAAGAAGAGAGGCATAGGGGACAGTGAATTACAGTAGAATAAGAGTTACTGAGCACTTGTCAGAAGTTCAGTTTGAGCTCAATTCCAGCTTGTTATTTTACCCCAAATGGTTTCCCCATTCCTATGGGGTAGCCAGACATGGGACCATGATGACCCTAAGATCATTTGGTTACATTTAGCACATTTCATACTCAACGTATCTTGTAGCACAATGTATTAGATGCTTGCAGTGAGTATGTACAGCAGACTAATAACAGCCACCATGCATCTGACACAATCTTAAGAGGGATAGCTCAGTGATTTGAGCATTGGCCTACTAAATCCAGGGTTGTGAGTTCAATCCTAGAGGGACCATTTAGGGATCTGGGGCAAAAATCTGTGTGGGGATTGGTCCTGCTTTGAGCAGGGGGTTGGACTAGATGACCTCCTGAGGTCCCTTCTAACTCTGATATTCTATGATTATATGGACAAACACCAGAAACTAAGTCAGATGCTTATTTCCAGACATCCTTGGGAAGCTTCTGCTTCCACTGAGAAAGCTCATAGAGATGCACAAAAGGAGATCTTGCTTAACATCTCTGAAGGATGGCACCCGACCCAGTATACTGCAAGTCCCGGTATAGGAGTGAGATTACTACTATTAGGAGTAGGAAGGAGGGTCTAGTGGATCAGATACTGGTCCGGGCAGGGCCGGCTCCAGACCCCAGCGCGCCAAGCAGGCGCGTGGGGCGGCATTGTCCCGGCAGGGCGGCATTTGGCTCCGGCGGACCTTCCGCAGTCATGCCTGTGGGAGGTCCACCGGAGCCCCGGGACAAGCGGACCTGCCGCAGGCATGACTGCGGAGGGTCCACTCTTCCCGTGGCTCCGCTTGAGCTCCCGCAGGCATGACTGCAGCGGCTGTGCTGGTCCCGCGGCTCGGACGGAGCTCCCGCAGGCATGCCTGCGGATGCTCCACCGGAGCTGCAGGACCAGCGCACCCGCCGCAGACACTTCTGCCCCGGCCGCGGGACCGGGGAAGGGCGGCGAGCGCGCCGCCCTGCTTGGAGCGGTGTAATTTCTAGAGCCGCCCCTGGGTCCGGGACTCAGTTGATTTGTTGGAATTTTTCACAACCAGCTCTATTGATGAAGGCCTTATAAGTGCCGAGCTCATTGGAAGTTTTCCAGAGATATTGTTTCCCCTCTCCATACCCCCAACTACTCCACCCATCTACCAAAAATGCAGTTTCTGGAGATTTTTCACGGAAAAGTTTCAATTTATTGAAAGCTTTTTTTGTTTTCTATTGGGAAAACTGAAACAAGATATTTTCTTTCAGGTCAGGTCTGCATTAATCTGTGTTCCCCTGAGTTGCTGCAGTGCTCCAGCGAAGTTGTAGGTTCAATGCCTTATGCCACCATTCTCCTCTCTCGGCCAGGGTCTCTTGCTGGACTCTATCTCCCATGATATGTCACGGTCTCCTCACTCGCTGAACAGATGCAGTGCATCATGGGAGTCACATGGCCGCGATGCATCACAGGAGATGTAGTCTAGTTGGGAAGCACTGGTTTGTAGAGACGAATGGAGGCCTGAGGCACCCAAACTACAACTCCCATGAGGCACTGTGGCAGCTCAGGGGGCACAGATCAGTGTCAAACCAGGTCAGAATGAGCCGTTTCAATTTGGTTCAACAAAATGAGACAAAATTTCAGGACTCTCAAAACAAATATTTCAACATTTCCAAAATAAATTTTTTCAGAATTTTCTGTTCAGTGAAAAATTTCACTAATTTGACTTTTTGTCCCAATTTGGGATGAAAACAAATTATGAAATACGAGGATTTCACACACAGATCCGGGATTTTAAACCAGCTCTACCACATAAATATTATGCATTGCTTATATTGCAGGGGCACCCCGACTCCCAATGTACAGTCACATTGGAAGACACGGTCCCAGCCTCGAAGAGCTAACAGTCCAAGAACACATGCTAACTTGGCCGCAGGCAAGAGCTCCATCGAGTGATTCATACCTACCTGTGGGGGTGGCCTCCTGGAGGGGCAAAAGTGGCTGTTCATGGAACAAACCTTGTGCATGTGATCTACTTGCCATGACAGGGGGATGTGCTGTTGATCAGGGGAAGTGGAGAGCAATGCAGCAGCTAAGCAGGCCTCTAAAATGACGGCCAGGTGATGAAATTGTAAATAGAAAAAAAAAATGAAAAAGTAAAATCTGAATTAGGGATGACTAGAGTAGCAAATGTAATAGAAAAAAAACAGGCACTGAAGGAAGCCACCAGGTGACTGATAGAAGCAAACAGTCAGGGGCACACTCAGGAGCTAGGAGAGCAGAAAGTTAGAGATAGGAAAGGTGAAAGGGGGTTCCAAAGAGGATGGATCTAGACTGTTCTCAGTGGTAGAAGATGATAGAACAAGGAGTAATGGTCTCAAGTTGCAGAGGGGGAGGTTTAGGCTGGATATTAGGAAAAACTTTTTCACTAGTAGGGTGGTGAAGAACTGGAATGGGTTACCTAGGGAGGTAGTGGAATCTCCTTCCTTAGAGGTTTTTAAGGTCAGGCTTGACAAAGCCCTGGCTGGGATGATTTAGTTGGGTTTGGTCCTGCTTTGAGCAGGGGGTTGGACTAGATGACCTCCTGAGGTCCCTTCCAACCCTGAGATTCTATGATTCTATGATTCTATGAAACTGAGTTTTTCAGTCTAATAAGAAGCTGTAGAAAATAATATTTGGCCACCTAGGCAGGTGGCTTCCCTTTCTCTGTGGGATATTATTGCTGACTCCATTTGCTTCTCTCCAACTCGGTAGTTTAGTTTAGCCACCCGTCCAAACCAAAACAGCGCTACCCCTTCCAGGGTAACCAAAGTCCCTCCCACACAAAGTGGACATCCAAGCTTCCATCCACTCTCCCCCATCTGGGTCACAGTCCTCCCTCCAGGGGCTGTGCAGCCTCCTGCCCTTGGTTTCAACGGTTCCCCCCCTCTTGACATCAGGGTTATAATCACACTCGCCTCTAGCTGAGCTGCAAGGGAGCTCACCGCCCTGCCTGCACCACAAGCCTGATCCCTGCATCGCTAGAACATGAAGCAGGCATCCTCTCCCAACCATCCCTACTTTGCTTTCCCCTAGGACTAGTTCCTACACCTGGCTGCCCACCTCTCCAGCCTCCCCTCCACAGCCTCTCACCAGCTGCCCTCCGCCTGGCCCTGCTGAGTTCCTGGCCCCTCCCACCCTGAGACAGGACTGCATCTTATACCCTGCTTTCCTCTTCCCATCAGGCCTTGCTTTCAGCCTACAGTTCCCATCAATCCTGCTTGGAACTACGACCCCCAGAATGCAACAGTCTGGGCTTGACCTGAGTGCGGTAGCCTGCCTTAAAGGGCCAGCGTACCCAGATCTCAAAGTATTGGGCTTTAGCTATGCAGCATCCAGAACTATCAACGGGCTTCAGTCAATCCAGCTCCAGGAAAGTCAGTCGAAAGACTCCCATTGACTTCACTGCATTGGGTCAGCAACCATTGGGCTGGAGGGTACTTTGATGGAGGAGCGGTGGCAATTCTTGACTCAGAGCCTTGCCCAGGCTGCTGCCTGTTTGTGCTTCTGTCCCTGTCGGGAGCTGTTTGGGTCTGCCTGCACCACCACCGATCTCTACTACAAACTGTGTCAGACTAGCTGCTTCAGTAGCTGTAGGTTCCCTCTGTTGGCTGGACTAGCAAAGCTGCTGAGATACCTTTTAGGCCTCGTCTTCACTTGGGGCTGTGTGTAGGATACACGTAGCTACAGGCTGTGGTGAACAGAGGGCTGCAGCCACACTGCGGTGTGTAGCTACACATGGCAGGGAAAAGCTCCAGCAGCAGGGAAGCAATGAGACACTACCCTGCTAAAAACAGCAGTGTAGACATGGGAAGCACTGCTTGGGCGTGTAGAGAGCTGTGTAGCGTATATACCCTTGGGATGTAGGCATGTAAGGGTACTCTACTGTACTCTATCCGCCTACGCCGAGCCTCACCATCTACACTGCTATTTATACCTGGGCTAGCTAGGCGTGCAGTGTTTTTCCTCTACACATCGCCATGAGTGTAGACAGACCCTTAGAGGCCGGTATTTTTGAAAGAGCAAGAAGCTGCCTGTGACCACCATGTCCATTCATATATGGAGCCATTGAGTACTGCAGCCCCAGGACACAACCATAATGGTTTGCCACTGAGAGGGATCGTTAATTCTCTGCCGTGTCCATGTTGGGCCACAATATAAAGGTCCAGGACCGATCAGATGTTGTTGGAGCTGCTCATCACTGGGATTAAATCAATTTTATTTTCCACCAAAGCAAGATTAAAGGAGCTTTTCCACTGAACCCTTTGCAGCATGCAGCTCGTAAAGTGAACCAGAGAAGGAAAAACAAAACAATAGCACAGCAGATATGTGTATGAAGAATAACAAGGAGACAGTCTAGTATATAAACAGATCTGGCTATTAAGATGCAGCATGCAGATAGGGAGCATGACAGCAAAAAGCAGCCATGGCAAGGTCCAGAAATAAGGGCCATATCATGCAGAAAAGTTATGTCACCAGCTCACGAGTGGCATCAGATATTCCAGTGGTATCACTTCAAATTGGACCCCTGGGTCATTTCCGAGTGCTTAGCAGGAGTGGTATTGTTATTTCTAGGCAGAGCAACGGGCCTGTGGCAGGCAGGAGAACCATATGTGCCAGGAAAGCAAAACCAGCTTTCCAACTCTCTCTGCTCTACAAGGAGGACCGTGTTGCCATTCTGCTGCTTGGATTTCTTTTTTTAAACACAAATACCATCCCTAATCCTCAGAGCAGCTAATACCAGAACCTAAAAGAAAAGAGCAATTGCATTTGTAGGTAAAAAAAGCAGCAGAAGTCGGATGAGTGAGAATCCTGCTGGCTGAGAGGAATCCCAGAAAAATGAATTTTACCTCACCAAACTCAAGATCTAGGATTTCACAGGTAAACTGGTTCATTTCTCCCCTCTCCTCCAACTAAACCTTTCATTAAGCACTGTATCCGTACAAAGCTAGGCTGATGAGCTATCAGCCATAAGCACTACACAGTACAATGAAGCCCCATGAGTGGATCTTGTCCAAGCACGGAGCCATCTTGGTGGTAGTGGTATGGTTGCATGTGATGAAGGAGAAGGTTTTTATAATGCTGCCCATCACCGTTATGTGAGCACCTCCCAAGGGTTCAAGCCAGAATACTTACCTGGACAAGTATCACTGCACTCAGAAAGCAATGCAGATATTCTTCAAATCTCACTTAAAGTAACGTTCTTGCTATACACACTTGAACTCAGTTGTATCAGCCCATCGGTCACGTTCTGTGCTGCCCAGATGGGAAACTTCATCCCACTGAGATAGCCAGCAGAGCTGTTTAGCTCCTGAGTGAGGAAGGCAGTGTCCTGTCTGACAGGTGAAGGAGCTGTATTGATACCCTCTGCAGACTCCCCCAGACCTTGGACAAGCGAATGGCATTTCCTACACAGAAGCTTTGCAGATCAAGGGAGTAGAGATGCAAAAGCCCCGCCCGTAACTGTCCAGTTAATTAATGTTGGGAAAGGTGAAATGTCATCATAAGGGGAAAGAAAACAAGCTTTGCAACTAGTTGGGAAATCAACAAGGGATCCATATATTGCTTTTCACTAAGGAGAGATTTCTTAGTGCAGTGGGATGGCAGGAGCATCGCCCCTGGTGGAACCAGCAACAAACCCAGGATCCATGAGAACATTAAACTACAAGCAAGAATGAGGCGGAGCATTGGCCTTCAGGAGAAAATACAGCGTGAGAAGGGTTCAGTGTCACAGCCCACACTGTTTGAGCATTCCTCCCCCCCTCGCAAATCATCAATAAACCTTCTCGCATCCAAAGGGAAGATTCCGAGACCAGCTCTCGTGCATATTAAACCATATTAATCGGCAGCGATTCGGCAGCAGGTCCTCACGTTCCCCACCCTCCTTTACCTGCAACTTTGTTTTCAAAACAGAACCAGTTGCCGTCTGGTGCGATTGCTGCTGGGATAAAAAGGATCATCGTGGTACAATAATGAGGAACCTGTGGGAGTCTGGTTGCTGGAGAGCACAATGTAAAAAATTGTACTGTCAAAGCTGGTGGGCCCTACCATTAGCCTGCTTTGATAGCTGTACCATTTTTTAGCTCTTACCTTAAAGCGCCACCACCATTAGTTTTGTTTTGCTAAACGGAGCTATTCTTCAGGGCTGAATTCAAAATCAGCTCACCACCCAGAGAAACCCACCTGCATACTCACCTACCTGTACCACAACCAGTGCTGACTCTCATGTCATCACATCATGCGTGTGCTTATGGGGTTTCAGATTAAAAAAATATTGTAACACATCTGTAGCATGCACATTGCAGCCACTTATGCCTTCACGGTGACCACAGAGGGTAGACTCTGACAGCCTTGCTGTAAAAGTGCAGGCCTCTACCACTCAAGCTAAAGGAGAATCTTTTCTTGTTTTAGTAGCATAGGATCTATGACACAGTTGAGCAGTTCTCATTCCATCCAGTAGAGGGCGGTGGTATCTGTACATACCCACTAGCTAGTTCATTTAAAAAATGCAAGGAATACATTCTGTAAAGGTAAGACTGCTCGGGGCAGGAAAGTGTTCAAAGATACCTCAAGCGGGTCTCTGAGCTCCTGATCGGGACCTGGATTTCCAGCTCCAATTTGACATGCACAGTAATGGGCACAATCTGAATGTTAATGTCAAACTGCCTGATTAGTGATACGAAAAAAGAGAGAGACAGACATCGCACTCTTATTGTTTCTGATAGTGTTTGCAGAATTGCAGGCATGGATTTACAGCCTGGTTTTCAACATCTTGCCCTCCAAATAGGGCCGTTGTCAGGGTAGATCAGCCAAACAATTTGTAGTGTCTCTTGACAGTGGTTAAAGGAGAGGGCTGAGTATAATGCAGACAGATAGGCAGACATGTGATATGCTCACAAGAAGCAGCTGTTCACACATCCTACTACATGCAACTACCCAGGAAAGGTAATACCTACCCTGAGAATCCTCCACTGACTAGTCGTCAGTGCTTGTAGGGTGTCATATCAGCTCTGCCACCGACTTTCTGTGTGACCGTGGGCAAATCACTTCACCGCTGTGTGCTCTGTTTCTCCTAGCTGCAAAATGGAGATAAGAAGCCCATATTAATTGTTGACACAAGTACCAAAGGGCATTAGAGAGAAGGGAAGATCCAGTGATTAGGGCACTACCATAGGACTTGGGAGACCTGGTCCCTGCTCTTTCACAGTGTTCCTAAGCATGTCACTCAGTATCTGTGTGCCTCAGCTCCCTATCTGTGCAGGGGGGGATAATACCCTGCCTCCCAAGGGTGTTGTGAGCATAAACGTATTACTGCAGTATACATATACATAAGTTAGGCCCATGAAATAAATATGGAAAAAGGAATGTTTACATAAAGGCATAATGCTGTGGTCACTGAAATCATTTCATGTATTGCTGCATGCACACCAAAAATTCTTCATTAGGAAAACCTCAGAATCTCTCCTCTGTGGCCAGCAATTTCACAACTGTTAGTTTCCCTTTGAACTAGGATTAAAAGCAATAATGTTGTACAGAATTTACTCTAAAGAACCTCAAATGATCAAATATCAAGGCTCCATGTATAAGTAGTCTATAAAGGGTTAATAAATGATTAATGGATGTTGTAAGCACATTACAGACATGAGCGGTAGGTGTTATAGATGGGTACCATATAAACACATCACTAGAAGGTATGATACATGGTTATAAGCATGGTTATAGACTATTGATCTGACGGACGCTAACAATTTGATAACCATTTTACTAAAACATATATGATTTATAAACTGTTTATCAGTAGAACCTCAACATAAAGTGTGACTGAATGTAACAGAGAATGAAATCCTCTCTCTCGAATTCTGGAGCAGAGATACAGTTTTACAGTAAATTCTACAGGATAGCAAAAACAAAATTAAAAACACAATAGGGATAATTTCATTCTCTATTAAATTCCATGGGTATTTAGAATTTATTATTTCCACTGCACCCTATTGTTTTAATCCCTATTAGGATTTGTTAGAACTTTTCCATTAAGGACATGGACTAAAGTTACAGAACACGATTTCTGTAGTCTTCTGGGAGCATTCCTAGGATGCACTCGTTTGTAAAATGCCATTTCATTGGTTAATGTAGTTTAATTGGTTCCTGGCCTCTGATGAGGTCAACGATCAAAACCAGATGACTATATAGGCATGATTGTTTTCAGACAATTCAGGATTTTTGTCCTGTACACGACAACAACATTTATGTACCTCCCAGGGCTGGGAGAGGCAATTAATGGGGGTAAAGTGCATTGAGATCCCTGGAAAGTTAAATCAATTAAACCCAGTAAGTCATGAATGAAATCAGTCCCATCACTTAGCTACTTAGCCACAAAGCGAGTGAGAAGCAGAAGCTACAGAATAGTGTCCAGCAGATGCTCTGCTCTAGACTCTATTCCTTCTAAACTGAGCAGGATCCACAACTAAAAGATCACACTCCCCCTTCTCGATAACGGAAAGTGAGCTGTTAACTAGTGACACCCACTGAAGTCAATGGCAAGTGAAGGTGCTCATTTATAATGCAAGAGGTGTTGATTTTCTCCCAGGATTAGACCATACGCTGTTGGGGATGTGACAGATACAGACACCTGTCCAGTATCCAATATCCTTTCATTAACCTCAGTCAGTATCACTGCTGATTTCAGTCACAATAGACAGGTTGGCCTTTCTTTCTTAGCAATACCAGCTGAGTGGAAACAACAATGCGCTGGATTTCCCTGTGCCCTTGCCACTTACTTATTTATCACAGATCTTCTCAATTAAACCAAATATTTCATTGCTGACGCATAGAATATTCATCAAAATTCCATCTTCTCTTTGATGCCTTTCTATCGCTGCCATTAAAAAAAAATCCCCATGTGAAGAATTTAGTATTAGAGGAAAAAAGTCCACTTTAACTCCTAACAACAGCAAGTCTGTTAATAATTGAAGGATTTCCAATATGATAGTCTCTCATTGCTCCAGAGCTACTTGATGTATTGTCTTCTGAAGGTGGCAGGGAATTTGCTGCACTAAGATCTCCTCCTTGTGGCCCAGAGGGTTTCTCTCACACGTGCTCAGATGAGAAAAGGGAAGGTCATGCAAGCCTTGAAATAGGCCAATTATGCTGCAGAGAGCTGTCTCCTTTGGAGAAGGGGTGAATGGAACGTCCTGAGAGCAGAAGGGTGGTTCCTTATATTGGCGCTGTCAGCATAAGATGTGCAGGGTTTCTTCTTAATTGGGTTATGTAACCTGAAGATCACTAGTAAACCAGCTTGGGGGCTTTTGTGGGGAGTTCCCATGTTATAAATGCTTCCTAGGCACTACTGCCCCTGCAGACACATTTGGGCTAGATCCTCAGCTGGTGTAAATCAGCATAGCTCCATTGACTTCCATGGAGCTACACCAGCTGAGGACACAGTTCAAAGAAGTCTGTGAGCAGTTAAGTCCTCCATATTCTTCACCCTGCTACAATGCTGCTATGAACTTCCCAACAGCAGTAAGGGCAGAATTCAGATCCTCCCTTTCCAAAAGCACTAACCTCTAGCATAAGGTATAAGGGAATCTCCTTTATATGAGACACAGTCAAGCAGTTCTAACGCTATCCGGTGGAGGGCAGTGGTAAACACACACTAGCCAGTTCCTTATGTTAAAACTGCAAGCCCCTTCCTTTTTAGAAGGCTGTCTTCCACCAGCTGTAGGAAGATTGTCCATTTAAAGAAGAGGGGAAGGGAGGTGAGAAGAGTTTTAATATGTCCAAATAAGTTTATTACTTTCCTGAGCAAACTGCCAGAAATCAGCCAAACAGTTCCCTATGTCTCTGGCCCTCACTGTACAATTTACTCTCAGGACTCCTTGGCAGCTCGTATGACAACAAAGCTCTGCCTTTCTTGCATTCCACTGGGGACCATGTATTATTCAGTGCATTTCTATAAGAGAGAAGAACACAAAGAAAATGGAAGAGACAAACTATATTCTTAGTTGGGGGTGGGGGAGGAAGAAGTACTTTTGATTTAGTACCTAAATAAAACTTTCAGAAACAGCTACACTTTCTAAATGCCAGGGCCCAAACATATATAATTGATTGGTTGGGTGGCCCCCAGAAAGCTTGTCTGTGATCTGTGGGCAATCATACCACCTCACTGAAGCTGTTGGGTATGCTAGCCATCTTCCATTCAGGCTAAATGCGGGAACAATTAAATGCCTGTGTTTAGTGATAGCTGAAACGATGGAAGCCACAGCCCAAAGACTATAGATTGAGCATTAATTTTTTTTATTTTAGTGTGTGAGAGAGAGACAGAATGCCTAAGCCAGCTAAAGAGCAGACAGTGAAAGAAGCAAAAAGCCAAGGAGACAGCCAGAGAAACATGGGGGATGTGGCTCTGCTAGACAACCAAGAGAGCACTTTTGGGGCAGAATGGTGGATGGAAAGAGGCTTGGAATTGTGAGTAAAGAAACTGCCTCCTGTCTTTTGTTTTCTATTGCATTCAGGGAAGCAGGATTTAGTGTGAATTCTTTGTACATAAACAGGATTGTATTAAAGAAACAACTATCATCAATTTCTCCTAACAGAAACAACCCACAAGATCGCAAACATTAATTGGCTGACTGCTAAGGCCAAGAAGAGGTAACACGATATGTAGGCCAATACGAAACATACAAACCCCAAACTACTAAAAATTAAGCATAAAATATCCCTCCTCCCATACAAAATATTCAGCCTGGGTCTTCCTATATATCTGCATTTTCATGCCAGGAGTAATCAGAGAAACAAAGTAACGTTATAAATAAAGCTCTATCACTCAAGGAAGATATTTAATTAAGTCACTGGTGGTCAAGTCTCCTTTGTGTGCAAGTTACCCCCACATTTCATTTCTATCTGAAGGGAGTCTGGTTTATTTAAAAGAATGGGGAACACATTCGAGCGAAGGAAGCTGGTGCCTGGGGCGGCGAATAGAAAGGGGCGGCAGTTCGTCCGTTATCGGGGCGGCACGTCCAGGTCTTCGGCAGCTGATCCTTCACTCCTCACTTCCTCTTCGGTGGCTCTTCGGCAGCAGCTCAATCGGGTTTTTCTTTTTTTTTTTTCCCCTTCGCCGCTTTGGGTGGCAAAAAAGCTAGAGCCGGCCCTGCATTAGAGAATGATAGAACTGGCCTATTAGGTCAGGTAGGCTGGGATTTTCAAAGGAGCCTAAGGTATTTAGGTGCCTAAAATCATGGGATTTGGGCAGCTTTGGACTATTTTGAAGATTCCAGCCAGAAACAACCTGTTAGGTCATCTAGTCGTTACCTCTGATAATTCAGGACTGTTCTCTGTAGTACTGTCATGAACTGACTAGTTAAGAACATAAGAACATAAGAACGGCCGTACCGGGTCAGACCAAAGGTCCATCTAGCCCAGTATCTGTCTACCAACGGTGGCCAATGCCAGGTGCCCCAGAGGGAGTGAACCTAACGGGCAATGATCAAGTGATCTCTCTCCTGCCATCCATCTCCATCCTCTGACGAACAGAGGCTAGGGACACCATTCTTACCCATCCTGGCTAATAGCCATTTATGGACTTAGCCACCACGAATTTATCCAGTCCCCTTTTAAACATTGTTATAGTCCTAGCCTTCACAACCTCCTCAGGTAAGGAGTTCCACAGGTTGACTGTGCGCTGCGTGAAGAAGAACTTCCTTTTATTTGTTTTAAACCTGCTGCCTATTAATTTCATTTGGTGACCCCTAGTTCTTGTATTATGGGAATAAGTAAATAACGTTTCCTTATCCACTTTCTCAACATCACTCATGATTTTATATACCTCTATCATATATACCACAGTTCATGAAGTGCCAGGCAATTCACAGGGACTATTCATGTGAGTAACTGCTCACCAGTGGGAGTTAGGGGTTCATAATCTGGCTCTTCGGTTGGCAGGCATTAGCCCCATTTTACAGTTAAGTAAACTGAGGCACAATGTGGTTGGGCCAAGATCACCTGGCAAGACAGTGACACCTGGCAGCCTAGATTCTGGGTCCTGGGCTTTAACCAGGCTCTCTCTGTCAGCAGCAACACAAAGCGCCAAACACTTGATTATTCCCTTTTAAATGTTTAGTTCAAACTCCAAACTCCTTAGATGCAGAGAAAATTCAGGGGCCCATCTTCCCCACAACAGCCTTCACCATAGCCACAGGGGAGGAACCACAGCACTGAAGGTGACTGAGAATAAGCCACCTGTTGGCAAGAGGGACATCTGCCAAGTGTCAAAACCAAGAGATTTTTGTTTTGTTTTGCTTCATTTGAAGTCTGGGATTTGATGTCAGTGCTTTGAAAAATGTCTCGTCTCCCCCAGCAGCTAGTGCCAGTTTTATAAGAGTCTCATCAGCTAAGAAAGTCTAGACATAGTTCACTGGCTAGGATGCTCTGAAAGAGGAGGGGAAGGAAAGGGAGTTTTAAAGGATGCTCTGTGGAAGCAGCAAGTAACTGGAAGAAAAACAAAAGTTCTGTGTATGAATAACTGACTTTAGACCAGTCTGGTCTGTGTTTTGTGAGCATTGTCCAGCCCTTTAAATGTCAAAATAAACACGCCACCCTATTGAAATAGAAACATACCACCTGGACCATTATTAATTGAGTGAATCAATACACAGAGCAGGCCATGGGGAAATTAAATTTTCTTTGAAATGTAGAAACGGCCGGTTCCAAGTCACTAGAAAAAAACCTGCCTGTCTTTTATGCTTTAATTCAGACAATCCCAAAGACCCAGGGCAAAGACCTTTACCACCAATTTTCCACTCCCCCACCATTCTGCTCACCTGCTATTTCATAGGTCAAAGTCTCACCACCCACAGACAAGGGTCACAGCAAAGTTGCGTAATAGAGCTGCTTGAAGATTTTCAGTCAAAGCTTTGTGGACGGGGGGTAGCCCTTACCAGCTTGAGGCATCAGGGATGCAGCTCCCCCAGGAAGCACCACTCAAGCAAAGATGGTAACTGCCCCTGAGACCGCCTTCCTGCCTGTTCTTGAGGGACACACCCAGGAACTTGACTGACATGCTGCGCTGGCTCCTGAGGGGCTCCATCAGTGGGACCACTGGGCCAGGGAGACAGCACCTGAGGGGAAGGAAGTTGGGGGCGGTTGCTCTCCTCAGCATCAAAGGAGCCATCTTTAGCTCTCCAGACTATAGGGCCTGAGACTGACTTAGACCCCAGTGGTTCTAAGGGAGGTTGAAGAACAGGGTTGCCAGGCATCCGGTTTTAGACCGGAATGCCCGGTCGAAAAGGGACCCTGGTGCTGACCAGGCCGTTAGTCCGGTTGGCAGTGCAGTGGGGCTAGGGCAGGCTCCCTGCCTGCCCTGGTTCTGCGTGGTTCCTGTAAGTGTCTGGCATCTCCCTGCGGCCCAGAGGCCCCACCCCAGAGCCCGCACCCCCAGCCAGAGCCCGCACCCCCTCCTGCAGTCCAAATCCCTCATCCCCAGCCCCACCCCAGAGCCTGCACCCCCAGCCAGAGCCCGCACCCCCTCCTGCATCCCAACCCCCTGCCCCAGCCTGTTGAAAATGAGTGAGTGATGGAGGGAGGGGGGATGGAGGGAGCGAGGGGCGGGGCCTCAGGGTAGGGTGGGGTGGGGCCTCGAGGAAGGGATGGGGCAGGGGGTGGGGCAAGGATGTTTGGTTTTCTGCAATCAAAAAGTTGGCAACCCTATTGGAGCGTCCCTCCGGAGGGAAGAACAAGGGACTTTGTTTGATTTGATTTGATTTAGTTGGGGATTGGTCCTGCTTTGAGCAGGGGGTTGGACTAGATGACCTCCTGAGGTCCCTTCCAACCCTGATATTCTATGATTTTATGACTTCATCCACTCTTGAGATTGGAGTGCCCCAGGAGGGGGCTACACAAAAAAACCTGGGTTTTTGACTAAATGATCAGTTTCACAGCAGACAAGTGATTTCCTCCACACACAAAAAACCATCATTTTTTGTTACTGAAAAAATGACATTTTTTCAGTTTTCAGCCAATTTTTTTTTCCTTTTTCAAACATTTTTCGTTGTCAAACAAACACTGTTTTTTCAACCCATTTCGGACTAGCTCTGTTATGTAGTTCTATGGCCCAATAACGTGCGTGCGCAACTACAACAAAAAATGTTCCCAGTCATTTTTAAAGCTGTGTCTCCACCCCACAAAGGAAACATTTCGAAGATGGCCCCTGCCCCGCTTCTGCAGTCAAATGACTGGCAAGTGCAGGATTTCAGGCCGAACTGGCTCACAACGATCTTTCTCGGTGCCAATACATAGGTAGGAAATAACCTGGGAAGAAACTGCTAAAACCTTGCAGGAAAGTATATAAGAAAGTTTAAATTTCATTATTTTTGCAAGCTATCAGTCTTGAGGCAACTTAGCTCAGCTCTTTCCCAGGGCTTTTCTTGAAGTGCAAATGCCATTCTGTTGCAACGCTGAAATGAGAAAGTTCCTACTTCAGCTTGCATCTTCTGTTGTGAAGTTCTTGATGCAGTAAGAAGAACAGGAGTACTTGTGGCACCTTAGAGACTAACAAATTTATTTCAGCATGAGCTTTCGTGAGCTACAGCTCACTTCTTCGGATGCAGTGAATACATACTCAGTTTGTGCCTCTCAGGAGGTCAGGCAGTGAAGACCCTTATCAGTAAAATGCTGTGTTAGCAAACAGCAGAGCCTACAGACATGATGCATTGCATGATCTGTTGCTAGTTCCTCCATAGGAACGTGCACAAAGATTCATATTCCGTGACCGAGGCATTGGATTAGATTAATCAAACACCTCAGAGCTCTCAGCTTGCACTCCTCGGGGGGCCTCATTTTTAAAGACAGCCTAGTTTGGGCTGACAGGAAATCATTCTGGTTTTATGAGGACTTTAATCCTCACAGGTGATCTTTCACTTACTGCTGGCACTGAGATCCCAGAGCTGGACTAGGAGGGGAAGGAGTTATAAGGGGAATTAATTATGGCAACTGCAGACCAAGCTCAGATAAAGTTTCCTTGCATGACTCTATATCCAGACAGATAAGGGTATGGTAAACAAAGAAGTGCAACTGGATTTTCTTCCAGT